>NC_091685.1:29209642-29843571 GCF_041296265.1 Equus caballus
CTGTGCTCTTTTGAAAATGTAAATTGCATCTTGGCCCTTCCCTGTTGAAACCCTCCAGTGGATCTTGGGTGAGGCCAAGCTCTTATCTCAGCACCCAAGGCCATCTGTTGCTGGTCCTCTTCCCACCTCTGACCTTTTTTTCCCCCACTCCAACCTGATTCCTAGCTTCAGCCACTGGAACTGCTGACATTTCCCCAAATGTATCACCTCCTCTTGGAAGCCCTCACTGACCTGGGGATCTTTGCCCATGCTCTCTGGACTATCCCCCCAATTCCATTTCTAAGGACTCCTCACTTTTTAGTCATAGCTCAGGTGTCATTTCCCCAGGGAACCCTTCCCAGACTCATACTGGGTTAGGCGTCCAGCCTGGTCATGTCTGTGTGGGGTTCTGTCTCCCCCACTAGACTGAGGAACCTCAAGGCTTCTGGGGGGGAATAGTGCGGCCACCTCCCAAAGCTTCCCTTCCATTTCCTCTCCTTGGACCCCAGTTTACACAGAACATCCCCTCCCCGTTTGGCTCATTGGTTTCATCCATCCCGGACCAGGGATAAGTCCCCTCTAAGGGTTGAGGGGAAGGGTGTGACTCAGGCAGGACCCAGAGCTCTGTCCACTCTCCATCAACGGCTTCCAGAATTGCTGCCCCTTGCCTGCCCGGATCCAGGAGATCGTAGTGGAGACACCTGCCTTGGCTGCTGAGCGTGAGAGGTGAGGGCAGAATGGAGAGGCGAGGACCTTGGGGGTTGGGCTTTGGGGGAGGGTGGGCACTGACAGCCTCTGGGCCGGCAGGAGCCAAGAGTCACCCGACTCACCAGCGCCTCCGCTCTCCATGCTGCGCATCAAGTCTGAGAATGGCGAGCAGGCTTTCCTCCTAATGATGCGGCCCGAGGACACTGTCGGCGATGTGCGCACCCTGCTTGCACAGGCCAGGTGGGCATGGGGCGGGCTGGTGGCTGCAGGGGTCTCTGGCCCCGTGACCCAGCCTGATCCATTCTTCTGGGTCCCCAGGGCCGTGGACGCCACCACCTTCGAGATCTTCAGTACGTTCCCACCTACAGTCTACCACGACGACACGCTCACACTGCAGGCTGCAGGCCTGGTACCCAACGCAGCACTGCTGCTGCGGGTGCCCCGGGCCCCACCGCCTGCCCCCGGCCCCTGCTCCAAATAAAGCGCCTGCCCCAACATGGACACAGACACCGGCTGCTCCCTGAGTCTCTCTTGGCAGGGCAGCCCAGCTGGGCCGGGGGAGTGGGCAGTGCCGACCCACCCCTCCGTAACTTGATCCCCAGCTGGCTGGCCTGACTCTCGGTCTTTGTCCTCTAGATTCCTCCTTTTCCCCAGAAGGGCTAAGCCGATCCAGTGGAGGGAAGGTGATCCAGTGGAGGGAAGTGAATCCAGTGGAGGGAAGGTGGGCCCCCACCTCAGCCTCAGCTGGGGTAGCAGAGACTCATGAGTGCAACTGTGCAGCCAGCAGATCCCTGTGTGCAGATATGCACAGAACCACAAGCACGTGGGGACACTTCCTCAATGCTATGCACAAAGCCACTGTCCCCACTGTCCCCAAACTGGAAGAACTACAGCTGTGTACCCACTCCCATGACACACCCACACTTAACCAATCTGCTGGAACATAGGCAGACAGCCACATTACTACAGGCATGCAAATGTGCAGTACACACCAAGGCATAGGCGTGGCATGGACACCATCACATGCATGTGAACTGGAGAGGGACTCACCCACACTGTCACCAGAAACCACTGGTCCACACAGGTATGCATGTGCCGGCCATATATCCATACACATGCACTATCACACACACGTGCGCCACACAGAACAGCTTGACCCACCTGCCCACAGGAGCACGGCCACAGCACAGTCACAACTATCAGCCTTGCTCAAAGCAGGGACTCAAGATGCCCAGACCACACCAAACAGACACGGTGCTAATGGAATGGGACATTTAATTGTCTCTAGGGTGGTCCCAGGTTGGGGATTGCGGGGCCTTTGGCAGAGCCCTGGCTAATGGAACCAACATAGGTGCCCATCAGCCAGTGTCAGGCAGGGTGGCAGCCCCAGGGCCTGGCTGAGGACAGCCAGCACTTGGGCTGTTGCTTAAGACAATTTCTGAGACTAGTGGGTAAGGAATGTGGCCTTTGAATGGGGAGAGGGGGCAACAGGGGAGGAGAAGGGGCTTGGGTTAGGGGAGGGGCTCCAAGGCCAGAAGGTTAGGAATAACAGGGAATTGGTCACAGGGTCTTTCGTGGCTGGGCGGGCGATGCCTGGGGGGAATGTGGTGATGGAGTCGAGGGGGCCAGCTTGGCTTAGGCCAGTTTCAGGAACTCCTGCAGCGTGTTTTGCTCCACAGCCTCCACGAAGAGCTCATAGTCCTGGGGGAGGGAGGCAAGAGGTGGTCACCTGAGTGCTGGTGCTTTGTCTCAGGTGTGACTCTGGCTGGGGTCCTCCTACAACACTCCCCCACCCCCAACCCCTGGGCCCATACCCCACAGTACTGGTCCCCGTTGACAATCTGGGGTGGGGTGGCCTTAGGGTTGCCTGCCAAGGCTCGCATCTCATCCCGCAGGGCGTTGTCCTGAGAGATGTCCACTAGCTGGTACTGGATGCGCTTCCCATCCAGGATGCGTGTCACCTCGCTCTGCTGGGACTTGATCTGGGGGCAGAGGGCAGGCAGGGGTTAGCAAGCATGCTGGAGGACTTATGGGGGGAACCCTAGGCAGAGAGAAAAGGGCTGTGGCCAGGAGCTTTTGTCCCTTGTCTCCCTCCACACCCTGGGGGAGGTTCTGGCCACTAGGAGTTGGGAGGATGAGTCAGGCTTTCGGTGGTGCAGGATGAGAGTGGGACCACCAACCATGGGGGAGAGGAGTCAGAATGAAGGGAAGTGGGATAAAGTTCAGCATGGGGAGAGCCAGGAGCTCAGCGAAGGAAAAGCAGGGCAGGCCTGGGTGGAGGCTGGTAGGGGGCCACCCCCGCCCCAGGTTCAGTACACACACGGTGGAGGAGAGACAGGGCAACATAAGGCCGTGGTCAGGGTCAGCTGGTAGTGGGGGTGCAGAGAATGGATGTCCGGGTGACGGAGGATGGGCGTGGGCATCCCGTGGGCGCGCTGATGCTGCTGAGGACCCAGGATGCCCAGCGAAGGGGTTCAGGATGGGGATGTGAAGCCCACCCTTGGACCCCACCCAAGAGGCCGTGCCCACCTCGTCGCCCCCCTCGCCCCGCCCCCGCCCTCGCCCTCGCCCTCGCCCTCGCCCTGGGGGCGGGTCCCGGGCACCGGGTCCGGAGCACCGGGACTCGGCTGCCCGCGCTCTCCGGCAGCGCGGGCCCCGGGCGCGCACTCACTTCGCGGGAGCCGGTGACCGACGTGCTGTAGACGCGCAGGCCGCTCATGCTGCGGGTGGACGGACGGGCCGATAGGCGGACGGGAGGCGGGAGCGGCAGCTCTACGGCCTGGAGACGACGCCGCCGCGCTCGGGAGCGGTTTCCTTCCTGCTCAGCCCGCGAGTCACTGCTCTCGGGACCAATGGGCGGCGCGGGCAGGCGCGCGGCCGGGGCGTGGCTTGAGCGACCCCGCCCAGCGCGCCGCCGACCCCCCTCCCGCTCAGGGGCCGGACGGGCCCAGGACCCCAGTCCCTCGCAGTACCTCCCCCTTCGGCCCTCCCCCGATCTGGGGCTCACAGTTTGAGGCTGCCGAGAGACCCCGTGGCGGGAAAGGCCGGGAGGGCAGGGGCGAAGGTTTGGCAAAAGCCTGCTCCTCAGCCTCGCCCGGGTTTGCTGCACTCCACTACCCACCTCGGAGCCACGAGAGCACGTAGCACAGCTTGGCTTTGAAGGCTTATGCTGTTTCCAAACCTGAAGTTCCCAAGCTAGCGAACCTCGCTCCACGGAACCCCTCCCCACACCCTCGGGGGACACCCACACATGGCTAACTCCACGGGACAGGAGGCACACCAAAACAGGAACAGCCCCGCTTAAGAGATTTTCCCCACACTTCCTCTCCACTCAAATAGGCAGGTTTAGACAAGAAAGAGTGGTGGCTGAAGACAGGGCCACACCCTCAAGGAGCCAGATGGAGGCAAGGTTAAGAGGCTACTAGCTCTGCAAAGGGTGGCCGCAGAGGTTGGTGTCAGGACTCCGGGGAGCCTGGGCCCTTGCTAAAGATCCACAGCAGCTGGTCTCGGAGTGGCCCCAGCTCAGTTCCAACTCCCTGATGCAGATGGCACTTCAAAACTGCTCCTACTCCCAGCAAAAACTCAGGGGGGTTGGAGGGAGCAGACTCCAGCAACCAGCTCAGCTTTAGAGACTCAGCTCTCTGTCTTGGGTTGGATATGACACCCCTCGGAAGTCCCCCCAGGTCCAGGGCTCAGAGAGTAGTCCAGGAAGACAGCCCTAGCTCCCTGGGGCAAACCGTGCCCTGCAGTGCTTGGGGAAGCCACTTCTTCACAGCAATCCAGAGGCAGCAGACTTCCTCTCTCAGAGGATTACTGAAACTCCTTCCAATGACAAACTTGCTTTATGACTCAGGGCAGTTTCGCCCAATAGACAGCGGTGTGGGAAGAGATCTTATTTGTCCTCATAGAATGAGAGGGGAGCGGAAGTGGTAGAGATGTAGACGTGAGGCTGGACCTGCGAAAGGTCCCTTCTTGCAGCTCTCTGGGGAACTTGGCTAAACACCCAGGGTTTTGGCTCCAACAAGCCAAAATGAGGGGTGGAGTAGGGGATGGTGGTGATGGAAAGCAATGGAAAACTGAGGAGTCTGTTAAATGTTTTATTTTGTAATCAAAATAGGCAATACAAACCAGTTGACATAACAAAGATTCATATAAATAACTGCTTATAAACTTTATGAGGAAAAATACCCGTGAGCATGGTGGCTGGGCTCCCAACTCGGGTGGAGACCAACCAGGCAGCTCTGCTTTTAGGACGCAGGAGCCCAGAGGCTGAGGGGATGGCTGGGTGGGGCTGTTGTGAATGGAAGGAATAAGTCACTCCATAAATAAAACACAAACTTTAAAAACACTTAATAAGGAGTCTCATTCAGGCCTAGGAGTGAGGTCCAGGATGCTGCCCTGATAGCCCAAAGCTTAGCAAGAATTGAGTAGTGGCTGACTCTGGGCTTCCCCATCCCCACACAGCCCAGCTTGGCCTGATTCCAGATCCAGAGGAGGCCTGCAGTCACCCCAACAACCAGATACAAACAATTGTGAGATGCTCCCCAATTGAGGAAGCAAGAGAAACCAGAAAGCAGAGGGTCCACAGGCCCGAAGAAACAAACAACGCCCTCCTGCACTGATAACACTAAAAGCTGTACCTTAAAGCCAGCCCGTACTGGGTACTCTGAACTCTCAAAGAGCCCAGAGCAGGAAAGGGAAAGGACCTCCATCTCCAAACACAAGAGAGGCACAAATGAGAGGGCTGGGCGCCGGCCCGAGCCCAAAGGGAGGGGTTGAGCAGCTTGACAGATGCCCTGTGGTATTCTGGGGGAAAATCTTGCCCAAACCCAGAACCATAGAGAAGACTTCGCACTCAAAGCCCAAGAAAAGGGCTACATGGACGGCCTGAGAACAAAGGCAAAGGGGCTGTGTTAACCACATGGCTAGGGTCCTAAGGGGACAGGGCACCTGGAGAGTGGGGTTTCCTGTGATAGACTTGATAGTACAGATGAAGGAGCCCTGGCTATAACCCCCAGGCCTCCCATTCTAGTGAGTGCTTTGCTAATGAACAGATCACCCTGAGGCGTCTATGAGAACAAGAGCCCTGAGGAAGCAGCAGTGAAACTGGGCCTAAGAAAACCCAGAAAGCCAGCTCAGCTCCCAGGCAGGCTGGCATATGGGGCCTTAGAATTCTCAAATGGCCACTGTTACTGGTACTCAGCCTTTCCAGGCCCCTCTAATGAACTCTGGGCATCAGCAGGACCAAGGCATGGAGTGGGAATGAATGTGGATCCATCCCAGAGGATGGAGAAGGGATGTGAGCAGCCTGTTTGCCTTTGACGTCTGCCTGGAGCTGGGAACAGTCTGTGAGGACTTATCAGTCGACCTGCAAAAGTTAATTAGTAACTCCCCCTCAAAGGGTAAATCAAGATGAGAGAACAAATGCAACCCAACAAGGCAAAGCCAGTGTGGAGCAGGGCAGGCACAGTTCCCTAATCAGCCCTTGGCCCCAGATGCAGGCTCTTACCTCCCCTTCACCTCCTCTCTGGGAACAGCAGCAGACAGGAGGCAGGAGATTGTCAGGGCAGGACCTGCCCGACTGGGCTCTCAGCAAACCAGATCCTCCCTGAAGGAATACAGCCTATCCCACCCCCAGCATTCCTCACTGTGTGACACAGTTTTCTCCCATGTCCTGTGCATATCTGTCTGACATGGTGGTCCTTAAGTCCTCGATGTCACGGCGCAGCTGTTGAACCTCTTCTAGTTTCCTCCTGATCACATCCGGCTTCTGCAAATCTAGCTGAGTCCCTGGGTGCTGTGCAGCTGGGGAGGAGAGTATTGAGAGAATGTTAGTAAGTGTGCTAGGAGACGCTTTCACATGGAGGGGGCAGTATGGATAGGCAGTACCCTGGGGCCCATGATCTTGGGATATGACACTTTTAAAAAAGCAGCTGGGGACAGTGGGCTGAAAACTTGCTGCCTAAGAGCCACTTTTTGTTTGTTCTGCACCCAGGTACCCCTCAAGGATGCCTGTTTCCAAAACAGATTTACTGAACATCCTTCGCAAAACACATGAACTCCAAAGAGGGCAGTGGCCAGGCCTACACAGCTCTGTTCACACGTTACCCTAAAGACGGGAGAGTTGGATGGGGGTGAGAAGAGAATGAAAACCACTCTCTCCTGGGTCCTGCAGTGGCCTGAGGACTCACAGTGAATGCCCAGGAGTAGGGAGAGATTGGGATCACGGCCCTGGGCCCTCTGGGTCACAATGCTACAGACTGCCTGCAGATCTTGAAGGCAACTGGATAACTCCTGATGCAGCTCAAATGCCAGCTGGGCAGTATCTGGTGAAGATGGAGACCCTAGTTGGGCCTGGCGTAGGTGTTCCTGGAGCGTCAGATTCTTCTCAATCAGGTCCTGGTTCTGCACTGAAAGCTGAATAGACAGACAAGCACATTAACCCAGCCCCAGGGAAAGACCGACTATCTGTGCATGAGTGTGTATATATGTATATATGTGTGTATGGTGGGGAGGCTATGAGTCACAGGCGACGTTCCCCGCCCACCCCCAACAATATCAGGCCTAGTCTCTCCTGCAGGTAGGTTGGGCCCTCAGGGCTCCAGCACTGGAGAGGAAACCATTCCCCAGCAGACTGAGTCATCAGCCTTCAGGTTTCTGTTCAGGAACCAGAGAAGATACTCCCGCCCCTCAGAACTCTATCTGAAGCCAGTCCCTCAGCCAACTCTGTTAGCCAGGCTATTAGAGAAGGCTTAACGTGAACCATGAAATCTGAGGAGACACTGGTTTCAATCTCTCCTTGCCACCCGGACAAAAGTGGCCACCAGCCAGCCTGATCAGAGTGTATCAGACAGATAAAGGGGGCAAGAAAGACAACATGACAGGTAGTGGCCACTAGACAGGGGGCTGGAGAAGCTGGGGACCTGGAAAACACAGAGCTGGAATGTATCCTGCCTTTTCAAAGCCTCCCCTCAGTGGAGTTACTACATAGACCAGCTATTCATGTACATCTGTCTCTTTCCTTCCCACCTCTCCCTGAACAGCTTAACCCACTCTCCTTCCCTCCCTTCCTCTATTCTCTTTTAAAGACACTGAAGAGAGTTCCTCCTCCAGTCCCAGCCCTTTACACCCACTCTGGGCCATGTGACAGTCCTAGCTCTGGGAGACTCCTTCCTAGGGACTTGGCCAGCGAACTTGGTTGCCCCCTGCTGACAGCTCTGTTTACTCCATGAGGACAACCAAACCCTCAGTCTTCTTGAACCGCTCCTCCCCAACCATACAAATGTGTGGCTGCAGGAACACAAGAGGAGAGAGAATGACTTTCCACATCCAAAGAGCACTCCTGGGTAATTATGGCCACTCTAAGACAGGCTTAGGACCTTTAATACAAAGGATGGTACAATGTTGCTTCTGATTCCTCTGCCAAAAAAAGCTCAGCAGGGACCTCTCAACTGTGGGGGTTCTTGTGGGAGCAGGGATGGGGAGGGTACACAGAGAAATCAGGTTTGTGGAGGCAGTACCAAGAAGCCTAGTTCATGTTACTCACCTCTTTCACAGCTGTGCGCAGCTGCTGCAGGGCTGTCTCCCTCCGCTGGGCCTCCTCCTTCAGGGCCTGGCTTGTTCCTTCTTCTTGAGCCACTTCCTGCTCTAGGCTCTGAATCCCACATCAAGCAGTGGTGGGAGAACACACCAGGGGTGACAAGTCTGGTTCAGACCATATCACCTCTGGCCTGGATTACATAGTAAAGCCCCAGCCTATGCAAACACTGATGCTAAGAGATTATCGTAGAACAGCCCTGATCTGTGACTTTCCACTGAAACCCTCCTATAGCCCCTGACCATGTTCCAAATAGAGGCCAGCTCTTCAGCAGAGCATTCCAGGCCAGTCTGGCCCCTACCTACTTTTCTAGCCATATCTCTTTTTACCCTCCACACAGCTTCCACTCCAACCACACAGCATTACTGACTGGCTGTTATCCCTGAGGGCTCCAGCTCCAATGCTGTTGCTCACTCCTCTTCCCCTTTGCTCAGCCTCCTCTTCTGTTCTGCCTGTCACCAAGGAAACCTTCAAGGCCCACCTTAGCCTTCCTTAATCTGCAAATCAGATCCAATTAATCTTGCCCTGCTACTTCTAGCCCCATCATAGCTCATGAGTACATTTGTTGACTGGCACACGATTCCTCCCTCCACCAGACCATAACTTTCTCGAGGGCAGGGAACATGCCACTCAGTTGAGTTCAATATTTATTAAGCACTTACTTTGACAGGCACTGAGGATACTGAAAAGAATACCAAACAGTCCCTGTCTTTGAGGAGCTCACAGCTAAGTGCCTTGACAACACTGTGTAGAGTGTGTGTGTATGTGCGTGTAGGGGTAGTCAGGGTCAGGGAGCAGGAGGTATTTATGTTTATTATCTCCTGTCTCTCACTCTATTCATTCCAATTTCCTCCCAATTCTGAAACTGACTTGAACCAATAAAGTATGAAAAAAATGTCTGCATTTCCCCATTTTGTATAAATAAAAAATGTAACTGCCAAGGAGAACATCTCATCACCATGAAATGCCCAAGGCAACCATGTTGAATCCACCTAATTCCAGTAAATTCATGACACTCTAATTTGTCTAAGAAGTCTTTCATGGGTAAACGTACCATTTAAAATGCTGCACTTTTTCAACTTTCGTGGAACCTCAGGGTTCCAGGAAATCTACTTTGAGCTCCAGTAAAAAGTCTTAAAAACTTGGGATTCTAAATGGGTATATAAAACACTCACTAGGCTTGACTATCTCCTTACAGGACTTGAAACAGGTGAGAACCGAACAGCCAGAGCCAGACCCACAAAATGGCAAAGGCAGGACTTCAGCTGTCAGTTGCTACTCAGAGTGAGGGCATCTCACCTATTTTGGTGTGAAAATCTCTTTTAGAATCCAAAGAGAACCTAAGTGAACCTACTTTACCTAGAATTTCTCGGAGAACTCAATTAGGGACACTCCCACTCCGGCCTAAAATAGAAACCAGGAGTCATCTTTGATTTTTCCTTATTCTTCAACTCCCTTCACTTTGTTAGTCACTGATTCCTCTCAATTTTACCTCCTAAGATTCACTTCCATCTATCCCCTCACATCTCCTCCTTGTTATGCTGCCTTATGCCAGGTTCCTTCATCATCTCACTAGGATTTCTGCAATCGTCCACTAGCCTCCAGCCTTGCCTCACTCCAAGTGCGAATCTTCTTCCACAAGCAAGTCTGAGTTGCAAACCTGACCACATCACACCCCAATGAAATGCTATAGTAGATTCTCATCACTTCCCTAAAGAATACAAGCTACATTAGTTGAAGAAACAAAGCCTCCCATAGCCTAGTTCTCCATTCACCACCTTACTCCAACAAAAACTGCTTGCGGCTCCAGATTCAAACCCTGTTTCATGCCTCCATGTTCCCACCCGTGCTGTTCCTTCTATCTAGAACTCCAAAACCATCCTATCTAGCTCCTCTTCTTTGCCTGGCTGGCTCCTCCCCCTCCTTCAAGGCTCATAATCTCCAGAAACCCTTCCTTGACCCTGACTCCCACTGACTCTTCCATGCTCTCTCAGGGTAACATGGACACTGCTCTCACAGTATGGTGCTGAAAGCCCTTCCCAACAAGACTGTAGGCTAAAAGCACTGATCAGGTCTCATTCTTGTTGTACTCCTAACACCAAGAAAATTGCATGGCAGATAATAAAGTGTTGGCTGAATTCTAGAGATTTCATCACTAAAGTTCTGCCCACCATGTCCCAGGACTCCAAATCACCTGTACTTGTGAACGCAATTGATCCATCTTCTGCTGTTGCTTCTCCACAATCTGAAAGGCAAAGTCACCAAGAAGGGCTGTAAGCATAGGCTGATGGTAAAGCCATAGGGCAAGACGCTGCGCTAGGATCAGTGGTCTGGCTATTAGCCCCACTGGCTACAGACAGTCAATAGAGACCAGGGTGAAGGCAAGTTAGCTCTACCTACAGAACTATAACTCAAATTCCCTATCCTGGCTAACTAGCTTCACACTCTTGTGCTCCAGTCACAAAGAGTTAAACAGGAATGCAGTGTGGACCCAATGACCACTACTGGGGTGGAAGGGCAGAGACCCTCACCCTGATGACTGTAGGCCAGCAGAATCAGCTTTATATACAGCCACTGTACATTCTGGTTCTTTAGTAAACAACATGACTAAAAATTCACTTTAATGAAGTCTGCTCTATCCAGGGCTGCGATGGTTGTTGTTACTTATAGCTTTGGTCACAGTGACTGTCCTAGAAGAGAAGCTAAACAGGCCCAGTTTCCTGTCCTTTGAGACCTTGGGTATTCTCTGAACCATTTCTGGGTCTTCATTTTTGCCAGCCTGTGATCAGTCTCACCAGCAGGTCCTTGCTCCTTCTCCTCTGCTGAATTAGGGCCAGCTCACCTGCCCAATGCAAGAGGTTCTTACATGGGGTCTGAGCCATGAAGGAAGTGTACCAAGCTTCAGTACACCATTCTGGAGCATCTAGTCTGGATGTTCAGAGGCATGTTCCCCCTTAACTTTGCTTGCCTGTCATAAGGATGAATATCTAAAATGCAAACTTATTGTGCAGGGGTTACTTCTCAGAAAAGAGAAAAAAACTCTGGGTAGCAGACCCTAGGTGGCCCAGGGCCAGAAATTCATGATTCCTTCCCAATATACAATCTTCTCTTTCCTCTTAGCCTACCCCATTACAGCCTGGACACCTTCAGTCACCTTTCGGAGCGAATTGCATTCCTTCTGCCAGGACTCCATTTCTACTTTTGGACCTTCTCCCTGTTGGGCTGGACCTTCTCCACTGGCCTCCTCCGCACTCTGCTTATCTTGCAGGCTGAAAGACAGTGGTCTCTTTAAGAACTCTGAAGTCAGAGAAATGTGGCTTTGACTCCTGATTCTGCTAGTTACTGAATGTTTTGGGGCAAGAGACTCAGGCCCTTCCATGTCATGGCTGGGGATAATGTCTTAGCTCATGCCACACAGAAGGTGCTCAGTGTATGTGAGTGTCCTTCGCTAGAGACCAGTATCTATATGATGTGCCACCAAGTCTCTACCTGCCCAAAGCTCTTTTATTCTGTTTTGATATTTAAAAATAAACATTCATCACATGTATTTAGATTATAAAAGCCATACATGTATATTGTAGAAATTTTGGAAAACAGAAAAAAATCTCCTTTTTTCTTGGCACATACAGTCTGGGGCAAAGTCAACTTTGTCCCCTAACCTGACTTCTGACTCCAACCAACAGTCTCCTCCAACGGATCTCCACAATCACTTTCATCATGGCCGATCTGCTCAGAATAAACAACAGGGTCACTATGGTTGAACACGGGATCAGAAATCCAATCCATCCCATTAGAAACTGGATTTGGTCCAAGTGGCTGTTGAAACAGCCATTATATTTTCAGAAACTGCTATTAATATGGAGGAGGCTCCCAAGACACCCTGAGAGTACATTATGGCATCTTGTTTTGTTCTCAGAACCTATCATGACAATGGAGAGCAATCCCTAGGGCTGAGGAGAAAAAGATGCTCCTGGCAGCCTTTAGCTTACAAGTTTTGAAATGTGGATAACCCCTAGACCTCAGCACCAGAATCTACTTTTGCAAATATACAGATAACTCATCTCCCAGTTTATAAAGTGCTTCTGTTCATTCAACACATACATACTCAAGGATTATTATCCAGTAATATATTATGCCAGGTACTGGGTTGGATCCTTCCAAAGGATACAATGAGAAACCCCCACTGCACCACTACACAGCCCCACAATCCATCTCAAGGACATATTCCTGCTCATAAGCAGCTTTTCTATTACTCACAATCCTGAGAAAACGAAGCTCAGAGAAGTAAAGTGATTTGCCTTGGGTCACATAAGTAGCGAGTAGGGTAGCCAGGACCAAACCTACCTATCCACCCTTTCCCTCAATCCCACAGGGGTATTTACCTAAGTCTAATGGAGGAGAATTCTGCTTCTCTCTGTCTCAGGCTTTCCAGTTGAACCTCCTTCTCTCTGCAGGCTGCTTGCGTCTCCTCCAGCAAACTCTCCAGCTCAGTCACTCTCTCCTGCAGCTCTGTGCTCTTCAACTCAGAATCCTTAAGCTGAGAGACAGGATGCTTAGGTCAACAAGCCAAAGAAGACTTTGTCTGGGTATCTCAAAGAATTTGCAGTCCAGTTGCAAATTTGACAGATGTGAGTCTATACATGACTCCTTTGGGATTTTCCTTTCAGGAAGTCACAGGGTAACTGCATACAGCACAGGCTGAGAAAGTCCCCCTGCTTGGCCATTCCCTGCTTGCCCCAGGTATGCCCAGACATTGCTGCTACCTGCTGGCTCTGCTTTTGATGGTCTTCCAGGGTGGGGAGGTCAGCCAGGTAACGCTCCAAGGTCTCAATACGCTGCTGCTTCTCCCGGTTCTGCTCTGATTCCTTTTGACATTTCTTTTTCAAATTATTGATATGTTTATCACGACCCTTGACCTAGGCAAAGAAATGTCAAGAATCTGTCTTCATTGACTCCTCTAGAATCCTAAACATCAACTTTTTTTGAAGTGACCACTGTCTTTGCCTTTAGGACTGTAAGTGTTATTCTACTGCAATGAAGGTAGGAAGCTGATCAAAATGTGCCATTTGACATCAGAGCATCAACTGCAAAGTTAACACACCTGAACTTTCCAATCAATGGCAAGGAAAAAGGGCAGTTTTTAAAAATTGGCAGCATTTCTGTATAACATAAATTTGTCAGGTCTTTGTCCCAGGTTCCTGAGAGGTAACTTCTAAACTCTTAGAATTTCCCAAATAATAGAAAAGGAGTGTCTTTGTCATTCATAGTGGGCCAGAGCCCACCATGAATGCATTTCTGCTAGTGAGATGACTCAGATTGGGGGCTGGTCACTAGAAAGACCAATGGAGTTGAGCGCAACTTTCAGTGAGGAGGGGAAGAAGGCAGGAGATTGAGTTCAGTCATGCCTACATAACAAAACCCCAATAAAAACAACACTGAAGCTCAGTGGAGCTTCGTGGTTGGTGAACACATGCATGTGCTAGTAGGGTGACATGCCCTGATTCCACAGGAAGGCACAGAGGCTCTGCTTTTAGGACCTTCCCAGACCTCACCCTATGTGTCTCTTCATTTGGCTTGTCTTGATTTGTATCCTTCATAATAAAACTGAAAGCCTAAGTATAGCACTTTCCTGAGTTCTGAGTTGTTCTGGTAAATTATTGAACTTCGTGGTGTCATGAGAACCCATGGATTTGTAGCCAAGGATGGTGGGCTGGGGAACCTAGAACTTGCAGCTGGCATCTGAAATAACTGCAGTCTTATTGGGCACTGTGCCTTTAAACCTGTTCAGTCTGACACTAACCCTGGGTGGTGTGCATCAGAACTGAATTGCAGAAGTACATACAACTTCTCTATAGACATACAACCAGTCTGGTCCATTCTGATTAAATAGGTAATACATTCTTCCCTGAATACCACACATGATATAAAGCTAAGTAATCATCTGGAAGGGCTAACGAGACTGTAAACTCCTTGAGAGGAGAGTTTGTGTCCATTTTGCTCATTATCATCTTCCCAACACACAGCATAATGCTTGGCACAGAGCAGGCATTCAATCAAAATTTGCTGAATGGAGACTTTTTCTTCACTATTATGGCCTTTTCTTTAGCTTATGAACAAGGAAGCTGGAGGAAGCAAGAGAAAGCAGAGAAAAAGTAAGGTAGATCTACTGATGCCAAAGAGGAGGCACAGGCCTAATTTAATCCAAAGATAAGATAGTACTAAGAGAGATCCCTGAAAATCACCCAAAAGCTTTACCCCAGGTACAATCTGTCCCCTTCAAGCTCTGAACCAGTGATTCTCACATTTTAATATGCATCAGAATCACTCGGGAAGCTTAGTGAAAATGCTGATAACCAACTTTCAATTAAAAAGATGGTGGACTGACCACAGATGTTTATTTTTTCTTCTTTCCAAAATATTTCTAAAATGATAGGAAAGAAATAAGTGTTAATCTAAAAAAGTCAACAGAGAGGAGACAAAAAGTATACAAAAGATTTCAAGGTGTTTTCAGAAGACAAAAGTGGACAGGGAATAAATGACTTGGAGCAGAGGAATTATAATCCACAGTGAACGTTACAGACAATTTGAAAAACGATGTGCCCTTCACTATCCCCAAGAATCTCTGCACTTGAAGCACCAGGTACCTCTGAAGCAATTATCAGCTATAGACCTGAAAAACAGGGAGACTTACTAGACGTCTATATGCAAGTTAGCTGGATACTAGCCTCACCCTAGGTTCCCCCAACAGGACAATGCAGATTTATTCTCTGGAGAAATAAAATGAGAGAGATACCAGACTCAGGGATATGCGTCATAGCAAAGAGAGAGAGCAAAGCACTAGGTTGAAAATAAGTATAAGTAAAAATCTAAGTACAGAACTGTGGGACTCTAAGCTTAATCTTGTCAGTGTTGGGAACCTAAAGGCCAAAAGCATTCTTTCCCCTAGCCTTCCCACCAGGCAGCAGACTGAAGATTCTTTTCTAGAGAGGGTAAGATAAGACATTTAGATACTGATATTTGAAGGTCCCCAAGTGAAAGGACAGTCTAAGTCTGATCAGCTTTCAGTGAAGTCTACCAGGCAACTACCACGAACCCAGAGTTTCCACTCAGCTTTTAAATACTTTGTTCTTTTTTTTTTTTTTAAGATTTTATTTTTTCCTTTTTCTCCCCAAAGCGCCCCCGGTACATAGTTGTCTATTTTAGTTGTGGGTCCTTCTAGTTGTGGCATGTGGGACGCCACCTCAGCATGGCTTGATGAGTGGCGCCATGTCCATGCCCAGGATCTGAACCGGTGAACTCTGGGCTGCTGAAGCGGAGCAGGCGAACTTAACCACTTGGCCATGGGGCCAGCCCCTAAATACTTCATTCTTAAATAGGAGTGCCCGTTCATTCAGGGATCACCAAGACTCTAACATGAAAGATACCAAAACAAAATAAAAAGCACCTGAAGGAAACAAGAAACAATACTACAAGCAGATGTAGACATCCCAAAAGGTAAAGTCAGTATCATCAGAGAGAGAAGATACTGCATTAGTGAAACAAAAAGAGCAAGGAAAGAATACTATTCTGAAACATAGGGGTATATATCAGGAGAAAGAGAAGAGTTGAGGATGGATACTTTTGTGGAGTGGGGCTGTACACAGAACTAATTTTTATTATAAACATGTTGGTATTTAATTATTCACCTCAGATACATGTATTATTTTGATTAAAAGTTTCTTTTTTAACAAGCCTCTGTCTAAGTCGTTGTTATATTAGTGACACCAACAGCACCTGGGAGCTTGATAGAAATGCAGGCTCTCAGGCCCTCCCTCCTCCCATAACTGAATTTGGATCTGCATTTTTAACAAGATATCCAAATGTTTCTCAAGCACATTAAAGTTTAAGAAGCACTGCTCTAGTGATTTTGATGCAAGTGGTCCAGAACTAAACATTAGTACATTGGCCCCCCAAGAACATCTGCATTAGAGCAAGTGGTGAACAAAACCAAGATTTTAAATCAGCTCCTTCTATAATGACTAATCTCACCCTAAGGCATTTCTAAGAGTACTAGCAAAAATGTAACAACTTCCAAACTGGATGCACACATGGAATTCTTCTCTACCTTTTTAGGTAGAGTGAGGAGAAACCAGGCTGAATGATGTAAATCTATCACAGGTGTTCAAACATCTTGCAACAGTACCATCTGGTTTGACTGCTCAGGCTGGTTTTCTACCCAGGCCAGCTGGCAGCCCATCACAACCTGGGGCAGTGAGGGATTATAAACTTTCCCTGTCTGCAGTAGTTTTGTGGAGATGAAGCAGAATGGAGGAGTTCCATTTCTAGTAGATCAGTCCTGCATGAGAAGTCAATGTAGGGTCTCACCAATTGGCTCCTCCTGGTTCCAAGAAGGGGGCCAGAAAGAGTTTAGGGTTTGGTAGAAGGCGGCCGACCGCCAACTCCTTTGTGAATTAGAGAGCTATCAGCTCCTTAGCTCACCCTTTCTTCCTGTTTCTTCCCCTCCTCTGAATGCTTCTGCAACGCGACTTTGAGTGACTCTCTGATGAGCTGGACTTCAACTTCTGAAGCAGAGAGTTTCTTTTCAAGCTCGATCTTTTCTTTGCTCAAGGCTTCTGTCTTCTGTGCAAACTGCGCACGTAAGAAAGTGTTCTCTCGCTGCAATTCCTGCAGAAAGATTCTGGATATATAACTGTTCCTCACCCTTAGAGTCCCATGTACTTTACTTATCCCCAGCATACTTCGTGATCAAATATCACCTTTCTTAAAGAATTTCTTCAACCAGTGCTTCTTAAACTGCAGTCCTAGGATGCTTCAGCATCACCTGGGAATTTGTTAGAAATACAAATTCTTGAGCCCAACTCCCAGGCCCACTGAATCAGAAACTCTGGGGACGAGTCTCAATAATCTGTGTTTTAGCAAGCCCTCCAGGTGATTCTGATGCACACTCACATTTCAGAACCACTGCCTTAAAGCAATACCTGAGGAGCTGTAGTACAATGGAAGGAATACAGGACAAGACATCAGAAGACCTGGGCTCAAGGCTTGGTTCTCCTCCAATCATTCTCTATATGATCATCGGCAAGTTCTTCCTCTTTCTTGGGCCTCAATCAGTAAATCAGAGGACTGAATTAGATTTTATCTAAGGGCTCTTCTCACTCTAACACTGATTCTACAAGATGGAACACTGTCTTAAGAGGCCCACTAGCTGGCAAAGCCAGTACTATAACCTGTCTAATACTCATCACTGAAAAGTCCAAACTGCAGAAGCTTGGTCAACAAAGCAGGCTTCTTTTAGAGCAACTGACCTCAATGAAAATCTGGTTTCCTTCAGTTGCTCCTAGACATGGAAGAATAAACATGAGAATGGCTCTAAAAACTCCCCCATTACCTCTGCCTCTCCCTCCATTTGGCCAGGGCTGGTAATAGATTAAGACTTCTCAGAGTATCACCCAACTCTAGGACTTTACTAAGTACTTTGCTCTGCCTTCCTTTTCTCCCAAGAATGTCTTGACACCAAGGCATCTGGACTTCCACCTGATTCTACCTTCAAGACTTTTCTGCCCCTACAAGGGCAGAACAAGGGATACTTTACAATTAGAATGTTTACTCTTTGAGGATAAGGACACTTTACATCACTTAGTCCCTTTCCTATATCCTGGATACCTAAAAGTACCAAGCACAGGGAAGCTACTGAGTTATGACGAGGAGAATGCCATCCTGGCTGCCAATGCTTACCTGTAGCCTCAGCAAGCAGACATCTCCAAAGGGGGCAGGGTGGCCCAAAAGGGCATTGTGGACTTGTAGTTCACTCTCTCGTACTTTCTGCTCCAGCTGAGAGATGTGTTTCCTCTGCCTGCAAAAGCCAGTAGAATGAGGTCCAGGGTCCTGACACTAACTCACCTGCAATATGAGCCCCCACCTTCCTCAGATGGGTACAATCCATACCATATAAGCAAAGACTTTGGATTCTGGACAGTAGTGTTTTGCTGAAGGAAGAAGAAAGGGAAATGCTGAGGAGAAATGAGGAAAGACGAGCTGCAAAGAACCGGCTGCCCCTTCCAGGCACTACCCAGAGCCCCTGCAGATAGACACAACTGGCCTATCACATTAGTCAGTTACAGGACTAGGCAGCTTATGAACCTAGCTCTACCATGAGGCAAGGTGTGGGCCTAAACAAAGGGGGATGTGCAGCCCTAGGGAAACCTCATGGTTCCCTCAGTGGGGGTTGGGAGAGCAGGGGCTGGTACAATGGCACCCCTGGCCCTCTTACTTGTCAATGAGGAGCTCCTTTTCCTTCAGAAGGTGTTCATTACTGTTCAGGATGCTGATCCACTGTGCTGGTTCTAATGTGGACAGTGAAGGAGCAAAAGCAGCGGGATGATGGCAGATGGCTCCATTCTGGAGCTGAAAGACAAGGAGGCTCAGTGGGGCCCGATCTTGACTCATAGGCACCTGAAAACCTGAGCAATACCCAGTTGCGTCTGCAGTCAAGGCTCACTTTGGCTCAGCATGAGAAGGCCTAATGTTTATGAAATAATTTTAGCTCTGATGCATGACTGGAAAGAACCTGCCAGGAGATTTCTGCCAACTGGACACTCCCTGCTCAGAAAGGCTCTAGTTTCTAAGAAAAGGTCAGTTATCTTTCATTATCTGGCAACAGAGACAAACCAGGAGCTAAGATGTCCTTACCAACCAAGAAAGGAGAATATGTCCTGCTTCTTTCCTTCCCACTCTTAAGCAGCACAAGGACTTTTTTCTTAAATGCAAAAGTGGTACAGGAGAAAGAACACAGGAGTTCAAAGATGGTTTTTCAAACGCTAGCTCTGGCACTTACCAGCTTTGTGACCCTGAACAGTTTACTTATTCTAAGAACCTGGTAAATTCCTACATTTAACTCATCAGAGTGCTATAAAGATTAAGTAAGATTTTGTATATGAGAGTACCTAGCCTAGTGACTGGTACACAAGTACACAATGAGTGTTAGTGTCCCACCTTTTTGAGTTTTCCCTTGTAACCCTCTACTTTGGAGAACCTATCTGCTGTTTAATTAGACCATGAACAGATTCTATGGCATTTTCATAAGGCTTCATTTCCAATCTACAAATATCTTCCCTCTTTCTTACAAATGTTTTCTTGAGAGTCAAAACTGATAGGACAATTCTAAGATATATACAGTTCTAAGACCTGCACAGAACCTGCAAAATCCAAGGAAGAAGGGCCCGTACCTGCATTTGCTCCATCTGTAAACGGATCAACTCCAGCTGCTGCCGACAAGTGCTGAGCTCACAAGATCGCTCACGGGGATGCCAAGGGTCAGGATTTGGCTGCCACACCTGAGAGGGTAGAGGGTTGGAGAGCCCAGGAGCAGGCTGGAGGCCCAAAGGGAGCACCCCACTGCTGCTAGGGTGTGGTCCATTCCGCTCACATACTGCCCCACTGCCTGGTGCCTTCTTGGTCTCAGGCAACACTTTGTATAACTCCTTGTTTGCGTCGGTTCTTGGGTTGTGGAAGTGGACTCGGTAGTGAGGATCTGTATAAAGTGTCTCCATCATTGCCGACTGATTGAGTGTAGACTCCACACTGGGAATATCAAACTTCCTCACTTCTTCTTCTCTTTCATGGCCCACTGCTGGAAACCAGGACTGCTCGATTCCATTGTCTCCGGCAGCACCACAAAGATACATAAAATCTCTAGACAAGCCTGCAGAACGTTTCATTGCACCGAGGTCTCCATTTCTTGTCATCCCCACACTTTCACTCAACCCTGACAAAGGGAGTTTAGAGGAAGAGGGTCCAGCAGGTGTAGAATTTGGCTTGGCAGGAGAGGTCCCCAAAGTAGAAGGCATCACATGGGCTGTTGGAATGGCTACGTGGCTTTTGATGGGCTGGAAAGACGGGCTGCTACTTGAGCTGCAAAAATCTGCGGACAGAACAGTCTTCCATAAGTCAAAATTGAAGCAGCAAGCTTTCTTGAGTTTGGCTGCTATGCCAGACGTTCTCTGCCTGTCCTGAGACCAGGCAGAGAGGGCACTATCATCACAAGTACCAGGCAGAAAGACATGGCAGCCTAATCGGGAGTTATGTGTTCTAGGATCTCGAATGCCATTCACAAGGTAAACCAAAAAAGGCAACACTGGCTTCACTTTTAACTTACACTTTGTCCTTTGTATTTGAATAAAAAATCTTGCCAGTTAACAAACGAAGCCGAAAACAACTTTAAAAAAATAATCACTTACTTAGGGGAAATGGATTAGGTCCTACTCTTCTGGGAGCTGGGCAACTCTAAACTATAATCCAATTTAGTAAAAATATCCTTCGCAAGGGCTGCCAGAATCCTCTGTGACCTCCAAAAGCTCCCCAGCGAAGGTGAGCAATGAATCTAAACTATCCAAAGAATAAGACGAACTGGATAGTGCTGCTCTGTATCCAGGGCAGGGAATACAGCATCTGAATCAGGATTCTGTTCTCTCTCCCACACTCCAGACCTGACTGCCTGGATATGTGAAGTTATTCTTAGTAACTCTCAGGTTTCATTCTAGCACAGTGAGCACTCTCAAGTGGGTACACACTAAAATCCTCTATCTTATATATTGCCTTCCACTTACCCCCTTATTTGTATCCAACTGCGATTTTTCACTTTTCCTTCAGACTGGATTTACCTTTCCTTTAGCTCCTGCCTAGTCTTGGGAGACAACTCTCTGATTAGCCCTGCCACAGAAGATTCACATTTCTACATATTTCCAACTTTCAAGTTGGAAGAGGACTACTCTGAAGAGGATGACAAGGTCACAGAACTAATGTGCCGGGGTGGTGGGCTGCAAACAAACAAGATAGGAACGTAAAGAAACACATCTGTTACCTTCAGCAGGCCGAAAACTGAGTAAGGGGACAATGAATATAAATGTCTTTTTTTTACAACTATATCCAGTACTCTTCCAAACCAAGTACATCTACCATGGAAAAGAGCTGACTACCAATTTCTTCCTCTTTTTTCTTTCCATCAACCAACATAGAACATACTCAGATAATGACAGATACTATAACCTTTCCCAGAATTATATAGATATAGATCAGCTACCATCTTCTCAAATGGGTTTGTAAGCACCTCTTTAAAAAAATGGGCAAGCCAAGTTATGCCTTATAATGTACGCAGAGTATCTAATTTCCTATACTTAGATGATCTTGGAGATATATAAAAGGTCATATGAAAAACAAAACAAAAAAACCCAGTAATTTCTGACAACATGCATCAGCCTCTCAGGACCAAGAAAAAGAACATTTCACAGTCAAAGGAAACAGTTTCTGATGTCCCACAACTTAAATATAGGACTGGTCAACAGGGTTAAGGTAGACTACTGGTGATGAAGACTTCCAAGACTAGTAAGCTCTCTATTTGAAATCTTTCAAAACGGCACCAAGGATCCCTGCCCCCAAAGTATAATTATGGAACAGAAGTCAGCAAGATTGTGGCATATGAAGGAGCTACTATGCTGAACTTAGTAACACCTCCTTCCATTCTCCATCCACAGCACCATTCTCTCTCAAGATTCACTGAATTCAGTTTTGAGCCCATAATCCCCAGAGCAGTAATGCCAAAACCAAAGCCAAGAAAAAAGGTATCAACTCACCCAGGAGAATATAGTTTTCCTAATTCTCTAGTGGGTGTGGTTCATCTATGGATGACAGAATAAAGTGAGGTCTTTGTCAGCATTTGTAACTTGTCTATTGGGTTCATCTATTTATATTAAGGAAACTATGTGTTTCTGACAAATTGCTATAAAATGTCAAGTTTAAACACCTTTACATCTGGTTTGTGTTTCAGAACATTGTGAAACAAAATAGCAACAGTCATTTTCAAAAGGGCCACTATATTTTATAATTTTCAAAGGCTTTCAAAATTTAGTGTTGAGATACATGATTTTTATTTAGAGAAGTCTACAATTCCCAAAAATCATTGGGGTTTTGGCACTTTAAGGACATATTTCTAAATCTCTCCTCTCCTCAACCATATCACCTGCCCCCTAACCTTGCCAAAAAACAACTCATTCTTTCTAGCAACCCTGCTTTCTTGGTAAGCAGTAGATTTAGCTATTGCTAAATCTTGATCGCTTCTGTTTACATCTCTTACTGGTTTATGGAGAAAGGGAGTATGAACTAAGCCAGTGACTACTTCAGTCCTTAGGAAAGAGGTGAAAGCCTTCTGAGCTCTCTGGTAACCACCTGACACCCCCGTGCCTTGAGAATCCAGGTAAAACAACTTAGCGAAGGGTGGAATCAAAAGCAAGCCTATTCAATTAAAGATGCACCAATAAACGACATTTACACCAGTCACAAGTGTTCTTGTCAACTGGGCTCCAAATAAACCAAGCTCGATTCATGAACAAAATGAGCAAAAATTAAAATTAAGACAGTGGTATATAACAAAGAAGGCAGAAAAGACATCTTGGATCCTTTAGCAAGAAACTTGTAGACAAATGGCTTTGGCCACTACATCAAGGCTACTACAATTTAAAAAGAATGCATTGCAAAGGAAATACATATATTTCCCCAAAGGAATAAAAAGCAGACAGAGTCACACATAATTCTATGTCAAACTTCGACAGAATTAAACATAGCCAGTCAATTCAATAGGGGGAAAAATCTAGACCATTGTTTGATTTTAAAAAGACTTATTTAGTCAAAATGAAAAAGGTCCCGTGACTGCACATGTAGACAAAACCTTAACAAGGCATAACTAAATTAACAGTAACACTTTTGATTACGCCACTTGTCCCTCGGGAGACCCAAATCTGATAACTAATTGTGTGACATTAGGCAGGTTACTTAACCCCTAAGGGAATTTTTGTTACTCACTAGCAAAAGGAACTGGATTAAGTGACTTTTAAAGTCCTATCTAGGGGCTGGCCTGGTGGCATAGTGGTTAAGTTCATACACTCCGCTTCAGCGGCCCGGGGTTGGCAGGTTCGGATGCTGGGCACAGACCTAGCACGGCTCGTCAGCCTATGCTGTGGCGGGCGTCCCATATAAAGTAGAGGAGGATTGGCACAGATGTTAGCTCAGCGACAATCTTTCTCACACAAAAAATAAATAAATAAAAAAATAAAGTCCTGTCTACCTCAAAATCTGATTCAATTCTACTCAACATATACTAAGCACTGTGCCCATATACACACAGCTATCAAACTATTAGAATTAAATGGCAGGTGTCTAGGAGTTAGTACTAGCAGACATGTTTTTTTTTTCTTTTCATTCTTTTTTTCCCAAGCACTTCTATTCTTTTTGTTTTTAAACAGCTTTACTGAGATATAATTCACATATCATACAATTCACTCACTTGAAGTGTACAATGCAATGGTTTTCAATATATTCACAGAGTTGTGTAACCATCACTACAATCAATTTTAGAACATTCTCATCACCCTAAAAAGAAACCTCTTGCCCTTTAGCAGTCACGCTCCATTTCCCTTAACTTTCCTAGCCTTACGCAACAACTCTATCTACATTCTCTCTCTATACAGACTGGCCTCTTCTGGACATTTCATATAAGTGGAATCATACTATATGTGGTCTTCTGCGTCTGGCTTTTTTTTACTTAGCATAAATGTTCTTAAAGTTCATCCATTTTGTATAGCATGTATCAGTACTTCGTTTCTTTTTATTGCCAAATAATATTCTATCGTGTATATATACTACATTTTACTCATCCATTCATCAGTTGATAGACATCTGGATTGTTTCCAGTTTGGGGGCTACTATGAACAACGCTGCTATGCTAAGTTTCTGTGTGGACATCTGTTTTCATTTCTCTTGGGTATGTACCTAGCAGTAGAACTGCTGAGTCATAAGGTAACTCCATGTTTAACCTTTTGAGGAACTGCCAGACTGCCTTCCAAAGCAACTGCAACATTTTATATTCCCACCAGCAATGTGTAAAGGTTCCAATTTCTCCACATTCTCACCAACACGTTACATCATCTTTTTGATTATAGCCATCCTAGTGGGTGTGACATCTGATAAAGTACTAAAGTGACTAGTTTTGCGACTTTTAATCAACTCATTTAATCACTTTGAAATTCAGCTTTTTCATCTGTAAAATGGAAATAAAATATTTCAGAGTTCTTAAAGGCATTAATGGAAAAATTCAGCACGAATCCATCATGAAGTATTTAATAAATAGTAATTAATTATTATCATTAGGTCCTCTGCCCTCTAGGAACTCACCATCTAAATGAAAAAACAAAATACTCTTGTAAAGTACTGCCTGGCAGTTATTACTTAATTTAGCTAAGTGCAAAAACAAGTAGCAGAAATAATAAAGATAAAAGACTGCAATAAGGAAGATCAGTAATGGGTGGAAGGGATGAGGAGTGTCTTGTCAGACTCTTCACTAGATCTTGAAAAATAAGACCAGCATAGCTGGGAGGGGCAAGAGGAGGTGGGAACAGCACAAATCGGCCCAGATTAAAGAAGGAAACAGCTGAGGCATAAAAAGAAAAATTCTGTACTTTCAGGGCATAGTAAGACAACAAACCTGGTGACAGTAAGAAATATGTTTGAGTGGGTGGGATAGGGCCAGATCACAGAAGAACTGAGGCCTCTGAACTTTATCCTCCAAATAATGGAAATAATCGAGGATTTGCAGGAAATAAAAACTATGAAATCAGGCTCTTAGAAAGATTAATCTGGCAGTAGAGGGGAAGACTTGAGGCCAAGAAATCTATTAGAAAGTTGTTTCAGATACAACAAACAGTAGGAATTGAGAGGTAGGGACCAGCAGTGAGAAGCATGGGGTAAGAAGGATCAAGCAGATTCCTTTACTGAATGGATTGATTTACAAATATTCCGGAAATGACAATACACCTGGAACACAATCTGAAAATGACACCACATACTGGTAATCAAGTAATTAATCTAAACTTACCCTCCGCAATGTCTGAGCATGATGTGCCAATGGCTGTGTCCCCACTGTCAGCTACACTGGAACAACGGCTGAAGCGGCTCCGAAAGGCCTCCGAGATAACTGGGGTCTGCCATTCTGTCCCCAGGGAACTGCCCTTCTGAATCACACTGGAACCTGCAACAAACGGCATTTCCCACCTTTAGTGTGAACCGGCTGATGTAACCCCACAAGACTGTTTAAAAAAAACCACTTAAATCTATGAGAGAATAGCAGCACCCTGCCCTTTTCTCTCTCCTGTGCCTATTTCAGCTACTCTAAGTTAGTTAATTGTACATGGAAATAGCATGAGAGGTGAGAATGTTCAAAGATAGAAATAAGACTTACCAAGAATCCAGGAATACTGGGACAGAAAACAGTAATATTTAATAGCAGCTACATTTTTTGAAACCTAGAAGCCACAGCACTTTATGAACATGATCTTATTTACTTACTACTGAAAAGTATTATCATCTATTTCACAGAGAATAGAACTGAGATTTGAACCCAGCTTGTTATGATTCAAACGTCTATACTCTTTCCCCTTACAGGGTTTCTCAACAAGTGCTTTTGGCATACTGGACATGCCAATTCTTCAATGTGTAGTCTATACATTGCAGGATGGTTTAGCATCCCTGGTCCCCATCCACTAAATGGCAGTAGCAGCCCTCACTCCATCCCACCATCACCGTGAAACCTGAAAATACCCCCTAGGATAAGAGGCAGTCCAATTCCCTGTTGAAAATCATTGCTTGACTGAACCAAGGTCATGAGCAGGGTGAATTCAGATCAAGGTGAGTCTTGAAAGCCAATCTGAAGAGTTTAAGACTTTATTTTGAGGGCAATGCAAAGAAATCACTAAAATTACTGAGCAGGTAATACAAAACAAGGCTGATGAGATTTATTTGACTTTATCAGCTTGCAGTTCAAGGGCTAGTAGGTAGGAAGTCTTCAATAAATACCTGATTTACTAACATACTAGCAAACATTTAAATTCAAATTATTTTTTAAAAAGCACTATGATTTTTCTAAATTGTAACTGATGATCCATGTAAACAAACAAAAAGGTAATGGCAGCTACTCATTCATTTAAAGTGTCAGAGTTTGCGTTGAAATTAGAAAAAATGTTCCACAGACTCTTTGATCTAGTGGGAAGCAAATGATATTTGAACATAAATCCCCTTATTCCCTTCTTCCAAATTTAGTGCTTCTCCCATCTTTTTAACCTCCTTTTTTCTACTTTTGCTCCTTTTTTTGCTAACCTTACTTCTGCTTTCTATTGAAGGCAACCTAACTTTCCCCAAGAACTCCTTTTATTGTGAGAGTCACAGTGGACTGCTTGATTTGAAAGAATCTATATACACAAAGTAATCTATAATAATCTTTAATAGAAGACATAGCCAACAATCAGAGCTTCTGATCAGCATAAGAGTAGCCAGTGTTACTATACTAAGTTAGTGTAATTCTAGCCAGAAGCAAAGAAATCTGACCTCTTGGTGAGTCTATATGGCGTTCTCTCTCTAGTCAGTGTACAATTTGCCAGGCCTTCTAAAATACTGAAAATTGATTGAGGGCCTCTGTTACCATGTTCTTGGCCTCCTACTGGAAACTACTCCGTTACTACTGCTAATCTTCCATTCTTCCATCTCTTTTCTATGCATCCACTCCGCACATCAATTCTAAAGAGATATTCGCTAAAATGAAAGCATGTTTTGGTATTATAGAGGCTTATGCTTATTTCAAAATTCAAGTTTGAAAGTGCAACTTTTTTGTGTTATATCACGTCCTATCAGCAGCATCTTTATCAAATATTAAGACCATTATTTAATGAGTGAGAGACTACTAAAGACAAAGCCATCAGAAAAGCAATGAGCTTTGTCAGGAATTGCTACATTCCAAAAACTTGCATTATACATATAATTGTCCTAAGAAATTGTACAATGCAGCCCTAAGACAATGCATGGCACCCAGCAGATGTTCAATAAATTATTTGCTGAATGAATCTTGAAGTGATTCAACAAACGCTTATCAAAGTGCCTGCTATATGCAAGGCAGTATGCCCAGGAGAATACAACAAATATCTACCAAACGTCTGCTGTAAGGCACTGTGGGATTCTAAAGTTAAATAAAGCATACCTCTGGTTGAATAAAATGTACCCTTTTCTTCACAAATACCCCAGAACTCAGAAAGTTATTTTTCTAAAACACTACTTTCTATTTGAATATACCATATCTACGTAATATGTCTATTGAGTGTGTATATAGTCATATGTAAATTTAATATATATACTTAATATAGCCACTTAATATATTACTGAGTTTTCAAAATCTTTTTAATCCATTCTAGAGATAAATTTCTGAGTCTCTAGTGACAACATAACTGAGACTGTTGGCATCCAAGAAGAATTCCAATCTTTGTGGGCTAGCAGATGACTGACCCACCCACAGGACTACAAAGACAACATAGAACACAATAATTTATGCTGTGTTTTTCTGATTTCAAATGGAACTATGTTCCCAAGTCATTCTGTTCCAATCTTTTATGTGTCCTCCCCTCCCAATCAATCATGTGGTCTTGTTGGAATCCATGTAGGACCAGAGAGTTGTTCTCTGGGAGAGACCTGTTTTTCTGTTCAACGTAGCCCCATGTTATTTTTGCGCCTTCAGTACCAGGATTTCAGTGAATGCTTGTTTGCTCAGTATTTCCTTTAAAGGATATTTCTGTTATGAAATAACAGAACAAAGGTCAGAATTTAACCCAGAAAATTTTGATTACTCACCTGGTGAAGTAGCATGAGAGATCCTCTCACTTGGATATTTCTCTTGCATGGCCATCAACACAGTTATCTGAGCCAACTATAGAAAGAAGGAATAATCAATTAGATCTCTCCACTATCTTTTAATTCCCTGTAACTCATTCCTATTCAACCGAAACTGTCAAAACGACACAGAGTATTCAAGTACTCTTCTATATGTTTTACTCCTAAGGATATTTTTTTTTTTATGCTTTCAAGAATCTTTTTTTTTTTTAATTGAGTTAATGATAGGTTACAATCTTGTGAAATTTCAGTTGTACATTAATGTTTGTCAGTCATGTTGTAGGTGCACCACTTCACCCTTTGTGCCCATCCCCCACCCCACCTTTCCCCTGGTATCCACTAAACTGTTCTTAGTCTAAGGATATTTTTTAAGGCAAAGCAACTCCCAATACTCATCCCTACTTCTCTTGCTAAAGCAAGGAAAGAAAACCTAGAATCAAATAGAGATTCCCAATACTGCTCCTCCATGGTCCTCGAACCCCTCTGATTGTTACAAAAATTAAAAATAACATTACTTTTAATTAACCAATTTTGCTATGGATCTTCTGAGCCATGGGAACAGGATGGGAGGGTAGGGTGGAGAAAGAACTAAATAACCAAACCAACAGTGAAGTAATATAGCTTCAACTATGATTAACATAAAAAGAACTCTCCAATTTCTCTAGTAATGAAAGTCAGTCATATGATGCATAAAGATGGACAGAATTCTTGGTCATAAGCAGAACCCCAATCCCCAGCTGGGAACATGAGGTTTTCTTCTCATTTCCACACTCCTTAAAACAATTATATTTACTCTAATGGTAGGTGCTGAGAGTTCAGCAGAAGTCTGATTACCACCTGTGTAAGCAAAAGCTTTAATTAACTGTAACTAATAGCATATAATAATAATATCTTATATTTGCAAAGTACTTGAGAGGCATTACAGGGAAGTGGTTGAGAGTATGGATTCTTGATCAGACAGCTTGGGTTTGAAGCCTGACTTAGCAATTTATTAGCTGTGTAACCTTGGGCAAATTTCTTAATATGTATCTCTGTGCTTCAGTTCCTTCATATAAAAATGAAGATAAATACAGAACCTAATTCATGCTAATTCATTTAAAATTAACTTACAACAGTGTCTGACACATATTAAGTACTCAATTAACGTTATTATTACTTGGCAGATTATGTCAATTAAAAGGGGCACAGTAAGGTCCCTGGAAGATAAAGTATGAATTTAGAAACAGAATTTGTAAGAGCCCCAAAAGAGTTTGGGACAAACTCTATCAATAGAACACAATTCTTAGAAGTGAAATTCAACTTTGGAGGGGGAAAAAAGGCTATATGGTACTATTTCTCTAATGTACTTTACTGACATCTATAGTTTTCTGTTAGTAACAACACCCCAAACTCTCACTAATTCACTGCATCTACAGTGGAAATAGTATGAAATCCTAGCTCTTCACATACCTTATTCAGTAAGAAAAGCTTCAATTTACGGCTAGTATCATTCAGTGTGTTAATGATGACACATAAGGATTAGATTACCTACCTATTAGTGACTATTAGTGATATGAAAATCCTTTTCTTTACCCTTTCTTAAAAGTGTAACAAAATGGTAGGCTCATTGGATTCTGAGACCTTTCCAAATTCAGATGAGTTGAAAACAGGATGACAAAAGAACTCTCAGTTAAACACAGAATTACCTTATTATGCTTATGACTCAGCAGTTCCACTCCTAGGTACATATTCAAGAGAAATAAAAACATAAGTCTACACAAAATCTTGTACAAGAATGTTGCATAGCAGCATTATTCGTAATAGACAAAAAGTACAAAGAACTCAAATGTCCATCAACTGATGAATAGATAAGTTAAATGTGGTATATCCATACGATGGAATATTATTGGGCAATAAAAAGGAATGCAGTATTGATACATGCTACAACATGGATGAACATTTAAAACATTATGCTAAGTGAAAGAAGCCAAACACAAAAGGCTACATATAATTCCATTTATATGAAATGTCCAGAAATGGCAAAGCCATTTAGATTAGGGATTGGAAGGAACTAAGAGGAGGCCAGTGGGGGAATGGCAAATGACTGCTAATTGATACAAGGCTTCTTTCCAGGGTGACCAAAATGTCCTCAGAACAGACAGTAGTGATGGCTGCACAACCTTGTGAATGTACTAAAACCACTGAACTGTATGCACATAAAACTGAATTTTATGGTATGTGAATTATATCTCAATTAAAAAAAAGAAATTCCACAAAAAGTAAAACAGTCAAGAATAAATAACTCCTACTTTTTTCCTACTAAGTTCAGAAGTAGATGGGCTACTGGGGAAATTTTTAGGACCATTTGTAGGAGACAGAGATTTCTTGAAATAAAAGTGAGAGAAATGAATGTACAAGAAACATAAACAACCAATTATACAGCCAAGAAAGACAGGAATGCATGGAGGCAGACAGAAAAAAAGCACCTAACATTGATGGTTTCTATCTTCAAAGCCCTTTAAACTAAAGAAATATTCATTCATTCAACAAATTTAACATGTATTCCGTTCTTACTAACCATCAAGCACTGTGCTACAAACACTTTACAGGTATCACGTCTTGTGTTTAATGCTCACATCAAACCTGCAGGGCAGTTACTATTACTGTCCTCATTTCATAGATGACAAAATAAAGGATTAGAGAGGTGAAACTCATAGAGCTAGGAAGGGGCTTCAAAGCCAGGACTGTGCTCTAATGCTATAGGAGTCCAGCCAGCATGCTTTCTGTGTGTGACAGAGAAATAAAGGAAGTTACTAAGGCACCACAAGTTGGAATTTCTGCCTCAGACATAGCCAGAGCTGCAACCCGAAAACAGTAGCAGGGACAGCTCATATAATTTCTTCATTTTGCCCTTGGTCACCACCCAGGCTCTATTTCGCAAATTGCTACCCAAGAATTAGATTTTGATTATACTCCCCTTGAAGAATTATAATCTTAGCGTGGAATGTCACACTCGGCAGCTGTTGAGAGAACCACATCAAGACAGGAGAGGATCTGAAGGAACCCACAGACAGCTAACACAGACACATCAAGAGTCTCACGCCATCACACTACTTTCATGGCCTTGATCACTCATTAAATCAGACCTAAAGAGAGAGAAGCCAAATCCTTGCCACAAAGTTGCCTTGACAGAGAACAAGTCCTGGAACATACATCACCACGAGACCTGCATAAGGCAGACGAGGCCTAACTAAGGGCAAGTGATGAGGCTCGGTTACCTTAATCATCCTTGTACCACCATTCATCCCCACCTAGCACACAGTAATCGGTTCATCAACCAAAATCTAACGCCCGCGTGCCTGTTTTCCTGGCTCTGTGCCCTGTGGTGGAAATACACTGGTGTAAAACACAAGCAGGGTTCGGATCGTCCCGGTTTACTGTGATGAAGTAGGTACTGAATACCCTCTATGGAACAACCAGGCTTTAACACAGTAAACTTTCGGGCCATCCAGAGCCCCAGTTCCTCCTTGTCTGGAGCAGGGCTCCTCAAGCTCAGCACTACCGACACTTTGGGTCAGGTGAGTCTTTGCTGTGGGGCCGTCCTGCACACTGCAGGATGTTTAGCAGCACCCCTGACTTCTACCCACGCGAGGCCGGGAGCAATCCCCGAGTTGCGATAACCCAAAACATCTCCGGACGCAGTCAAATGTCGCGTGGGGAGAAACACGGGGCTAGCTCAGAAACTCCAGCCGAGGGCCCTAACAGGGGCTCCGGTCTCCACCCGTCCTTCCTCGGGGGGCTCCCCGCGCTCCCGGGCTGCTCCGGGCCCTGGTCCGCGCCTTGTCCCTCTCCGCCCTACATGCGGGGCGAGACCGAGGAGGCGCCGCCGAGCGTCTGCTTTTCCCCCGGATCCAGCGCTCCACCAGGGCAGGGACCGTGCTTCCCGCCGGCCCCTGGCGCCCGGCACAGGCCTCCCCTTCACACACGTCCAGCAACCGCTGAGGAGTGAGGGTCGGGAGGAAAAGCAAGGCAGTGAGGGCGGGAGGCGACCGAGACACGAGCGGGCGTGCAGGGAGCATTATTTCAGGAAGCCCACACCGTGAGACCGAGGGGGCACGGCTGCGTCGCTCTGCGCATGCGCTTCGCTCTCTCGTCGCTCCCTCCCCCCACGCCCCCCCGAGATAGGTCGTGAGCGCCTGAGGCTCCTGCAAGGCTCCCCAAGGGGGGCAGGGTCTGTCAGTCCGACGGGGTACCCCGAGGCAAGGAGGACTTACGTGGGCATGAAAGCGGGCGGCGAAATGCCTCACTCAGACACACCGACTGCGACCTCCACGTTGGCCCCGAGCGGCGATTTCGTCGCTCAACTCGCCTAACGGCCGTTACACGCCCTCCAGGCCGCGCGCCTCGCAGCGCGCGCCGCCCAGGCCCCGCCCCTTTCTGCCCGCCTGCGACCAATCAGGAGTCGGGCCGCACCGGTGTCCCGCCCCTGCACGCTGCCTTCGGCGCCGAGAGCGGGCGGGTCTCTCTGCGCATGACCTTGCCGCCTCTCGCAGCCTTCTCCACGGCCGCTGACCGGGTCTCGCCTCTGGGCGGAGCCCTGCTCGCCCAGGTCTGGAGCAGCTTGCCGGGCCTGTGCAGACGGAGACGCTGGCGGCATGGGCAAGTCACTCGGGAATCCCTCCCAGTCTGCCCCACCTTCCTCCCGTTCCCCATCACCTATCAGTTCTCCCACCTGAAGGAATGGGTCAAGTTGTGACCAGGAGTTAGGGTGTGGCCTGGGTCACTGCCTTGTCAGGGTTAGGGCTCGGGCCAGGTTAGAGCCAGTGGTCAGTCTGTGACCAGACTCAGGTAGAAGAGTAACGGATCAGTCTTGCCTCCCTACTCAAACTCGGTCCCCCGGAAAAGGAACTAAGTTTTCTGCATTAATATATACTTAAGAATCAGACTGGGAAATTGTTTAAAAGGAGGAACAAAGCCATCAGCCAAAGGAAATGAAATGCCAGGCATTTGGAAACCTGACTTGGGAAGGAGAGGCATTAAAAAGTTGTGTGATTTCTTAACTTTGAAGAACCGGATATAAAGAGAGTTAATTACTGGATCAAATTTACTCTAGAGGAAAGACTCTGGAGGTGTGCCCAAAGTTCTACCCCCCACCATCTCATAACATTTTAAGGTAAGAAAAGAGAAGGCATAAAATAGCAAATTTAATGGATACTGAATCTAATCTAGGTATCATATGATAGATGAATTTAGGGGGTATTCTCTGACATTGGGACCAGAAGCCTTTGTTAAAATATAAATGGTAAGAATAGGTGTCTAAATGATTAAATTTGTGGGCTGGGGGGTAGGAAGTAGACTGGTGGGTGGTGGAAACATCCACTTGCTGGCTTCTATTTCTTTTGGGAGAAGCACCTGTGAGGAGGGAGGGAACAGGGGCATAAACAGGACTGAGAAGAATGGGGAGGATTTGAAGAGCTGATACAGAGAATGAAAGAGAAATCTGACTGGAAACATAGTGAAAGTGCTGAGATTTAAATTTACAAGCGGCAAACAGTACGTTTGTACAGTTTTCTCCAATGGATATCTGTATGTTAAAAGTAACTCCATTATGATACTGCCAATTTCCAAATGTGAATGACTCTTCATTTATATTTTAACAAAGACTTTTGGCACTAATTGCAAATACAATCAATTTTTAGATATGAGATATTCTTAAATCTTCAGTTACTTTATTATTTTAAAAAGACTTGCTGCATATTTTAGTAAAATATATCAACGGAAGTATCATCTGACATGAATGAAAAAGGACTAGAGTTAGCCAGATATGTCCCACCCCAATTTCATCAAAGAAACGAGAAACTAACTGTATCTCAGTTATAATCATATAATGAGAGGTACCACTTTCACATGCATTAAGTGTTGTCTGGCAGCTTATTTTATAAACATCTATTGTTACAGCACAGAGGCTGTGTGAGTTCAATAACTTCCTTGTTTACTTAATTTTGTTTCCTTCTGTTTTCTTTTTGAGATATTTAAGCATTGTATCATCAATAATATTTTGTCCTTTATCCTTCAGGATATATTTTGAATAAAGGCAAGGGTTAATGCCTTTGCCATCACGACTCTTTGAACAGTCCAGACCTATACATTTAATATGAATTATCAATGAAATGCAATTAATTGTATGCTGATTTAATAAATGTGTGACTTTGATGTATATGAAAAAATAATATAGATTAACATTTGACTTTTTTCAGGAGCTGCTAAACCATTAAATGACAAGAAAACTTTGTAAATGAAACATTAAGGCTGTTAAATTTAACTTTAATTTTGTTGCTTGTACCAACATATTTTCCCAAGAAATTGATTTCTAAAATGGTCATAGATATCAATAAAAAGTAGTATTTCAGGGCCAGCCCCATGGCTTAGTGGTTAAGGTCGGCATGCTCTGCCTTGGCCACCTGGGTTCGTGGGCCTGGATCCCAGGGCGTGGACCTACGTGGTGTCAGCCATGCTGTTGTGGCAACCCATATAAAAAATAAAGGAAGATTGGCACAGATGTTAGCTCAGGGTTAATCTTCCTCAAGGAAAAAAAGAGGCAGATTGGCAACCGATGTTAGCTCAAGGTGACTCTTCTTCAGGAAAAAAAAAGTAGTATTTCAAAAATGAGACAACAAAAAGAGGCACAGGGCCTTGTTGTGATTTTGTGAAAGTGCCACCTCTGCCAGTTTATAAAGCTTGTCCTGCTTCCTGGTCCATACCACCTACTTCCTACACTCAACTGTCCTCTCAGTATGGTCAAAGACTGTGTCTTGTGTACTGTTGAATCATCACGGCCTAACACAGGAACTGGTACATAGTAGATTCCAACCCTTTTGTGTGTGTGTGAAGATTGGCCCTGACCTAACGTCTGTTCCCAAGCTTTTTTTTCTTCTTCTCCCCAAAGCCCCCCAGTACATAGTTGTATTTTCTAGTTGTAGGTCCTTCCAGTTCTGCTTTATGGGATGCTGCCTCAGCATGGCTTGATGAGCGGTGCTACGTCTGCGCCCAGGATCCGAACTGGTGAAGCCCTGGGCTGGTAAAGTGGAGCACCCGAACTTAACCACTTGACCATGGAGCCAGCCCCCCAACCCATTTTTTGAATGAATAAATGATAGTAGCAAAAACACTGCTGCCTAAATCCACCCTCTGCTAGGAAGGGGGGCAGTTAATGAGATTAGAAATAATTAATGGTCAGGATAATATTATATGGATACATTTAATCTTAATTCTGAAATTGAATAGCTCTTTCCCATTCTGCAGAAGGAAGGAGACTTAGGACCAGCTGGCCAAAGCCCAGGAACTGTCCCTGAAACAAGAGTCACAGAGTCCCCATGTTGAAGCAGGGATCATCTGGTCAAACTCTTTCATTTTACCTATGGGGGAACTGAACGCATAGAGAATAAAGTGACTTCTCACACATACACTCCCACACATACCCCATTTCTCAAAGCGATGAAGCTTTGGAGTCAGATTACACAGGAAAGGAGTCAAAGTAGGAGAATTCCCTCCTGTTTATTGGCCATACCTTCTGCCCTGCCCCCAACCATATCGAGGGGCCCAATCCCTTGGAAGAGCTTCAGAGATGGGAAGAGAAGGTGGGATGAGGACGCAGAGCTCCAGGCTCAGTGGCCACACTCCTTCCAGACAGTAGCTGTGTCCTACATGGGTTCCATCTTCACCTCCAGCCTCTCTGGTCCCTAACAAGAGGACAGACTACTTGCCTCTCCCTAACTCTTCCTCCAACCCACCCTTCCCTCAGGCATCTAAACTAGAGGCCAAGGGCTAGAGTTGGGAGAGCTGTCTGGGTAGGATTTAACCCAGCATCCAGCCTATCACCATCAGAAGAAATATAGGAATCCAGATTCCTGCAGGAAAGAAAGAAATCATTATAAAACAGGATTAGGAGGCTCTGGGAGCCTGGGAAACTTTTTAGGCTTAGATATTCCACTTTGGGGGATTATTTAGTAATCCATTCCTGCATTCCTTCAACAAAGCTATCCTGGGACTGACTATGCCAGTCCCTCGGTTAGATTAGGGGTGAGGCAGATGGAGATACAGAGATGAAATGCACTCTCTAGGGGCTGGCCCAGTGGCACAGCGGTTAAGTGCACACGTTCCACGCCAGTTTGGATCCCGGGTGCAGACATGGCACCGCTTGACAAGCCATGCTCTGGTAGGCATCCCACATAGAAAGTAGAGGAAGATGGGCACGGATGTGAGCTCAGGGCCAGTCTTCCTCAGCAAAAAGGTGAGGATTGGCAGATGTTAGCTCAGGGCTAATCTTCCTCAAAAAAATAAAATAAAATGTAAAAAAAAAAAAAAGAAATGCACTCTCTAGTTCAATGTGGACCCCACTCAATCCCCCTCACTTGCTGTTACCTGCCTGGCCTGTATCTTGAAATTTCAGTCCCTACTCTAATTTATTTCTGGATAGTCTCGGGTTCTGATGAGGTATAAAACTCTATGACTGACAACCACTCCGCAATGACAACTCTGCCGTGTACTGCCAAGGAAGCTGAGACTCTGAGAGGGTAACTGACTTCTCCTAAGTCATAGAGTTGAGCAGAGACAGGATCCAAGACCAGCACCTGCCAGAACCCAATGTGCACCTGCAGACCCTGGAGCAACCACCAGAACTTCATCACAGCGATCCTGTGTACCAACCTGCCAAACTCCTGCTGCTGGAGGCATTGGACTCTAAAACCACATAGAAAGAAAAATTGAGCTTGAGGAGCCATCCTGACAGGACAAGGCCAGCATGTTCCCATCATTTCAAGATTGGGCAAAAGCGCTGACCACTTGTTGAAGCTGGGACTCAGAAGGGTGTGATGACGAACCTTCTGCCTCTAATAAGAATGGACTTACTAAGGAGATAGGTTTTCCCATGAGGGTTGGAGTTTTGGAGGACTGTCATGGAAGAAAGAAGGGAGAGACTGTTCAGACCAGCAAGGAGGATTTACAAAGGCAGGCTGTCACAAGGGACAAACAGACTGGGAGAAGAGTGAGCTGGTGTGGCAGGAAAGGTGGGAGGAGAGAAGCAGAGACAACTCAGACCAGAAGTTTAATAAGTTTAATAAGTCAGAAAGGACCGGGTGAGGGGAGGGGACCTCTCCTGAGCAGACGGGGAGTCCAGGGAAAGCCAAGGGGGAGCCGAGGAGGATATGGGCTTGGGGAGGAGACTTGGATTTAGGAAAGAATGTGAGGGCATGAAGGGAGGAGGGGGCTCAGTGAAGGGTCGGGGTCTCTGAGCAGGTCAGTGGGAGGCTCTGGAAGACAAGTCAGGGAGGCCCCCAAATGATCCAGTTACCGCTTATTCGGATGGGCCCGAACACCATCCAGAGGGCTCTGTTCTCCATGCCCTCCGGCTCTCGGATCTCCCAGGCTCGATTCCTCCCGGGCGGACTCTTCTGACTACAGGTCTGTGGGGACACGAGCATAAGGGTGACAAGACCCCCGACCTCGGGCGGGCCTATGCAGGAGGCCCCAGGTAGATGCAGGCCGTTCACCAAGATCCCGCCCTTTAGGTCAACCCCAGCCTCCTCACCCCCACAAGCCACGCCCCCGGCAGGTTAGGCCAATCCCCCGCACCGCTGTCCCCCAGGTACCGCCTTAGTCCCGCCCCCAGGATGCCGGCATTGCCGGGAGGTGGCTCGCCGGCGCGGCACCCCGGAGCTGCCCGGCAGGCACAGGCTGCGGCGACGGGTGTGGGCCCCCGGGGCTGCCCGCTCACCGGCTGGCACGGGCGCCCCGCCCGCTTGTCGCTCAGAGTCACTCGGCCGTGCAGGTAGAGCGTATCGCTGGTCAAGAAGCGGAACAGGTTGAAGGCCGGCGTCACCTCTAGAGAGACCCCGTTGGCCCCCAGGCCCTGGAGCAGCTGGCTGCTGACTGGGCAGCTGTGGGGAGAGGCAGCGTCGTCAACTGTTAGGAGCCCCGGCTCGGGGCCACGGTGTGGATGGACAAACAGTGATTTCCCCCTTTCTGCTTGTCCTGTATGGGTGTAGATGCTGGGTTTCGCGCTGGGAACTTTACTTGCATTATTTCATTTCATCCTCAGATCAATCCTAGAAGGAAGACAATACTTTCCCTCCCTTCTTTCCCCTTTCTTCTCTTCCTTTTTTTTTCTTTTAACATCTTTTCTCTTCCTCTTTCTTTTCCTTTCTTCTCCTTCCCCTCCTCCTCCTCACTATTATTATTTTGACAGTGTGGTGCTAGTAAATTCAAGGTGAGATGACCTTTTATTTTTCTTCACTTTCATTTTATTTTTTTCTTTTTCTAAGTCTCTTTCCTTTCAATAAAGTTTGTTTCCTTTTTTTTTTTTAAGATTTTATTTTTCCTTTTTTCTCCCAAAGCCCCCCAGTACATAGTTGTGTATTTTTAGTTGTTGGTCCTTCTCGTTGTGGCATGAGGGATGCTGCTTCAGGATGGCTTGATGAGCAGTGCCATGTCCACGCCCAGGATCTGAACTGATGAAACCCTGGGCCACTGAACCAGAGCACATGAACTTAACCACTTGGCCACCGGCCTGGTCCCTAAAGTTTATTTCTTGACTGAGCCTAGTTTATCAGTGATTCCTTATTAGCAATAACTGTTCCAAATTGAAAAAGGAAAACTCAGTTACCGGTGACAATGTAGGGATTGATGGCAAACCGTGACAGACATGGAAAATTCTGAGCTAAAGGATTCAGAGCTAAGGGTCTGAACTGTCCACACTATTGTCACAGTAACTTTTTTTGAGATGACAATAACCTAAATGTAACTCTTTCACTATAACTGGTAATATTTGGATAGGCCTGTGGTGTAGGGTCCACGGGCAGAAAGAAATTCTTACTGTTACATAGGCTCCTTTCTAGGTGCTTAGGAGAATTAGGGAACATGAGTGAATAAAACAGAGCAAAACCTCCTATTCTCTTGTGGGTGAGGGGAGACGGACAATAACTAACTTAAAAATAAATGATCTTGTGTGATACAGTGTACAGTTAGGAGGTGATAAGTACATAGAAGAAAGGAATCGGGATCTAGAGTGGATGAATGGAACATAGTTTGCAATTTTAAATAGCATGGGTGGGGTGGGCTTCATTGAAATGGTGACATTTTAGCAACGACTTAAAGGAGATGAGAGTTTTCCATGTGAGTGTCAGGGAGTTGTGGGTTCCAGGAACAGAAACCAGCCAATGCAAAAACCTAAGGGACAGCAAATTACTTTCCCACCAAGTTACCTGTCCACACAGATGCTGCCTCCTGTAGGTATTAGGGAATTACCTCTCTGATCTCTGCCTCTTGTACTCTTCAAATCCCATTTAGCCTTTTTACCCCAGGGCCTTTATTCCAGGGCTCAAGTTCACCATCAATAAGTCCATTCTAGTTTCCCCCTTGATGGACCCTTTCTTTTTTAAAAATGAGGAAACTGAGGCTCAGAGAGGTTAAGTCAGGTGCCCAAGTTTCTTCAGGTAGCAGCCTGGCTCCATACCCTTAATCAGTAGGTTCTATTTCCTCCTGACAAAGGAGGAATTACATGCTAGGGCGGATTTGGTGGTGTTTCAGAACCTGGACTCTGGACCATGAATAGATCAACAGCGTGTCTGGTTAAGTCATTTACACTCTCTGAACCCCTCTTTAATCCCCTCATCTATACAGTGGAGGAAATAATACTTCAGAAGGTTGTTTTCAAAAATAAATGAGGCAATTAATGATTCACTGTGCTCTGTGAAGACTTGTTGTTAACATTAATCAAATACAACCTAGAAGTCAGGAGACCCAGCTACTTCCTTAGATGGTGAGCTGTTGAGGGTAAGGACTTAGTCTTACTTATTTCTATGTCTCCGGCACTTAGCAAGGTTTGCCACTTACCAACTATGTGAACTGAGCCTCAGTTTCTCCATCTATAAAATGGGAATAAACATATAACACTCATACAGTGTGTTGTGAGGCTTAAATGAGTTAATATATGTGAAGTGATTCGAACAGTGCCACGCATGGAGTAAATGCTATGTCGGAATTAGCTGTGATTAGCTATTAAATGTAATGCATGTCAAATGTATAACATAGTGTATAGCACTCAGAAATGTTAGTTTTTGTTTTTTACTTTTATCATTGTAGACCCTCAATAATTGTTTGAGGAAAGAAAAAAAGGAATGAATGTCATTTATTGGCTGTAATCTTGGACAGGTGTTAATCCCCCTGTACCTTAATTTACTCATCTGCAAAATGGGAGTGATAATAATACTTGCATTAATTCAATAAACATTCACCCAGCATGTACCTTCTCCCAGTGCTTAGGTACCATGGATACAGAGAGGAGTGACAGGATCTGTGCACATGGGTACAAAAGCACCTGGCACAAGCCACAGTCCAAAAGATAATATGGCACTGGCAGGATGTTACTGAGGCCTTATAGACACTTACCTCTCCTTCACAAAGTGGTAGGTGTCCTTAACAGTACCCATCCTGGAGATGTTGGAGCTGGCAAAGACCTCATTGGCCACAAGGGCAAATCTGTCTGGATCACTGCTTGTGGCTCTGAGGACCACGTAGAGAGGCTTGCCAAGGGGAGCTGGTCTGTTCCCAAGTGGAGATGAGAGCTGAGGGTCCGTGAAGATGCCCAGGATGACGATGGTGTCCCCAGTGCCTGGAACATGGATGGTGATATATCTGGAAAGGGATAGGAGTTAGACCCTCACCACAACACCCTAGAGGGAGGGACACTCACTCACCTTCTGCCTTGCACCCAAGGTCACGAGCACTGGTAGCCATAGAGAATAAGGGGAGGAGAGGAGCAAATCTGCTAACCTGCCTCCGGGACCTCCTAAAAAGTGAGGGCCCACCTCACTGATCCCCAGACCTAGCGCCTTGAAGCCATCCAAGCCATCCTACTCCATTTATATAAGCAATCCATAATGAATTGTGTCATAGAAACATCTTTTTTCTTCCACTAATGCTTTGAGTCTCAGTCTAAGAGGTACCTATGATTAGTGGGGTGAGCATGGGGAGGCCAACATCCTGAGGGTTTTGACCACTTTTGCCTGGATTTGAGGTAGCACTAGGAACTCAGGAGTTTCCGCAGGGCCCAGCCTGAGAGGGAGATAGAGCAGAACTGACAGGAAGGAGACCACTGGGTAAGGGTCGCTCTGGCTGACATTCACCACCAGAGGATACGTGCAGCTTAAGCACAGCATCGTCAAGTCAGTATTGGTGAAGCCAGGGAGAACCTGCAGAAGCTGCACCTCCAGAGAATAAAGGGCGTGGCTGCTGTTGGTCTAGAAAAGACAGGGAGGGGCCGTTACCCTCAGATCTCCAGGGGAAACCTTCGCCCATACTTGTTGGCTGCAAGTGGTTTATTTAAAAGCAATGGCTAAAGTTTACTAAGCATGGGCTGTATGCCAGGTGCCGTTGCCTAACCACAACTTTCTGAGGAAGATTCTGTTATTAGTCCCATTTTACAGAAGAGCGAACTGGGGCTTAGAAAGTTAAAAGATGCCCAGAGCAAGTACAAGAGCCAGAATTCAACATCTCTCTGATTCCAGAGCCCGTGTTCTTAACCTCTGTGCCAGTGGTTCTCAAATTTCAGTGTACATCTTAGAATCCCTTGGAAAAAAAATAAAAGAGTAAGCATTGGGGTGCTTCTTAAAAGTGCCACGTCCTGATCCCTAGCCCAAGATTTGGATATCTTTTTGGTATTTTATTGTTTCCTCAGGATCTTTTAAAAGAATCAAAAGATTTGTTGCTGTAAATAAAGCACTTTATTAAAAAGAACACTGATAGAGATTTCTAGGGGCATAGCCATGGACTTACCTATCGCATGTTGAAACTGCCAACTCTGTTCCAGGACCTAAGCAAGAGACCCCATGAAGCTCTGTGTGGCAAAACTAGAGATAACGGTAAACACTGAAAGGAACTAAATCACCCTTTTAGGACAAACTCTAGTTTTCAAACTGAGCCTGTGGGACCCAGGGCCTCCTTAAAGGGGCGTAACCGCCCACTTAGGTGTTGGGGGGACAGCTAACCCAGTGAGGCGATCTTCTTCCTCCCCCATTCAGTCAAAACAGCTCTGTTTTTCTATATTTATGTTTATATTCGGCTTTTGTGTAAGCTCTCTTCCAAAGAAAGGAGGCAGCAGCACTGGTGAGTAGTCAGGAGCACAAACCAGCTCTGTTAAGAGCTAGCTGTGATACTTGGGAAAATCTCTCAACTTCTCTGAGCCTAAGATTGCTCATCTGTAAAATGGGAACTTCACAGGACTATTGTGAAAATTTAATGAGATGATGCATGCAAAAAAGATTTTGACGCATGGCACATGGTAAGAAATTAATAAATATTGGTTTTGGTTGTGGTTATTTTTTTTTTTTAAAGATTTTATTTTTTCCTTTTTCTCCCCAAAGCCCCCCGGTACATAGTTGTGTATTCTTCATTGTGGGTTCTTCTAGCTGTGGCATGTGGGACGCTGCCTCAGCGTGTCTGATGTGCAGTGCCATGTCCGCGCCCAGGATTCGAACCAACGAAACACTGGGCCACCTGCAGTGGAGCGCGCAAACTTAACCACTCGGCCACGGGGCCAGCCCCAATGGTTGTGATTATTTTAAAGGGTTCTGTGGCTGACAGATTTGGAAACCAATATCCCAGTCCATCAAACATGGCACCATCTATAAGGGCAGTCCCAGTCTGATGGGGTACAACATGGTCTTTTCCCCCAAAAAAAGACTGGTTTGATGGCGAAGACTTGACTCCATTCTGGAGAATTATTCCTCAGTCAGATGGAAATGGTCGCTGAGGCCAATCGCTCATTTCCCAGGCCCCCCACACCACCACTTATCCCCTCTTCCTATCAGGTGGTCCCCCCAGCTTGCTTACAGAGAGGTGGAGTCCACAAGTTGACCTCCTTCTTCTCCATTCTGAAGACCTGGACGCGGTGACCTTCCTCTATCTTGCTGACACTGGAGCATCCTGAGAAGGCACCTGAGAAGTTCCAGTGGTGAGTCTTCAGGAAGCAGCTGATCAGGACCACCTCAATTTTCTGCGGCTGGCAGTGCAGAGCCACCAACAACGTGGACAGTTCTGCAGGAGAACAACAGCCAGGACAGGGGCCTCCTGAGGCTCCTGGGACAATGTTATGGGAAGGGATACTAGTTCTAATCCGGGTGGAAGAGACACTGGGGATACTAGCCCAACCCACAATGACTCCCTGAAACAGAGTCCCCTCACAGGAGGTGAGACGCCCACACCATGATGGCACTGGGGGACCCTGATCCCTGGCCTTCACCGATCCACTCAGAATCTCTTTCCCAGGAACTGAGCCTAAAAGGAGGCAGTATAAATCGTGAGTATTGTGAGGCAGCAATTTTCGGTCACGTGGGCTGAGAGGTAGGACAAACCAGTGTGTGGAGAGAGGAACAAAGCAGGTGCAGGTGCAGAATGGGGAGAGCAAGATGGAGAAGAGAGAAGCGACTTCCTGGTTCCTGCCATATCCACCGTTCCAAGTCCCAGTCCCTGGACATCCTTGTTGGAGCCTACCCTTGGCCTCCACAAGACACCCTTATAATGAGTTCTCCTGTTTTCCCTTAGCCAGCCCAATTGGTTTCTGTTACTTATCTGGCAAGATTATTTTTGGAGGTATTGATTTGTTTTGTTCTTTGATTTCCCTCTCATTCCAATACGTAGCCTGGGCCTTGGGGGTTTTGGAGGGGCCTAAACTGCTTCAGTCAGTGGCTCTATCTCGTAAAAGCCTGAACTTGAGAAAGACAGGCCGAGGGAGGGGAGGGAGGGGGCGCCTTTGAGAGCCATGAGGGAGAGAGGTCAGTCTTCACGTCCTCTTTAGGACATTTTAGTTTCATGAGCCAACAAATTTTGTTTTATTTTGTTTCATGTTTTCAATTTTGTTTGTTTGTTTTGCTCAAGCCAGTTAGAGTTGCTTTTCTGCCCCAGCACCACAAGGTGTCCTGCTAAATGTCCAACACGAGTGCTTTTTTGGTGTTGAATGAGAAGGTTAATACTTAACCCTCACCCCTTCTTTCTGTGCCTGCTGTTTCCACACTTTCTATTGAATTTGGGATGACCTGCTTAAAAATTAGCCGTTAAAAAGGAAAACGGAGCGGAAATAGTAGCGTAAGACATTTCTGGACTTGTTTCATTACTTTGAATGTAAAAATTTCTTTTCCTTTGCTCTTTTAAAAAGCTCACTCTTTATATCTTGGCAGGCGTGTTTGGTCAGAGTGACGGGCTGCAATTCAAGGGCAGATGCTTTGTACCAGTGTGTGTTGCAGGGGGAGCTGAAGTCAATCACAGAAATTTCTGCTATTGTAATCCATAGCATATTGTGATACGGAGCGCCAAATGATAACATTAACAATAGCTAATACTCAAACATTAATGCTGTGAGGTACATGTGCTCTTATTATCCCCGGAAGAAGAAAAGGAAGCATAGTTCAAACCCAGACAGTGTATCTTGCAGAGTCCCTGTTTACTCACAGGGGAACAAATTAACACAGAAAGAAAAGCTGGCTCATCCTCAGTGCATGAAAACACAAGCATAGACTTTATATTTCCTGTGGAGGGACACATGCAGCGTTTTACAAGTGGGCACGTAACCCCCATCTCACCAAGAGAGGTGGTTGAGATAGGTAGGGACAACCCTCTAATGAGCCAATACCTACCCAGGGTTTGACTAAAATGCCCCCGGGCTGGACGGGTCATCCCAGTCACTTCTATCTCACCCAGCCCCACTCAGCTCTCATCTGAATTCTCCTCCTCTGCAACAGGGTATATTCCAAGGGGCTACATTAATGTTCCTCAGAAGGAGGATTCTGGGGACAGACACTCCTGGAAAACTCCCGCTACAATCTGCTTTCAAAATCTGACTTAAAAGTCACAGTGGACAGTGGAATATTAAATATTGAAGGCTCTGAAAAGTCCTGCAGTCAAGAAGCAGTTTTGTTTAATCCAGTGTTTCCCAAATATATTTTTTGACAACAGAACCCTTTTTTTTTTAGTGTAATGTCTATTGAAATCCCATAGCACTGGCGTCCCACAAAATACATTTTGGAAAATACTGGTCCATACAGTAAGCACTGCTTAGTTTTGAATGTAAGAGAAGCTTTATCCCAAGGCTGGATCATCCAACAGACCAAAGCAGGAATGCCAAAGAAATATTTTTTGAAGGAATTTGATATTTAAAACAGCAGAGCAGTCATTTTAGGAAAATCGGGATTTTGTTAAATTGAAATGTTTTGGGGGAGTTAGAATTATTTTGACTGTAGAGGACATGTCGGGGGGACAACATCATCTTTTCGGTTCCCAGGACCCAGCTTCCATGCGGCTAGCGTGTGGGCCTGGGAGATTGCTGCAGCACCTAGGGGAGGCCCTGTGAACTCCGGCTTTCTGAAATATCTGCCACACTGGTCTTGCCCCAACAATAAGATTTCTGCCTCAGTTTCCCTGCCTAGCCCTCCAAGCCTCCGCTGGCGCTACAGCCTTTGTCTTTGGTAGATTATCAACTCCTCTCTTGAGGAAGTTTTAATCTCTGGCCAGCAGTTGGAGTCCTGGGGGTTGGGGGTCGATGAATTGTCTGTTCCACTTCTGCTACAGACTGAATGTTTGTGTCCTCCCGAAATCCATACGTTAAATCCTAACGCCCAATGTGATAGTATCAGGAGGTGGGGCCTTTGGGAGTTGATTCGGTCATGAGGGTTGAGCCCTCATGAATGGGAGTAGTGACCTTATAAAAGAGACCTCAGAGAGCTCCCTTGCCCCTTCCACCATGTGAAGACACGGTGAGAAGATAACTGTCTATGAACCAGGCAGGGGACCCCCACCAGACGCTGAATCAGCCAGTGCCCTGATCTTGAACTTCAAGCCTCCAGAACCATGAGACATTTCTGTTGTTTATAAGCCACCCAGTGTATGGTATTCTGTTATAGCAGCCTGAACAGACTAAAACAAACTCATATGCGCAGTTGCCTGTCCTCTCATAGACATCACCTCTAACCGGATGGACTCTTTTTTTTTTTTTTTTTTTGAGGAAGATTAGCCCTGAGCTAACATCTGCTACCAATCCTCCTCTTTTTGCTGAGGAAGACTGGCCCTAAGCTAATATCCATGCCCATCTTCCTCTACTTTATATGTGGGATGCCTACCACAGCATGGCTTGCCAAGTGGTGCCATGTCTGCACCAGGGATCTGAACCAGTGAACCCTAAGCCGCCAAAGCAGAATGTGCAAACTTAACTGCTGCGCCGCCGGGCCAGCCCCAGGATGGACTCTTTAGGTGTTAGTGTCTGATCAACCTCACGAGCCCTCCCGTACCCTTTGGACGCACATTCCTCTGGGCCTTCACAGATTTATGAGGTCCGCTCTGGCCCCCATCTCTTCTTTGCTGTACTGACATGAGTTCCTTCAGACTTACCTGAGTGAGCGTAGTAGCTGTCATTGCACATACAAACACCCCTGCTAGCTGGGTACTCATCCAGAGTACAGACTCCTGCTCTGGGACTACTGCTCTGGGTGTGTTTAGGGGAAGCTTGACTGGCCCCAGTCTTGGCAGAGGATTTTGTTGTCCCTGAGGAGCTGAGGATACGGGCTGTTGAATGAGCAGCTGTTGTCTCAGGTGACTGAGCTGTTGCAGTGCCAGCACTTGGGGCTGATTCCAGTAGATGGGAAGGTGTCTGTGTGGCGGTGTTGTGATGTGTTTCAGACAGCGTTCTCATCGTGGGGGCTGTTGCTGGGGTTGGAGGCGCAGCTGTAGTTTCCCCTTCCTGAGTTCCAGACATGGTTGTTCCAACACCAGTTGTCCCCAGGGTGGTCATGGTTAGTGAAGTGGTGCAGATAACTGCACTGGTTGTCACGGGTAGAGATTCTTTTGCCTCAGTGATTTTGTTCAATGTGGTTGGGGATATTGTTGTAGCTGACTCCTCAGAGACAGTGGCTGTCATGGACCCTGATCATGTAACATCATTGCCTGCTGTGTTTAATGCTGTTGCAGCTGTGATAGTGGCTGACTTCTGTGAGTAAGTGCACAGTGATGATTCCAATCCATTGACTATGGAGCTTGATGCTAATGCGGCTGCAGTTGGAGCTCTCTGATTTTGTTTCGGGGTCTCAGCTGAAGTGGCCATGCTGGATGAGGCCGTGATTCTGGATGTCCCTCCCTGGTCCTTCAACAGAGAAGTCATCGTGGAATTTGACAGTGTTGTGCCCTTGGGGGTTGTGGTGAAAGTTGTATTTAATCTCTCCTCCTGAGCCTCATGTCCTGGGTTGTCTGCTCAGTGGACCCGGCGGAGCTGCTGCCTAGTGGTGAAGTCAGAGGAGTAGCTGGTGTATGCTTCTGGGACTCAGACTCTGTTGTCCTCCTGGTTGCTGGTGAGGTATGAGGTGGAACTGTAGGGTCGTTGTCTCTCCCATTCTTGGACAGAGCTGAAGTTGTGGATGAATCTACAGTTCCCTTAGGCGCAGAGACTTTTGTGGAGGCTGTTGTATCTGACTCCATCCCCCAGGTTGTAATAATGCCTGTAAAAACAAAAACAAAGAGAAACTAATACACCTGTTCCCTCCACCAATCCAGATTCTCAGATGTTCTCACTTACCAAGTATCCTTATTGGAAGATTCAATAAAAATAATATCAATACCAACTCCATTATTACTGGCTCGCATTCATTTATGTGCCAGCTTTGTGCTAATAGATCTCAGCTAATGCGTGCCAGGGAGAGTGGGTTTAACTAGAGCTGGCAACTATGTCTCATTCGCCTCGATGATTGTCCGAGAAGGAGAGTCAGCAAAAGGCAGAAATCTGTTATTGCATTTAGTCTCTGCTTTCTTTCCTTTCTTTCTTTCTTTTTTTTTAGAAAAATTGGCCCTGAGCTAACATCTGTTGCCAATCTTTTTTTTCTTCTTCTTCTCTCCAAAGCCCCCCAGTACATAGTTGTATATTCTAGTTGTAGGTCCTTCTGGTTGTGCTATGTGGGACGCCTCCTTAGCATGGCTTGATGAGCAGTGCCATGTCCACACCCAGGATCCAAACCAGCAAAACCCTGGGCCACTGAAGCAGAGCGTGCGAACTTAACCACTCGGCCACAGGGCCGGCCCCTTGTTGTAGGCTTTTAATTAATAGAGGCCCTGATATGGGTTCCCCTACATTAAACTCAGCATGTATGGGGTTAAAACCAAGAGCACCCATCCCCTTTCCCAGCTTCATTAGTTACACTCATGTGTATATATCTGTTTCTTTAAACTTTGACTCCCTGAGCTTTACAACCAAATTGAAGTTACAAATTGTGAAAGCCCAGGTGGCCTCACTAAAGTTGACTCACACTAAAGTTTTGGCTCATCACTGGTCCTTGAAGTTTATTACAGCAAAACTAATGTCCAGAGAATATCAAGAAGCTAAAGTTTCCCAGGCCCCAACTCCTTGGCTTCCTGACACTGGAATCCACCACGGAGACAGACTACCAAGGACGTCCACCTTATCTCGTCACCCTCCTCCCTGGGAACAGCCTCACAAGGCCAAATGCAGGCTGGGGGAAAACACTGACCAGCAAGGTCACAGGCTCTCCCCCACCCCATTCCTTGCAAACCTTTAAAACTCTTTACCCATTTCTTAACGAGGAGCCAGTAGTTCTCAAGGTACTAGCCAGCTGCTAGCTCCCCTTACGTGGTAAAGAAAGTAAAGCTCTTTTTCCTTTTCACCCAAGACTCTGTTCTTGTTATTTGGATTGGCACCGGATTCAGAGACTGAACTTTTGGTAACAGTCTCTGGTTTCTTGATGCTTTTTTTGGTGTAAGTTTCCTACTGCATTGAATATGATTCTCATATTTAAAGATATACAGCTTTTTTGTAGAAAATGACCCCCAACTGCAAGCCAAGTACTTCATTTAGTGCAATAGCAGTCAAGGATAGTTTGTCATTGTTCGATTTTCACCTTGTCTGAGTAAGGTGCCACTCCAACCCATAAGCAATGGCGCATTGAATCCTCACATCCAACCTGAAGTAAAGATAATTATTTTTATTTATCAGATGAAGAAACTGAGGCTCAGACAGGCGAAGACACCTGTGCAAGGTCACACAGCCAGGAAGTGGTGCCACTGCATTTGGTACGTGGTCCATGAGACCCCAGAGCCCAATGTCTTCCCTGCTGCACTGCACAGCCTCGCAAAAACAGCTTCATTCTCATGACCGAGCCAGCCATTCTCTCCAGAGAGAAAGGTTCAAATCAGGTACACTGAGCTGGATCCTGGAAATCTTTCTCTTTCCCCTGGGCAATGGGCAGAAATAGGTCCATCACCTGATGCCCTGTCCTTGCATTTTTGGCAGTTATCAAAGAACTAATTCAGGAAACTCAAGGTGACCCAGCCCAGGTGGTGAGCTCCTCCTTCCCATAAGCTAGCTCTGAAGAGGCACTGACCTTTGTCCCTACCCCTGCCCCTGTCTGGCACCTGCTCCTTCCATATGCTACTTTCTTCTAGCCTTGGGCAGAGTTAAGGGGTCACAGTAGGGCAGGAGAGCTGTCCAGGAGAGAGGCCCCACCTCTCTCGGTGCCTCCATGTCCCCCTCAGCACAGTGAGGGACTTGGCTCAATATCCCAGGAGTCCTCTAAACTCTGGTGATACATGGGTGGGTTTGCAACAAAAGTCCAGGCTGAAATGAACAGATGTCTTGTTACAGCGTCTCAAATTTTTATTTGCAAGGAGAGATGTTTCCATTGGATGTGATTTTGTGTTTTTTCCATGTAGTTAACCAGTTGTCCCTGCCCCCTTATGGAAAAGTCCATCCTTTCCCCACTGATTCATCATGCTACCTGTCATTATGTATCCAGACCAATTTCCATGCTTTTCCATTCCATTGGTTCACTTCTCTGCACCAACACCAGATTTACTTTAATGTAAATCTCAGTATTTGTTAGGGTGAGTCTCCCATCTTGCTCTTCAAAATTATTTTGGCTATTGTTGGCCTTTTGTTCTTCCTTACATATATTGGAACCCATTTATCAAGTTCTACAAAATATCCTATTGGGATTTTGATTGAAAAGTGTGCCACAATTACAGATTTGGTGAGAATTTGATATTTTTATGATATTGAGATATTCTGGACACAACAGCTCCTTTGAGAAGCAATGAGGTGTGTGGCCTGGGCTCTGAAGTCAGATCTGAGATAGAATCCCAGCTCTGTGATGGGGGACAAAGCACTTCATGACTCTGAGCCTCAGCTTCCTCAACTGTAAAACGGGGATGATGATAGTACCCACTTCACAGATGGTCATGAGGATTAAATGAGATAATGCACGTGAAGCACTTAGCACAGGGCTTAGCATATAGTAGGTGCTCAATAAGTAGAATCTGCTCTTGGTAATGATTATCCCCTTCTGCTTCTCTCATCAAAATTGGTATCTGCTTCCTGGGTGCTTTGCCAAGGAAACTTCTGTCCCTGGAAAAAGTCATGGACTTATGGGAGAGATGAGACAGGCAATTTCTTGCCATCTCCCAGTATCTTCCCCCATACTCTCCTAGGAGCTCAGGATCCAGCACTGCACTCCAACTTCAGGCTCAGTGAGGCATTAGAGGTGGCGGTTGCTCTTTGCTGGAGTAGGGGAGAGGAGGACAGCGGAGGTCCAAGCCCTTGGGCCCTCAGTTCTGGGCCACCTTGGGTGGGAACTAGCCTGTTGAAACCCTAAGCTGTTGGCCTGGCCCAGATGGAAAGGACAGACAGAAAGGCGGAGACAGCTGAGGTGACAGACAAAATGGAGGGAGTAGACAGACAGAGCGCATCCCGGAAGAGTACGGATGGGCAAAGCCTGAAGTCCCTTGGAGGTCATCTGTCATGCTCCTACCTCCAAACTTATTGGTGCCCCAAGCCTTTCAGACAATTTAGGGGTGGGGTGGGCGATGGCTGTGCTCATGTTATAAGATCTTCCTGGGGATACTATCTAATCTTCTACCCCCTTCCTCCCCTCTCTGACCAGCCAGAAGTGGGGCTCTGAGAGCCTCCAGAGAAGGATAGATGGGAAAGGTATATGTGGCTACTCACCAGGCAGATTGAGGGCTCCATCCCCAACAAATAGCAGCAGCAAAAGCCACTGGCTGCCCATGGCTCGGCTAGTTGATGGTCCTGGAGGGCAGTGGGAAGGAGTCCTGGCCAGAACAGGGGAACAGACAGCAGCTGAAGACAGTGAGGCGCTGCTGGCACTGGTGTCACCTCTCACTTGCCCGCTGAGTATACCACCTTGTCCCCCGTTGTCCAGGTTCTTTCCTAGCAGGCCCCAGGGGGCTTTTCAGGGCTGGAACCAATGCTGACGGGAGGAGGATGGAGGGTGGAGTTTCCCATCAGCTGCAATCAGTGGGCCTCTGGGGATTCCCGTTCCAACTGGTGAATATCCCCAAGGACCCTACTTTCTAGCCTTTGCTGAACTGCTGGGCAGAACTCTGCACCTTCCAGCCTTTCCCACACAACACCAGGGAACCTGAGTCTCAGCAACATGGCTGATCTCATCTGTCTCCCAGCTCCCGGCCTGAGAACTGGCCATGTTATTTTAGAGCTGGAGATCAATCTTATCATCTCTCCATCGCACTGATGGGGAAAATGAGGTCCAGTGACTTGCCCAAGGATGAGAATCCAGGTCTCCTGTCCTCCAAGGAGGCTCTTCCTATTGCCCTTGACTGCCATAGCTTTCTCATATTCTGCATTGCCTAGCTCAGGAACCTTCTGTGGCTCTCAATGGCCTTTGGTGTGAGGGTCCCAAAGAGTCCTCCCAGGTCTCAAGTTCCCCACCAGATTTCATTCACCTGACCCACAAACTCCTCCTGCTGTCTTCCAGCAAGCTTCTTCCAGTGCACCTCTCCTCCAGAGAGCCTGCCAGGACCCACCCTTTGCCCACTCATTCTCCATTGCCCGGATGGAGCTGCCTGTAACTGCATGACTTGGTCAATCAAGCCCATCAGACTAGGGCTCCTCAGAATTAGGACCAGTCTCCTCCACCTTCAGAGAGAGAGAGAGGAGAGGGTAGGGCTATCTCCTTCATCAGACAGGGGATCCCAACTATGAGGACCAGACTTTCACCCCCAAAATTTAGGACCCTAAGGACAGGAATTATATCTCTACCATTAAGACAGAAATTTTCAGGGTGCAGATTCTCTCTCCCATTAGACTGGAAGCCCTGGAGAACAGTCACTGACTTTCCAAGACAAACAGGCTTTTGAGGCGCAAGATCAGTCTTGCCTATCAGACCTGGGGCAAGGTTGCCCCAAGGGTCTGGAGATGCACCAGTCAGACACATTGATCTCAACACAAAACTTTATTATCAACACACAGATGCCCGGCCCCACTGGCCTCACCTTTCTCCTCTTGGTGCTTGGGCCCACTTAGGCCCCTTCTAGCTCTGGCCTAGAGCAGGAGGCCAGGAATGCCCATCCTTAGGACAAATCCTCGCTGCCTTGGCCAGTACCCCACTTCTGTGCTCATCCTTGCTGCAGGGCTCCCACACTCATCCAGCATCCTTCTCCATCCTGGCTCTTCTGGACCTTGCAGGCACAAGCCCTAGAGAGGCCTTCCCCTTCACAGCCCCAGGCATCTGCCCAGGCATAAGGGAGAGGACAGGCTCAGGCCAGGCTGTGCCAAGTCATGCTAGGGATGCAGGAAGATGCAGCGGCTGCGTGTGTGTGCACAGGTCCCTTGGCTCCCATCCTGCCCTTTCAGCGGCTGGCCTTGTGTTTGTTAAGGAGTACGTTTGTGTTGGATTCCTGAACCTGCAAACCAAGAGGTCTTCTTGTCAATCCGCCTACCCTGACATGGCAGACTCTCCCTTACTGCCCTCCTCCAGCTTCAACAGCTGCCTATCCAGGCCTCTCAGGGAAGACCTTCATATGTCTAACTTTAGTCTGCATAGTATCCTCCAGAGTTTGGGAGCCCAGGCTGTGGACATTCACAAGGCTCCGGGTCATTCTACTCCGGTCAGATGGTGTGGGAAGCAGACACGAATGTGAGCGTCCATTTTTCTCCTTAGAAGCTTCCTCCCTCAGGAGGAGGCTGCTCTTATGCACCCTAGACAGGACCCAGGGGTCTTCTGCCACCAGTGAGCCTAAGTATCTGCCACTAAACAGGAACTGAGCTGGCTCACACCACACTGAGAAAGCGTAGGTTTGAGAGAGCCAGAAACAGAAGCGACTCAATGGGCGGAACCTGACAGGAGGGGGCGGGGCCTCTCGGAGAAGGAAATGGTGGAACCTAACCGCATTGGCGGCGACCGCTGGGGTGCGTGGGAATCTAGGGGTAGGCTGGGTGGCGGAGTGAGCACTGATTGGGTAGGAGACGGAAGCTGCACCTTTTCCCTGGTGACGAGTGCGGTGATCAAGTCTTGCTGGAAAGTCACTTCACGGATGTCCAGGGAGGACCCGCTGTCCATGGACGGGCTCAGCGACAAGTGCTTTTGCAGCAGCTCCTCCTCCTGCTCCTGGTTGAAGCGGATGGAGCGTACTTCGTCCACTATCCTGAAGGCGGAGGGGTGAGTGCGTTCCAGGGGACGGGGCACAGGGGGAGGGGAATGGGGTAGCCCTCCCACCTCTTCCCTGCTGTCCGCCCCTCTTCACCCTCCCGCTTGACTGTACTAGAGACCCAGGCTGAGCTGTGCGCTCCGTAGTGTGAGATGGGAAGACCCTGGAGGTCTGGATTCCAGCTCCTCCACCAACAGGCTGGGGGACCTTGAGCGAGTCACTTAACCTGTCTGGGCCCCGCATTATAAAATGGTGAGGGTGTGAGGCCAGAAGAATCTGAGGCTCCGCTCAGCCCTGACTCACGGGACTCGGCGGTACCCCCAGTACCCGCCCTACGTGTTGAGCTCCTCTCGGATCTCCTTGTACTGCATCAAGTTCTCCTGTATTGCCTCGAGCACCAAGCAAAAGTTATCACATGTGTTTTCCGAGAGGTTCGGCAGGGGGCCCCCCATAAGCGGCTCCTGGGGGAGGCCAGACATTTCCAAACGGGCGACCACACAGTGCACCAGTGGCAGCTCGTTATTCCCGTCCTTCTCCTCGTCGCCTGTCTGGGAATGGGGACACAGAGAGGGGATGGACAGCTCAGCCGGCACCCCTCCTCCAGCCGCTTCCTGCTTGGCTTCAGGGAGGATGAATGTCTTAGGACACCGGGGTTCTAATGCCCCTCATTTAACTCCAACCAATCTTAGCCTCTCTACCTTGCTGTGGGAGCTCAACTTCAAATGCACAAGCCCTTCTCCCACCTCTTTGGAAATTCTCAGTCCTTTTCAAAACTCAGCCCCTCCTCCCCTCATTTCACTCCTGATAACTCCTATCCAGCAAGCTTCTAAAGCTCTGTCTACTCTCAAGTCACAGCCCACAGCCCTCAACACTTTGGGAAGTACTCCTCCCGCCCCACCCCTACCCTTTTGGAAGTTCTACCCCCAATGAATGGTACTGTAGCTAACATTTGTTGTTCTTAGTATGTGCCAGGATGGTTCATTTACCCGTGTAATTCTCATAATAGCCCTTGAGGTAAGTGCTATTATTATTCTCATTTTACGGAAGAAGAAATTGAGGCTTCGATAGGTTACATGCCCTATGGTCACCCAGCTGCTCAGCTTTGAGTTGCCATAGAAACAAGACATCTAGGAAATCCACCCTCCCTCAGAAGCTCCAATTGGTGAGTTGGCACTCAAGGTGGGGGATGCTGCCTCCCGGTCTCAGGCTTGGCTTTCTCCAGGCCCTTGAGTGTGCAAGCACACACACACATACACATATGCTCAAGTCAGCACTCATGCACACACTCCCTCTCCTCCCTTCTGCCCTCCCCATCCCACTCACCTTACTGAAAGTTACTTGATGCTGTTGGCCCACCTCTCCTGCCTTCATCATTTGCTCCAGATTGGTGGTCACCACGACAACCAAGAGGTTGACACCAATGAAGGCACCAATTGTGATGAAGATGGCAAAGTAGATGGCACCCCCAATCTCCATTGCGTACTCCCTCGTCTCCATCCTGGAGATGGCAGGCAGGGGTCCCATCACCTCCCTGGCCCTTTGGGCCTCAGTTTCCTCATCTATGAAATGGGGAAATTATCTCAAGGCCTACTGGGACTTCTGCTCTTCCCTGCTGTTGTGCAGATCTAATACCTAACTCCTAACTGTCACAGCAGCTGCTCTTTCCTGAGCACCTGCTGTACTGCCAGCAGTGGCAGTCCTCAAGCCAGCCCTCAAGGTGGGGATTTGTACATCAGCATTATGAAGTTTAATCTATTGGTGATACTCTTTATTCATGTTTTTCTCTTTTTTTGCTAGGAAAGATTCGCCCTGAGTACATAGTTGTATATTCTAGTTGTGAGGCTCGGAAGAGAGATGAAGTAACTTGCCCAAGGTTGCATGGCTAGTGTAGTGGAGCAGACTTGAAAGCGCAGCCCACCTTTATTGCACACTTTATGATTTTTCCACTGCCTACATCATGATGGATAATGACTGCAGAAGCCCTTTACCATCTGGCATGAAGGGAATAAAAAGAAATCTCTCTACTCTCACATGAAGGGGATTAAAAATAATCAGTCAGGGGGATCCACTCCCTGGAATGGACTAGAAACAAATAGGCTTTAGACTTAATGGGAAAGAGGTAAAAAATGACCTTGGGCAGTGGGTCTAAGAATGAATTAAATGAGACCCTAAGTTCCCAGGAGTCCAGGCAGTTTGGTGAGCTCCAGTGTGGGCTGGGAGGTTGCCCTGGAACCCAGGTGCAACTGCAGACCGGCTCCCTTGCCCAAGGCCTCATTACCCAGCTGTTTAGCATGATGGGAGAAATCATGAACAGGCCTGTGGGGGGTGGGGGGGTGGACTTTGAAGAGTGGAGTTTCAAGGAGGACAAGGCTTCAAGCAGACCACAAACCCAGAGGCCCCCAGCCCCAGGGGTCTCCTTCTCCCCCAGTTTAAAGCCCCGGGCACCCCCCTCCTGCTGAGCCATCCTCATCCCAAGCCCTGGAGCCGAACTCCTGCTGAGAGCCCTTCTCCCTCCCCAGTCAGTGTCTTGCCCCGTGGGAACCCAAGCCGCTGCCCTGCTGGGCTGGGCCAGTCTGGGGGCCTGGAAGTCCCACAGGCACTCACTGAAAGTTATTGTAGATGTCCACCCAGCCATCCTGGGTGATGCAGATGAAGAGGGTGTACAGGGCAACCTGCATGTTCTGGAAATGCATAGGCACGAAAGCACCAAAGAGAGTGACCCCAAACACAGAGAAGACCTGCCAGAGAGACCGAAGACCACCCGGACTTCACGCAAGGGCCTTGGAGACAGGACATGCAAATACCACGCAAATGAATGCTGCCAAGGGAATCACAGGGATTCAGGCCCATAGGCTTCTCTTCTCCAGACACTCTTGTATCCCCAGTCACCCAGGGGCCTGTTCAGGGAAGGGGCCTGTGAGGGTGGGGGGGGCACTGACCAGCATGAAGAAGAGGATGAGAGCCATGATATTGGCCATGTCGGGTACCGACTGCAGGATGACGCGGATGATCCGGGCCAGAGGCTCCACCGCCATGCACACATGCACCAGACGAAGCACCCTGTGGCAGAGCCTCTCAGGGGTGCCCCTCAGCCCTTCCCAGATCCTCCTCCTCACTGCCCCCTCACCTGCCCAGATAGGCAGAGCTGATCCCCACCCAGTAACAATCCCTCCATCTCTTTCCCAGGGTCCAGACAGGTCCCCCTCTTTTCTCCAGAGTCCCCAGCTCACCTGAGGGTGTAGGTGATAGCGATGACACTGAGTTTATTAATGAAGAACCCCACGAGCAAGATAAAGATGATAATGAAGTTGAGGATGTTCCAGCCGTCCTGGGGGGTGGGCCAGCCCCAGCAGGGTCTGTCAGGCCCAGCCCACGGGAACATCCTGGGTCTGCCCTCCCCACACCCCAGGGATGGGGGCTCAATATTCCTCTCAGAGCACGGCCAGTCATCTGCCATCCCCTGCTGTTACTCATCCTGCTGCCCGCCTAAACATGCCACCAAACACACATGCACTCGCTCTCTCATACATGTGTCAACAGCCAAGTGCAGTCTCGGAGGCACACAGCAGAGACTCTCACATATACTCAGCTAGTTCCTAAGCCGGGGCCTACCTTGGCTACTGCACTGCTGATAATGGCCTTGCCCTACAGTTAGGTGGTCTGAGAGTGTTTGGATGCTCCAGCCTTTGTGTGATACACACTACAAATAATAATAAAATGAAAATACTAATGAAAACATTAAGGAACGCTGCTTAAGTAGCCAGCTCAGAGGTGAACAAGCTCATACTGTACGAGAGAGAGAGACAGGCAAATTTTTACAGGCCCTTTGTCCAATAAGACAGACTCATATAGGAGTTAGGATAGGGGAAGGAAGCTCACATGTATGATAAATTCAAGCATAACCACTAAAGAGGGGAATTTACTCTATCTAAGAAACAATAGATGCATTGACTTTTTGACCAGTGAGCCTACTTCTAGAAATCTGACCCACAGAAACTCTGGTGCAAGTACAAAATGACATTTGTTTAAGGTTGAAAGCAACCAAGTGTGGAGCAATTGGACACTGGTTGAATAAACTACGGCACATTCATTCAATAGAGTATTGTGTAGCCTTAAAAAGGAAAATGAGAAAGACCTCCATGCAGCGACATAGAAAGGTTGCCAGCATCCATTAAGTGACAAAAGCAAAGTGCAGAACAGTGGTTGTAGGAAGCCACTGTTAGGAAGGGAGGACTAAAAATATATACATATTTGCTTATGATTGCAAAATAAACGCTAGGAGGATAAACAAGAGACTATAAATACACAAAGATTACCTAGAGAGAGTAGGGGGAGGGGAAGGGATGAAGGCGACAGGAGTGGAAGCAAGAATTCTGTGTGTACGTTTCAATATAGTTGTGACCAATATGTACCTGCAATTAAATACTTAAAAAAGAAAACTTTTTAATGGAAAAAGTGTTCTTAAATTTGTTGGGCAGTCCAATAAACACAAGCCCTCCTGGTGTCCCAATTCAGAGAGTCTGTCTACACGTACACACGGGGATATGAGTCTGCCTGTCTGCAGATCCGTCTCTCTATCCATCCAGTACTAAGCTCCTACTGTATGCCAGATCCTGAACTGGATCCTGAGGATACAGGATTTCTGCCCTGCTGGGCTCACAGACTATTTTGAGGGAGGTGGATAAACAGTGAACTTTAACTGCACATGAGAGAGAGAAGCACGCAGTATTAGGGAGACACAGAGCAACACCTAACGGAGCCCGGGAGAGACAGGAAGACTTCCTGGAAGAGAAGACATCTGAATGAGTCTTAAGCTGTAAAGAGAACTAAAGCAAGTGAATAAGTGGCAGGCAGCTAGAGTAGACTAGGGGTCAGCATGGTCGAGGGTATAGAGGTGAGAACAGCAGTGCGTGCGTGCGTGCGTGTGTGTGTGTGTGTGTGTGTGTGTGTGTGTGTGTGAATGTGAATGCAACTACAAGCTGTTTGGTGTAGCTGGAACACAAAGGGTAAGGCCAGGAGTGATGAGGCTGCAAAAATAAGCAAGGATCACATCATGGAAGGCCTTAGTTAAGCACAATAAGGCATTTAGACCTAATCCTATAAACAACAGGGAGCCACTGGAGTTTTTTAAGGATGCATTGTCTTGTGCCTGGGGAAGGTTACTTTGATGGCAGGTGGGGGACACAGGAAGCCATATAAACATCCTGGTGAGAGAAGACACAGCAAGAGCTAGAACAGGGGTGGCAGAGATGCAGAGGCGGCAAGAAATTTGAGAAATATTTAGGTGGTGAAATAGTGATAAATAGGCTGTGGAGATGAGGAGGAGGGTGGAGCCACGTGAGGGCAGTAGAAAAGGGAGAGCTGAGCACAAAACTTCGGGGATCTCTGTGTGGCTGGGTAATATTTAAGGTATTAATTTACAGACTTTCCTCCCTTCTCAGCATTTTCCCTTTCCGTCCCCTCCCCTCCCCCACATCCATTCAACAAAGAGCAGGCTTTGTGCCCCAGGACTGGGGAAGGGATGGGGGTGGGGGAGGAGGAGGCAGAAGCAGCCTGTAATAAGCCCCGGCTTTTGGCCTTGGGAGCCTGGCCCCACATGAAGGTTAGGTTTTGGGACATTAGTGCTCAGCCAGGGGTAATTTTGCCCTCCAGGGGACATTTGGCAATGTCTGGGGACACTCTTGGTTGTCACAACTATGAAGGTCCTAATGGAATCTAGTGGGTAGAGGCCAGGAATGCTGCTAAACATCCTACAATTCGAAGGACAGTCCCCCACAACAAAAGATTATCCAGGCCAAAATGTCAAGTGTTAAGGTTGAGAAACCCTGGTTTAGCGGACAAGCAGAGTGCCTTGGAGGAACACGAGATTCTTAGGCTTGCTTCAGTTCTGTTGTGCTAAAGGAACTCTGGGGCTTAACCTTGAAAGTGCAGGTCCCTTGAAAATGCAGGCCCTTCTAACTGCTGCTGAAAGGAATCTCAGGAAGATATGAAGGAGGAATGTTCCTTCTTAGGGAACAGATGTCTGCTGGCATCCTGGAGCTAGTTCTGATAAAGTGGTATATTGAAATGTTCATAAAAATCATGGTACCTACTTTCTTCTTGAGTGTAGAGACATGTAAATATGCACCATCCCAGTCTAATTTGTTAATAAACATCCTTGCAAGTGTTGTCTGCACAAAGCAGTTTTTAAGACATCCAGATCTCAGAATTTTTGTTCTAGGTTCTACATTCTTTGTTCTATGAAGTGAAACCTGTAACCCCTGGAAAGCTTGTAACTCTAATCGGTTGTCCTGGTAATGGTATTTAAATAATACTTTGTTTTTATGAAGGTTTGTTGTGGTTCTTGTTGTTTGTTTTTGAGGAAGATTAGCCCTGAGCTAACATCTGCTACCAATCCTCCTCTTTTTGCTGAGGAAGACTTGCCCTGAGCTAACATCCGTGCCCATCTTCCTCTACTTTCTATGTGGGACGCCTACCACAGCATGGCTTGCCAAGCAGTGCCATGTCTGCATCCGGGATCCAAACTGGTAAACCCCGGGCCACTGAAGTGGAACGTGTGCACTCAACCGCTGTGCCACCGCAGCCGGCCCAGGTTTTTTTTAATACATTTTTTTTTTTTTTCAAAGCCTCTTCTTGTACAAAATAAATCCCTTGACTCCAGAAGTCCTATTCAAACAAAGAGTTTTAGTCTTTGTCTCATTTAATGTAACTTTAAGACCCATTCCCACCCAAACAACTCTTTGATACTCTCCAGAACAGGGGTCAGCACACTACAGCCTGGGGGCCAGATCTGGCCAGCAGCCCTTTTTTTTTGTAGGACCCTCAGACTAGGAATGATTTTTATATTTTTATAAGGTTGTAGGGGGCTGGCCCGGTGGTCGAGTGGTTAAGTTCATGCGCTCTGCTTCAGCGTCCCAGAGTTTTGCAGGTTCAGATCCTGGGCAGACCTAGTGCTGTTCATTGAGCCATGCTGAGGCTGCGTCCCCCACAGCAGAGCCAGAAGGACCTACAACTAGAAGGTACAACTATGCACAGGATGGGGGCGGGGGGAGGGGCTTGGGGCTTTGGGGAGAAGAAGAAGAAAAAAAGATGTTAGCTCAGGTGCCAATCTAAAAAAAAAAGATTGTAGGGAATAAATCAAAAGAAGAATATTTTTGTGACGTGAAAATTACATGAGGTTCAAATTTCAATGTCCATGAATACAGTTTATTTGGAACACAGCCATGCTCATTCGTCTGTGTGCTATCTACAGCTGCTTTTGTGCTCCCACAGCGGAGGTGAGTGTTTGCAACGGAGACTGTATGGCCCACAAAGCTTAAAATAATATTCTGGCCCTTTACAGAAAAAATTTGTAGACCCCCTGCTCTTGAACCCAATAAATTAAGGTAGATACTCTCAATCCCATTTTTCAGATAAAGAAATCAAGGTTTTCCCAAGATCACAGAAGTGGGGAAGGCTGGAGCAGGAACTGGAACCAGGGAGGCTGCACTTCGAGTACCAGTTACGTTCTGTTGCATCACAGACATCTCAGAAGTAGTCAGTCTCTATCTCTACGCACGCGCACACACACGTGCACACACAAACCCCTCAGTTTGCAAGGCCAAGAGCACAAGGGCGGGGACTGGATGGGGTGCAGTCCCTAAGGAGGAGTAGGGGCCGTGGTGGGGAGGGCCCAAGATCTCACCTTCCAGAAAATCCAGAAGCCATTTAACCAGCCGAGGAACAGCTCACAGATAAGGATGGTCAGCACAATGTCATCTATGGTAGAGAACAACTCATAGTGTTTCTACATGGAAGACAGAGAAAAGAGAGGGACAGAGAGGTCAGTGGAGCAGGGCCTGGGCGAGACCAGGGAGAGAGGATGTCTGCCGGGGAGGGAAGGCCCGTATTCCCGCTGTTCTTCATCTTCAGCATCTCTGTCGCTCCCTTAGAGCACACCTGCCATGTACATGCCAGGCACTGGGCTAACACCACACACGCACCATTTCATCCTGCCATCACCACTGTCCTACAAAGTAGGTTTTACTCCTATTTTACAGATGAAGAATCAGAGGGGTGCCCACAGTCAGACAGTTAGTTGATAAAGACTGTTGTCTGACTACAAACCTTGGCTCCTAACCTCTAGAATAAGGATATTTGGAAAAAGGAGGTGGGGGAGGGGTAGAACAAGCTCCAGGACTGGGAGGAAAAGCCGTGGCCCCTGAGATGGAGGACACCAAGCTGCAGCCTGTCTTCTCTGAGGGTCCCAACCACTCCTGCTGCTCCAGCTCTCTGAATCCCCCTGGTCAGGCCTGACCAAACCCCTGGGTATCTCCCCATTCATGACTCCAGGACATGGACTTTGGGTGGATGGATTGACAGATGAATGACTTGAATCTGCCCAAAACCCAACTCAATTTCACCTAACCTAGATGGTACTCCCTTAGCTTCCATTAAGCTGTGACACTGCTGTAGTCTGTGACCCCATTAGCATCTCTCGGCCCCCCGACTCCAACCTGGCAGTTACTGAAGTCACCTTGACTCCTGCCTTTCTTCACCTGCATGGACAATAGACTCAGTGCCCCAAGGCTCGCTGCTACACATGGGGGCCTCTTGCTACCCACACCTTGCCACCACCCCAGCCACCAGCCTATGTGAGGCTGGGCAGAGCTTCTTAAACCCAGGTGGGAAGTTAAGGTTTATGAGATTCCTGCTCATTCCAAATTCCCAAAGGGCTGTCATTGGACCAGGGATGTCTGCTTATAATAAGAAAGAGCTTTCTTTCCCCTCATCTGTCCCCTCAGCTGTGCCCTTCTGGCCACTGGAGGCAACAGGCCCTCCTCACTATTTTCAAAGAGCTTCCTAAATAGTCTGCTGCCTTCTCCAATTCATGGGCATCTGTGGCTAAACCAGAGTTGCCTTCCCCACCCACAAGCCTTCCATGGCTCCCTATGGCCTGCAGGGTAAGGTTTAAAACCAGTCTGGCATTCACAGGCCTCTAGGGTTTGACATTCCTGGACATATATCCTATACCGGGGCTTTTAGCATTTTGACTGGGACCCATAGTAAGAAATATATTTTACATTTTATTTTATACCATAATGTTATTTCTCCCCTCTCTCTCTCACACACACATATGCACAGACACACTATTTCTATTTCACTCTTTTTTCATATCAAAATGCTGGTATCTGCACTCTGAACTAATTTCATGGTCCATTGTTGGGTTGCAGTGTGCCCTGCAGTCTAGTCATTCTGCAAACCTTGGCGATTGGGCTTCTGCCTCCACCACATCTGAGGCAGCTCTTGTCAAGTCACGAGATGCCTCCATCCCTCAATGGGACACAAGCCACAAACCATTTTGCTTCCAGCTCTTTAGGAAACTGAGAAAGAACTCGCTTTCCACAGCGCTCTTACGGCGAACCGCGAACCTCTCATACAAAGGTGGCTGAAACGCCGATTCTAAAAATCCAGAGGATGCTTCAATGTCCTTATCCTGCCTCATCTCTTGGCTACATCTGATCCTGTGCCTGCTCCCTTGATGGGACACTCTTCTCGGTTCCCTCCCACTCCTCTGACATGCCTCCTCAGTCTTCCTTTGCATCTCCTCCTCTGTTTTCCGCCCTTTACTTGAAGGCTCTCCTCAGAGTTCTGTCTTGGTCCTCTTCTCTTCTCACTCAGTGTTCTCTCCCCAGGCAACCTCATCCATTCCTTTAGCTTCAGCAACCAACCACCTAGATGCTGGCAACTCTCACAGGGCCATCTCCATCTCAGAGCTCTCTGCAACATTTCAGATTTGACCGCCAACTCCCCACTTGACATCGCTATGTGGATACTGCATGGGCACGTCAAACACTACACAAGTCAAACTGACCTCATCATCCCCCTAAACCTGCTCTTCCTCCTTCATCCCCATGTCCCTACAACAGCACCATCTCCACACAGTTGCTCAAGCCAGAAACGTAACTTCTTGTTCTCCCTTTCTCTACATGCGTGAGATGATGACGTATATTAAACAATGGAGCACACAATAAGAGATTACTGAGTGTTCGCTATAAAGAGAATCACTCAAGAAGGCTATGGATCTCACTCTAGAGAGCTTCAAGTGAATGTGACCTCTTTTCACCCACTGCCATCGTCCTGGTCCAAGTCTGATCATCTTTTACCTGAGCGTGCGCAACATGGCCCTGCCTGGCCACTCTTCCCCTACTCTTGGCCTCTGTCTTACATGCAGTTTAAGTTTTCTAAAACATGTGTCCAGTCTTGTCACTTCCATACTTTAAACCTTTCCCTGGATTTCCAATGACATAGGATAAAGGCCATCCTCCTTAACATAACTTAAAGACCCCGTGTGATCTGGCTGCTGACCACCTCTCTGAATGCATCAGCTGCCATCCCAGATGTTTTTAAAATATTGATTTTAAATAGCACAATTCATGTATGTAGTTTACTCCTTATAAGAGACAACATCAAGGATAAGACCAAAGACATACTAGACTTCAAGTTGGACATACAGAACTCACTCAAATGCTGTTCGTCTGCCCAAAATACTCTTCCCCACCTCTCTGTGCCTGGCCAACTCCTACTCATTCTTTTCTCTCACCTTCAGTGTCCGTTTCTCCAGGAAGTCCGCCCTGACCACCCAGATTAGGTTCAATGCCTCCTTGGAGCTCCCATGTACTCTGTGTGACACACAGGCATTTGTAATGACATGCTTGTGTCTGGCTGAGACAGAACTTGGTCTGTTGTGTTCATACCTGGACACCTGGCACCGAACACAGTACCTGGCCCAGTGTGATTCTTGCCTAGCAACTACTGGGTAAAATGGAATACCTTCCCCACGAGGTGCCCATTTGCCTGCCTCTGCTCACACCATTTTTCTCCTGCCCGTCCTCTACAAATCCAATGCATTCCTCAAAGCTGGGCCCTTCCACCATGAAGTCTTCCATGATCTCTAGACCCCTGGAAGGTCAGAGCTGATAGGCCCTTGAAGAGCATCCAATCCAACCATCATGGACTGATGAGGAGCCTGAGGCCCAGAGAGGGAAGTACCTTGCCCCAGGCCCTCGACTTCGATCAGTGGGGGCAGAGGTCAGGCTGATGTCCCACCTGGCCAAGGAAGGAGTTGGTGCGGAGCGCAATCGTGATGGCGTTGACCAGCAGCAGCGTGGCCAGCAGCAGCTGGAAGGCCGGGTGTCGGAGCAGCTGCTTGATATACATGCGCGTGATGAACTCCTGCATGTCCCAGGCATCCTAGGGGAGGGCGGGGGATCGTCCTTTAGGCAGGTGTCACTGTACGAGGCCTCTGCCTGGATGTTTGCTCTTGGTGAATGGGGGTCCCATCCCTGGGAGGAGGGGGACACTCTGGGTGGAGAAGTTGCCTGAGAGGGAATCATGGAATGGGGCATCAGTGTAGAGGTCACTACCTAAATGGCCACTAAAAGTCCATCACTGCTGGGGGATCTTTGTGGGGCTCTTTGCAAGGGAGACTTTTGGAGTCTCTGCTGGTGAGTGTCACTATATAGGGGTTCCTGTGGGGGGCTCTGCCAGGCGGTTAGTAACATATCACAGGGAGTCACTGCAGGGCTCACTGCTGGGGAGGGTCCTGTTGGGGGACGTTTAGAAGTCAGAAGGGGCAGAGTGATTATGAGGGCCTGTTGCCCCATGGGCACAGCAGCAGAAGGGTCACTGTGGGGCGAGGATCCCTGTAGCCCCACCTCATTCTTACCTTCGTAGGAGTGATGTCTCGGCGGTTGATGAGCACCTGCTCCTCTGGTCGTACGTAGGGCTCGTGAGGGACCCTCTGCAAGGGTGAGCAGAGGGTCCAGCAATGCAGCCAGTGCCCCTCCAGACCCAGTACAGTCCTCCTGTGCCTCCCCTCACCCTGGGATGCTCAGCTCGAGTGGTGACACCAGGCAGGGGCCACCTACCATGACATTCAAAGGCTTGATATTGGTGATGTCAGTCCAATACTGCCACCAGATCTTCTGGTTCTCGGTCATCGTTGCTCAGTCTCCTACCACTTTTCAAAGAAACTTCATTCCAAGCGGTCTTGCTCCCTCTCGTGGTGATATCATAGAGGCCTCTGTGACCTTAAACTGTCTGCATTCCACCAAGGAATTCCAATCCCAAGAAAAGCTCCTCCCACTGACCCCCTTCTGCACTCCACAGAGGAAGCTAGGGACAGGAAAGGGCTGGGCTGGGGTCAGAAGTCAGAGGCTGATGGGAGCAGGTCGTCTCCTGTGCAGCATGGATGGAGACACAGGAGCGTGTCTCTGCTCTGGGTCCAGGAGTTGAAGGTGAGACAAGGCTAAGGAGGGAAGAGGAGAAAGGTGTTTCCTCCCAAGCCCCTCCTCCTGGCAGATCACAACCTGTACCCACCCTACCGACTGCCCCATCCCACCACCCCAGTCTCCAGGGCTGCTCACCCTGCCCTTCCATGCAAGGTATGTTACCCATCTATAAAGTGAAAGGCTGGTCTCTATTTCTTACTTTGTTCCCCCTGGGCATGGGGCAGGAGAGCATCCTCTGGTCTCCAAAGGGCTGGGGAGAGATGTGCATGAGTAGAAGCCCTCACTAGCCATGGATCAGCATCCATCATCCTGGCAGGCGTGGAGCTTCAGGTGCAGGGCCCAGGCCAATGGACCTCGCAGTGGGCTGGTTATCGAGAGCGTTCACTCCCATCTGACAGCTTTTCATCCCAGTCCCCCTGGGGAGCAGATTCCTGATTCTAATATGGGAATCAAAGGCACGCGTAGATTCATGTTATAGAAACTGACTTTATTTGGTTGAAAAGTGTCTCTTGTGTAAAGTGAAGAATGCCTGTACAGACTGGTTTGGGGAAGGGAGAAGTGCCAAGGGACTGAGGGCGGCAGGTCTGTGCTCCCACAGGTCAGAGGATGGGGTGGGAGAGAGTTTCTTTCAGCCCAGCCTCCTGCTCCTTCCTTGGCGAGGGAGGAAAGGGTGGCACAAAGCTCACTTCACTTCGCCCCACTCCAGGGAGAGAGGAGCAGAAAGGGTGGCAGCGCGGGCAGAGGGGATCAGCTTGGGGTGACATGGACTAGCACTATTTCAACCTTGAGCAGAATCCAGGGATGCTCTGCCCTACACATGTCAGAGGCTGGGGACTGAGGTGGTCCTCAAGACCAGAGGTCAAGAGCTAGGGTACTGGCCAGGGTCAGAGGTCAGGAGGTTGGAGGTTGCTCTCTGGGGTCAGGGGGCAGAGATGGGAGTGCTCCTCAGGGTCAGAGGGCAGGGGGTGGGAAGACTGTTCTCTGGAGTCAGAGGTCAGGACTGGGGAGCTGCCCTCAGCCTGCACCACTCCCCAGGCCTCCAGGCCCTCTGAGTAGAGCTCCTGGTTCTGTTCCTTCCACTGTCGGAACTTCTCTCCAGTCAGCTCGGGGTCACCTAGCACCTCCTCCAGGGCCTGCAGCTCCTGCAGCTTTGCCTGTAAGAGGAATAGGGCTAAGGGACCATGATCACCTGGGGAGAGGGTGGAGCCTGAGCCAAGAGCTAACTCTGGAGTTCAGTGCCTAGAACCCCAGCACCTGGCCCAGTCCAGCCCTGATCTCTAGATCCAGAGCCTGGCTCTGGGAACCCAGAACTTGGCCCAGTCCACAGCTGAGCCCAGAGGTGAGGGCCAGTCCCTTGCCATGCCCAGTGCCCTCTGGCTGACCTTGAGTGTGCTCTGGAGCGCCCGCACCCGGTGCACTCGCTCATTGAGCTGGGGGTCTCGGTTGCGCCGCATGAAAGAGCTCCGCCATTGTTCATGAGTGAGGGGCTGTAGCCGGCCCAGGAGGGACACGCCACCCTGCCTCAGCCCCCGTACCATTCCTTCCAGTGCCCCTTCACTGCTGTCTGTGGGAGGGGGGAGCAGGATGAAGGTGTACCGTCCCAGCCAGCAGCCCCCCATCACAGCTCCCAAGCCCAGCACAGCACCTGTCAGGGAGCCAAAGGAGGTCCGTGGGCTGCCCCGCGTGGGGGTGGCTGCAGGTGATGTGTCTCCATGGAGTGGACTGCAAGTGTGGGCCAGGCTGGGCTGCAGGCAGGGTGGAAGGAGAAGAGGGTATCAGTCTGAGCTCCAAGCTCTGCTGCTCACCCCCCACCAGTCCCCTACTCACCGAGGCTGAGCGGGACCCAGCCTCGTCGTCAGGGTCTTCTGCTTCTGTCTCACTGTAGCAGTCTGGGGTGACAGGAGCAGTTGGGGAACTCACTAAGCTTCATGGGGTTTTGGGAGGCCAAGGAGTGGGCTAGGGCATTTGAGTGCCCAGCTCCCACCTCAGGAAAGGCAGAGGCTCAGGTGAGATCCCGCCCTGTGAGACACTCACCTTCCTCTTGGGGTAGGGGGGCCCGGCCTGGAGACTGGTACTTGGAAATGCAGGTAATGAGATGGCGTACCCACCTGTGGAGGGGCAGATGGGTCTCAGAGAGTTCCCATCTACTGTCTGCCAGGGACTTTCCACCTATATCATCTTCTAACAATCCTCAGAGCAACTCTGAGAGGTAGGAACTCTTATTAGCCCATTTTATAGATGATGAAACTGAGGCTTAGAGAAGTGAATGCCTTGACAAACCACTATCAGAGAGCTGGGATTTGAACCCAGGCTCCTGAGCCCAGGCTCCCAAGCACTCACGTGGGAGCTGGGAGGTGGGGGGTGGCACTCACATGCTCAGATCCGCCAGGGTATCAGCAGCGAAGATGAAGGGTTTGTACACGTCATGGGTGAGCTGGAACACACTGCCAGGGAACAGAGGGCCTCATTCAGCCTGGGTGTGCCCATCCAGAACGCAGAGAGGCTAGCCTGGGAATCCCAGCCACCTGCTGCCCCCACCCCGCCCCTCCTGTCACCTTACCTCTCCCTTTCTCTCCCCGCCCCCTAGCCTGTCACACTCCCGGACTTAACTATTTCTTCTTCTGATCCTGTCCACTTTCCAGACTGTAGTTGGAGACGTTGATGAGGCCCTCAGCCTTCTCATCCTGGGGGAATCACAGTGTGGAGGTCAGCATGAGGCCCCAAAAGCCTCGAGGCCTGGTCAGGCTCCTGAGGGCAGGGGCGGGAAGAGGGCATCTCCTGGGCTCTCTAGCCAGAAATCTCTCAGTGCCCAGAGCTCAGGGCAGGAATCTGGGGTCGGGGCAGAGGGTGTAACCGAGGGGTACCTTTGAGCCAGGAAAGGGGAGCCAAAGATATCCAGAGAAACAGCCACAAAAGAGAAGCCTGCTCTGCATTTGTTCCATCAACAGACACAGATGAAGCTGCTTCACACCACTGAGCTTTGCAAACACTTGCCTTTCCTCGTCTTGCTTCCCTTTTCTATTTGACTAACCCCAAGGCAGTGATTTCTCAGGAAGCCTTTGTGACTCCTCAGGCTGGACTGGCCACCTCTGCTGGGCTCCCACCCACCCCCTGGGCTTTTCCTTCATCCTAACACGTGTTGCTCACACTGTCTACAAGTGTGTATTCATCCTGTCCCCTACCAGCCTGGAGCAGCAAGAACTGTCCAAGTCTTCCTGGTATCCCCAGTGCACAGCCCGGAGTTGAGTACAGAGTAGGCACCTGAATGTTTGTTGAATGAATAAACAGTTGAACAAATGTCCCATCACCAGGATGGACGGAAAAGGAAGGAAAGGTGGGCAGAATAAAATTGATTCTCTCTACATGGCCTCTGATACCTTTTCCAGACTGCTTTTACACACCTTTTAGCTCATTCCTCTCTGAAGAGTGCCCTCATTTTACAGATGGGAACACTGGGGCTCAGGAGGGCCTGTGACCACAGATGGGAGTGGATGGTGGAAGAGGGACAAGAACCGTGGCTCTGACTCACTTGCTTACCTGTGTTTGTGTACGGGGTCTCACCTGGGGCTGTCGGTACCAGTAGAGCTTGTGTCCCTTAAGCACAAACCAGCAGCGGCGCCAGCGTGGGCCCATGAAGCCGCCGGGTACCTTGCGCAGCAGGAGCCAGCCGTCGCAGTCTGGCTGGCCCAGCTCCCGGCATGACACCCGCCGGCGGCTCAGCCGCGTCGCCACACCTGCAGCAGCACAGCATGGCCCAGTTGGTGAGGGGCTGGCAAGGCGTCCCAGACCCCCAGCCTCGCTCCCGTGCCCCTCAGGAGCATCTCCAAGCCGGTGTTTTGAACTCATACTTTGTGCTCAGAATGTTACAAGTATCATCTCTGAGGGTGATGATTCTTCCCATTTTAGAGATGAAGAAGTGGAAGATCAGAGGATGAGCTGTTTGCGCAAGTCACATAGCTAGAGAGAGGCCCAGGGTGGGAGCACAGATCTGTCTGACCCCAGAAACAGAGCTGTTTCCAGGAGAGGCTGTGGATGAAGTGTGTGTGGGGTGGTCTTGCCCAGCACTCTAAAGACTTCTAAGAGCTCCTCATATTGGGGGACCCTCACCAGTCAGATGCATCTCATACCTTTTGATTTCTTCCGACCAGGGACAGGACTCTGAAAGGACCACAGAGGTTAGAGAAGGCCTGGGTCGAGAGCCACATACTCCTCCTTGCTGAGGCCCTGAGCTTACCTCGTCAGGGTCTTCTGGGGGCTTCGGAGTCTCTGCAACCCCTGCTAGGAGTGTGGCTGGGGATGCAGGGGGGATGAGCAAGGGCTCAGAGTCAAGGGAGGAAGAGTCTGTCAGGGAGGGAGGAGAGAAAGGAGGTCCCATGAGGCCAGCCCCAGGCCCAGAGGTCAGTGAGGGGGTCAGCATCTGAGGGTCAGAGCCAGGCACCCCACATGCTTTGCCCGGGTAACCCGCCACCTGGTGGGGCTTGGAAACTGCCTGTCCAGGCAGGGCTGGGTCCAGGACTTGGATCTGAGGTCAAGTTGAAGGCAAAGACGTCTTCAGACGGGGTCCTGGGGACAGCAAAGGGAGATGAGATGAGCCCATGGCTCCCCCACCAAGATGCACCCAGTACAGAGCCTGTTACCTAGGAGACAGTGGGGCCAGAGCCAGCGATGAGATCCTCAGCTGTGGGGAGCCCAGGGCTTGAGGAGAGGTCTGGGGAACAACCAGAAACAGGGTGATGCAGCTGATGACAGGGGTCTGAAAGCAGGTTCGGGCAGGGTCGGGGGGCAGTACCTGTGGGGGGGTCTCCGGCACGGGGACCTTCTTCAGCACTAAGGTGACTCCAGCTGACTTCTGCAGTAGCTCTCTCACCACATTCTTATGGGGCCACCCCACCTTGGGGATAGGTCAGGGACACCGGGCTGGATCAAGCTGGGCAGGAGGCTCTGAAGCAACCCAAGAGCTCTCGCCTTTGGAGTCCTCTCTCAGCCTCCCGCTCTGCCTCACCTCCTCCTCCTCCGGGAAGCCTCCATGAGCCCCTCTGCCTTGGCTCTACCAAGGCTGCTCTGACCCGTGTGAGCTCATTCATCTCACAGAAGGCAGCACCCACAACCTGGTCTCCCCAAGGGGCCCTCCCTACCCACTGGCCCGGGGTTCTACTCAGCACCCTCTTCACTCCCACCATGTCCGTCTCCTCCTCACTCACCACCACCTGCTCATTGATCTGGACAATCTCGTCTCCAGGCAGGATCTGCAGCTGGGAGTCAGTGGGGACCTGGTGTGGGGAGTGAGGCTCAGAGGGTGCGCCCTCCTGGGCCTGAAGCTGGCTTGGCTGGCAGGCAAGAGGGTCTTGGGGGTGGGCGGCTGAAAAGGGTGTGGGGCCCTCACCTGGGTGCCCACTTGAGACACAAAGTGCAGGCAGTTGGTGGTGGTGTGGATTTCCAGGTCCTGCCAAGGCAGAGGCTGCAGTCACTGAGGGTGTGGGGGCAACAGGGCGAGTGGGCACACCCCTGCTGGGCACCAGGATTCTTGGGCGGGCAGAACTGGGAACAGAGCTGGCCCCAAGTTGGCATTGCCCAGCTTGCTGTGTGACTTTGGGTTTGCTACTCCTCTCTGATAAGGGCCAGAGGGAAGCTGGGGTTGCTGACTTCTGAGGTATGAGATTGTCAGCAACTCTCCCCAAGGGATGAGCAGGGACAGGGCCGGGACAGGCACAGGGCTGGGGGCTCTGGTCTTCCCAAGTGAGCAAAGGTTAAAGCAGAAAAGTTCATGTCCCCTCCCATCTCCCCCAATCTGCCAGGTCTGTGTCCCAGGGCTAGAATGTGTCACCTGAGACCATACCAGTGGCAGCCCCTCAGGAATGGAGGAGGTGCTCCATTCCTCACTGTCTCATGATGGTGAGACCCCAGGAAAGTCCTCTGGACCTTTAACATTTGTACAAAAAGGGCTTTCCAGCCATAACAGTACAGCAGTCTGTGGGATCCCAGAACCAGATTTCAGGGCCCCGGAGAGGCTGCCGGGGGGTCAGAGGTGAGAGATGAGAAGTCAAGGCTCACCAAAGGATTGTCCAGCTGCACTCGCTCTAGCACGGCCCTCTGCTCCAGCAGCTCCTTGGGGCTGTAGCTCAGGATGTTGTGGCAGATTCCAGCCACATGGCTGCACTGGGGGAGGGGGAGCAGGACGTCTAGCCTGAGCCCCAGCCCACCCTCCATCCCCACTCCCTGCTCACCCCACAGACTCACAATCCTCAGGACTTTGCTCTCCTTCTCAGCCGCTGCACAGTCCTGGAAGCAGAGAGAGAGCAGGGACCTACCCTGAGTACCGGGTACTGCCTTCTCCCGACAGCAGGGTGGGATTCCTGTACCCTGGCCCCCTTCCCAGAACTCCATGGCCTAAGAATTTGGCCCCAAGGTCTCGTCCCCCTGACACCAGGCCCCCAGAAGTCACCACACACGCCCTCCCCTGCTCCACTCCCTCCTGAGAGTCAAGCTTCCTGAGCTCCCCTGCCAACCAGGAGACCCCTTGCCCCCATTGCCCCATACCCAGTGGCTGGGCCACCTCTCTTCCTGCCCTTGCCTCTTCCTGCCCTCACACCCGATCCTGTGCTGATTCACAGGTTATAAAAAGCTCTAGCCTGACTTGGTCTCTGCGGCCTGGGCCAAGCCCGGCCCCTGGTTCTCCTACCTCCTGCAAGGCCTGGCCCAGCTCTCCGCACAACTGCCCAATCTCCTGGCAGGCCGAGAAGTCATTTAAGTGGGAGAAGAGGTACCTGGCAGGGGGAAGGATGGAGCAGTGGTTAGGGGACTGTGCTTAACAGTCAAGTCACAGGACCACTTGGGGCTGACTATTCATCTGAGACTTGGGGATAATACCTGCTCTGATGGGTTTTATTTTGGGGTAAAGGAGATGATTGATACCTCTCAGGAGCTTAGCAGAGGACTTATTTGTCAAGCAGCTAATACAAGCCAGGCCCTGTCCTAGGCAGTAAGCAGACAGACATTAAACACATAATTACATCAATAATGATTTGATTTCAACTGCTCTGAAGTGTCAGGAGCTCTGAGAGTGTGTAAAGGGAAGGCTTCCCTGAGGAGGTGACATTTGAGCTGGGACCGTGGGACCAGCAGCAGCCAGTGAAGGGGGTGGAGAAGCTCTCCATGCAGTGTTGTTGATATGACTGTTATGATGATGTGCTGGGGGTGGGGTGGGAACCCAGGCATCCCAGTGCAGCTGCACAGACCAGCTACCCTCCTTGCCCTGCTCCGCCACATCTGAACAAGAGCCAAGCTCTGTTTTTCTCTCCCAGACCCTGAAGAAGGCTAAGGATGAGAAGGGTGCCCTCACTCGTCACCTGGACCCTGGGAGGAGCCTGAGGTACCTGTTGAGCCAGAAGAGGAGGGTACGCGCCTCATGTACCAGGTCTACAGCTGCACTGAGGACATCGGCAGGGGGCTCGGCACAGCCCCCCAGGTGGCCTTGGACTAAGCTCCGGAAGGCATGGGTCCCCTCCAGCAGCCCCTCTGTCAGGCTCTGCAGGTTCTCTGTCTGTAGGCCGGAGCTCTGTGCCAGAGAGGGGGCAGGTCACCTCCCTGGCAGTGGCCAGCCCCCTATCAGCAACCCCCAGGGGGTGGAAGCTGCAGCCAGTGTGGCCACCATTCACTTACCAGGGCCCGGAGCTGCTCCACCCCTTCCAGGATGAGCTCCTGGTGGCCCAGAGGCCACACAGTTAGAGCCTCAAGGCTGCGGGGACAGAGCTGGAGCAGGTACTTGCCAGGCAGCTCCCAATCTTCAAAGCAATAGTCCTGCAGGGAATCATCGAGGCCTGGAGGGAGAGGAGGCGTTGGCACAGGGGCAGCCAGGGAATGTCATGGCCTTTTTGGCCAGTTCTTCACTCCCACAAAGCCCTTTTCCCTCCCATTTGTTACTAATGACAACCCTGAGACCCGGGCTGTGTTCTGCCCATTTCACAGATGAGGCTACTGAGTTGAGATGTAGGAGAGTATAGGGCAGTGGCTCTCAAAGGATGGTGCCCAGACCTGCAGCAGCAGCAACCTCCCTGGAGAACTTGTTAGAAATACAACTTCTGGGCCCCATGCCATGCCTGCTGGATCAGAACTCAGGGGAAGGGCCCAGCAGTTTGTTTTAACAAATCCTGCAGGCATTTGATGCTTGCTGAAGTCTGAGAAGTACCGATACAGGGCATAAGAGCATGGGGCTTTGCAGTCAGGGAGACTGGAGTGCTAGCACTTGAGCAAGTAACTTAATTGTCCTCAGTTTCCTTACCTGTAAAATGGGGATAATAAAAGCACCGACCTTCTAATCATCTGTGTGTTAAATGACATGACATATATCAAGCACTTGGCCCATTCCCTGGCTCATGGTAGTCCGTCAACAACCACCATATGATTATCGCCAGACTCTTTACCATCATCTACAAGGCCCCGAATGATCAGGCCACCGCCTGCCTGTCCAGACTCCTCTCTTGGCCCAGGCCCCAAACTCAGCACTTCAGATCCAGAGCACTAACTCCCTGTAGCATCTGGAAGGCTCTTTTTCCTCAGGGTCCTTACATGCGCTATTCCTTCTGCCTGGACTGCTCTTCCAGCTCCTTCACTCCCTTTTTCATCCAACTCCCTCCAGGAAGGCTTCCACAACTCCCCAGGCTAGGTCGGAGGCCTCTCCTGCTCCCACTGCACCCTCTGCCTCCACAAACCCCTGCACCTGGGCCTCCGCCTCTCCCACTTGCTCACGAGCTCTCCAAGGGCTGGGCCTGAAATAACTTCATCTCTAAGGCCAGCCCATGCCCAGCACAAGGGAGACACTCAAAAACAAGAAAAATATCTATTGAATGCTTACTATGTGCTAGGCAGAATTTTAAGGGCTTCATACATATTAACGCGTTTGATCCTCACCAAATCTAGGAGGGAGAGACCACTGTTATTCCCATTTTGCAGATGGGCAAACTGATACAAATAGAGATTAATAGTTCGCTTGCTCACTCTGAAGAAATTCCTCCCATTCCAGGCCAAGTTCCTCCATGGGGTATGTGCGTGTGATCAGTAGCTCTCCCTCATTCGCTGTGTGACATTAAGAGCACTGGACTAGGAGTTCATGAACCTGTCACTCCATGGCTACGGGCCCTCAAGCAACTCCCTTTCCACCTACAGTGAAAGTGCTGTGCTGCGTCCCTCCCAACAGACCCTGACACTGAGCCACACATGCTGGCACTTGTCACAAGTGTCTCATTTTGTCCACCTCAAGAGCTCAGAGTTGGGCTGGCCCGGTGGCACAGCGGTTAAGTGCGCACGTTCTGCTTTGGCGGCCCGGGGTTCGCCGGTTCAGATCCCGGGTGTGGACACAGCACTGCTTGGCAAGCCATGCTGTGGTAGGCGTCCCACATATAAAGTAGAGGAAGATGGGCACGGATGTTAGCTCAGGGCCAGTTTTCCTCAGCAAAAAGAAGAGGATTGGGAACAGTTAGCTCAGAACTGATCTTCCTCAAAAAAAAAAAAAAAAAAAGCTCGGAGTTGCTTTTCTCATTGTGGATAGGGAAACTGAGACCCATGGTCACAGAGCTGGTGAGGGGACGGGCTGGACCTGGAAGCCAGCCTGGGAGTCTGACTCCAGCCCTGAATCGCTGCTTTTACTGGGGGTGGTCACCCTGAGCCTGCCGGCGGTGTACTCCTGCTGCCCCCTCCACTCCAGCTCCCCTCTCCAGGAGGGATGTCCTGACTCACCTCCCCCCTCCCAGCTGCTTGTCAGAAGGTCCTCATTTCTCTGAGTCTGTCAGCAGTCTGGGCCTTTGCCACCCCTCTAGGCTCACCGAGCCTGGGGAGCATCTACCCTGGAGGCCCCTAGGGTAGGGCTGTGACAACTCCTTCAGTCTGGCTGGGGCTTGTCTTCTCTCACTGGGAGCCTCAGGATGGGGAGAAGGGAAAAGACACCAGGGCCGGCCCTACTGCAAAGCCTGAGCAAATCACTTGCTGGCTCAGTGCGCCAGTTTCCGCTTCTGAAAAATGGGTTTAATAACAGCCCACTGCACCCTAGGGCGGAGGGAAGATGGAGGAGATAAAGTGGGCGTGGGCCCCCCGCCCCCTTCCCACCGCTGTTTTCTTTACACAACCACCGCCTCCCCGCAGCCTCTTGGGATGCTGGGGCGATGGGAGACCCCTTCTGGGTCCTCAGCCCCGCCGGAGTCATTTCGTCGATCTTTCTGCCTAGCACGGTACCAGGTTTATAAATACTTGTTGACTGACTAACCAACTGACAGTCTCGGCAAGTCCTTTTTCCTTTTCCTCTCCCCGTCCCAGTACCCCTCAAGCCCAGCTCTGCCCCAGCCCTACCCACCTCTCAGCCAAGCTGCCACCTTTCCAGGGGTCCAGGTTGCTACAGGCTCCATAGCCGAGATCGGCCCGCTTGGATCGACGCCCGCTCCTCCCGCCAGCGCAGGAATTTCCGCTCCCGGAGACCAGGCCTGGGGAGGGGCTGGGCTGGGCCCTGGGCGGAGCCACCGGCATACCTGGGCCCATGTGGCTGGCCAGGTGAGGCGCTGGGACAGCCATTGGCCCACCGCTGGTCCGCCTCCTACCTTGGTCTTCAGGCATCCTAGGCAGTTGGGCAGCCTGACTCTGAGGGCGGTGCCACTGGTGTGTGACCCAGGTGACCTCAGAACCAGTCTGAGATCCTGCCCCAAACTGGCCTCAAATCTCAGGGCCAGACCTTGACCTTCAGGCTCCCTGCAAAGGGGCCCAAAGGTGAGCAGTGAGCACAGCCGCAAAGCCCAGAGGTCAGGGAGCCAGAAGGCTGGGTGCAAATCCCAGCTGTGCAGCTCTTAGCTGTATGACCAGGGGCTCACCCTACCCACAGTGCATCAGTTTCCCTGTCTGTAAAATGGGCTGCTGTGCAGAGTACTTGACTCTGTAGCTTTAAAACCTTTAGAACAGGGGTTTTTAGGCCCTTCTTTTTTTGCACAGACCCTTCTGGCAGTCTGGTGAAACCTATGGACCCTTTCTCAGAATAGTGCTTTTAAAAGCATAAAACAAAATGTCAAAGATTACAAGAAGGGACAATTATTATCAAAATATATTTTAAAAAACAAAATTTATGATATAGTAATATGTAACAAGACTGGCAAGTTAAAGTTAAGTTTTCCTTTTCTAGAGACATCAGTGTATTGTCACGCAACTTGAATAAGAACAGTGAACTGTGGGGTGGTCTTTGAATCACCTCTTCTCACACATTGATCAGCAAACAGCTGAAGATTGGAAATGCAGGCGAGTAATGGAGAAGCCTGGGTCACCGCATGAGAACAGGCGGATTCACCATTTGGTCACTGACTCTCTACTGGACACGGAGGTGCCCGATCGAAGGCAGTTATGTTGCAGAAGTGTCTGAAACTCTGTGTGATGTAGTGGTGGGTTAATAACTATCACGATTTTGAAATAGTTATGAGTATAGATAATATTTTGAGGTACTTGCAATAACTACAATTTGATATAAAAATATCTGTGATTCCTATTGGTGAGAAAGCCACAGATACTGCTAATACTTCAATCCATAAAAAAGGAAATGGTAAATTTTCATTAGATGTTAGTGAAAGTAAATATATATATATATATATTTTTTCCCATCCAAGTTTACGGGTCCCTGAATTCTGAGGCCCAGGTTAAGAGGCTTCCTCTTAGGACAATATCTGAAACACACCAAGTGTTTTATCTTTGTCATCATCATCCCAGGCCAGGGGACTCCCAGGACTTTGGAACTGGACAGAATCAGTTCCACTTGCTGTGTGACTGAGCCCAACCCCTACACCTTTCTGAACCTGTTTCTTCCTCTCTAAAAGAGGAACACCTAGACCTTAGTGCTGTGAGGAGGTCCTTTAAGCATTTTGACATCTGTAACATGGGGTAGATCTGAATTATTATTGCTTTAATTCTGTGAGAAGGGGCCCAGGAGACTTTTCCAGAGCCTGCACCTCCGACCCGGTCACCTAATTCAGAATCTCTACTAGCACCCCAATACTCAGTCTTCAAAGCCTGTCACAATCTTGCCTCTAACCCAGAGACCCACATTCTGAATTTGGCCCACAGATGGCCAGCGCAGTGCATGTGTTTTAGTTGTCATCATTTAATAATTTCACCTACAAACTGAGTTCTCTGGAATTCAGCCAGCTCTGCTGACCCCCTCCCACCTTCACACGTGGCATCAAACACAAGTGCAGATCGAAGGCTACTTCCTTCAGGGGGACTCCAGCTCACCAGGTCCCTGCAGGCCTTGCTCCTTTGTTTGTGAACCAGTAGGCTCCAAATTTGCAACATGGCCCTCACCTCTCTGGCTCCATCCTTTGCCTCACGTCCTCACACACTGCACTGTGTGTGTCCCTCCAACGCTCCTCCGTGCTGCAGCCTCCTATAATGTTTTTGCCTCTTCCTACAACAGCCTCCCTGTGGCACTCTGGGAAAGCCCAATAAACAGATCTGTCTCCGCCATCCTGATTTCATCAAACAAATACCCTGAGCTGGCACAAGATACAGAGGTGAGAAGACAGCCAGCCACTCTCTGAATTCACCAGCCTGTAGAGGAGAAACAGACCAGAACTCACCACTTGTACTCAGCTACTGCCCTAAAAGGACGGGGGCCTAACAAGCACAACCACGCCTTTACTCTGTGCCTCTCGCACCTGGCAGAGCTAGCCACGTAGGGGGACAGTAAATGGCAGCTTCTATTTTAAAGGTAGTTTTATGAGTTCCAAAAGTTCTTTCTACATATTTGCTGTAAAAATTTCAAAGGCAACAGTAGGTCACTAAGTGAAAGGAGGGCATGCCCTTTTCCCAGCATATCCTTGTTCCATTCCCCAGTGGTGGCATCCGGCAAGTTTTCTGGGTGTTTTTCCATTTTTTAAATATGCAGATACTGTACATACTATTCTGCAAATACGCTTTTTTTTTCATTTTTATGAGCTAATCAATACCAAATAAAATAATACACGTAAAGTGCTTAGAATAATGCCCAGCACAGTCAGCTACTATTTTTTAGCACACCAGAGACAGCCTTCTTAATCAGTATATGCAAATCTTTTTATTATTGTCCCCAAGCTGAGGGTAAGGAAGTCCCTGCAGGAACTCCGTCTTGTGGAAAGGGGTGAAATGTGCCCTCCCCCAAGGTAAGGGTGGTTGATGTAACAGAAACCAAGTGAAAAAAGCACACTCCCCCTCCTTTGCAGAGAGCTGATTGGTAACATCTAATCATCTGAGGTGGGGATACAGCTGGGACCAGCGCTGGGGAGGCCTCCCAGTACCTGGTCCAGGCCTGAGACTCCTGAGAGCTTCTAGGCAGGCCCTCTCCTGCCTACCCAGCCTGGCCTCCCCGGTGGGTGGGGGAGGTGCTGCTCAGGCCTGATGCTGATCTCTCCTGACAGCTGCTCCTAAGGCTGGCAGTGCGGGCAGCCGGGCGGGGGGAGGGACAGATTTAAAGGTCCAGTTGCCCCACCCCCTGCCAGATGAGAGGGCACACGCTGGTGAGCATCCTCTGAGCGCATAAGAGAGGTCAGGACCCTCTATGCGCTGATTTCCGTTACTTGGTACCATGAACACCACTGGTCTTCATTCCTGCTTCCACCCCGAAGGCCGCTAGGGAGACCAGCGACGCCCACCATGCAATTTCGACGCCTGACCCCTGGCTACTTCCGGGTGCTACAGGTAAGTACCCCTAACCAATGGCTTTTGGCATCGACCCCTTAATCTCCCTACCATGGCTGGGTTGACACCCCAAAAGCCAGGCCGTCACGTTCCCTGCCGCCTGAGCGGCCAAGGCCCAGATGGGCAGTGAAGCGAGAGGGATTGGGGTGGAATCTCCCTGGGGCAGCAATGGCATTGGTATCTCCTTCACCCAGCTGTACTTTCTCGGCCCCTTCCCCCACCCCCCACCTTCCTAGAAGTCTTGACTGACCCCTTAGGTGCTACTCTCCTTGCACGTCCAGATGCAGGTGGCCGGGAAGCTAAAGGCAGAGCCCCGGAGTCCACTGGCTGGGGTTGTGGCTACACTGCTGGCTGTCCTCGGGCTGGGCGGCTCCTGCTATGCTGTCTGGAAGATGGTGAGGCAGCAGCGGCCGCCACAGGCCCCATAACAGGCCCTAGGGGTAGGTGACTCAGAGGGGGCTGCAATCTCAGGAGCCTACTTCTTTTCTGGGGGTCAATCCCTGCCCTCATGGGAAGCAGGACAGTATAAACCTGACCCTACTCCCCCCGCCCCGCACCTGGGCTCTGTCTGGGGCCTCCAGTTCAGATGTCAGGACCCCTAAGAAAAGGCAAGGATGCATGTTCCAAAGCTAGGCCAAGTGAGGAATAAACACCCTAGGCCCCTTACACAGGAATAGTAAAGAAACCCCTGCAGGGCAGAGTTTGGGGGAGTGGCCTGGAGGTTAGAGTCAGAGGCAAGCCCCCTTCATCCAGTTCCTTTATTGGGGGGAGGGGACCCAGAGTGGGCCATCCACTCCTCAAACCCAGAGCCAAAAGCGGATAGCACAGTCTCTCCAGCCTAGCGCTTGCACCACTGTCCATGGGCAGCTCCTCTGCTTTGCATCCTCAGGCCATGTCAGGTAGATGTGTCCATCTCAGGCACCTCTGTGGACACTTCTGTGGGCACTGCCAGCCGCTGGGGGGGCACATAGGAGCCCATACCCGCTGCCCTCTCGGCCTCTTCCTGACTGTAAGGCTCCACGCTCAGCTGCTTTAGCCTGGGAGAAAGAAAAGTAGGAGTTGGGAGCCGACCAGATGCGAGCCCTGTCTGCCTGACACCCATCCCTCAATCCTCTCCTTACTCCTTCATACCTTTTCTTGTGGTCTTTGGATCGGAAGTGGGTCTTCAAGGTGGCGGAATCGATGAAGTACCTCCTGTAGGGATGGGGGTAAGAGGAGAGTGAGGAGGTGATGCCTCTCAGGTACGCCTATCTCCTGACCCTAGCTCGTTCCCTGACACCAGGCTCCGGGTCTGAAGGGATGGGAGGCCAGCAGACCCACGGGTCCCAAGAGAGGAGACCCTTCGCGCCCCGGGGCCCGAACTCACACCCTCCGCCCATACCGCGGACCCTTTTCCTCCTCAGGCCGGGTCCGGCCAGGACTCACGCGCAGGCCAGACAGCGATGCAGGCCGCCCCCTGGCAGGTCGGGGTCAGGCTCGGCGCCGGGGTCTGGCCGGGGCCGTGCGGAAACCTGGGGCCGCAGCTCGCGGTGAATCTCATCCAGGTCCGGCCGCCGCCGCTTCGCCTTCATCTGGCGGGCCAGGGAGTGCGTTCGGTGCGCGCCCGTCCGGCGGGAGCGACCCATGGCCGGTGACAGCGGGGCCAGGACCCAGAGCCGAGCTGCGAGCACACGTGCGGGTGCTTCCGGACTGCTCAGTGACGTCATGCGACACCCGGGAGCACAGCAGGCTCCGCAGACCGCCTCTGATGACGTCACTCGCACGGGCCGCGCCTTGAGCGCCCCCAGGCGGCCGCTGACGTCAGTGACGGGGTTTCGGGCGGGGTCTGTCGAGGCGTCCTCACCCTTCTCCGTGAGGCCGCCTCTGAGGAGCGGCCGGGTGGTGGCTGCTCTGGGGGTATTCCGGCTAGTTCCGTGGCCCTGCCCCCTCTGCCTGGCCCAGCCTATCTCAGCGCCATCCTCTGACCCTGTCACCCCTTCCTCGTTCCCAGACCTCACACTCCACGGCGGAGGGGGAATGCTTTAAGCATCTCTGGGAGGCACTGAAAAATGCCTGTGATGTGAATCAATTAATAAATGAATGAGAGTGAATCAGCTTGGGATCCTGGTCCCGGAGAGGGCTTCCCAAGATACCTCCAAATCCCTAACAAAGCCCTCACCACTTCTCCCAGCTCCCCAGTTATTCCCTCGGGTCTCCATCGTCTATCCGAGCCCGGCCAAATCTGTGAGGAACGGTGTTCCTCCCAAAGATGACAGTGCTCAGGCGTTCTGCCAGACAGAAGAGGGGTCAGCTCCTCTCACAAGAAGAGGAAGTGCTCATCGAAGGACCTCCCATCTTTGTCCCCTTTCTCTGAGTTCTGGACTCTCAGGCATGGGCTGGCAACAAAGGCAGAGATACAGCCTGGGTGTTGTGTGCTCAGAGTAGGGAGAGGACCAGCGAGCCATTCCCCATTTACCAGAGCCTCGAGCCTTCCGGAGGAGCTCAGCAATAATTCAGGGGCTCCAGCTCTTTGGGATCTATTGCCAGGAAAGAAGGAGGCAGGCACGTGCGTCCCTGGGGAGAGGAATCAGTTTCCAGCCCCGACAAAGCAGTGAAATGCAAGCCGGGGGCACCGACGGGAGTCCTTGGGAACTTCCTGTTCCAGTTCGTAGAGGCTGAGTGGGGACACAGGATGGGGCCCTGCTGAGGGCACAGCTGCTATTGGCTACAGTCACAAGGACTTTGTAAATAGACTTTGCGAATGGAAGAGAATTTTTCTGAAGCCATTCCAAGAGATTAAATTCAAGTACTCCTAGGCCCAGGAAGGAGGCCTCTGTGGAGAGAGATGTCTTCGTTATTCTTGGCCAATATGACAAGGGGCTGAGGCAGCAGAAGCCTACTCTGTCCCACCCCCACCCCAGACCCCTTTGGATCAGGTTCACTTGCTGGGCACCCTGCCAGCTAGGGATGCTGGTGCATCTTTAATGAAGTCACCCGATCCTGGGACAAGTTCTTGGCCTCACCAAGTTCCTGGAGCCAGACCACTGGGTGCCCACTGAGCCACAGCCTTCACATGCCTGTATGCCAGGCCTGTTTCCCCTACAGCCATGAACCAGGCCTTCTGGAAAGCTTACAAGTCCAAAGTGCTACAGACCCTGAGTGGGGAATCTGAGGAGGACCTGGCAGAGGAGGTGGGTACCAACCATGCTTGCTGAGTGGGGCCTGGGCAGAGGGGCAGCATGAGTGTAAGGTACAAAGAAGGGCAAGGGACAGGCTCAGAGAGAGAGAGGGCACATTTGTGCAGAAGCAATTGGCACATTGAGGGATGACAAATGGCATGGTGCAGTGTCAGAAAGCCAGGACATTCAAGAACACTGAGGAAGAAAAGAAGACCTGAGGGCACCAGAGGAGTGGTTGCTGTCTCCAGAGATCTCAAGGGCTGCCACATGGAAGAGATCCTTCTAGGACCAGTGTGCAGTAGCCACACGTGGTACACTTAGCTCAACACAACTTTTTAATGGGCAGAGCTGAGCAGAAGCAGGATGGCTTGCCTTGAGAGGAAGTGAGCTCCCTAGTATTCAAAGTAGAGGACGTGGCCCTTGTACTCTGAGGGTCACTGTAGCACCATCAGATCAGAGCCATCCTTGGACCGTGTTTGTCCTGACATCAAAAGGATTGAAAAGGCTCTGAAACAGCCTTAGGTCTGGAGGCCGTGATAAGTGGCAGTTGTGCAAATAGATGCGGCAGGGGCAGGAAGTCCTTCTGTGGCGTGTGTGTGAATAAGTGTATGTCTAGACAGGTGGGTGTCCAGGGCCGGGCTTGTGTAGAAGTACTTGTGGGTCAGTATTAGGACTGTGGAATCTCAGTGAAGGTGTATGTGCAGCTATGAACTGGGTATAGGTATTTTCAGGTGTGTACATTTTGGGCAGAAGTCTATGCCAGCATACCTCTGTGCAGGCATTTGCAGGTGTTATGTTTGTATGGTGCATGTGTTTGGGTGTGTACACATCTGTCTCTTGGTGTCTGTGGATGTGTCAAGAGGTTTTGTGTGCCATGGGTGGGCCTCTGTGCATCTGTCTGCAGTTGTGTAAGTGCACAGGTGTGAATGGTATGTGTCTGTGTCCTTGTGTAGTTTCCTCATAGTATGAACCTCGATGTACAGGTGAAGAGCAGTAGCCATGGGGAGGCATGGTCATGTACAGGTGTGTGCCTACATCAGCGTGCATGCCCTGGTCCACATGTTATTGGGTATATCTGGAGGTGTCTGTGGGTGGGCAGGTATGTGTGCTTAAGGCCATCTGCAGGGATTTACTATGTGGGTGATGGATGTGGCTAGTAGCTTTGTGTAGAGGAATACCTGTATGCGTTTGTGGAGAGTGCAAGGGGACTAGATATGTGCTTAGTTCTGTGGGGTTTGGGGTGCCTGGTCTGTATGTACCAGGCTAGCAGTAGGAGAGGGAGGTCCCATTCCTCTGGGGTCTCTCTCATGCTGGGTGGGGGTCTTGTGTCCCAGAGGGAGAACCCAGCCTTAGTGGAGTCTGAGACAGCGGAACCCACTGAAGAGGCCTTCAGTCCCATGTCACAGCTGGCCCGCCGGGTAAGTTCTCCCTTCTTCCACCCCAGCCCTGGGAAGCGTGGCAGAGGCAGCTGGGGGTGCTGGGGCCCCTCTCTCACTCCAAGCCCCTCCCTCACAGGTTCAGGGGGTCGGGGTAAAAGGTTGGCTGACAATGTCATCTCTGTTTAACAAAGAAGATGAGAACAAACTGCTACCACCGGAGCCCTGTGCTGACCAGTATGTATGTGTGTGTGTGGAGGGTTCTGGGATGGGCCTGGGGTCCCCCTTCTCCCATGTCCTTTCCATCTGGTCTATTTGTCTGTCTTTCTGACCACAGAGAGTTAGGGAGGGCCAGCCCCCGGGCTGTTTCTGTTTCTCTCAGCAGGAAAGAGGCCAAATCAGCATATCTGGGAGATTATGTTAGATCTCAGGAGGAATTTACCAGCTGTTGGGATTGAGGTGCTAGAAGGTATTATGGGCTCTCTCTCCCCATCCATGAGGGAGGGGTCATCTCCCTAGAATCAGGGAACCAGGGAGCCCAGGAGAGAACCCTTAGGTGTCTGGAACAGAGGGTGGTCCAGATCAGTGGCTCCCAAATATTGGTCTAAATCCTCACCCTCCCAGGGAGCTTGTGACAAACACACATTTCCAGACTCTCCTTCAAAGACTCTAATTCAGCAGGTGTGGGCTGAGACGTGGGCTCGATATTTTCAGCAAGCACCCTCCAGACCCAAGGCACAGTAGTTTAGGACACTGTCTTAGAAGGTCTTTGATGCTGGGGGATTGGCGGGTGGGACCCAGGACCTCAGTTTTCCTCCTAGCTCTATCTCTGGCACACATTCCATCTCTGCCCTTTCCTCCAGCCTAGTCACATCCCCTTTTTGACACTCCCCTGTTTCCTTCTCCCCAAGGGCCCCCCTGACCCATCCAGATCCTGCCCCAGGGTTTCCTTTCTCTCTCCCGGCGTCCATTCCCCGCTCCCTCCCAGCTCTCCAAGGACTCTCCCTCAGCCCTAAGGCTCCCACCTCAAACCTCCTACCTCAAGCCTCCTCACCGCTCCTTGATTGCCGTTCTCCCCACATCTTCCTGCTTCCTCCCCAGTGCCCCCCTCCCCTAAGCCTCTGATCCAGGCCCTCCTTCTTCCCTCGGGGTCACTCCACCGTTCTTCCGAGTGTTCCCCCATTTTTCTGGTCCCCCTAGTCCTCCATCCCAGAACCTGATACCCGTCCGTGCTCCGCCTCTTTCCCCAGGGCTCCACGCTTGCCTTCTCTTCCGGGCCCCCGCCTCCAGAGCCTGACCCCGCCCCCTCCGCGGGTCTATCCCCCCCACCCTCGGTGTCCTACTCCTCCCACGCATCCTTGGGCCCCGCCCCTTTCAGGGCTTCTCCCCCAGATTCCCGACCTGGCGTCTCAGGCTTCCCTCCTCTGGCCTCATCCTTCTCTCCGAGTCCCTTCCCTGACCCCAGCTCTCTCCCCAGGGATCCTGATCCCGGCCCCCTCTTCCCAGATCCCTCACCTAATCCCCTGCCCCACCCCAGCCCCTTTTCCCAGTGCCTCAGAGCCCTCACGTTGCCTCCAGGCCCCGCCCTGCCCCCTCTTTCCCGGGCCCCTCTGGTCACCTGACCTCGCCTTGACTCCCCTGGCCCTACTACTGGTCCCTTGGCCCCGCCTCCTCTCCTTCGTCCTCTCTGGGGCCTCTCGGCCGGCCCTTGACCTCGCCACTCTCCCGCAGCCCGCTGGCTGCGCGGCCCTCCTCGCAGGCTGCGGCGGCGGCGGAGGCGGAGCCGCGCGGGCCCGGCTTTTGGGACGCGTTCGCCAGCAGGTGGCAGCAGCAGCAGGCCGCGGCGGCGTCCATGCTGCGCGGCGCCGAACCCACCCCGGAGCCGGACCCCGAAGCTGCGAACGAGGCCGCGGAGGAGGCCACCGAACGCCCCGAGTCGCCGGAGGCCGACGCTGCGACCGGCTTCAAGTGGGGCTTCCTCACCCACAAACTGGCCGAGATGAGGGTGAAGGCTGCGCCCAAGGGCGACTAGCAGGCCGGCTGAACTGCGTGCCCGCTCCTCCCCTCCGCTCATAAAAACCCTGGCCCGACACCCCGTGTGACCGCGTGCTTTTGTGTGGACAGCGGGGAAGACTGCTTTTGGGTGGGCATACTCAGGGCGGGGCCCATCTGGAGGGGTCCTCCCTCCCTTCCCCCACAAACGTACAGGGAGAAAGTGACCAGAGACAGCCCGGGTGTCAGGATAGACTGTTAGATGTAAGGTGCAACTTTCCACACACCTGGGGAACCCCAGAGGACTGGCCCCGTCGTCCTGTCCAGCCTCTTTTAATTCGACAGACGTTGCCTGGGGTCCTGCCGCTTGCGCCGTCGGTGTACTAGGGGAAGGGCAGAGACTAACGAGAGAACTCAGACTACCAGCAGGTCCCACACAAGGCGACAAGCTGAGGCACAAAAATAGGGCTGTATTTGGGGGCTCAGAGGAGGTGAGCCCGACTGGGGAATTCGGGAATTCCTGAGGGAGAATGAATGTGCATAATCTTAGAAAGATGAGTGGAGAGAAAAGGGAAGGTAACCCAGGCTAGGGAGGAGGACCGTGAACAGACTTAAAGGTGCGATGATGTGAGGACGACAGGTGGCTTTGTGTGTCTTTGAGGGAAAGGAAGAGAGTGGCAGGATGTGAGGGTGTGGGTTGGTATATGTGCTGCCGAAGCGAGCACTGAGGGTACGGATGGGCAAAATCCTGGTTTGAAGGGTCCCTTCTTTTACTGTCCTCAATTCTGGGTCCTCCATGTCTCAGGCCCTTCATACCTAGTAACCAAAAGGGGGCAGCAAATCTCCAGGAATGGGGGCCTTTTAGGGACCAGTGGACCCTAATTTCTGGAGCAGATCTCTACCCGAACTCCCCAAACGCGCTATTCCGGGCCGCCAGCTCTGGTTTGGACCGACCTGGGGGTCGATGGAGGAGATGATCATAATAATGAGAGTACTAATTTGATAGTGGTCCTAGCAGCTATTGGTTATTGAGCACTCGTTATATGCTGGACACTTTTGCCATGCGCTTTACGACCATTTCAAAAATACTTTGATCGCCGAGAGGTGCAGCTGCGGTCCCGAGAGGTTGAGTGCTTGCCCAGGGTCACAGCCTGAAACCACACTCCAAAACCCTCGCGTGTAACCACGCAAACCCGCCCCGCCCCCTTCCTCAACTTCTCTCTAATCCAACCTCACGACTCCTTTAAATAAAGTTTTGGCTTTATTCAGCAGATTCTTTGATCTCCCACCCCAGTCTTCGATCCCCAGACCCGGCCTCCACAGGGGCCACGAGGCGGCCACCTCCCCTTCCGCGTTCTGCGGTGAGAAGGGCCTCCGAGATTTTGTCCCATACCCCCACGGTTCACTTCGGGAAGCCGCGATCCAGAGTGAAGGGCTTGCCCAAAGGCACCTTGCGCTTCAAAGGCGGGGTATCCCTGCGTGTGCCCAGGTCCAGTCCCGCGCTCACCCCTTGCCCCTCCCCGGACCCCGGACTCCCCGGGACCCCGCTCCGGAGCGGCCGATGTCACACTTCGGACTCGCGGGGCGGGCCGCGGGCGCGCTGGCAGCCATACAACCACTGGATGACGCGCGCGTTGCGCTCCACCACCGACACAGGCGGGCGCCCATCCCGCGCCGAGCCCGCCGCTTCCGAGCCCCCGCCGCCGCCGTCCGCACCGTTCGGGCGATCCGTGCCGCCGTCGCTGGACGTCCAGTCGCTGGTGTCCCCGGATCCGGGCGGCAGCGACGATCCAGGCTGGGGGCTGGCGTCGGCCCCCCAACTCTGCGGAGAGAAGCGCTCGGCGCCCAGCACCTCCACCAGCGCGCGCTCCAGGCCGCAGTAGTTGAAGAAACGCTCCTTCTCCGATAGGGGCAGCGAGCACGTGGGGCACAGCGCCCTCTTTCCCGCCGCTTCCGGGGCATCTTGGGGCGCAGACCAACCCCCAGGAGCCGCAGGTCTTTCCAGTGGGGCCGGGCTGCTCGAGGCGGCGTCTCGGGGGGCTCCTAGGAAGAGGCGCCGCACCAGCCCCTGGCCCTTGGCGTTCTCTTTGTTCACAGAAGCCTTGCAGTCCCGCTTCTGGCGATAGAAGATGAGAGAGTCAGGCCTTGGCAGTCGCCTGCCGCTGCCTCGGCGGGCGGGTCTGGGCGTCCGGGGCGATTCAGAGGGCCCCAGCTCATTGCAGGGGTGCGGCGTCAGCGGCCCGGGACCCCCGCGCAGAGCTGGCTCCTGGCGTCGCGCTATCACCTGATGCGTCTTGACATACTTGGCTTTGTCGGCCTCTAGCCTCTCCACTGCGCTGGGGGTCCGTCCCCTGGACGGGGTGGAGGGAGAGGCCTGGAGCATCTTAGCAGAGTTGGTCAGGACAGTGCCCCATAAGCCACTGGAGGTAGGCAGCTAGTTGAGGAGGGGAGAGCAATTGGCTGGAGCTCCCTGGGGCCTGCAGGGAAAGAGGAATGGTCAGGGGGAGAGTAGGAGATGTCCCTGCCCCTCTCATGCAGGCATTCCTGGGAATAGGATCAGCCAGCCACCCCTCCCCCATCCAAGTCAGCCGGTACCATGCCCTTCCCCTCATCCCTCAAAGACATTCAACAGGGGCTCCCTGGCCACCCAGAAACGTATGCTCCTTTGAGGGTGCCACAATCTGGCCAAAGGGCCATGCCAAGTAGGCATCAGAGAGCAGGGGACTTGGAAAAGGAAATGGGGCTGGTCCCTGCCCGATTCCCGACAGTGGCCTCAACCGGAAAAAATACCTCTTCCCAACCCAGCAACTTTGAGTCCAAGACAAGGAGGCTTCCCAGCCACAGGCTGGCTCCAGCAGGGCCCACCCTTCCCGCCCCCAAGCACAGAGGTCAGGGATATAACCACAGGGTAGGAGCCTCCAGTAATTGCAGCCAACTGCCCTGCCCATGCCCAGCAGGGCCATCAGGGAAGGAGAGGGAGGTGGTCACCAGGTCACGTCAGCCAGCTGCCTGCCACCCCCCTCTGTGCCCCTGCCAAGGGAATTCCAGATTGCCCACTGTCAACATCACCTTGTCTGCTTCTGCTTTTCCATTTCATAGAAGAGAAAACTGGCCCAGAGAGGAGGGGGCCTGCCCAGGGCTTACTGAGAGTTAGGGGCCTGGACTGGAACCCGGGTTTCTTGCCTTGCAGGCCAGAACTAGTTCCGATTGGATCTCTTGCTTGCCTATCAGAACTTTCTCTGGTGTTTTGCCTCTATTCCTGCTGCTATAAAACCAAGCAATTTCCATTAGAGATGGGCCCCTTGCCTCACTGAAAAGTTCCTTCCACTAATTCTTCCTGGTAACCTACACTCCTAGAAATCTGCCCTCAGGGTCCCTGCCCCCTTCTCATCCTAAGACCCTGTGACCCTTCTCCTCCACCTCCCTTCTGCTGGGGAAGGGGGCCAGGAGGGGTTGTAAATCAAGAGCTGACAGTTCCCTTGGCAGTAACAGAATGGGCCACCCACATGGCTCAGCATGCCCCACCCACCCCTTTCCCCTTCTCCCCCCATCCTCTATTCAGCTGAGAGTGACACATCAGTTCTGGGGGCTGCAGGGACCTCGGAGACTTTGGATCTGGAGGCAACAAAGGAACAGAATTTTCTAGGAATGGGGTCAGGGGAGCCCCGATGATGAGGGCTTGGGGCAGAGACCTTGCCAACTTACCTACCCCAGTGCAACCAGTTCAGCTTTACACACACACACACACACACACACACACACACACACACACACACACACACGCATACCCCTCCATCTAGTGTCTAGTAAGTCAGCCTGGAGGTAGTTGGTCACTGGGAGCCCAGGCATTACGGAGAGCCTGGCAGTGCCCTCCTTCCTGGCTCCCAATGACTAGACCAGGTGATGGGTCAGATTCCAAGGTCCCAGGAGGGCACTGTGCTTGTCTGACCTCATGAGTACCCTCCCGTCCCCTCCTCCTCTTCTCAGTCATGAGCAGTGAGACTATAAAAAGTCCCTAAACACAGGGACCAAAATAGTCTGCCATCCACTGCCTCTTCCTTGCCTTCTCGGCTGGCCTTGATGCCTAACCACAGACGTTGCACCCTAGAAGCCTGGCAGACATCCTTGTACCCTCCATCCTCCCCTTGCCACCCCTTCTCCCAGTCCTGGGGTCAGTGGTCCAAACTGTGGCTAAGGCTTTGGCTCTGGACTGGGCTGGGGGACTGTGCTTACTGGCTTGGTGTCAGCTCCCTGCCCTTTTGTCCCTGGGTGCCCTCCCACCCCAGCCCTGGGCTCAGGATGTACTCACCTCTGTGTGGAGAGGCTGAATGCAGGGGTCCCGGGGCAGGGCCAGACTAAGGGCAGGAGGGACAGCAGGGACTGGAAGTAACTTTGGTGGCAGCCAAACCTCACTCTCCACAGGAAAAGCTGTGAGAGCCTCCACCCCCCAGATTAACCCTCACCTTCCTGACCCGGAGCCCGGCCTCCCTTAACTCCTTCCTGGTCAGTCTCAGCGCTGGCGAGGACCTACGCACCAGGTCCAGCTCCTCTACCTTACAGATGGTCACACAGGCCCTGACAGGCTAAGTGATTTGCATGGAGGCACAGTGAGCTTGGGGCACAGCCAGGACCCCAAACGAGGTCTCCTGTTTCCCAGGTTTCCTCCAGAGGCTTGGGGTGAAGATGTGCTCTTCCCCGGGGTCAGCCCCCTCTGCTGGGCCTGGGCGACTCCTCTTGGTTCCAATGGGAGGGCAGAGCAGAGTCTTGGCTGCGGTGCTTTTTTTCCCTCTAGGGCAGGTTTAGACCTGTCGTGGTCTGGGTGTGTGGATGGTGTCAAGCCTCTTCTCCCTAGGGGTGAGGCCAGGAATCTGCAGCCTAAGGGTGGGTGGGGGCAGTGGTGCTGCAGATGTGCAGGGTGAGCCTGCCCCAGCACGTCTCGGCACGAGGGTCACCCGGGAGCCCACTGGAGGTGCCTTTGCCCGACGTCCTCTGACGGCAAATGGGATTGGCTGCGAAGAGGATGATGAAGGAACGATTCTGGGACCCAGCCTGGGTCCTCTGGCCTCCTTCCTCGTCTGCTCCAACTTGGGGGCTTCTAGAGCTGGCACAGCATTTTTTGGATACCTCATGTCTCATGGGGGAGCCCTGGCCCCACAGGGCTGGCATTGGGAGCACTCCTCCCCGCTGCTCAGCAGGTAAACTCTGCAGCATCCAGAGCTCAAAGGCCAATGCCCCTGCCAAGGGGTCCCTGCCCCCGACTAGCTGGCCACTTCCACAAATCCCTTCCCCTCCCTTCTAGCAGTTTTTAACGTTTGCAAAGCACATTCACATCTGTGCTTTCAGATCTCCTTTGTCCCTCCCAAGGACCCTGGACAGGGGGCCCAGCAGGGGTGACCCTCCCCCTCGATGGGTAAGGAAACAGAATCAGACAGGGGAAGACTTGCCACAGTCCGACTCCAAATCCGCTCTTTCCCCTGCACCGTTTGCCTGTCGAGTAAGATAACGAGTTTGAAAATCAGAAGGCCTGTCTCCTGGTAAGAGATTTTTATTACCTAGTTAAACGGAACATTTTTTTTTCCCATGATAGTTCCCTCTTGTGTTGTTACAGCACTTTACAAAACGCTTTCATGTATATTATCACAATTCGTCCCCAGGATGACCTTTGGGGACTAGGTTTTATTATTTTCCCCATTTGACAGCTGAAGAGACTGAGGCTCAGAGAGGTGAAATGACTGATCCAAGCTCACACAATTAGGAACAAGAGCTAACTTTTATTGAGAGACTGATAGATGCAAAGTGCTGTTCTGAGTACTTTACACAATGAGTAGTACTTTTAATCCTCAAAACAATGCAATGAAATAGGTACTTTCATTCTCCTAATTTTTTAGATGAAGATTGGGGGTGCAGGCCGGTAGGCCTGAGATCTGGTCACGAAGGGGTTAAGCACAGAGGCTGGGCAGGGCCCAGCTGGGATGCTGTCAATGGCAGGAAACCTGGCCTGTGAAGGAGGGGGAGGATGGGGCTGTTGTGTCTGACTCTTCATACAACCCCCATCCCTTTGGTCTTAAAGGAGCATCCAGGTTGAGTGGAAGGACAGGCAGGGGCCCCCTTCTCGGCTCTTTTCTAGGGACCAAGGACAGATGCTGGGCCACAGAAAAAGTGGATTCAGAGTGGAACGCAGGTGCTGGCCTGCGGCACCCCTGCTCTGATGAGAGTGACTAGAAGTGACCCCACCTCCCCGAAGGAGCAGCGCTGGGTCAGAGGGGGGAGACACAGCCCCAGCCTCCAGCCCTGGGAGCCCCCAAGTCAGAGGGGAGAGACACAGCTCTGCCCTTAGGAGTCTGAAGTGGGGGGTGGCCAAGAGCCTTCCTCTCAGGAGCTCCCAGTCTGAAGGGTGACAGTACCCTGTCCCGCGATGCCAATGGACACAGACCCCTACCATACCGGCAGAGAAGGTCAGGGAGGAGAGGTCAAATGGGATTGGCTTTCTGGGTGAGAGCGCCCTGAAAGAGCCAGCAGGAGCTGGGGGAGGTAATGAAGTGGGGCTACAGGGGCCTGCCCCGCCTGTCTCTCGGCCACACTTGCTGTGAACCGGATCATCTGTCTTTCTGGTCATGTCCCCAGGGAGATCTTTAAAGTGGTTCTTTCCGGCCTCAGAACCAGGACCTCAGGCAGGGGGGAGGCTAAATCTGAGAGATGTTTCCTTCCTATTTCTGAGCTCATTCCCGGATCACCTTGAGGATCGATCGGAATGGGCCTGAGTCAGAACCAGCTCCTTCCAGGAGACAGTGGTGGGAGGATGGGGGAACAGCTCTGGTCAGTGTCCGGAATAATGAGACGGGTCAAGGAGGCCCTTCACATCCAGACTCAGACTGCAGACCATGTTGTCACAGAGGAAAAATGTGTCACCCCCCCTTACCAGTCAGCTACAACCCCACCACCACAGCCAGCCACACCTTGCCCCACCTTTGATTCTAGTCCTGGTCTACCACTCGCTGGCTGTGTGGCCTCGAGCAAGAACATAACCTCTCTGAGGTTCCTTCTGTATAAAATGGGAATGATATGACCCAGCTCTTGTGTGGCAGAAAGATGTGCTGGCTGAGAAAGCGCTGGTCCCCCAAGGTGCTCATACATGCTAGATGAATCTGCCTCTTGGCTCTCACCCTCCACCAACACCTTCCTGACACCTCTGCCCGAAATCTTTTTTCTTTCTAATCCCACAGTTTTACTCTCAGCTGCCGTCAACAAGTCATTTTGAACTCTGCTCTGTGCCATGGGGTCAGCAGATGGTCAGACTTGGTTTTTGGTCTCAGGGAGCTCAGCCTGCTGGGGGCGGGGAGGGCAGTGCAGCGAGGCATGAAGCATTGGTCCCAACTCACACGAGAGCAGTGCTGCTGCGACAGCCAGGACAGAGCAGGGGACGTGGAGGCATCTGTCCTGCCTGGGGTTGGGTGGGAAGCTTTCAAAGAGGACGGGGTACCTGAGCCTGGAAGGGATTTCTGATGGGGGTGGGATGGGAGGTGGCGGGTGGGAGGTTGGAGGGGATAAGGTGGGGGTGTTGGGGGAGGGATGGTGAGCACAATAGGCCAAGAGGACAGCAGGAGCCAGGGTCTCAGTGAGGGCAAGAGGCTAGGGCAAGGGCTGCTGAGTGGAGGGGGAGCGGGAGAGAGAGAGAGGGAGAGAAAGGGAGAGAGAGGGAGAGAGAGAAAAGGAGAGAGAGGGAGAGAAAGGGAGAGAGAGGGAGAGGGAGAGAGGGAGAGAAAGGGAGAGAGAGGGAGAGGGAAAGAAGGAGAGGGAGAGAGAGAGGGAGAGAGAGGCTCGGGAGCCATGAGAGAGAAGATGGGGTGCAGAGAAGGGAGGGGTGCTGTGAGGAGACGAGTTCAGTGAGGTGATGGGGACCCTGAGAAAAGGCAGGCTCAGATGAGAGAATGGGGCTCAAGGAGGCTCAGAGAAGAGACAGGGGCTCAGTGAGGGGTCTGGGATTCAGCGAGAGGAGGAGAGGAGGAGAGAGGGAGGGAGCTCAGCGCTGGCGTCAGGGGGAGGGCCCGCTCCGAGGCCTGTGAGCCCCCACAGAGATTAGAGCAGCAGTCCTCTAATTCAGGGCTTCCCATTTCGGAAAGAGTCTCAGCCGCAACAATAGCCTGGCTCCCGCTCACCCTCTGAGGGGCGTGGCCTCCGGGCGGAACCAGGCGCCCAGCACCCACTACCCAGGACTCACTGCGGGGAGGGGCGGGGGTGGCCAGAGTGAGGAGCAGGCGGTGGGGTCGTGGAGAGAAAGGTGTCATGAAACTTTTTTCCTGAGCACCTCCATGTTGCTAATGAACAATGAGGATAAGAGAAAGGATTTCTGCTCTCACAGAGTTTAAAGCCTAGTGTTAGAATAACAAACCCGACTACATTTACTGAGTGTTACCAAGTGCTAGGCACTATGCTAAGTGCTTTATGCTCGGTACCCCACTTACTTCGTACAAAACCCTTTGTGAAGTGGGTGAAGAAACAGGCAGAGAGAGGCAAAGTAACTCAGCCCCCGGCACACAGCTTGCGGATGGAAGAGCTGGGACTCCAGAGCGGGCTCCTAGCCACTGTGCAGCGCTGCCGGCCTGGATCCTACCGCAGGCAGGCTAGAGCAAGTCTGCCCTCACCGCCCGCTGGCCTTCCTGCCTCGCTTGCCGCTGGCTCTCTGAATTTCGTCTTCTGGAGCGAAGCGAGGGCTGGAGTGAGGGCAGCCCCGATGGCACTCCTCCCTCCAATCTCTGTCATCCACATCTCCACCTTCCTCCATTGTCTTCATCAAGGTGGCTTTAGACTGAGTACAAGGAACAAAAAGCATCCAATGTAGACTAAGTAAAACAGGGTGACACACGGAAAAGAAACAGAGGCTTCTCATGTGGTGGCCAGAAATCTATCCTCTTACCTCGACAAATACAGCTTCCTAATGACGTGTTGAACAATATGTTTTGATTTTTTTACACAAAGTCATCAAAATATCAAAGTCGACTGAATTTAATTGTCATTGAGCAAGTTTGGGTTTTTTGTTAAAGGGCTGGCAATGTTGAATGAGTAAGGAAACAAAGATGTGAATATTTCATAAATTATATCTTTATTCCATAAAACCTGATTTTCTTGCCTTGATTTCAGCAACATTACTAACTGTGTTGCTATAATTAAAAGTTCCATATAATTTGTATTCTACTGACAGTAATGCCTAACTAGACAATCTTTCTTCAGTCTTTTTTTAAAGTTTTTTAATATTTCAATTTGGTGAAACTTTGCTCTGGTGAGGTAGTAGCAAATAGGATTGGAAATGAAATTTTTACAGCAATGCTTAAATTTAGAGATGAACTGTGGATGTTATATAACATGCTCAAACATTTAAATGCGGTATATATGATAAATTATCATTAACACAGATAATATTACAGTATATTTTAGTGGCATCATACAAATCTCTATCTCTTATATCACCATTTTCCCCCTTTTTTTTTTTTTAGAGGAAGATTAGCCCTGAGCTAGCATCTGCTGCCAATCTTCTTCTTTTTGCTGAGGAAGACTGGCCCTGAGTTAACATCCGTGCCCATCTTCCTCTACTTTATAAGCAGGACGCCTACCACAGCATGGCTTTGCCAAGTGGTGCCATGTCTGTACCCGGGATCCGAACCGGCGAACCCTTGGCCGCTGAAGTGGAATGTGCGCACTTAACCACTGCGCCCCCGGCCCCTTAGTTTCCCCGTCTCATAAAGCAATGTCTAGGTTCATGACAGTAAAGAATTGGCACCATGCTTCTTGCATATTATGCCTAGCCTTGATTTACAAATTTCAGAGTAAATGCATGGTTTAATATTGCAGAAGCTTCCTCAGCCATCATTTGCTACTGTTGCAGATGCCATACTACACATTGGAACATGAAGTGCAATGAGAAATTGGATGCTCAGCACTTGCTGGGAAACAATACTTCCTTGTGCATAAGTCTCCGGGATTCGTGCTCTCTGAGAGGAAGGATTAGACAAGTTAATGAATTGTCTTTTCTCTTACCTAAGTGCTTCCACCACTCAGTCTTCACACCCCAAACGGAAGCTGTCTGCAGTGTCAGCGGCAGCGCAAACCTTCGTGGCGTGTGAATGTAGTGGCCTTTTGTCTCGAGGACACAGGGCAAGAGGTGCGGAGAAGCAATTGTTTCCCTGGGGCTGAATGGCGTTAGGTCTGAGAGCAGATGTGGAGGGTTACGGCTTACGCTGTACAGTGTTGAGCAGTGGGTCCTGAGTGAGAGATGCCAGTGTGGGCTTCAATCAATGGCTTTTTGGGTGCTTTTGATATGGAGACCCTTTAAAGGGTAGGGACCCTTCTAGCCAATTCTAAGGCACTGAACTATGGCCAGGGAGGTGTTATGTCACATTGAACATACCTGACCGTGGGGATCTACCCTTTCGTATGTGAGGAAAGCAATTCCCAGAGAAGGTGGAAGTTGAGGGCTGGGCAGATACCCCAAAAAGTAGGTATTGTAACCACCATCCCTAATATCACCATAGCATTTTAACTAACACCTTAATCTTACCACTGGATTATAGTTGTTACGTTCTCTGCTGTCATCAAGTTCCCCATCGTTCTGAGCACTGTGAGCCTCTGGGGGTTTTGCCATTCAGCAATTACTCGTCTTTCTTTCGGCAGTCTTGCCCTGGTCTTGGCCCCCTTTCTCCCACACTCCATCCCTGTGCTCCCAGAGGGGGGAGCCTGGCTCAGGGTGGGGCATTTGAGCTAGGCCTGGGTCAGAAAGCCTGTCACATTTCTCTGGCCCCAGTACTTCATTTAAAGATGGACATGTAACTCAGTTATAGCCAATGTGACTTTTGCTAGGACTGCTGAGACAAAGCTTCTCTCTCTTCCCCGCTGTGCGAGACCCTGGGAACGCAGAGCCAGCCTGAGGCCTGAGTCAACAGACAGTGGAGACAGTGACAACCAGGCTTGATGAGCGGAGCCTCCGTGTCTAGTCATGACTGAAGCAAACCTGTATGTGGTCTTTTTTTTTTTTTAAAGATTGGCACCCAAGCTAACAACTGTTGCCAATCTTCTTTTTTTCTTCTTCTTCTTTTTTCTCCCCAAATCCCCCCAGTACATAGTTGTATATTTTTAGTCGTGGGTGCTTCTAGTTGTGGTGTGTGGGATGCCACCTCAGCATGGCCTGATGAGCAGCGCCATGTCCGCGCCCAGGATCCAAACCGGCGAAACCCTGGGCCGGAAGTGGAGTGCGTGAACTTAACCACTCGGCCATGGGGCTGGCCCCATGTGTGGTCTTTATAGCCGGGTAAGCCCATACATTTCCTTTTGGCTTGACCTTATTGGGTTGATTTTTCAATCACAACCACAATAAACCAGAAGGAAATACATCGTTCTCTCCAAAACTGGGGCCACCTGCATCACAGTGTCTGCAGCATTGAACATGTGCAACCTCAGTTTGTTCACCGTCCCAACTCACCTCCGCACTCATTTCTCAGGTGTTCTGACCAAGTGCCTCAGTCTGTTGTAGAGAAGGCTGGAAGAGCAGGAGAAGTTCCCATAAAGAGTCGAGAGACCAAAGCCCTGGTCCTGACTTTGCCGTAAACTCATTCTCGGTCTGGAGCAAGTCACTTTCTCTCTCCAGCTTTAGATTCTGATCTATTAAAAGGAGAAAAGTAGATTAGACCAGCAGTTCCCAAATGTCTTTCCCTGGATGGATTCCAGTTGGCTACATAAAATTTACCTGGGGCGCTTGTTAACCAGACAGGGGCCAAGTGTCCACCCTTGAAGAAGCTCATTTAGCAGATCTGAGGTGGAGTCAAGGAGGAAGGAAGACAACACTGGATCAGACTGATTTTATTGATATGAGTGCCTGTACTAGAGATTCTAGAGTTAATGTGTTACCTCTTTTAGCTCAAAGTAGCTCTAATAGTTTACTTGTTCAGTTGACTGAAGCTAGTACTCAACATGACCTATTCAGTGAGGTAGAGATGTCAGTGTTTCCCTGGTTAATGTGTCCAGCATCTAAGAAGATGGGAATGTTGGGGAAGAGTTATCACATGAAATTGTATATACTCCCTAGTCCCACTGAGTGCATTCTCCAAGAGGGCTCAGAGGGTGGTTCTTCCCCTAGGTGTTGGCATTACTGAGACATACCATCAGCATACCATAACTTTATGGCAGATGTCCTCTGGAGCTTGGGTATATTGGAGGAGAGAGCACTGAGATGGGCTCCCTGACTTCACTGGGGACGACGGGGTCCTAGAGAAGGAGCGGCCAAGTGCAGGGCTGAACTGCCAGTGTCAAGGTGGGGCCTTCACTGTAACGCGCAGCGGGCTGAAGTGACAATCAGAACGTCTTAACTTAGAGGGATCTTTGATCAGAGTGTCCCTAGGAATGAAATAGATGAGCAGCTTATTAAATATTATTGAGTTAGATAACAGAAAAACCTCCAAATCTTATGGCCAGAAGCCTAAGATGAATTGTTGTCACAGTGGAGCATCTCAGCCTTTTGGCTAATTTCTAGATCTAAGTCAGTTCACAGACATGAATAGGAGGCCAGGTTCCTTAGGAGAGGAACTTTTTTTTTTTTTTTGAGGAAGATCAGCCCTGAGCTAACCACCGCCAATCCTCCTCTTTTCGCTGAGGAAGACCGCCCCTGAGCTAACATCCATGCCCATCTTCCTCTACTTTATACGTGGGACACCTACCACAGCATGGCTTTTTGCCAAGTGGTGCCATGTCCGCACCCGGGATCCGAACCGGGAAACCCCGGGCCGCCAAGAAGCGGAATGTGCACACTTAACAGCTGCACCACTGGGCTGGCCCCTTAAGAGAGGAGCTTGTAGCACTGCCACAAACATATACTGTAAATCTTCCTCCAAGGAAGGGGGAGGAGAAAACCCAGACCTTTTAGGAATTACTAGACATTAGCTTTGAATCGATGCTAATATCTGGAAACCCAAGATTCAGCATGTCCGAAACCAAACTGCTGATTGATCTCCTGACCCCCAGAATCCCTTCCACCATGGCCTTTCTCACCCCCTTCTTCATCTCAGCATCCTTCCAGTTGCTCAGGCCAAAACCTTGGAATAATCTTTGACTCACTCTTTCACATTCCACATTCTAACCCATCAGCAATGTCTGTTGGCTCTGTCTTCAGAACACATCCAGGTTTAGATCACTTCTCTTCCACTCCATTGCTATCACCCTGGTCCAAACCATCAGAATCTCTCGGCTGGATTACTGTAACCATCTCAGATAAGTCTTCCTTCTTCTAACCTCATCCCCCGATAGTCTATTCTCAACACAACAGCTAGATCAATCCATTAAAAATATGTCAATCATATCACTTCTCTGCTCAAAACCCTGAAAAAGGCTCCCTGTTTCACTCAAGTAAAAGCCAAAGTCCTCAGTGGCTTGCAAGGCTTTACGTGACCGGCTCTGTTAGCTGTCTGATCTTATCTCCTATCCTTCTTCTCACCCACTTTGCCCCAAATACATTTGGCCTCCTTGCCTGTTCCTTGAACACACTGACCATGCTCCACCTCAGGGCCTTTGACCCTCTGCCTGCAATATCTTTCCTCTAGTTCTCTGCTTTGCTAACTCCTTCACCTCCTTTAAGACTCTGTTCAGATCTCATCCTGATGAGATCTACCCTGACTGCTGTATTTATTAATTCTGCCAGCCCCTTTCTGCAGCATTCCTGAAACTTTTTACCCTGCTCTACTTTTTCTTTGCATCTTCCTGATTTTTTAGCTTATCCGTTCTAACGCACTAAGTAATTTACTTATTTACACTTATAGATGTGTCCCCTGCTAGAATGTGAGTTCAGTGAAGGCAGGGATCTTTGTTCTGTTCACAAATATATCCCAAGCCCCTGGAACAGCACCCTGTGCTTAGCGGGTGCTCAGTATATTTGTTTCATGAGTGAATTTTGAAGAGACCCTGGAGACTGGGGAGGGGGCTAGAGAGGGTCTCCTGAGAGAGTGGGTCCTGGACCAGAGTGATACAAACTTCGGGCCCCAGAAGGCCTTCCAGGACCATAAGTTTCCTTTTCTGGCCAGTGAAACATGAGGGAAATCTGCTGTGGTGCCCTAGGAAATGTTTCGTTGCTCTCAAGGAGACACAGGAAGAAACAGCCCCTTTCCTCCTCCAGATGAGCTATCTAGAAGTGATTCTTAGAACTATTCTGGTCATCTTGGGACCGTGAGGAGAGTAAGTTTAAGAAAAAAGGCCTGGGCGAGCACAGGGCATGTGGGTAATCTGGGTCCTTTCCTCATAATGCACCTTCACGGGAGGGCTTGCTGCCCCCATCTGTGGGCAGTGCTGTCAGCCCACTGCCTATGGCCATTACCTCCTTCAGGGTCTGCCTCAGCTGCTGAGAGCCCCTTACCCAAGGTCAAGCTCTTCTCAGGGTGGTCCACATCTAGTGATTGAGAGAGGTGAGAGTATAGAGGTCTGGCCTTTTGACACAAAGTGGGAGTCTACTGGGCAATACTTCCTCCAATGCACTGGCTGACTCAAAGACCTTTATGTGGCACGGTGTCCCCATGAGGAAGAATAGAGGAGTATGGGAATCAAGGGGTGGAAGCAGGCGTGACCCCACTTCCCACTACTCTGATAACCCCTGGAGACCGTGTCCTTCCCAGCCCTGCCACTCTGGGCTCTGCAGGGTTAGAGGTCCTGGTCCTCAAAGGGGCCCATATTTGCCGAAAAGAGTTGCACTGAATCATAAGCTACATCTGCCTCCTGGGTGCTCGGAGCTCCTTGTATCCAGGGACTAGCAGTCAAGAAGAGGGGCACTGTCCTAGCAGGGGAGTTTGACCCTGATTATAAATAAGGCTGCTGTTACAAGACGGGGACAAGGAGAAATACGTGTGGATCACAGGTGATCTACTTGGGTGCTTCTTGGTACTCTCTGGCCCAGTTGTAACTGTAAATGATCAGGTGATCCCACCCTGGCCTGAGAAGGGCATGGTGACCAGAGCTCAGGCTCCTGGAGGATGAGGGTCTGGATCATGCCACCACGTGAGCCACCGAGATCAGCAGCAGTGGCAGCTGAGGGTGCGGGGAGTCTAGAATGGATAAAGGAGGAGGGAGACGAGGAGTATTGACGGCAGCCCTGAGACCAGCTGCAGGGCGGGGCTATCGTTCCTCCCACTAATATCCTAAGTTTCTCCTCAGGAGGAGGGCCAGTGGATTCCTGAACGAGCTGCTGCTTGAGTGGGGAAGTGGATTTGAGCCCTCCAGGGTGCTCTGTGGTAGACACCAACTTTCAAGGCAGGGCTTCCTGCCCATCTGTGGCAAGTGCCGACAGCCTGTGGCTGAGCCCCCTCACCCGAAGTCACACCCTCCCCAGGGCAGCCTGTCTCTGGTGACTGGAGCCTCCTCCAGTGGTGTACAAAGGTCTGGCTGTTCCAGCCTAGTGGAGGACACCGGCTGACAATTCTCACTCCAGAGCTCCAGGCCAGGGTGGTAGAGCGGAGATTCTCCAGGTCTGTGTCGTACTTCAACCTCTTCCTCTGCTTGAGCCTGGGTCCTTGCCCCTTCTTTCATACGAGTTGTTTTCTAATAAACAGCTTGAGCCCCAAACTCGGTCTCAGTGTCTGCTTTCAGAGAACCCAGCTGTGACACCAGCAACGTGTCACTCTCTGGACATGCTCAGCCCCCAGGAACAATTCCTCCTGTTCCAGCTTCCCTGCAGAGATAGCACGGCTGTCTGAAGGGGGTTCTGAGCTGTTCCTCCAACACATCTCTTTCTACTCTTTGAAATTTAGATGCTGTTTCCCACCTCCTCCCTTCAGCATTTGTTCAACAAACAATATTAAGCACCCGCTGGTTCCAGAGCCTTCATAACTTGTAAATGCCTTCAGGAGAGAGTGGGAATAAATCTTTGTGCCCTAAAGGGCCTAGATCCTTAGTCATGGGTTCTTTGGCCTCCTGAGGTTCCAACCAGTACCTTGCCAGCGCTAGACTGGTCACAGGGAGATAGGAACCTAGGCCAACTGTTGTTTGGGGAGGCACTGTGGGATCTGTGGTCAGTTGCTTACCCCTTAGAGACCACGCCTAACAAGACTGAGATTAGGTGAGCTTGGCCCTGCGAGGCACAGGCCACCACGATAATTTTATTTCCAAATTTCCCCACCCTACCCTACAACGTCCACAGGAAGCAAGTCCGTGGGGATGTAGAGAGCAGACTGGGGAGTGGTTTACCCCAGGACGGCGGAGAGCGCCAATCTGATTGTCTGAGCAAGGTATCCATCCACCAGGGGGCAGTCTTCACCCTTCAAGAAGCCTTCCTGATTCGCCTTCGCCGGCGGGCTCTCTTTTCTGAGCTCCAATAGCCCAAGGGCGGGTACTGCTGCCTGGCGTCACTGTGCGCTCCCTGGACATCCTTAGTGCTGCTGTTCCACTCGGTGACCACTCTGATGGTTATTGACCTTCATACTCGGTGCTTTGTAATACCAGTTCGCCGGTAAGAGTAGTAATTCCTTCATTTATATTTTTCCCTGTAGTTTATGAAATATCTTCGCATACATTATTCTCATTTGGCTTGCAAAGCAACTTGGAAAAATAATTTATTTATGGCCACTTTTTAGAATGGGTAACTGGGACTCAGTGGTGAAGTGGCCCCACTTAGTGAGGTCACATAGTAAGTTACTCTGCTGCAGTATTGCTATGTGCCAAGGATGATGTTAAGGGTTAATTTATTTAATTCTACAGTAATTAAGACAGTGGAGTACTGCCGGTAGGGATAAACGAAGAGATAACATACAGAGCTTATGAAATATATGGTTTGAATCTCCCGTGTCCTTACTGAATTTTTGTTTGTTTACTTGCTCTATCAATTACTAAGAGAGGTATGTTAAAATCCTGCGATGGGATGGCGGATTTGTCCATTTCTCTCTGTCGCATTTTGAGGCTACGTTATTAGATGCATACCATTTGGAAATGTTCTCTCTCTCTCTCTGGTGACTTGAACTCTATCATTATATGTAGTGACACTCTTTATCTCTAGCGATGCTTTCCAAGTCTCAAGGGCAATGGAATGGCTCAGAGTGTTGAAAGACGGGGGAATGAGCAACCCTACCCACCTCAACCAGGGTAGTATCTCCTGAGGCTGAAGGAATGGACAGGTGGCTGATTCTGTGAGAACTAAGCTCAAGCAGTGACACTCCGCCCCCCCCCCCCCCCCCCCCCGCCCTCCCCCAGCAGCAAGACTTCTGAAGGAATGGAATGTGATTAAGGTCACAGGGTTTGAATGGGGCGTGAGGAGGACTCTGTGAACAGAAAATGCTGGACCATGTGGACTTGGTCCATAAGCATCTCAGTGGACAGAGTGAAGACCAGAGGCCTCTCTCCAAGTCTTATGGATGATTCTGGAGAAGTTCCTTCTAATCTTGGCTGTTTGAAAAGGATAAAGAAATGTGATGTTTCTTATACCTTGGTGTTTTGGAGCAAATTTATGGTGTCACATTGTGTGTTTTGTTTTTTCAAACAAAAACAAAAGTGCAGGGGCCGGCCCTATGGCCGAGTGGTTAAGTTCACGCACTCTGCTTCGGTGGCCCAGGGTTTCGCTGGTTCGAATCCTGGGCGTGGACATGGCACTGCTCATCAGGCCATGCTGAAGCGGCATCCCACATGCCACAACTAGAAGGACCCACGACTAAAAATACACAACTATGTATGGTGGGGCTTTGGGGAGAAAAAAGAAAAATAAAATCTTAAAAAAAAAAAGTGCAGGGGTGTGTGACATTCCTTTGTAACTTTCACAATCCTTTCATTAGTAATTTTCCATCATGGGTAGAATCGTTGAATTTTAGAGTTGGAAGGGCTCTTAGAAATTATACCTAGTTAGTGCTGAAGGTGACTACTATGAAGGCCAATGACACCACTCTGTTGAACCCTTTTGGTGCTATGTCCTTAAAAGAAATCCTGAAGTCAGGAAGTTCCTTCTCTAAGGACTGGCCTAGGCTGAAAGGTAGGCCTAGATAAACACATAATTTAACCCCAAATAATACTTTCTTCTCCAGAGCCCATTGTAGCCCTCAGGCACTGACGTTCCTTTGGGAAAGACTGGAAGAACCAAGTGTCCTCCCCCAGCCACTGGTATTGATATGATTAGAGCAGAGGGGTGAGGGTCCACCAGATGTCATTAGCTTCAGGAAATCCTGTCTGCTTAACTGGGAAAGGCAGGGCCCAATCCAGCCTCTGGGGCAGGCTAGTTAGTTTGTGAGCCAAGCTGGAGAACACCAGAGACACAGGTAGTGGTGTGGTGTTCTGACATGTAGACCTGGACAAGAATGGTTGCCTCTCAGGAGACAGCCAGTAAACGCCAGACTGCCTGGGGCTAATCTGTGACTTGGCTTTCCAGTCCCTTTGGTGTCCATTCTTTTCCTTTCCATATCCACCTCGTTAACCCTGCACCCAAAGCTCTCATGCGATGATTCCTCACGTGACTAGAATAGTGATTCTTAGTCTTTTAGACCTCTTGAAGGATCTGCTAAAAGTTATGAACTGTCTCCATGGAAAAATGCATATACGTGTAAAATTTTGCTTACAATTCTAGCAGGTCCACTGACAATCCTGGATTCCTTTGTTGGATTCCTGCTTAAGAAGCGCTGCCCTAGACTAAAATACCTGATAGTGATTTAATGCATTATCTCTTCTTTCTGTTTCTCAGAAACACAGCTGAATTCTAACATGAGGTAGAAGGAGTCTGAGGGTGACGATAGGGCCTTGAGTTTGGGGGGCATAGGGGGCGGTGCTGAAATGGGGCCTATGCTGCTGGTTGGTAGGAGGGAAGCACATTTAAAAGATGCCACACTATGACCTTTCTACCCGTCCCACAGTCTGACCAGTTCTGTTTCAATTGCAATATGTTACCCTGTTTTCACATTACAATCATTAATACTTAAAAAATATTAATGTGAGGGCCCTATGTACTGAAACTCTCATTTAATTAATATGAGATGGACCCTGGGAATCAGTTTTTAAAAAATTTAAACAGCTTTATTGAAGTATAACTGATGTAAAATAAAACGCATAGATTTAAGTATATAGTTTGGTGAATTCTGATGTTTGTATGAAATCCATGGACATACTCATCTTCCCCAAAAGTTTCACCATGCTCCTTGTTAGTCCGTCTTCCTACCACCTACCCCACTCCATCCCCAGGCAACCACTGATCTGCTTTCCGTCATACTTGTTCTAGATTTTATTAACATAAAATGAAATCATATAGTATGTACTTTTTGGGGAGGGGGATGGCTTCTTTTACAATATCATTAAAGATGCATTTATCAATAGTTTGTGCCTTTTTATCACTTAATAGTTATAAGGAAGTTTAGACAAATTGCACAGTCTGAGGGACCATTCCATAAGACTGCCCTCACTTCAGACACCACCTGCAACTTTAGAGAGTCCTGGGGCCACCCTCACTTCAGAGGAGCTAGCCCCAGATTCAGGAGTTCCCGTGACATGACCACCCTCAGGTTCAATGATTTGCTAGAACAACACACAGAACACAGGAAAGTGCTATACTTAACGATTATAGTTTTATTATAGCAAAAGGATGCAAATTAGAACCAGACCCATTAGAATGTAAGCAAAGGTAGAGACACTTAGGACATAGCTTGGGAAAGGTCCAAATGCAAAGCTTCTGTCATCGCAGTGACACATTGTCTTACCAGTGTCAAAGTGTGACAAGACACAAGGAGTATTGCCAACCAGGGAAGATCACCTGAGCCTCGGGGTCCAGAGTTTGAATGGGAGCTCCATCACATCCTGCCTGCATTGCTGACCGTTAGTCTCCAGGCCCTCCTGGAGGTTCAGGTTAATACCTTCAGCCTCCAGTTCCTCTGCAGGTTGGAACTGATATAGTTTGTTCCGAAGCCTCCATTATAAATCACATTGTTAAGTCTACTGTGTTGATATTGGTCTTATTTTGCATTTTTTCTGCCTTATTTTGGATTATTCATTTTTTTTAAAGATTTTATTTTTTCCTTTTTCTCCCCAAAGCCCCTCAGTACATAGTTGTATATTCTTCGTGGTGGGTCCTTCTATTTATGGCATGTGGGACACTGCCTCAGTGTGGTTTGATGAGCAGTGCCATGTCCGCGCCCAGGATTCAAACCCACGAAACACCGGGCCGCCTGCAGCGGAGCGCGCGAACTTAACCACTCGGCCACAGGACCGGCCCCGGATTGAGTATTTTTTATGATTCCATTTTATCTCCTTTATTGGCTTATCAGCTCCATCTCTATGTTGCCTTTTTGTTTTGTTTTGTTTTTGGTAGTTGCTTTGGGGTTTATAGTATGTAACTTTAACATATTACAGTCTCCTTCAAATGATATTAAACCACTTCACCTATAGTTTAAGAACAGAACAGCATAGTTCTCTCTCCTGGCTTTTGTGTTATTGTCTTACTTTTAGTTCTACATATATTGTAAACTCCACAACATTGTTATTATCTTAACTATTTTAAAGGAAAAAAGTATTTTATATTTTCACAGATATTTACCATTTCTGATGCTCTTCATTCCTCTGTGTCAACCCGGATCCATTTGCCATCATTTTCCTTCTCCCTAAAGAACTGCTTTTAACACTCTTGCAGTGCTAGTCTGCTGGTGATGAATTCTTGCAGCCTTTGTACTTCCAAAAAAGTCTTTATTTCATCCTCATTTTTGAAGGATATTTTTTCTGAGTGTAAAATTCTAGATTGACTATTTTTTTCCTATAAGTATTTAAAAGATGTTGCTCCACTGTCTTCTTGCCTGCATTATTTCCAACAAATCTGCCATCCTTTTAAATCTTTTTACCTCTGTATGCAATGTGTCTTTTTCATCTGGCTCCATTTAAGAGTTTCTTTTATCATTGGTTTAAAGTAATTGATATACCTTGGTGTAGTTTTCTTGTTCTTGGGCTTGTTGAGTTTCTTGGATCTATGAGTTTATAATTTTCATCAAATTTGGGAAAAAATTTGACCATTATTGCTTCAGATATAACTCTCTCCTCTCCTTCTGGGACTCCACTTATACATAGGCCACTTATTTCCCACAGCTCACTAATGCTGTGTTCATTTTTTTTCCAGTCTTTTTTTTTTTTCCTCTGTTTCATTTTGTATAGCTTCTATTGATATGTCTTCACAGTCCCTAATCTTTTCTTCTGTAGTGTCTAATTTCTGTATATGTTTCATCTCAGCAATTACATTTTTCAAGTCTCAGAGTTCATTTTGGAGTGTCTTTAGGGTTTGTGGTTGTTATCGTTGCCCTACGTTTAGGACAACACATCTTCTCTCCCTAGCATGCTCAAGCTTTCCTCTACTTTCAAATATACATATGAAGTGTATTTAACATCCTTGTATACTATTCTGTCATCTTGTGTAATTTCTGAGGTCTGTTTCTATTGATTTTTCTCTTCATCATGGGTTGTATTTTCCTGCTTCTTTGCATGCCTAATACTTTTTAATTGGATGGCAGACATTAGGAATTTTACATTTTTGAGGGCTGGAATTTTTTGCTACTCCTTTAAGTAATTTTGAGCTTGGTTCTGGCACATTAAGTTGCTTAGGAAAAAACCTAATCATTTCAAGACTTAGTTTTAAGCTGCGTTAGGCAGGTCCAGAATAACCTTTAGTCTAGGAATAATTTGGCCTCCCTGCTGATGTATGTACTTCTGTGACATATTAGGAGGTCTTTCTGTGACCTGGAGCTGGCCAAAGAAAAGGGTTACTGAGAATCTGATCAGTAACTAACATGGACTGTCAAATGTTTTCCAGATAAGGAGAAACTAAATGTCCTGTTTCTCAGAAGTTGACGTCCCTGTTTTTGCAGAGGTTGCCATCTTACAGTGAAACTTACAGGGTGGCAGCAAGATGCCTACAAATTGCTCCAGCTCCAAGTGTCCAAAAGTTACCAGGGACCTGTTATGTAATGGCATGTACCTTGAACTCATTATGTAATGGCCTGCTTACCTGCTGCACATGCACCCTGACTGAGCACAGCTGTTGCACAGCTGTAACTTATCCTCTGCACTCTTGTGTATAAAGTCTCCGCTGGCAGTAATCTCCGTGGGAACACTGCTTTGGGAGCTATCCTCAGGGTCTTCCATTGCTTGTGCAAGCAGAAAAACTTTTCTTCATCTACTTTAGCCTTGATTGTGATTTTCGGCTCTACACTCAGCAAGAGATGAACCCAGTGAGTTCAGTTACATTTCCATTTTGGTTGGTGAGAATATCAATTATTCTTGGCCCTGTGTGATCTCTGAAGGTTGTTCTGCCTGATCCTTTTGGATGGTCTTTCCTGCTCTCAGGTCGTTTCATCTCAAGCATGTACTGATCTGTGCTCAGCCAATGTCTTGAAGAAAACTCTCTGAAAATGTCTGGAGCTCTTTCTTTCTTTAGCTCTCTCTCTTTCTTATATTTTGCCCCCTGAATTCTAGCTGGCTTGGCCTCCCTGAACTCTGTGTTCTGTCACCTCAATGCAGGAAGACTGCTGGTCTCTGTTTAGACTCCCCTTCCCTGTTTGGCAGCCGAAAGATTCTCTCCAGGAAGTAAGTGGGGGCAATCATAAGGCTCACTCATTTGATTCTCTTCTCCCAGGGATCACTGTCCTGCACTGCTAGTTGTCTAAAGTCTGGCGTTTTAGTTAAGGCAGGATGGGGAAAATCTGGACCCTGCTACTCCATGATAGCCAAAGCAGAAGTCATCAGTTCGTTTGTTTTTTTAACCTCCCCAGGTTAAAATTCTGCTGTGCAGCTAGAGTTGAGAACCTCTGCAATCTAATTCCATTCTTGTTATCCGAGTTTTCAACACTGCTGCTATGTTCTTCTCCCTCTCTCTTGCAGCTATGCTTCTACCGTCGTCTCTCAAATCACACTGGTTAACTAACTCTCTCGACCTTGTATCTGAAGCTAGGCGAGATGGCATGTCATTCCATTATTTGGTACTTATTAGTACTCCAAATTTCCAGGCAGGGTAGTCTATGTCAGAGAGATAGCAGACATTCTGAATTATGGTTAATCATGTTGTCAGCAAACAGAAAGAGGAAAGAAAACTGGGCTACAGAGATTACTAGTTAAGAACTATACCTGTGGAGGGCTACAGGGCAAAGGGCCAGGCAGGATATCATAGTCATGGAATATAAGATATTTTTCGGGAACTGGCCCCATGGCAGAGTGGTTAAGTTCGCACACTCCACTTCAGTGGCCCAGGGTTTCGCCAGTTTGGATCCTGGGCACGGACAAGGCACTGCTCACCAAGCCATGCTGAGGTGGCGTCCCACATGCCACAACTAGAAGGACCCACAACTAAAATACACAACTATGTACTGGGAGAAATTGGGGAGAAAAAAGCAGGAAAAAAAAGATATTTTTCAAATAATTGTGGAAAAATATAAGCTAAATTAAGTAAAAAACAAACAAACCTGCTGTCTATCAGGGGTGTAAATCAGCTGTAGAGGCAGCTCGGAGTCACTCCCTGTGAGTCCTCTGAAGACAGTGGGAAGCAGTCACTTGTTGAGTGTGCCATGCATTTCAACATGCATCGTCTCACTTCATCTTCACAGGGCTCGGAGTCAGGTATTATTTTTTCTATTTTATATATGTGGGAAACTGTGGATTTGAGAGGTTAGGGAACTCATAAAAGTCACACAGCTAGTAACAGAAAAGTGTCTGATTTCAAAGTCTGTGTCCCTTCCCTCTGTGCCTCTGACAACAGCTGTCACGCGGGACTCCAGCCCCAATGCTCTTTTTTTTAAGTAAAATTTGTATTGAAGTATAAATACCTAGATAAAAGTGTACAAATTGTAAGTCCAGCTTGATGAACTTTCACAAAGTAAACACACCCATCTAAGTAGCACCCAGATCAAGAAACAAAACAAGTACCCTAGGATTCTTCTCATGTATGGCCTACTTTTGACTTCGGAGCTTTAGCACAGAGGTACTTAATGGAGCCTATGGCTCAGGTCCCTTAACTTGGGGTCCATGTGGGCTTCCATGAATCCCCTGAAATTACAGGCGAACATTTTCCTGAGAAAAGGATGTAGTGCCTTCATCAGATTCTCCTGAAAGAGAGAAGAATCAAAGGGATAGCTGAGGACTGGCTCATCGGGAATCCGTTCCTTCATTCAGCATATCATCCAAATTAGGATACAATAACAACAGCAGCTACTATTTGAGAACTTAAGTGTGCCAGGCACTTTGTGTGTATTACCTCTGACCCTACGAAAACCCCGAAATGTAAATACTGTCATCTCCATTTTACAGATATGGGAACTGAGGCTCAGAATGAAGTGATTTGCTCAATGCCACACATTAATTATGTAGGTATTTGTGAAAGCTAGTATTCAACATGAGATCTGCTACACCAAAGCCTGTGCTTCTGCCACTAGGCCACGATACCTTCAGTAATCTCAAGTTGCCTAACTTCTGCTCAGAGCAAGCTAAGCTTGAAATATCAGGGCTGAAAAGGAAATGAAAGAGTGAAGTCAAAAGCCCAGGCATCTTTTTTTTTTTTTTTGCAATTCCCTTCTAACCAGTGAAAAATCATTGCAAAAGGGAAAGTACTGCCTTAAAAGACACACTTTGCCCTCAAGAGGTGTGGCTGGTAGGTTTTCTCAAGTAGGAGTTATTATCTAACCGCAAACCAACTGTCTGTCATTACGCTGCACTTTAGAGGACATATCTGATTGGTCGTCCAAGAGAGCAACATTTGAATTTAAAGAAAAGACCAAAACAACCAAGGGTCATTACTTCAGTGAGAAAGATAAAGCTTTGTTATTAGAGAAAACTCCAACTGGTGTCAGAGATTAGGCACTAAAACCCCGTGTTAGGGTAAAACCATTACCTCAAGAACTGGTGTTATTTCTATTAATTTCCTGATCAAGAAATCAGCCCCTATTTTAAGTAAAATGCGCTGAAAAGATATGTAAAAACCACGTGAAGCCGCTTTGTAAACTGCAAAGGATTATGAAAAGGCTAGGAAATACAAATATTTATAGTTTAAGATTCAATTTTCTTAAAAAACTAATCTCTAAATAGAAAGCAAAAGTGGTCTGTTTACAAAGGCGATACCAGAAGGTGGCAGAGTCAGAAGCAGCCGCAATTCCTTGTAGCTAGATCACACGTAGAGTTAATGTTTTTTGTCTCCCATTTTGCCATCTGCTGTTCCATTGGACCACTAAGTGTACTGTATCCTCAGTACTTTCTTTATTCTGGAGAGGGCATACATAATAAAACTTAGAAAAGAAAAAAGGGGGCAAGATGACTTCACAGAAAAGAAACCACGGTCTCAAGTTATAGATTAAAAAACTGCATCCTCTCGGTACATTTATTACACTTCATTCCGAGTCTGGGATGCATCCTCAGCTTAATGAGAGGATAAATGAAAAAATCACTTATTTCAGGCAAATAAATTCCTCTGGCAAATACAGCAAGACAGTAAGCATTAAAATTTTAGAGAACTCGAAATGCTGAAACTCCTATAATTCAATCATCTTTCCTCAGCAATAGCTTCTATTATAGAAACAAAGTTTCACTTAACAGATAAGGCTGAAAATGACACAGCTTCAAGTTTGATACTCTCTATCTTATGTTCATGAAGGAAAGCACTACAGAACTGCTCAGAGAGCCACCAAAGCAGCAATGGGGACTTTTCAGGTTTTTTGTTGAAACTCACTTTATTAAAAAAAACAAAAAAACAAAACAAAACAGTCATGAACAATAAATTACAATCATTTCCCCCTTTTATAAATTCTTCATAAAATATATTTGACAATTTTAAAAGAAAATTTCAAAAGTTGCTTTCATTTTTGAAGTGCTGATGACATTTTTTTGACCATTTTGTCATGCTGGTGAATTATTTTGTAGCTGCTACAATAGTTTGATTGATAAACATTTTACAATTAAAAACAACAACAAAGAGGAAAAAACAGACCAGCAGAAAGAACTATTCAGTGTGCTATTTATCTGACACTTAACACTTCATCATAACGACAAAGTATCCCTTAGCACCAAAAGTCTACAGGAACCCCATCTTTCTAAGTGACATCTAGTGCAAAATAACATTCTAGGAACTAACTGTACAACCCCATATTTTAACTGGCGACAGCTGCCTATAAGCTTATTTGAAATATTTGGTCTTTTTTAAATTAAGACAAATTCCATAAAACGCTATAAACCATGGCAAGAGACTCTATGAGAAATAATTGTTTATTGAGTACCTATTATGGGCAAGGCACTGTGCACAAATTCTTGCTTTCATTTTTCCTCTAGCAAATATCCAGGAATTTCCAAGTATCACTAATCATCTTTTATTTCTTACTCCTGTCTAGAAAAGGCCTGTGGCTATATACCATTTTTAAATCATCATTTTATCACTGACCTTTAGTGCTGAGCACACAGTAGGTACTTAATAAATACCTCCTGACTGAAAGAATAAAGACAAAGAATTTACTATCATTTTGCTTGGTACCATAGGCTATTTTAGAATACAAGGACTTGAGAAAATTCCAGAAGAAACTTCCTGATCACCTCACACCCTTACTGCCAACGAAAGAAAGAACTCTCCTTCACAGGTAAAATCTTTCAAAATAAATGATAATCGTTAACTCTTTTAAATGAGGCAGGACCAAAAACTATGTGCTTAGGAAACCATGGCTCCAAGCACACAGATATTTGAAAAGCAAATAAAGCACTGGCATAATCTCACCTGAGTCGTCATGAGTTCTGCTGAAGTGCCATGTTACTGATGAGACATTATAATGATGCTTTTTACTTCCAGTAACTCAATCCACTTGGCCAGATCTGTGTTACACTAATTTAGCAATCATGAGGTTCCAGTGCATTTCCACCTCTAGTTTCTGAAAGAATTCTTATACTTATTAGCTTGAAAATGATGTTAAAAGTGTATGTTTTTTTTTTTTTTCATTTTAAAAGGCTTTATGTGAATAAAGCCTTTTGGTCCAAATTTTAAACTTCCAGACCAAGCAATGAATAGTCCAGAAATTTTACATACTCCAATTTTTTGTGCTTTTTCACATTCTGTAGTCCGCTGAACACATTTTAAATAAGGAAAAAATTATGATAGCAATATTCCAAAAGTTGGGGAAGTTAAAAGCTGAGGAGACTATGCAAACTATCAATCATTTCAATATTCTAGTACTTTTTTTTTTCACTTTTGACCAAAGATTCTAGTGCTTTATAAAGATTAACCTAGATACAAGGGTCTTCAAGTCTATTTAACCTTAAAGGCTAATGTTCTGTTTTAGGAAAATTTCCTTTCTTTAGATTTTAACTATCTGCATTTACAGGAAAACAAATTGGAGAGAACCATATAAGGCTAAAATCAAACTGACTTCAAGAAGAGTAACGGTCTACTGGATTTTGACACACACCATACCAAGTGACTGTATAAAACAGATACCTTTTCAACTTGAAAGATATAGTTGATGCCACAATATTTTATCCATTTGCCAAACTGTATAGGTATCATCTCCGCCTTTAGAAAAAGGTGATTGACATTTAATACTACAACCATATCACTATTTGACATATGACTGTGTCAAATCAGATAAGAGAAAACAGCTTTAGTGCCCAAATGAAAGGAATTCCAGGAATTAAACAAGAGACCCTATCAGGGCAGGCAATGTGAGGGCAGGGCTCACTTGGTTTCTTCAACTTTATGAAGCTTAGACAAAGTCTTGAAATCAAGAACTAATATATCAAGTACTATAGTTCAGATATAGCAAAGTTTTCAGAAACAGAAGAATCTTGTGTTCAGATTTATATCAGATTGCAGATGCTCAAGTGCAGACATGTCCCAATGCAGTGGTTTAACTGGTTAATTGAATGCTTGGCTACCTAAAGAAGGTCTGACTGAATCATCAGTGTCCTTGCCAACCTGCTACTGCATGACTGTGTGGCCAGTTGAACGCCTCCAGCTCTAGGGCACTGGAGAGCTCACCACAAACTTCAGCAGCTTTGGATCACTTAATTTCATTCACGTTTAATCAGATAATTTTAGACCCTCCAAAATGATGCCTAAAAAAAGCTATATAATATTACAAAAATAAAAAACTTAGGATGATTTCATTCGAGGGAGGGACAGGGTAGGAAGATGAAGGAAGGTTCTTTTATTTTTCATCACTGATTTCACCAGCAAATCTCAAAAACCCAAACCTACATCAAATAATTTAAACAGAAGTGGCATTTTCTTCATATGGAATGCAAAATGCACACATTCACATACTTACATATACATAAATATATACATATATGTTTCCTTTACAAAGCTTCAAAGGTTGCATTACCAGCATGCAAACCTCTCTTCCATGGAAATTCCTAATACTGACAAGGAATGTCTAAAATACTTAGAGACATATTTTCAGAAAACTGGACTCTCTTCTTGGCTCTTAGAGAATTTTCCTGCCAAACTTCTACCAATGATCATTTAAAAAAATTTACACCCACATTGGTAATACACATTTAAAACATATTAACAAAATGGGCAGCTTGGACTTAAGTAAAACGAGGAAAAAAAAACACCCCACAATAAAATCTAAACCCTTAGAAGGTGGAGTTGAGCTTTTTATATTCTTTTCAGCCACATTATGTTGCATCACTGTTAAAACAGAAGCAGCATATCATCCAAGATATTTGCAAATAATATGTGTCACGTTTCCCAGCTGCTATCTTTAAATGCAATTTGTACTAATCTGAGTTCTAGTTCAAAAGCATCTGGACGATCCTGAGGGTTTGCAGCCAGCATTTCCTTAATCAGTTGTTTCATTCGCCCATTCATAGACTTCTTCTTCACAGGAATGAGAAGTTCCATTTTGGGATTTTCCAGAAGCGCCTCCCCAACAGGCACAATCTCAGTTCCCTGTTTTACGTAACTCCCCAAGAGTTCCTTCTTTGTCTCTGTGTCTATGAATGTGATCCTTTCCAGCATTGCCCAGATGATAATCCCCAGAGCAAAGATGTCAGCTTTGGCTGTGTAATGTCCCTCCCACACTTCAGGAGCCATGTAGAAATCTGTTCCACATGCTGTGGAAAGGAAACACTTGTTTACACTGACAGGTTCTTCTGGGTTCTGCCCAGAGGCTGAACAAACTTTACTTAGACCAAAATCAGCCACTTTCAGTGTAGGTTCCAAGTCACTGGTATCCAACCTGCTTTGAGAAATCAGGATGTTATCAGGTTTAAGATCTCGGTGGATGATCTGGTTTTTATGCAAGAAAGCCAGGGCGCTGCTCAGCTGAAGCATGAAGCTGGTGTTAGTTTTACGATTGGGTTTCCTGGACAACAGATACTCATTCATATCTCCTCCATCACAAAAATCCATCACAAACCATAGATAATAGGCGCTTCTGGGATCAAAGGCAATTTCTCCTTTCAACGAAGTCTCTACAAGCTATAAGAAGGGAAAAAACCGATTACGGTCACCTGCACAGTTTATACAATTTAGCTGTAGAAGAAGGGAAACTGGTTAAATTAGTCTCCAATTTTAAGTGGAAATTCCATGAATCTACTATTTGGTCAGTGCCTTTATATGTGCATTTTATTTTAGACTTCAGTCCTTCAAATTGTCACTCTGTCCCACCAAATCTTTAAGTCTAGAGTAAACACTTATTTAAAAACAGCTTTATTTTGAAAAGTGTCCAACTGGCTATACGTTTTCTGCATGTGTCAGTGGAGCTGAACTCTACCCACATAGCTAATAACTTCATGAAAAGATCAAAGTTTCAGCGGCTAGACCTGGGAGACTGCCAGCTGGAGTATAAGTATCAATTAGGAAGTTCTATTCAGTGAAACTGCCTGAAAAATACTTCTTGTTCATTGCACATACACTATCAACATAATTTGTGAAATCAAGAGAAAAATGATCAAGGAACAACTAGTTGTTACAGAAATAAAGTGCTCCTGTAGTTACTAATAAAAATAAGACTAGCATCATTACTTCATAAACGTCTACAGGCAGAAGGCAAATATGTTGGCTATCTCTATCACTGGATGGCTTCTAAAAATCAATTTATAAAAATTATATTTGCATTTTGACATAAAAGTTCAAGTCTGAGCTTGTATATTTGATACAAGCTGAAAAAAGAATAAATCATTGCTTTATTTATCATTATCCAATTATTACTCTATTACCTGAAAATTCAAGAGTATTAATTACTTAACTGAACATGAACTACCATTCTAAAATATAGGCACAGGGTGCTTTGAAAATATTTGTCCCATGGTGTCCTTTCAGACCCACAGATTGAATAGAAACTCAGTAGGACAGCCAGAGTTGCTGAAGAGTGAGTTACGTGTTAACTTTACATTTAAACCTACTGGTACTTCCTCCTGTCATATTGCCAGGCAGAAGCAAAGAACACCTCTCCATGCCATCTCCTCCCATGGCAAACAGCAGTAATTGCAACCGTCTGCAGATGTCTTTTTTGCATGCATTTTCCTTGTTGCACGTGTTTGCCAGTGAGACAGAAAATAATAGAAAGGTACAGATCACACAATTATGTACTTGTGCACTGTTACTAAATATGTTGAGATTAAAGACCAGCACCACCACTCTTACTTCATTTCCTCTCTTCTTTCTTTACTCTTAAAAGCAGACTTTCTACATAGCTTTGAGCAATGAAGAGTCTCAGCGTTCAAAGAACGCTTTAGAGTAAGGCCAGATAGTGAAGATTTTAGGCTTGACAAGCCACGTAAGATCTCTGTTCCATATTCTTCTTTCCTTTTTTTTTTTAAACAATTTTTTAAAAAACGTAAAAGCTATTTTTAGCATCCAGGCCATACAAAAACAAGAAGAGGGCTATAGTTTGAGGGCCCCTGGTTGAAAGCTACAGAAATACAGAGCCCAATCTCTTTATTTTCACGTGCAGAGGATGTTAGTCATTGGTTCTCTTGCTTAAAGTCCTTCAACAGCTTCCCTGTTCTCTCAGGATACAGGCTAAGCCCTTTAACATGGGCTATGGGATCCTGTGTGCTCTGGCCTTTGCTGATCTTTCTCGCCTCATCTAAAACAAACTCTCCCTGTACAGTATAGTCTTACTATCTTCTTTCAATTCTTAGAATGCTTCATGTTTTTTGCTTCAAGACATCTCTATGTACAGTTCTTTCTGCTGGGGAAGTTTTGTTACTCCCTCACTTAGCTAAGTCCTTTTCACCCTACAAGTTTCAGCTGAAATAGTTCATAAGTCCTAAACCCCAGGACTGTCCCAGGTTCCCTATAATATGCTCCTATACCATCCTGTACTTTTCATTCATGACACTTATCACAAGTATACAGACTGGCCACTAAGTTCCTGTGTATGAGATTTGTGTCCTCTGTTAACTATTTGTTTTACATTTTCTTCCAGGTGATATTTTTAACTCTCAGGAACTGATATAATGATTTCAATAGAGAACAAGGAAGATATCTGGAAAAACATGGAGAAAAATAAAAACCTGTATAGAGAATGGAGAACACCATGCATAGGGACTCTGTGGTCACCCTGCAGATTTGCTTAATTATCTTTACTAAATGTAAATATTGGTCTTTACTAGATATAAATTTAGAGAAGGTACTTGCTAAATGGGTTGATGAATGTCTGGTTAACTAAATAAATCCATAGAAAAGACAATTTTTATAGAGCTATATTATTACTGAGCACTTCCTATGTGCAAGTATTCTATCTGCATCACCTCTAATTTTGACAACTCCCATGGAAGGTAGAAATTATTATTCCTATGTTAATTAGGAAGATACAGATGCTGGGAAAAAACTGGGTTATTTATCCAAGGTCATACAGCTAGCAAAAAGTACCACAAGTCAAACACAGGTCTATTAGGCTTTAAAAAATAAAAGAGATTGCTAAACAAAAAGGTGCTTTAGATTAAAAAAACAAAATCACTGAATTAAGTCTGGGAGTACTTTACATCTTAAAACCTTGAGAGGCCAGCTAAGGCCTAGTTAACGTAAAAGTTGCTCAATCTGGACTCAAGGATACATCAGCACTAGGTTCTATGTGTAAATGACTTTGCATTTGTAGTCCGAAAGAAATTAGTCTTCAAAATCCATCACAAAATTCAGCAAGGTGCTAGCCACTTTAAGAGGCAGTGTGGTAAGAATGTTTCCAACATTTTCTACTAGTGCAACGTATATAATGAGCACTTTTAGAAAAGTAAGCAATAAAATGAATAGGAGCTAAAGAGTTGTGTTTTATACTCACTGTCTTTAGAGAGAAAACTTCAGGGCATAGCACGCTAAAATGCAATATAAATTAGGTTCTCCAGATTGATATTTGCTCACCATACAATGCAACTTGCAAGTTTCTAATTACACTTATTAATGCGCTTGTTTTGTTGTTCCTAGTCCAAAAGCTTTTGTTTTAAGAACAGACTTTTGCACCCTGATGGTAATTTCTGAATTTAGACACACTCATGGAAAGTTGTTTCCTTTCCAAAGAATGATCGGACTTAAGAAATTTTGCTCTCGTCTTTCACTAGCTATGTCTTAAGTGTCTTTTCTCCTCAGTGAGTATAGAGCTACTGGAGATTCTGATCTAAGGCAGAAGCCAACCTGAAAAAAAAGGCTTTTCTGTTTTCCTATGTTAATGCTTTCCCCAGGTCTACAAAAGAGTAATGTGGAGGTTGAGAGAGAAGTTTTTTTTCTTTCTTTCTTTTTTTTTTTTTGGGTGAGGAAGATTGGCCCTGAGCTAACACCCGTTACCAATCTTCCTCTTTTTGCTTGAGGAAGATTGCCCTGAGCTAAGATCTGTGCCAGTCTTCCTCTATTTTGTATGTGGGAAACTGCCACAGCATGGCTTGATGAGTGGTGTGTAGGTGCACGCCCAGGATCCGGCCTGTGAACCCTGGACCACTGAAGCAGAGTGTGCAAACTTAACCACTATGCCACCAGGCTGGCCCCCAGAACACAAGTTTTAGCTGTGAGATAGTCCTAGGTTCAGCTCCCAATTCTGCCACTTGCTAGCTATGTGACTTTGGATAAATTCATTATCTATTCAAAGCCTCAGTTTCTTCATTTGTAATGATGATAATAATAGTACTTTCCTCATAAGATTGTTCTGAGAGACTGCCTTTAAGGCACTTAGCACAGAGCATGGAACTGAGTATTAACCCAAATGTTAGCTATTAGCACTGTTAATAATATGCAGATGCTAAGCTACCTAGTTCATGAAAATTAACTGGAATTGCATGGTTAAAAAACCACATAACCCTCTAAAAGAGCAGAGGCTTATGTTTAAATCACTGCTTTATAAAGAAATGCCTGATTACTTATGGGTGTGGCTATTGGTTGTAGAGTTCTTCGTTTTCTTCTGTCTTCAGTTCCCAAAACTCTGACTTAAATAAGTAAACTTATTAGACTCCAGTGTTGATTACTTCTGTAGCTCCTATGTTGCCCCATTCCTATGCAGATTGGCAAGTATCATGGCATAACAGGTGGCTTATGTTATTTTTAGGTATTTGCATCACAGGTTTAAATAAAACCTTGTTTTAAAGCAAACATCTACTCAATTCTTGGCACACCCCAGTCTACTCTTAACTATATAAACACCTGCATTTAAAGGTAGGGGTTCATCTGACTCCTGCATTCCCCTTCTTGCTGACCAATGCTATGTTCAAATCATTTCTATTTCCCACTCAACCACACATACCTGTAAATAAAGGGAAGAATTAGAGCCGTGGGACATCTTTTGCACCATCCCATCTTTTTGTAGGATGCATTCCTCCAAGTGAATCACATTTGGATGTTGGCTCTTGATACTGCTTAGTGCCCAGAACTCCCGCAGGGCTAGTTCAACATTTTCGGGTGCATGGCATCGAATTTTCTTCACTGCCACCCGTGCAGAGGTCTTTCTGATGACTGCTTCATACACAACACCGTAACTACCTCGGCCTACCTCCCGTATTAGATCGTACTTTGGCTGGCTACTCACCATCTTCAAGGTCAAAGTTTCTGGAAAAATCAACAAAGTGCTCTGTTGAAATTAAGGATATCCTACTGGCTTGTATTTCTTCTTAAGTATGATTTAGTTGTCATCTGTCTTACTGTTGGCAGTGCTTGAAAGATATTTGCTATACCTTGGGCAAATCGAAATATTTTAGTAGTGATGATAATATAAGTGCTAACACTTATGTTGTACATACTTACCACGTCTCAGGAACTGTTCCAAGCATTTTAGAATATTAAATTCATTTAATCCTCACAACAATGTTCGATACTATTATCGTCATTTTATAGATGAGGAAACTAAAGCATGGAGAGGTTAAGCAACATGCTGCTTAACAACAAGGTCAAAACAGCTAGTAACGGGTGGACCTGGGATTTGAAATCAGGACATCTGGCTCTGACGACCGTAATTTTAACCGCTATACTATACAGCCTCTTACATGAACTGCTTCCAAACACCACTGTTAAAAACAAACCAAAAAATTCAGTACTCTTATTTACCGATGAAGAAAAAACAAACCAACCCCTAGCTTCTCCTTAAAGCTGACACACACATAAAAAGGTCATAAAAACAGCAAAAACAAAAAGCCCTCACAGTTAGAAGTACAAATCCCTGGCTTATGCTTAGGGACTGAAAGTGAACCAGATCACGTATAGAAATGAAAACGTGTAGTTATTTTTATTATTTAAACGGCCAAACGGCATATGTTCCTATTTTAATTTTACGATATTTCCTTCTTTCTTGCAAAATAAGTGAAAATAAAGTTTGCAGAGAAAAATGTTCCTCTCAAGATAAAGTGAGCTACTTAGAATATGCTCACGTTTCTGCTGTCGAACAACAGTTGTTTAGATCTAGGTCATTTTTGCCGACAAGGACTGTCCTGCATATCAAGGGGCTCTCTGACAGAGGTCTTTGGAATTCAACTTGAGAAGTCATTTAAAGGCAGGAGCAACGGCCCTAAGAGAAACGCTCACGTGTGCAATCAAGAACGTCTAAAGCGTGCCTCCTCACTCTCCCAAGAATGTCAAGATTCTAAGGAGCTTCGGGAACAAGTTCCCATTTGCAGATTGCCACCAAGGGCGAGAAGAGTAACCTGAGACTGTACAATCTTCAAATTGCACGGTTTGGGGGAACAAAAAGCTACTCACCCTTGAGCCTGAAAAATTGGGCACAGCTACGTTAAGTCCGTAGAATAGACAATAAAGAGAATGAAAGCTGAGATTGCTTCCTAGGCCCGCGTCCTCTACTTGGACACCCACCCTTCAAACTCCCACTGCATTTCCTAGTGTCTGATTTCCTGGTCCAGAAGCCTCGGCCCCAGGCATCCGTGCATCGCCAGCTCCCAGCCGTCTCGGAGGGGCCCTGTCCTGGAAGCTCCCCCACATCCTCACCCCAAAGAGCGCCTGGGGAACGGGGAGGGCGGGTGTTTATGGAACTCCGAGATCCTGGGGCAGACACAGCACGGTGGTGCATCCCGCGCGAACCCAAGCGACCCCGGACGGCGTTCTGGCCCTCGTGCCTGCAGCGGCGACCCCGCGCCCGGACGCGGGCAGCGGGCCCTACACCTGCTGGGCGACGGACGGGAAGGGCCAGTCCCGGGCAGAGGTGTTGCCCGACGCGGCGGCGCAGGGCCCCGCTCATTGGCCGAGGGTCAGGCCCTCCCTCTCCTCGGCTGCGTCCAGAGCAAACCCGGAGGGGATCCTCCCGCGGCCCTTCGCCCCGAGGAGCCAGTCCTGCAGCTGCCCCAAGTGCTCGGGGCTGGCGGCTGAGCGTGGGGCCTGGGGAGGAGGCCCCGGGCGCGAGAGGAGGCCGCAGCTGGGGCCGCTGGCCTGAGGGAGCGGGCCGGAGGCCTGAGCAGCGCGGGCCCTCCGGGATGACTCCGCTGACAGGTCTGTGACAGGCCTCCAGGGGACCGAGGCACGGACAGAGCCCTCGGCTCTGCAGCGGGGCCGCTCTGCCAGGCCGACGGGCCGGATTTACCTCAGGGTAGCCGCCGCCGCTTCTCCCTCTCACGGCCTCTGCAGGCCGCCATTATCGGGCAGCTCGCGCCTCCGCCGCCGCGGCCTCCAGTCAGAGGCCGGCGCGCGCCCCCGTGGTGCGCGCGGACACACCCCCTTACGCCCGCGGCCACGCCCCCCTCCGGCTTTCCGTAGCGCGAGTCGCGACGCCCAGCGTCGTCCCCATTGGGCGAGCGCCCCGCACTCCGCCGGCCTCCTCCCGGCTCCCGTGGCTTTCAGGAGCCGGGAGTCGCTGAAGGTGTGCGCGCCCCGGAACGCACCACTCGTGCCCCTCCCCGTAGGGGTGGCCGGGCCCGGGAGCGGGGAGGCCACTCCACGCCTGGGGCTCGCTCGCTGTCCAGTCGCAGAGGGCGCGCACGGCCCGCGGCCCCGGGGCTGGTCTGCAGCGGCGGGGCTGGGCCTGGGGGTGCATGCGCCCGGCGCGGCCTCCCCGCCCCCCTCCCGACCTACCGAGCTGCGGGCAGGTGTGCGGGGGTCGCTGGGGTGGAACGCCTGGTGCATCTTCCTCGGCGCGGGCCTGCAGTGCTTGCTGGATGCTGGGCTCTTCTGCGGACCCGCGGGGAGGCGCGGCCCGAAGCGGGAGGCCTGGCGTCCGCGTCGCCGGGAGGGAGGCTGCACCTTTTGTCAGAGTCACTGAGCCATGTTTGCGGGCGGTGCAGTTGCCGAGGCGGCGGCGGCGGCGCGGGGCAGGGTGCGATCATCTGGGAAGACACCGTCCCCTGCCCCGCCGGCGCGGTGGTATCTCCCTTAAAGAAGCCGGCGCCTCATTGTTCCCGGACCGCAGCCGCGGGGAGTCTGGGGCTCCCTGCCCTGCGCGAGGAGGAGGGGGCGGCGGCCCCCGCACCCCCTGTCCGGCGGCGGCACCTGCGGGCTTGTCGTGGAGAGTCGGGATCCCGCAGGCGCGCGGCGAGAGGCGGCGGTCCGAGTCGGCCGGGGCCGGGATTGACAGCGAAGGCCTGTGACAACTAGCCCGGGACTGTCAGTTACTCAGAGACCGGGACCAATCGGTCATTCACTTAGTTGCGCAGCTCAGTAAGCATCCGCCAGAAACGCCCATTTCTTCACCGATTCTGCACCTACTATTTGTCAATACAGTGGTTGTTCCTCCTCCCCGTGCTGTATTAAGGCACGATGTGCAAAGAATCCCTGTGATTGCTTTCAAGGATCAACTAATTACCCATTCTATTTTCTGTTCTCCATTTGTGGACCTTCTTCTGGGAGTCTAGAACTGGATTAGGTCTTTAAATTCTCTCTCCTAATCCTAAGAAAATCCCACAAAGGCAAGCTGTATTACTAACCCTGTTTTTACGGGTGAGGAAACAGACCTCTGTCTTATTTGACCAAAAAGTGTCTGGGTTGGGGGGGCGTGGCTTGCCTTAAATACCGACTCCCCTGGTATAACCCCCTCAACACCCCCCTCCCCTAAACCCTCCTCTGTAATCTGTTGAGACTTTTGTTCTGAGTACTATGTACTAGTCCTCAGCGATCTGCTAAACCTTGTCTGTAATTCATCTCTGCAGCCTCCTCTATCTGATATGGTACCAAGATACACCCGAGGAGAGCGTTGTCATACATTGCTGGTGGGAACGCAAAATGATGTAACTCTAATTAAGGAGATTTGGCAATATATAGCCACGTTACGTATGTATTTACTCTTTCACCCAGTAATCCTAGGTCAAATCCTAAACTAGGAATCTGTCCTAGTGATATGCCGGCAAAAATATAAAAAGTTGTATACACAAGGCTATTCATTATGGCATTATTTTTATAGCAAGATTGGAAACTGCTCACATGTCAATAAAGAACTGGCTGAATATAGTACATACACAGGATGGAGTGCTATGCAGCTGTAAAAAGATCAGGAAGATTTCATATATATGCTAATAAACATATGCTAATATGGAGTAATGTCCATATATTGTTAAGTGACATAAGCAAGGAGCATAATAGTGTTTATAGCATGTGTAAGTAACGGAGAGATATAAATATACATTAATTGCTTATATTTAAAAGTTAAACAATGGAAGAATAAACTGTAATCTTCTAAAAATGGTTTCTTATATGGGATGGAAGGGGTACGGATGGAAATGAGACTTCTGTCAATGTACCTTATTATATAGTTACTATTTTGGAACCTTGTAAATGTTTTGCATATTTATAAAACAAAGTTCAATAAAAAGAATAAAACGTCCCATAAAAACTGAAAACAAGTGGAAACAAATGAACCATCTTTATATCAGATTGGTGGCTTAACTACACAGAGAATCATTTCCAGTGGCTTTGTAAGTATTTTGACTGCCGCCCTGATGAGATGTAGTCTAAAGACAAGGTGAACTGCATAGAAATATTAAATGCGTTCGTTTGTTTTATTGTTAGTAGTAATATTGATATTGCTGTTTTGAAACTATGATAGGTATATTTTTGGATAAAGCAAATAATTGTGTTAATGGCATTAGGAATCAAGATTTTCAAAGTATGAGAAAAAGAGTTACAAGTATTAAAGATGCTTAGGCTAATCTTAGACCTGAGTTAGATATCAATGAATGAAGTTTGTATTTTTGCCTTAAAAAATGTATTTTCTAGCTGTCTCCTGAAAAGGCCTAGAAGCAATGACCAACCCAATAGTAATGAACACTCATAGTGCACAGATTTGGTGACTAAACACTATTTTCCAGTTGAAAAAGAAAATTAAGAATTAAACAAAGAAAATCAAGATTCCTTTGATAAATGGCTGGTTCCAGACCTGGAGCAGGAAGGATAAGGTTGGGTCCTCCTGTTCCTGGAAGCCAGGAAGCTATCAAAGACTATTGGAGTCCTGTAAAAATGACTGAGGAACCAATACAAAGGGGCCCCACTGGCCAAAGAAGAAATAATTTGAGGATTAAACAAAAAATAATGACTTCAATAGATTACAACATATAAAATACATAAAAATCCATTAATCAATAACAGTACTTAAGGAAAACAACACATTTGTGATCAATGGAGTTTTATAGGGAATCAACTAATTGCTCTGAACGTTAATAAATAAAGGGAAATAAACATTTTTCTGGTTTTTCCCTGATGAGTTATATCGCAGGTAACCAAACAGTAGATAAGAAGTTTTTTATGCACGAATTCCAACCAATAAGTGCAGAAGAAATGATAGAATTGGAGAAGCACGATTTTGCAAACCTTAATGAAATAATGAGCCTAAGCAGCAATCGTGAAATGATGCTAAGACAATTGGATGAAAAGTTCTGAGGGAGTTTTGTAAGGAGAGCCTAGGCTGACGCTGCCAGAACCCACTGACCAATCTTAAAATCACTAAGAGAAGGATACTGTGTTCTCCATGAAATATTCTTGCCCCCCCAAAAAAGGAAAGAATCTAAGCCTAATCAAGGCAAGATCTAATTACCAGTTTACCAGAAATATATGGGGGATAGATAAACAGCACAATCAGCCAAACTCAAGATGTGGGATATTCCACGGGACAAGTGACCTGGTTTCTACAACAAATTCATGGCATGAAAGTAAAAAAGAATGTTAAAGGATAAAACTCAAGACACTTATAAAATGAGAAAACCTTATGTGGATCCTAATTCAAGTGAGCCAACCGTCGAAAAAGGTATCTGATTGTCTCAAATTAGAACTGCACGCTGACGTACCGTTGGTAAAATGAAATGAGGTCTGGGATATGCTTTAAAATACTCCACAGGTAGCAAAGCAAGCAAAAAGAGGAAGACTAGTAAAACAATGATAGTTGTTGAAACTTGCTTCTGGGAACGTGGAGTTCATTACACTATTCTACTTTTGTGTATATTTGTTTTTCATAATAAAAAGTTAGACAACCATGCTCATGATCTTGGCTAGCTGGGAGTTTGGATGTAGCAACCCTGCCACCTGGTGGCACATTAGTGCAGCTGCTGCACAGGCCTAAGGCAGGTCTGAATTCCCAGACCTGTCTAGAGCCGCGTCATTGAGAAATTTCACAGGAACTCTAGGATGTGGGTAGTATTAGCATACCATTTTACACTTGGGGAAACTGAAACTCAGAGAGACTCAGTAACTTAAGTTCCTAGTAAGTCACTGGTGGAGCCAAGACTCCAGGTCCCAAGTGCCATAAATTGCTGTGTTTCTGGACTTTTCCTGTCTGAACAAAGGGGTCATAGGGGAAGAAACAAGTGGAGATGCCCCCAATTAGAATGAGTCCACAGGAAGCAGATCACCAGGGAGTAATTTCACCTATAAACTACAGATAAATATAAATAGGTAATACAAATGTAAATAAATAATAGGTAATATTCATATTACCTCCTGTGCCAGGCACTTTGCAAAGAGCTGTTTATACATTATCTTTTTTATGCTGCATTCATCCTGTGAGGTACACACTATTACTACTCCCCTTTTACAACTGAGGAAACCGAGGTTCTAAGAGGTGAGAGGACTTATCCAAAGTCACACAGCTAGGAACTGTCTGAATTGGGACTTGAACCCAGGTCTGACTACAATGCCAGTGTGTTCTGTAATTAATTTCTTTGAAATATAGTTTACATACAGGGAAATAAATGCTCACATCTTCAGTGTATAATGCTTGTGTTTTTAACATCTAGTAACTATTAAATACTGCTTGCCTCGCTTTAGCATGAATGCAAGTATTAATTTCTTCCTGGGTAGTGTACTCACATTTTCTAAGTCTGAATGGGCCACGGTAAGGTCAGAGTTCACAGTTCTGCCCAGAGCTGACCAGGCCTCTGATGATGTTCTCTTCTTGCGGAAAGAGGTGGCTCCTTGTATTTTTGTTTCCTGTGTTCTTTTTGAGGGATCTCCATCATGCCTACCCAGCCACTTAAACGTACAGTTAAGTCAGTGGTTTGCAAAAGGGGTGATCTTGCTTCTCAGGGGACATTTGGCGGTATCTGGAGACGTTTTTGGCTGTCACGACTGGGAGGGTAGGTACTACAGGGATCCAGTAGGTAGAGACCAAGGATGCTGCCAAACATCCTGCCATGCACAGGACAGTCCCCCCCAATAAAGAATTATCCTGCTCAAAATGTTAGCTGCGTGGACATTGAGAACCTCTGATCTAAGTAACCACAGTAGACTTGCTATGCAAATGCTGTTTCAAGGCAAGTCTCTTCATCACCTTTCCCACCAGATTTATGGCCCTAAATTCCTCCCCTTTAGAAATTCTGGAGGCATCATTGATGCTTTGTAGAGGCTTAGTACCCTCTGAAGTCATCTCACCCTGGGCCAGCCACCAGGTGTTATCAAAATTCCAGAAAATTATTAAGGAAAACTCACCAGGCCTACCAGCGACTGTCTGTGGGAGCAGCTCTTACCTTGCCATAGCAGGGAGAATCCCCATCAGTGTTCCCTGCCCTCTCCTTCCAAAGCTGGGGGAGTCCCAGCCCCATCTTTGCAGGGGGAGGCGGATAGAGAAACTCCTTTAAGGAGAGTGCCAGCTCTGGCACTAATGAGCTGTGGTGACCTTGAACAAGTCTTCTCCCTGCTCTGGGCCTCAGTTTCCCTATTTGCATAATGAGGGGTCTGACCAGCTCATCTCTAAGGATCCTTCCAGTACCGACAGTCTGATTCTTCAATCCTACACCTCCACTATTCTCATACCAAGAACACTGAAATGTTTATTTCTGGTCCAGCCCCCCGACAAGTGATTTAGGGGCCCAAGAAGGTCATATGCCAGGTACAACTTGAGCTGTTTTGTCTTTGGATGGGTCCTAGTTGTCCCCTGGGTGAGGACTGAGAACAGTTGGAGCAGTTGATAGTTAAGATCAAGCTCCATATCCCCTGCCCTTGGCGCCAACAGCTGCTGCTGGGTGGTGGCCCCATCTGAGAACCACAGTGGATAAGAGTTGAGGGCTGCAAGAAAACGTCACAAGAGCATTCCACACAGAGCATTCGCTCAGCTCCTCAGCAGGTACTGAGATGATAAAGCTTGGGCTGCCTCTGATGCTTCTGGTTGCTTCATGTTATAAGAGCAGAAACCCAACTCAAACTGACTTAGAGGAAATGATTGGCATGCTTGCCTGAGAAGAATGGCTTTGGGAGGCTTCAGAAAAGGTTTGATTCAGCTGCTCACATATCACCAAAGACCCAGCTTCCTTTGCTCTGCCTTTAATGATGCTGACTTCATCTTAAACCTGGCTTCTCTCAAGGGCCCAGGTGGTCAACAGTGTTCCTGGGGATTCAGCCTCAGGAGTTCGCATCCCACAGGAACAGGAAAATCAGCTTCTCCATTCCTCAGACAACAGTCCTGGAACTGAGTCTTTTTAGACCTGATTGGCTCATCTAGGGTCATGGGCCCTTGCTTGACCAAGCTCTGTGTCCTGGAGGATGGGGCTTACTCACGCTGGCTTAAATCCAGAGGCTGGGGAGCAGCTAGCAAATGTCACTGCACATACCCCTCCTGAGGAGTCAACTTGTGCCTGACACACAGTGGGCACTTTATTCATTAAGTCAACAGCCATTTAGTGAGGACCTACTAGGTGCAAGAAATTATGCTAGATGCTGGTGAAAAAGCAGTGAAGAAGAAGATAAGGCCCCTGCCCTCATGGCCCTCGTAGTCTAGTAGGGGAGACAGACAGCTAAACAGGTAAAGACAGTACAATGTAATTAGTGCCTGAAGTGGGTTACATGAGCCCGGAAGAGGGGACCCTAAGCTGTTCTTACATGAAGGGGGTGGGGGGTCAGGGAAAGCTTTTGAGAGGAGGTGGCATTTAAATTGAGACTTGAGGGTCAAAGTGAGAAGCTTGGACACTCCTTTAATTAATTAATTAATTAATTAATTAAATTTTGCTGAGGAAGATTCACCCCGAGCTAATGTCTGTGTCAGTCTTCCTCTATTTTGTATGTGGGTCACCACCACAGCATGGTCCACACCTGGGAACTGAACCTGGGCTGCTGAACCGGAGCATGCTGAATTTAACCACTAGGCCACAGGGCCGGCCCCTGGACACACCTTTAAATTGACATTCTTTGAATACTTTGTCAATGATTATTTAGAGCAGAGGTTGCGTGCTGTTTGGGTGAAGGGCAGAGAAGGAGGCCCCAGGTAACTGCACTTAGCTTGTCGATGGTCCTGAGTAATCGGGCCCCGGACAAACCTGTAGACCCCATTCAGCAAAAGACTAAAGGCCTGCTACTCAGCGTAGCCCCGAATGTCATCTTGCTGCTAACCTCCCAGCCCCAAAGCCTTACCCATGTTTTCCTCCCAGCAGTGTACAGAGCTCCCTGAACAGTGCTAGTAAATGTAATATTCCCCACCATGTATAGGAGCCTAAGAGGGAGGCACTGCCCCAGGCACTGGGGCTGTGGCCATGAGCAGAACAGGCACAGGGTCTGGTCTCACCACGGAGCTAACCTTCTTATTTACTTCCACAAGGATCGTGGAAAGAGACACATAAACACAGTGGTGGAAAGTGCCATGAAGAAGAAGCTCTAGAGCCCACGAGGCTTGTTAGTAGGCAGGGAGTAGAGGTCAGAGGCTGGAAGCTCTCTCTGAGCATGTGACATTTATGCTAAGAAATGACTGATGAGTAGCAACTAGCCGAGTGAGCAGTGGAGGGAAGAGCACCCTAGGCAGCGGGAATATACGTGCCCAGCTGCTCTACCCAGGATTGAGCTGGAAATTTAAATCAGGAGTTGGGGGAAGCAATGCAGGGGGAAAGTTTTAGGAAGGTCCATGGTGGCTATAGACACAAGCCTTGTCTCCAGCCCAACTTTACCAATAATAAAGCCCCTATCTTTTTTCTTTTATCACTCCTTTTTTAAAAAAAATTATTTTATTGTGATCATATTGGCTTATAACACTGTGTAAATTTCAGGTGTACATTATTATATATCAGGTTCTGTATAGACTGCATCGTGCTCACCACCAATAGTCTAGTTTTCATCTGTCCCCACACATATGTGCCCCTTTACCCCTCTCACCCTCCCCCATCCCCTTCCCTCTGGTAACCACTACTCTGTTCTCCTTATCCATGTGTTTGTTGTCTTCCACATATGAGTGAAATCTTACAGTATTTGTCTTCCTCTGTCTGGCTTATTTCACTTAGCATAATACCCTCAAGCTCCATCCATGTTGTCGCAAGTGGCATGATTTTGTCTTTTATTATTGCTGAGTAGTATTCCACTGTGTATATATACTTCATCTTCTTTATCCATTCATCCATTGATGGGCATTTCGGTTGCTTCCACATCTTGGCTACTGTGAATATTGTTGTGATGGCAAAGCCCATATCTTTATCTCCCCATCTGTCTGATGCCTGTTCCTATTTCCTACCAGGACCAGATCCCAATTGAAGGGGGAAGAGGTGTGATGATCAGCCTTAAAATGCCAACACAAGGGAGGGGCCAGATCCTGGAGGGTTGTGTAGACCATGTTATGCTATGTTATGTTACGGATTCTGAGATAAAAGCAATGGATCATCAAAGGTTTTTTTTTTATGTTGTGGTAAAATATACATAATGTAAAATTTGCTGGTTTAATCCTTTTTAAGTGTACAGTTCAGAGGCATTAAGTACATTCACACTGTTGTGCAACCATTGCTACTCTCCATCTCCAGAAGTTTTTCATCTTCCCAAACTGAAACTCTGCACCCATTAAATAATAACTCCCCATTCTTGTCCCCTCAGCCCCTGGCAACCACTATTCTACTTTCTATCTTTATGAAGTTGACTATTCTAGGTAACTCAAATAAGCATTCTATGATATATAACAATATTTGTCGTTTTGTGCCTGGCTTCTTTCACTTAACACAATGTCTTCAAGGTTCAGCTATGTTGTAGCATGTGTCAGAATTTCTTCATTTTTAAGGCTGAATAATCTTCCATTGTATGTATATATCACATTTTGTTTATCCATTCATCCATTGATTTTTTTTTTTTTGAGGAAGATTAGCCCTAAGCTAACTGCTGCCAATCCTCCTCTTTTTGCTGAGTAAGACTGGCCCTGAGCTAACATCCGTGCCCATCTTCCTCTACTTTATATGTGGGATGCCTACCACAGTATGGCTTGCCAAGTGGTGCCATGTCCGCACCCGGGATCCGAACCAGCAAACCCAGGGCCACCGAAGCAGAACTTGCGAACTTAACCACTGCGCTACCGGGCCGGCCCCTCATTGATTTTTGTTTATCCATTCCATCACCAAACACTTTCATCACCAAAGGGTTTTAAGTACAGGTTTAAAACATGATCAGATTTCCAGTTTAAAAGATCACTTAGCTGCCAGCTCGAGATTGGACCAAGGATGTGCAAGAAGGACGTAGGGAGGTCAGTTGCAAAGGTCTAGGTGAGAGATGAAGGTGGTGCGGACTAGGCTGTGGTCAGGGAGAAGGACAGGGGGGACATTGCAGATTTGGAAGTCTGCGGTGGGAAAGAGGAATCATTCAGGAGTACTGGCCAGAACTCAGTTTTCCTTAAGGACCAGAGCAGAGGGAGTCCATTGAGCTGCAGATAAGATGCCCTCTCTCCACATCTCAGCGCTTCCTTCTCATGAGCTCTGCTTTGTGGGGAACTCAGACTGAACCACCAAGAAACTTTTTGACGTTGTAAAGCTGAGTCCCAAACTCAGGACCAAGAGAGGTTCTGTCTTGTGAGTTCTTCTCATGCCAGTCAGGCTTGTGGAGACACGCTGTGTACCACTGCATTATCTCCTGAAGGTTCTAGCTCAAATTCTGGCTAAATTGTAGGTGATTCTAGCTAAGAAGGCGGGTTACCGAGCTGGACTCTAGTTATGCTGTGCGCTCATAGCTTGCTTCTCCCACTGCTGGCGGAGCTATACAACCTTTTAGCAAAGCAATTTGTCAATATTTACCAAATACTCTTTCAAAAATCCATCCCACTTCTGAGAGTCTAGCCTAAGGAGATCATTAAAAATGTGGCATTCCCTGTAGCACTATTGATAGCAGTGAGAAACTAAAAGAAAATATGCGTCCAGCAATATATCCTTAGGATGGGATATTCTGCAGCCATTAAAACATAGGCATTCTCATGCCACAACTAGAAGGACCCACAACTAAGATGTACAACTATGTACTGGGGGCATTTGGGGAGATAAAGCAGAAAAAAAAAAAAATTGGCAACCATTGTTAGCTCAGGTGCCACTCTTTAAAAAAATATAGGCATTCTCAAAAGAGCAAATCCTGTTCTTAAACAGGTGAAACTAATCTATGGGGAAGAGGGGTGGTTATTGATGGGGAAAGTGAAGGAGTCTTCTGGGGTGATGGAAATGTTCTGTATCTTGATCTGGGTTATATGGGTAGATACGTATGTAAAAGTTCATTGAACTCTACGCTTCATGTTTGCGTTGTCTGCTGTATGTAAACGAGACCTTAAAGTAAAAGAATGAGTTCTGAAGGCAATGTAGGATGCCCACTAGAATGTAAGCTCCCGGAGAGAAGCGGTTTGTCTGTTCTCCTGGCTGCTGTGTGCTCAGAGCCTAGAACAATGCTCAACACACAGTAGACCCTCGGAAAAAACCTATTGGCTTGTTATAGAAAATGCTTAGGATAGGGGGCTGGCCCCGTGGCCGAGTGGTTAAGTTCGCGCGCTCCGCTGCAGGCGGCCCAGTGTTTCGTTAGTTCGAATCCTGGGCGCGGACATGGCACTGCTCATCAGACCACGCTGAGGCAGCGTCCCACATGCCACAACTAGAAGGACCCACAACGAAGAATACACAACTATGTACCGGGGGGCTTTGGGGAGAAAAAGGAAAAAATAAAAAAAAAATCTTAAAAAAAAAAAAAGAAAATGCTTAGGATAAAGCATTAAATGAAAAAAATTCCCAAATTTGCACAACTATTAAGTACATTATGATTACAATGTTGTAAAAATGATGGACAGGAAAACAATCAGAGGGAAATGAAGTGAAATGGTGTTGGTTGGGTTAAATGGTGGGATTACAGGAGGTGATTTTTAGTTTCTTTGATGAATGTCTTCTTTCCATCCTGTCTGTGATTCTGTGTGTAACATTATTTGCAAATAGCAGCTAACATTGAGTGAGTGCTTATTCTGTGCCAGGCTTTACACTTCATAAATGTACGCTTTAAATTTTTTAACTTGGGGCTGGCCGGGTGGTGCAGCGGTTGAGTTCGCATGTTTCGCTTCTCAGCGGCCCGGGGGTCGCCGGTTCGGATCCCGGGTGTGGACATGTTGCCGCTTGGCAAAAGCCATGCTGTGGTAGGTGTCCCACGTATAAAGTAGAGGAAGATGGGCATGGATGTTAGCTCAGGGCTGGTCTTCCTCAGCAAAAAAAGAGAAGGATTGGCAGTTGTTAGGTCAGGGCTAATCTTCCTCAAAAACAAAAAAACACGACTTTTTTTAACTCATTTAATTTTCACAACTCTATTAAGTAGGTGTTTATCCCTATTTTACAGGTGGGGAAACTGGCTCAGAGAAGTTAAAGAATCTTACCAAAGCCACACAGCCCTAAGTGGCAGACTTGGGAGGGAGGCCCAGCAGCAGTCTGGCTCCAGTGGTGAAGCAACACTATGCACACACTGCCCCTCAAGAGCTAATGTCAAAAACCTGAATTCAAGGCCTTCGTGACTGTGAGCCCCTGGACAAATGGGCCTCTTTGCTCCCCTCGCCCTGTGGTTGACCCTGTCTCCTGGGAGGCCCCAAATGGTCAAGCACTCGAAGGAATGGAGAGGTGAGTGAGGGATGGAGGCCAGAACCGGAAGAGAAGAGGTGAGCACAGAGGTCAAGTCCTGCTCCAAGCAGAGCCGTGTTTTCCCCGGGCAGGAACAGATGTTCCGGTCACCCTGTTCTGCACTCCAGAAGCCCAGGGAGAGCCCCTCTCCCCAGCTGGCCCCGTCCCTGCCCCCCCGGGGCTGTCACGAGGCCTGGACCAACAGGCCTGGTTCTGCTGTCCACGGGAAAGGCGGCTTCCTGGAAGCTCATCCCCTCCCCCACCGCATCCAGTCAACTCTGTTCCTGGAAGTTGAAGGAACTGGGCCACAGTGTCACCATGGCCGGAGCCCATGCCTGTCTTTGGCTCTCACCACCCACAGGAGGGCTTGGTGTTGCTGGCAGATAGGATTTGAGTTCCTGCCCAGCCACTCACCTGTTGTGTGGCCTGGGGCAAGTTACTTGACCTCTCACGAGCCTCAGTTTCCTCACATATAACATGGAGATAATAAAAGTACCTGAAGGAATTGAACAATGTGGGTGATGCATTTGGCACCATGGCCTGGCACCCCACAGCGCTCAAAACAGGGTAACTGTTGTATTATTATTATCCAGCTACCCTCATCCTCTTCAGGGCCATGGAAGGCTTGAAGAGATGGACCGACGAGGCATTCAAATGTCTTGGCTGCCAGGAGGGAATGCCTTTCTAATCAGCACACACGTCAGAGTCTAGTTATTAATACCCAGCCGGCCCCACCAGCTCTTGGATGTAGCATTCCAAAGACGAGGTGGAGAGGTGGGGAGGATGGGGCTGGGGAACAGGTGGCCGAGGCCGGAGGGCCGAGGGCCGAGGGCTGGAGCAGGAGCCCTCCCTCTGCATGGGAGCAACCCTTCCCAGCCTAGCAGGCAGCACTTGGCCCTTCTCCCGCCAGACAGCCTCCACCTGCAGTCTAGGGTCTGGGAAGGTGCGAAATTCCGGCCTGAAGTTGAGCTCCTGGCAGTCAAATCCTGAGTCCCCTGAGGGCACAGCACTGTCCTTCCGGGGATCCAATGCCCAAGTGAGCAGGGTCCCCCACAAGAGACAAATCAACTCACAGAATTGTGGAGTGTCGAAGGTAGCAGGGGGCTGAGAGAGCCCTCACCTGCCCTGGGGCTTCGAGCCCAGCCTCTGGGCTCAGACAGACCAGGGTGACTGGGAACATCTGTATTCCTCAGACTCGGTTTCCTCACTGTTAACCGGGAATTATTATTATAATTTTCTGCCCCTTCCTGTAATATCAACATTTTTATTTGGCTGTTGAAAAAACAAATTCCTATACAGCGCAGAGCTCTGCGTGCAGCAGGCGTTCAACACCTTCATTTTACACTGACTTCCTTCTGTTCCTTCCCGTGTCAGTGGTGGCAGACCTCAAGGAACAAAGATCTTCCAAGAATTTCCCATTCCCCAACCTGAGCTAACAATTGTATCAGACAATGCTTCTTTGCTTTCTTATATTGATTTTAAAAAGATTAACAACCTTATTTTTTTTAGAGCATTTTTAGGTGCACAGCAAAATGGAGCAGAAAGTACAGATAGTCCCCATATACCTCCTGCACCCCCCGACAGCCTTCCCGACCGTGTGCACCAGACGGGTACATTTGTTACAATCAGTGAACCAGCAATGATATGTCATCACCCAAAGCCCATAGTTTACATTAGACTTCACTCTTGGTGTGTATGGGTTTTGACAAATGTGTAGTGGCCTATATCCACCATTATAGTATCATACAGAATATTTTCACTGCCCTAAAAAGTCCATGTAATTCACTTCTCCATCCTTTTCTGTCCTCAGATCCCTGGCAACCTCTGAACTTTTTACTGTCTTCGTGTTTTTGCCTTTTCCAGAATGTCCTATTGTTGGAATCATACAGTATATAGCCTCTTCAGATGGACTTTTTTCAGTTAGTAATACGCGTTTAAATTTCCTCCTTGTCTTTATGTGGCTTGATGGCTCTTTTTTTTAGTGCTGAATAATATTCTATTGTATGGTTGTACCACAGTTTATTTATCCATTCACCTACTAAAGGGCATCTTGGTTGCTTCCAAGTTTTGGCAAATATGAATAAAGCTGCTATACAGATTCACGTGCAGGTGCTTGTGTGGACGTAAGTTTTCAACTGATTTGGGTAAATACCAAAGAACATGATTGCCGATTGTATGCGAAGAGTATGTTTAGTCTTGTAAGAAATTACCAAACTGTCTTCCAAAGTGGCTGCACCATTTCGCACTCCCACCAGCAGTGAGTGAGAGCTCCTCTTGCTCTGCATCCTCCCCGGCATTTGGTGTTGTCAGGCTTCAGATTTGGGTCATTCTGATGGGTTTAGTGGTATCTCCTTGTTGTTTTCATTCGCCATTCCCTAATAACGTATGATGGTGAGCATCTTTTCATATGCTTATTTGTCATCTCTATATCTTCTTTGCTGAGCTATTCAGATCTTTGACCCATGTTTTAATTGGGTTGTTCATTTTCTTATTGCTGAGTTTTAAGAGTTCTTTGTATGTGTTGAATAAGAGTTCTTTATCAAATATATCTTTCGCAAATATTTTCTCCCAGTCTGTGGCTTGTTGTCTCATTCTCCTGATTGATTTTTTTTAATGATTCAATTTTTTTTCCTGTTGTTAAAAAAATATTTTTATAAGTATATGTCACATGAATAGCAGAAAGGCTTGACTTTGCCAATGCCTTCATTCACAAGGGGCCCACTTTTGGCAGGTGTACCAGCTGATGTGGCATCCTGCAAGTACAGTATTGTGGCCCAGAGAGGGAATGTGACTTGCTTGAGATTGCACAGCCTGCTTCACTAAGATGATATATCCATGTCACGTGCATAACCTGCGAGTAATCAGAGAACTGTCTTGTTTGGTCTGTATGAGACTCCTGGAATGCTGCTTCTCTTTTCTTGACTTTTGAAAAATTGCAGAAAAATAACGTGACAACAGCAGATATTTTTTGAAAAGGAAAACATTGAAAAAAAACTACCCATGATCACACCACCCCAATAAATTAACTATTTCACTTTTCTGAGAATTTTGTCTCTCTAGCAAAGGTTGGGACAAGGTACGCAGTTATTGTAACGGTTATCACCTTAGTGTCTCCTGTACATTTGCATTTTACTTTTTTCCAGATTTTAGTTTTCAAAATGATATTTTAGAATGGCAGCATGATATTCTGTCTGTTCCTGAAAGATGCCCAGCTTGCTGCTGCTCTGTCTCGAATGGGCTTCCCCCAGGCTGCCACACGCCCGGCTCCTCCACATCGTTTGGGTCACCTCCTGGGGGGGCCTTCCTTGAATGTCTTATCTAAAACAGTCCCCCTGATTGCAAGTCTCTCTCCATCCCATTATCCTGTTTTATTCTCTTGAAAGCATTTATGACTATCAGAAATTCTCTTTGTTCTTGTGTCTGTCTTCTCCCACTACAATATGAGCTTCATGAGGACAGGGAACTCTTCCGTCTTGCTTGCTCTGTATTTCCAGTGCCTACAACAATGCCAGACACATGGTAGGAGCTCGATAAATCTTTATTTAAATGACTCAAGAATTCAGAAGACCACAATTTTCCAAGTTGGTCATTGACCATCCATTTTTTTTAACTTATTAGTCAATGCTGCAGTAGGCATCTTGGAGATTCAGTTTATCAAGGGTTTTGGGAGGAGGGCTTTGGCAAAAGCTTTGGGTTCCTCTCTCATCTCTGTCATTTACTCACTTTGTGATGTTGGCCAGCATATTTAACTTCTCTGACTCTAGATTTCCTTATTTGGAATGAGGGTAATATTAGTGCCTACCTCGTATGGTTACTGTGAGGATTGAATAAACATAATACCCATAAGTGCTTAGCACAATGCCCATGAAATACAGAGCAAATAACATTGGCCATCTGTTACCAGCGCCCTAAGTACTTTCTGGGTTTTGTCTCATGTCACCCTCAAAACCGTCCTATTTGCTGGTCACTTGACCAGGCTTATCTTGTGAAAATTCATCAGGCTGCAACTTATTTGCATGCTTTTCTGTATTTGGATTATAGTTAATAAAAAGTTTGCTTAACAACAGCAACAAAAGCCCCATGAGGTAGGAAGCTTTATCATCCCCATTTTACAGATGAAGAAACTAAGGCTCAAAGAGGTTAAGTCACTGGCTCCAGATCACAGAGAATAGGTGGTGAGGCTGAGGCTGTGGAGCCCCTGCTCTTAACCACAGCTCTTCATGCCCTGCTCACAGCCTGGCCTGATCAAACACTCATTAACCAGTACCTTTTATTATTGTTATTAACATTTAACATTTTTGTTGTTTAAGTTTTTTCTTCCTTTTTTTGGTGAGGAAGATTCGCCTTGAGCTAACATCTATTGCCAATCTTCCTATTTTTTTTTTGCTTGAGGAAGATTAACCCTGAGCTAACATCTGTTTTCCTCTATTTTGTATGTGGGTCACCACCACAGTATGGCACTGATGAGTGCTGTAGGTCCTTGCCTGGGATCTGAACCCATGAACCCAGGCTGCTGAAGCGAGTTGTGTTGAACTTCAGCACTGCGCCACAGGGCCAGCTCCTTTTTCTTCTATTTTAGATAATGCTTCAAAGAATGTCTTTGGGCATTTGTGGCTTTTCTCTGCTTTTGGATTATTTCACTTAGATACAATCCCAAGGGTAGAATTAACTGGGGGAAATGGGGCCCAGAGAGGTGAAGTGATTTGCCCAAGGTCACATAAAAGTAGTTGTTCTTGGAGCAGGGCCGTCATGCAGAGTTGCATAGGTTGTTCATTTCACAAGGGAACTTGGTCCAGGGGTGAGTGGGCTTCCTATAGGAGGCAAGAGCTAAGCCTTGGGCAGAGTGTGAATGGGCAGAGGAGAGAGAGGGCATTTCAAGTGGAGGCACACAGGAGGGGAGACTGAGGAGGGTGTGATGGGGGAAATAACGGGAAACTAGTCTCAAAGGAGTAGAGAATCAGAAAAAGGGGGATATTAGGAAATAGGTGGGGCTGGACCATTCACTCATTCCACAAATATTAGCTAGGCTCCTACTGTATGCCAGGAGCTGTGGATATAGCAGTAAACAAGGCCATCCAATCCCCCTACTCATGGAACAGATACTTTCTTGGGTGATACTTTCTCCACTTATAGACAGATAATTGATAAGGAAATTGAGTAAAACAAGTATAGATTGTGATAAATATAAAGAAAGAATCAAACAGGTGCTGAGTCCAACAGGTGCTGAGTCCAGAAGTAATGAGATGGGGACTTATTTAAATAGAGCAGTTAAAGAAAGGCTCTTTGGAGAGGTGATGTCTCAGTTGAGAAAAGGAAGACTATTCCAGGCAGAGCAGACAGCACATGCAAAGGCCCTGAGGTGGGTAATACAGAGAGGCCACTCAAAGCCATGCAGAAGAGGGTCTTGAGGGGTTGTAAGTTCAGAAGTAATTTCAGACAGTCAGTTTTGCAAAGGACTCTTCCCTCCATTCCAGGCTGACCTTTCTTCTGCGTTCAGTCTTACTTTTCCCTATGTCTGCTGGTTGACCCCACAGAGCAGTCACCTTAAAGTCATGTGTCTTTCCTAACCAGCTCCCTATCTCCAGTTGTCTTTCTAGTTCTCCACAGTCATCTAAACTGTTGCCAAGCTCCTTGGTCCTTCCTTCCTTATTCTCTCACTTCTGTCCCTTCTTTGGCCACCTTCCTAGACCAGGGAGCCAGCCAGGTACTGTGGTGCAGTAGGCCATGCAGAGTAGGCACTTTAGGGGCACACAGACCTGGTTCGCATCCCAGCTCTACCATTCAGTTAACTTCCCTGGGCCTTAGTTTACTGGTCTATAAGGGGAGTTATACCCTGCTGGGGGTGGGGGAGTGAAATGAGATGATGATGTCAGTGACAGCAGCTGGCACACAGTAGGTATTTTCTAAATGACGGTGTCTTGCCCTTCCCTATCAATCTTGAGAACTGTCTTAGTTCTTGTACCTTGGCTCTTCATATTTGGGAAGCAGAGAGATGGTAAAGATCTGGGGTAACCACCGACTCCCTAATTTTCTCTCTGGAGGAACCAAATCCCCAAGAATCCCCTTTTTCAAAGTATTTTAAACAGATAGCTTAATTTGTCATCATAATACCTATCTATCATTAACTGAGGGTTTGCTACGTGCTGGTTCCTGTGCGAAGTGCCTTATATGTGCTCTCTTTTCATCCTCATGACAGCCCTATGAAGGAATTTCCATCATTATCCCCATTTTATAGTTCAGGAAACTGAGGTTCAGGAAAGTAAAGTTACTGGTTTAAAAATCGCATAGCTGGGGCTGGCCTGGTGGTGCAGTGGTTAAGCTTGTGCGTTGCGCTTTGCTGGCCCAGGGTTTGCCGATTTGGATCCCAGGCGTGGAACTAGCACCACTTCTCAAGCCATGCTGTGGTGGGCATCCCACATATAAAATAGAGGAAGATGGGCATGGATGTTAGCTCAGGGCCAGTCTTCCTCAGCAAATAGAGGAGGATTGGTGGCAGATGTTAGCTCAGAGCTAATCTTCCTCAAAAAAAAAAAATCACAAAGCTACTTACGGGATGAAATTGGGACTTAAGCCCACATTTTTCTGGTGCCAAAAAATCCCAAAAAACAAAAAACTCTGTATACCCAACCACTAGGGCATCCTGCCTCACAGCCCATTAGGCAAAAGCAGGGAGGGCCAACATGTTTCACTTCCTGGACGACAGGAGGCCCAGACTGGGGAGAGATTTTTCTGAGTCCCATAATGGACTGGACACTAAGCCAGGCTGTGGTGGGCCTGGCCCCAGACCCCAGACTTGCTCCAGCAGAGCAAACTGGGAGGTCTGAGACCTCAGGGTGGCCCAGCCCTTCCTCCCTGAGCTGGAACGCCTCCCCAGAGCAACGGAGCCATAAACACAAGCAGCTCTTTCAACGGGACACTGAGCCTGAGTCACGCAGTATTTATAGACGGGCCTCCTCTCCTCTCCTCAGCTTTGCCAGGACTTATCAGGTTCACTTGGGGCTCAGAGGGTGACAACCTGTTTATCATCCAAGGTGCCCAGGCTGGCTGTTGGGACATCCTCCGAGAACGAGGTTTGGAGGCCTGCCCGTGTTTAGACCTGACCTGACCCCCACACCAGACTGAGGCAACTCTCCCTACCGGAGTTGTTCCACCTTCTCCCCAATGTCCCTCAAGCCCGCCCCACCACAACCACATGCACGCCCAGTGAACTCATGGTCTTGAGTTAGAATGGGACGGAAATGCTTCTTCTCTCAGGAAGACCTCTTGGATTGATCTGAGAAGGTTAAAAACTTTCTCTAGTCCCATTGCTCTTTGGGAGTGCATCCTCTCATTGGTCAGACCATTGAATTAATCATCATAACATTGACCAAGGAAACTCTCTGTACCCAATATTGTGCTAAGAGTTTTAACATTACCCTTTTTAATCCTTACAATAATTTTATAAGTTGGATATTAATTTAATATCATCTTTATAGATGAGGAAACTGAGGCTCAGAGAGGTGAACTTGCCCAAGACCACACAGCCAGTAAGTAGCAGGGCCAGGCTCAAAATCTAGGCCTTCTTTGATTCTAGAGTCCAAGCTGTGGGTGACCTTGGGCACATTACTTCCCCTCTGAGCCTCGGTTTCTTTATCTGTAAAATGGAGACACTAATACCTACTTCTCACAGTTGTAAGGACTGAAGAAAACTGGTACACGGTAGGCTCACAACCACTGGCTGCTGCCCCCCACCTCCCGCCCCCAACGATCAGCGAATTAGCTGGTTCTAAGCTGCTCAGGACAATCAGCCAGGCCACATCTGGCTCTGACTTCAGGAACTTGAGTCCAGAACCCAGGCTGTTCCAGCCACTGCGCCCACCCTTGTTTCTGCCCAATAGCCAGGCTCCCTGTCCCAAGGGACTCAGAGCCCAGTGGCTGGGGTGTGTGTGGGGGGGTGAAGGGGAGAGGGAGTGAGGGGGTGGAGAGGGAATTGGGGGCTTAAGGGGTGGCTGTGTGCAGAGGCACAGTAGACTGACCAGGCTCTCACCCCTGGGATCGATTTTGGGTGGTGCCAGCCCAGGGGGCCGGATTTAGTGGTTGAGCTTTGACCCCAGCTGGGTGGCAAGGCTGCAGGAACTAGGCAGAACCTGCTTGTGTGATTCCTGGAGGGCTGGGGGCTCCCGAGGCTCTGAGCCCTGCAAAGACCTGTGGGCTGGGTTTCTGAGTCTTTGCCAAGGGCAGCCTGCTCCTCTCTGCCGTCTTCACCGCCTCCTCCGCTAGCCCAGTGCAGAGCCACTAACTTGGGGTTCAGACTGATTTGGGTTCAAGGCCCAGCTGTTCTATGTACTACCTGTGTGACCTTGGGTGAGGTACATTACCTTGGTGTCCTGATCGAGAAATGGAGACAATCAGCTCCCTCACAGGGCTGTGATGATTAAATGGGGTCCCTGGGTAGGGCTGTGCCCCCTCCTTCATTCTCCCTTCCCCTACGGGGGCCCATGAGGGCAGGGCTTGTTCTCCTGTCCTCACCCTGCCTTGTAGGGGCCTTTAAATGCATTCCCTCCGGCCTTGACCTGGCTGCTCCAGGGTCTCACGGTGCTTCCAGAAACCCTAAGTCCCCTCTGGCCTCCTGGCCAGGGCCCAGCTCACTCAGCTGTGGCTCAGATTTCCTACTGGGCTCGTTAGAGGGCCTCGGTAAGGAGCCCCAGCCCTTGAGTCCTAATCCGTAGGAACAGTGACTGTTTAATAGTGGGGATTTCTTTCCAGCCACTTTCTACGCCTGTACAACATGTTTGATAGATAAATTTATTTACATACACGTTATTTTTTTAATAGAAAAGAATCAGAAAACATATAAGTGGTGTATATTTTTCTGTTTGTGCCTAACAATATATTGCTGACATCTTTCATATTGGTGTTCAATATAGAAAGCTCAATGTCATTTTGTTAATTGGAGAAATATTTGTATAAATGTTTAACAATATATTGCTGACATCTTTCATATTGGTGTTCAATATAGAAAGCTCAATGTCATTTTGTTAATTGGAGAAATATTTGTATAAATGTTTATTCATTTTATGCACGGACAGGTGGAATGCTTATTGGGGTATACTTTTGTTTTCTTTCTTAATAAACTTTTAAAAAAGTATAATATACATTCAGAAAAGTGCACAATTCATCAGGGTACAGTTTTCAAGGGATTTTCACAAAGTGGCTGTGCCTGCAGAGCCCACCGCCAGGTCAGGAACCAGATCATCACCAGCGCTCCCGGAGCCCAGCTTACCCCGCGTCCAGCCCCCCAGCCGAGGGTAACAGGACCCTGACCTCTAACAGCCTAGGTTAGTTTTGTCTTCTTTGAACTTTATGCAGACAGACTCATACAGCATGTAGGCTTTTGCTCAACATTCTTTATGAAATTCATCCATGTTGCTGCAGGCGGCAATATTTATTCATTCTTGTTGCTTTTTAGTACATGATGTGAGCACACACAGTTTAGTTATTTGTTCCATTGGTGGACACTGGGATTGTTTTGAAAGTTTTGCACTACAAACAATATTGCCCAAAAGTCCTTGTATGTAAATAGACCTATATATCTGAGTATCTATCTATCTATATCCAGCTAACTAACTAACTATATCTTTCTGTCATCTTTCCACTTTTTTGATGAGACAGATCCTTGCAATATAACAGCTGAGCTGCCGAGTCACATGTATGAATATTTTACATCTTGATTTTGTCAAATTGCACCCCTTCCCCCAAGGTCAAGAGGAGCAGCAATGTCCGTTTCTCTACACCTTCACCAACCTTGGATATTATTAATCTTTAATATTTTTATCAGTCTGATGGAAGAAAAATCAGATTTTATTGTGGTTTAATGGGATTTTTTATATTAGTGAGGACGAGCACCTTGTTTTGTTTTAGAGGAGAGGGCATCGGCACTTATTCCTTTGTAAATTGCCTTTTTGTTTTAGGGGAGAGGGCATCGGGGCTTATTCCTTTGTAAATTGCCTTTTTGTATCCTTTGCTTATTTTTAAAACTTGCATGTATTATGGGTATTGACACCTGATCTTGACGTGTGTTTCTACTGTTTTCTCCTAACGGTCACTTGTCTTTAGCTTTGTTTATGGAGCAACTGCCGGTTTAAATATAGTTTGTTTTCCTCCTGCTTACTGTTATGATCTGGATTGTCCTGAGGGTGTGCGTGGCAAACCCAAGGTTCAAGCTGGTGGGGGCAGGGAGCAGCAGACCAGGTGGGTGGGCAGTGGGCCCCCAAGACTGTCTCTCTGGGGTGTAAGCACAGAGCCCCTGGGCCTTGACTTTGCCCCAAGGTTTCCTCCAGTCCCTTTTCCAGTCTTCTCAGTGCCACCCGGGCCTCACTGTCAGTGAAGAGAGTCTCTGCCCACAGGCCAGGGGCCAGGCAGGGATCAGGGCACGTCAGGGCCAGTGTTAATGGGGCAGTAGAGGGAGTGGAAGTTTAAGAGCGAGGGCTAAGCAGCTCGACTCTCTGAGTTCAAGTCCTGAACTCAACATGCGTTCGGTGCCTGCCTTAGTCTGCTCAGGCTGCCATAACAATATACCACAGACTGAGTGGCTTAAACCACAGAAGTTTATTTGTCACAGTTCTGGAGGCTGGGAAACCCAAGATCAAGGTGCTAGCGAGGTAGGTTTCATGATGAGGCCTCTTCTCTTGGCTTGTAGATGACTGCCATCTCACTGTGTGCTCACATGTCCTGTCCTCAGCATGTGTGCGTGAAGAGAGAGAGAGCGAGTGGGCTCTCTTGTGTCTCTAAGGGCACTAGTCCCATTGGACTGGGGCCCCAACTCATGACCTTATCTAAGCCTAATTGCCTCCCAGAGGCCCCATCTCCAAATCCCATCATATTGGGGGTTAGAGCTTCAACATATGAATTTTGGGGAGACACAAACATTAAGTCCATAAAAATGCCTCAGATCGTTTTCTAGAAGGGTAACCTTAGGCAAGTTACCTAATCTCTCTGTGACTCATTTTCTTATCTGTAGAATAGAGATGATAATAGTATTGCCCTGATGAATTAATAAATAAGTTAATAGCTATAAAACACTTAGGACAGACTGTGATAGCCTGCCTCTGAGATAGTCCTCAATAATTCTTGCCTCCTTATGCAATCCCCTCCCACACTGTATCCGGGTTGGTCTGTGTAATCAATAGAACACAGTGGAAACGATAGTGTGTGATGTCTGAGGCTAGGTCATAAAAGACATTGCCACTCTGTCTTGCTCTTTTGGATCACTGGCTCTGGGGGGAGCCAGCCACCATGCTATGAGGATGCTCAAGCAGCCCTATGGAGAGCTACATGTGCTGAGGAACCAAGGCCTCCCATCAACTTGCCAACTATGTGAGTGAGCCACTTTGGAAGTGGTTCCTTCAGGTCCAGTCAAGCCTTAAGATAAACTGAACTGCAGCCCCAGCCAACATCTTCATTACAACATCCTCAGAGACACTGAGCTGGAACCACTTGGCTTAGCTGCTCTTGAATTCCTGACTCACAGAAAATGTGTGAGATAATCAATGTTTATCATTGTTCTAAGCTGCTACGTTTGGAGGAAATCTGTTATGCAGCAATAGATAATACACAGACCATGGGATTATCCATAGTAACTCTCCAGTAAATGCCAGCCAGTATTAGTCCCCTGACTGTGAAAATATTAACAACAATGTTTGCTGAGTGTCTGTCATGTGCCAGATATGTGCCATGTGCCTGGGCAAATGGACTCCCACTTCTGTGCCATCAATTTTCGGCAAGGAGTAGAGTGTTGGGGGCAGACACGGAACCTTAGCCTCTCGGGGCTAGAAAGGCTCAAAGAGATCATTACTCCACCCAACTCTCATTTTACAGATGAGGAGACTGAGACACTGGTTACCAAGGTAACAGAGCTGATAGGTGGAGGAGCCTAAACTTGAACTCAGATCCATTAGTGCCCAGGGCAGCCTCTTGACTGTTGTTCTGTACTCTCAGGGCCTTAAAGTAAGGGTCTATTGCATCTCATAGTTTATAAAGCACTGTCAATACTTTATTTCAGGATCATTTGATGTAGAGCCCCCTACAGACCCTATTGACACCCATGTCCCCTGGGGTAATCCCTTTCTCTAAGGGCCACCCACACCCCAGAGCTCTTGTAGCTGCCCACTATGGTTGTCTGGACCTGGGGACAGCGGGAACAGGCCTGTGGGACTCCTGGCCCTGAGTGGTGAGATCCTGAGATGCTCCGCGACCCTTCCATGGCACATGGGCCAGGCCCAGTGGCCTTTGCCCTGGCATCTGGGGCACTGCATCATGCCCCAGACCCCATGGACCTGCCTCTACCAACTGCTCTGGGTTTAGCCTCTGGATCAAATGACCTGTTGGTTTGATCCTGTGATTTGGGATGATTCTTCAAAGAGGATGTCATTGAAGCATATGACAGGGATCTCAAACTATGAAAAAAAATAGTCCCTTCCCTTCCCCTCCCCCTCCTTTCTGAGGGTGCTGGAAGGGAAATACAGAGGAAGAGGCAGGGCAGACTCCCCCCTCCAGGGGAGTCATGAGGGCAGGGGGAGAACAGCACACACGTGGAAAGGATCTCCTCCATGATGTACTGAGGAAGCACTGAAGAATGCCTGAGCTTTGCGGCAATGAAAGGGGAGATGGCAGTGGTTTCCTCTCCAGCATCACTGCCCCCATGCCTGCGTCATCCATCCCAGGAGGACTCTGAGAACCCAGCCGCTGGGGAGGGGGAAGGACCCTCAGGAATCATCTCTTACAGTTGCTCTGTTTGGCAGATGAAGAAACTGAAGGTGGGTGGGGCTTGCTGGGCATCACATTGCTTGTCTCTGGCAGAGCCGGAGATGAAGCCCAGGTGTCCGGGCCCTGGGCCAGGGTTCTCTCCTGGAACCAAGAGGCCTCAAAATCTCAGGTTTCTGAAAAGTACCCTCTCTAGTGACTATCAAAAAGAGCCTAGACTTTGGGGTTAAATCAGCCTCTTCCAGCTCTGCCTACACTAGCCGGGGGACTTGGGGCAACTCCATATACTGATCTGTGCCTCAATTTTCTCATCTGCAAAATGGGGATAAATATGAATTACTCATGGTTTTTGTGGGGACTGAATGAAATAGTGCTATAAAGCTCTCAGTAGATGCCAAGCCACTTGTAAGCATTAAATCAATCAAAAATAATGTTGTAATTACCATTACCTTCCATCCCTCCCTTTTCCTTGCGAGGCCCAGACCATTCTTCTTGCTGCTTTGCCTGACACCTGGGACCCCCTCTGGCACTAAAGCTCCTCCCACTAGTAACACAGACATTGGGGGCAGTCCCAAATGAGAAGTCTGTCTCTTAGCTGGGGGATGTGAAGTCACTTCACCTCTCTAAACTTCAGGTCCTGATATGTCAAAATAAGAACCGTAACACCCAGAATCTTCCTTTGACAGATCGAGGGCATAGAGGAATGGGAGGGAAGGCGACTGCTATAGATTAAAAGAGATTGATGAGACAGAAACAACAAAATTTGCCATGTATAAGACTTTATTTGGATCGGATTTAGACAAACTAACTGTCAAAAGATATTTGAGACAATCAGCGACCTCTGAAAATGGTTTGGAAATTAGATAATATTAAAAAATTCTTATTTTTGTTGGGTGTGATAATGGCATGCTGATTATGTAAGAAAAAAAAAATCCGTATCAGTTAGAAATGCTTACTGAAGTATATATGGGAGAAATGACTTGATGTCTAAGATTGGCTTTAAAATATTCCATAAAAAGAAGTGTGGGGGGCCAGCCCCATGGCCTAGTGGTTAAGTTCGTGCACTCTGCTTTAGTAGCCCAGGGTTTCGCCGGTTCGGATCCTGGGTGTGGACATGGCACCGCTCATCAAGCCATGCTGAGGCGGCATCCCACATGCGACCACTAGAAGGACCCACAACTGAATATACAACTATGTACTGGGGGGCTTTGGGGAGGAGGAGGAGGGGGAGGAGAAGAAAGATTGGCAATAGATTTTAACTCAGGTGCCAATCTTTAAAAAAAAAAAGAAGTGCAAGGGTGTATAGATGAAATAAGATTGTTAAAATATTATTAAAAGTTGAGGGTTTGGTTACCTGAGTTCAGTATACTATTCTCTCTACTTTTGTATGTTTGAAATTTTCATTAATAAACAGTAAAAATAAATAAACGAGAAGATGTGTAGAGAGGGAAGCAGCAAAATGTAGCAGCTAAAAGCTCTGGGCACCACTGATATTCCACGTTTGTCTCTTCATCTCTTGGCCTATAGCTTTACAGGATGCTCCAATAACTGGTAATGACACTAGTTTATAACTTCCTGGTTCTGATGCTGGCTCTGCCACTCACTGGCTGGGGGACTTTGGCCAAGTGACTTAATCTCTCTGAGCCTCTTAGCTCAGCTGCAAAAGAGGGAAAATCATGAGCCATACTTCACTGAGTTATTTTGAGGACTGAGCAAGAGGATGGATGGAAAGGGTTTGGCACAATGCCTGGCATGCAATAAGCACTCAATAAATGCTTCAGTGCGAGGAACATATGTTTAGGAGTCAGGCTGCCTTGGATGTGAACCCCAGCTCAGCTCTGCCTCTTGGGGCTGTGTGACTTTGGCCAAGCCAATTAACTCTCTGAATCTCATTTCCTCCTGGGGAAAACGGAGATCAGAATATCTTCCTTGCAGAACTGTTATGAGGATTAAATGACAAGACATGTTTTGATGGCCAGCACGGCCCATGTGGGAATTTCCCTCCCTTATCCCTTGACTTTCAGCAGTGCTGGGCTTGCCAACACCCAGGCTGGAGTCGATCCCACTGTCCATTTGCTTGGCTTTTGCACCTGGACTGCCAAGCATGGCCGGAGACAGTCAACAGAACCATGTGAATGGCTCCTTGCAAATGGCAAATCAGTGCTGGGAAATATCAGCGAGGCTCTTCTGCTCCCAGACAGTCCTTCCACCCCTCTCTAGGGCACTTCCTCCTGTGTTTCACACTGGCTGGTCCACTACCTGCTCACAGTATGCTCCCCCTGCCTCAGCTTCAGAAGTTGACCTCAACTCTCTCTTAATCAAGGTCATCAATATGAGCACATTTCTCTCCAACCCCTACACCTCTGATTCTCACCTCCATCCTTTCCTCTCTCTCCTATCCTCCCAACTCAAAGGTTGGAGTGTCCTTCTCCTCCCCAAGTCTTTAGAATTTACTCCATCAACACCTCACCCACAATATTCCACTACTTTCTCTCCACTGGCTGCACTGTCTCAGCTAAAAAAAAAAACTTGCTCAAGGACCTTAATCTCCCCCAACTTTGACAGTGACCTGCTGCTTCCATATTTAACTCACTCATCCACTTGTTCACTCATTTAAGAAATATTTGTTGAGTTCCTACTATGTGTCAGATATGGGGGGTACAGAGATGAATAGAGACAGTCTTTGCCCTCAAAGTCTTCAAAATCCAGAGAGAGAATCAGACTCACAAACAGATGATGGTAAGATGACAAGTGAGATGAAAGGTGGACCCATGCTTGATGCTGAGATTGGTTGAGTGGTCAATGGGAGGAAGGGGGAGCCCAAGGATGGCTCTGAGCTTCCTGGTCTGTGCAAATGGGTGAATGGTAGTGCTGTTCACTGAGACGTGAGACAAGGAAAACAGAAGGGGGAGTTAGGTGCAGGGAAAGATGGGGTGTTCTGTTTGGGGTATGACGAGTTTCGGGTATTATTGGAACATCCCAGTAGAGGCTTCCAACAAATCTTTAGCTTAAGGGAGACAGAGGTCTGAAATAGAGTTAGAGATTGAGGATCATTGGCATATAGAAGTTGGAATCATGGACGTACATAGAGTGCTCTCCGCTGCAAGTAACAGTATTCTCACATCTTAAGTAGTCAAGAGGTGGGCAGTTCCAGTGGTGGGTAAATTGGCAGCACAATGATGGCATCAATGACCCAGGTGCTTTCTATAGCTCCTCTTTGCCATTCTCAGAGGTGGATTTCTTCCTCGGTCTTGTCCACTCTTGGTTGCAAGATAGCTACCCTCCTCTCTCACAAGCCCATTCAAGGGCAAGAATGAAGCTTTCTTCTTGAATTTCTCTTTTTATCAGGAAAGAAATCCTTTCTCTGTAGCCCACCTCCACCAGCCCTTGGGTCTCCTTGGCCATAACTAGTCACTTAGGCAAAGGAGGATGGAATTCTGGTGATAGGTTTAAGGCTTTGTCTCCTGTGGCAGTGGAGAGGCCCGCCTTCCAGGAGAACAACGCTGCCTGATGCCTGAAACTAAACAGAGGACATGTGGGCGAGGAAGAAGGGATGGCTTCTTTTCAACCCTCATCCTCTTCCAACCCTTGGCTGGCCTGCCAGTGTTGACCTGCAGTTCAACAGAGACATAAGGATTTTGGGCTCCTGAGTCAAGCATATCTGAGTTCATGTCCTAGAGCCACATCTTGCAAGCTGTATGACCTCATACACGTTATTTCACTCTGTGCCTGAGTTTCCTCATCCGCAGAATGGAGATATAGTTGTTCTTATGTCGTTGGCTGTTGAGATGTTGAAATGAAGCAATGCATGATGTGCTTGGTGCAGTGTGTAGCACATGGTAAATGCTCGGCAAAACTAGCCATTCACATTTAGGGGGGCCACCCTCTCCTTGAAATCCCCCAGCCCCTTGTCCTCCATGCCACCTCCTCTTTCTCTGACTGGTTCCCCTTCTTCCCCTTCTCCCTCCCATTTCTTCCCCGTCCCAAGGTTGGCTCCTCTGCCCTCACTACTCACTAAGTCTTCTCCAACCATCAACTCTTCTCCAGGCTGAGGTGATGAAACCTACCCTCCTGCCACGGCTCTTTCTTGAGATGCTGGACACTCCTCCCATACATTCTATAGCCTCTTAGGCTCATCCTGAGGCCTGATGTCACTCCTCCCACTCTCACCCCAGCGCCTTGTACTGATGGCCCCAATGTCCCTTTGCATGAGATTCTACCTAAAAAATAACTTGGAACTACTCCAATGCTACCTGCCAACAGGGAAGATGTCCGGAAGGACACGGAGAAAAATTCAAGTTTGTACAGAGGGCAGAGGAGAGCATGTGGATAACTTCTAAGTGCCTAGGTAGGCATTACATAATAGTTATTTCTGTCTCTCTCCCCCCCGAGACTGTAGGAATCTCAGGGCAGGGAAAAGGAGGACTCATCTACCTGTCACCTTGGCGTCTGATGTATAGACAGTACTGAGAAAAATTTCCAATGAATGAATAAGATTCCTGGCTTTGCCACTTACTTTCTAAGTGACTTTGGATAAGGTCTTTTCCTTCTAAACCTCAGTGTCAAAATCTATACAATGAGGGCACTGGACCATGTCTCAAGGGAGCCCTTTCAGCATTAAAATACAGTTAGTGGCCAAAGGACGGAGAGATGGCCTTGACGGGGTGGGGGTCTCAAGGTCTCCAGCAACGTGCTGTGCTCAGGGATGAGCTCAGAGAGAGGGGCTGGCCTGACCCCTCATCTTGGGGGCTGCCCAGGACTCCAGAGGGGGTGGACCTGATTTAGGTCAGTGAGAGGGCACTGACGATTAACTCCACAAATCCCAGTGGCCCACTTGCTGGGTTTCATCCCTGGCTTACCAGCCTGGTATGGGAGGAGACTAATTTCTGGAGGAAACTCTGGGTGGCCAGTCCTCCCTCAAGCCTGCCCACGGACAGGCTGTTCTTGTTTACGACCCCCGTCCCAGGGGAACAGCGATTGCTCATCCCTTCATGTGATTTGAGAGGGCGGAGCTTTCAGGCCTGGGGGAAACTCAAGCCCCGCCAGCCGCCAGCCGCTTGGCATCGGAATGCTCAGCTGGTCCCCTCCTGGGGCTCATGTGACCAGGGTCCAGCTATAAATATCAGAGGGGCCTCAGCCAAAGACAGAATTCAGGCGCCAGGAGAAGAAGGCAAAGAAGCTCTGGGTGGGTGTTTTGTGACACAGGCAAGACCCCAGGTCTGCTTAGAGCGAGGCGAGTGAAGGAGGCAGCCAGGTAGAGGCCCACATCTCCCGACAATATGGATTATAAGTCAAGCCTGATCCAGGATGGGAACCCCATGGAGAACCTAGAGAAGCAGCTGATCTGTCCCATCTGCCTGGAGATGTTTACCAAGCCAGTGGTCATCTTGCCCTGTCAGCACAACCTCTGCCGGAAGTGTGCCAATGACATCTTTCAGGTCAGTGCCGGGCATGGCCTAGTTCCAGGGCCCCAGGTGGCTATTCAGTTTTCCCATGATGAAAGCCCTTCTCTCCTAGCCCAGGATCCTTCCAAACCAGGGCTGGTTTTTCCCTCTCCGAAGTGACCCCCTGCCACGGCCTCAGGACAGGGCTGAGGGGGGCTAGGGAGGCGGCTCTGGCTGCCTCATTCCTTCTCCATGACGCATGTTTCCCCTCCCCGCCTCACCCACACCCTGAGCACCACGGTTGACTCTCCAATCAGGAGTCAAATGCCTCAAGCGATAAGTGGGAGAAGCAGGCAGAGGAGAGAGAAACCAGACCCCAGGGTTGGAGCCAGCTCCATGGTGGCAGGGGCCCCAGAGCTTTAGGAGGACGGTGGCTGGGAGGGACAGGGCAGTTGAGGGATCTTCCCTTTTGAGGCTGTTCCCTGTAATACGGGGCAGGAGGGTCTCCATCTTCCTAAGAAAGGAATGGGAATGGAGGTCCCGGCTGGGAGGCAGGACTCAAGTTTCCCCAGAAGCATTTTACAAAATGGCCTCTCGCTATTTTATCTTTAAAGTAGCAGCCCCAGGAGCTGGCTCTAAGTATAATGCTCATTTCATGAATGGGCAAACTGAGGCTTGGAGAGTTAAGGTTGCTTGCCCGAAGTCATTCAGAGAAGAACGGTGACTTGAACTTAGGTCTGCTGACTCCCAAACCTGTTGATTGCTTAGTTGCTTCTCAGGCGCTCCCTTTGTAACTGAGCTGGCTCTCATCTCAGGATGGGCAGCTCCAGGTTGTGTGATTTGACAAGAATGGTTGGGATGGGGCCGGCCCTGTGGCCGAGTGGTTTATTTCGGATCCTGAGCATGGAAATGGCACTGCTCATCAAGCCATGCTGAGGAAGCATCCCACATGCCACAACTAGAATGGACCCACAACTAAAAATATACAACTATGTACCGGGGGCCTTTGGGGAGAAAAAGGAAAAATAAAATCTTTTTAAAAAAAGAGTGGTTGGTTAGGGGCTGGCCCCGTGGCCGAGTGGTTAAGTTCGCGCGCTCCGCTGCAGGCGGCCCAGTGTTTCGTCAGTTCGAATCCTGGGCGCGGACATGGCACTGATCATCAGACCACGCTGAGGCAGCGTCCCACATGCCACAACTAGAAGAACCCACAACGAAGAATACACAACTATGTACCGGGGGGCTTTGGGGAGAAAAAGGAAAAAATAAAATTAAAAAAAAAAAAAAAGAGTGGTTGGGGTAAGGAGGGGGAAGGACAGCCAGAGATTAGAAAGGGGGCGTCTGAGGAGGGACCCCAGGTCTCACCTCTGCCCTTGCCACCCGCAGGCTGCAAATCCCTACTGGACCAACCGAAGTGGCTCAGTGTCCGTGTCTGGAGGCCGTTTCCGCTGTCCCTCGTGCCGCCATGAGGTGATCATGGATCGTCACGGAGTGTACGGCCTGCAGAGGAACCTGCTGGTGGAGAACATCATCGACATCTACAAGCAGGAGTGCTCCAGGTCAGTTCGCCCGGCTGCTGGGAGCCCATCGTCCCTCCCCTGCTGTTCCGTGCCCAGCTTTCCCAGGCTCCTTCCTCCTTCACCTGCTTGGGATCCAGGGCCCTAGCTGGACAAGAAACACTAGCCAGTCCAGAGAGCCAGCCCCCTCTTCCTCAGGCAGGAACAGAGGCTCATCTCTGTCCTCCAGCCCTGGCTCTCAGTGTCACTCTGTGAATGGGAAGGGGCCCAGATATTAGGCTGCCCTCCCTGGAGATACTGACACAGAAACCAGGGAAAGATGAGTTATGAGAAGGAGAGAGGACTGAGGCCAGCAAAGTGGCCCTGATAAGCAGAGAAAGTGCCCAGTGAGACCACAGCCAGTTTCTCTAGTGATAGCAACGGCTATCCTCCCACGTGCTCCAAGGCACAGCCCTGGGCACCCCGGGCCCCCTGGGCCCCAGGAACGCTTCCTCCTGCTGCTTCACACAGTCCTGTGGGCCAGGCATGACTTTTATCATTCCCATGTCACCAATGAGGAAGCTGAGGCTCAAAGAAGTGAAGTCAGCTACCCAAGGTCTGGAAAGTGGAATCGCTGGGAACGAGCCCAGTAGATTTAGCTCCAAGTCTCCCTGTTTGCAAAATAGCAGCTCAGACTCAGGCGGAATTTGTGAGTGGTGGACATGGTGCAGCGTTGGGCCTCCAACTGGAAAGAGACACAGCTACCAGGGAGATCTTTACATATCAGGACATCCTGACAAGTCTTCCAAGCTGCTGACCTCACAGTTCTTAAGGTCCAAAACCTCCACCAAGTGCCTGCCTGCAGGCAGTGTCCTGCCCAAGGAAAGGCAACAGACCAGTCCTAGCCAGAAGGAGCCTGACCTGGGGAACCGTGTTTGCTGGTCTGACTCTGTTACTAATGCATTGTAGGATCTTGGGTAAGTCTTTGGGCCTTCATTTCCCCTGTCTGCAGAAGGGGACAGTAAGATTTATTGTGACTATCAAATAGGATTTTGGTTGGAAACATTAAAAATGTCAAATATTTATTGAGCACCTACTATGTGCAGGCACTGTGCTAAGTATTTTCCATGTGTTGTCCCTTGTTTAATTCTCACCGTAATCCTCTAAGGCATTCTTACCCTCATTTTACGATGAGGAAACGGAGGCTCAGAGAGGGTTAGAGATTTGTCCAAGGCTAGTCAGTTGAACGTGGTGAAGCTGAGAGGGAGCCTGTGTGACTGACTCTATGGTGAACATTTCACCTGCTATTGCCTCTCATCTTGCTGGAGTTTGAACACTACAAAAATACAAAATATATTGTTGATCACTATAATAGTAATAAAGTCAATATTGCACAAAAATATTAGCCCACCCACTGTTGACCTTTGAAGAGAATGTTGTATTTGAACCCTTCAAGGCCTTTCCACGGAGTTGAATGACAGCGATAGCTTCCCTTTATTGAGGGTCTGCTCTGTGCCAGGGCCTACACATTCATTACAGACAACTCCTGCCATGATCCCACTAGCTCTGGGATGAAACCAAGGCTCAGAGAGGTGAAATCACTTGTCCAAGGTCACAAAATAAGTGGCAGAACAATCTGGATTTGAACCCAGATGCTGATGCCTGGGCTTGGGAGGATGGGCATCTGGGATGGCAGTGAGCACGGGCACCAGACCTTCAGGATCTTGCCTCACCTCTGCACCTACTGCCATCCCAGAGCTCCCTTCCCAGGTGATAGAGACAGGTGAAAAAGGGTGACCCCTGCCAGCATGGGGTGGGGGTGGCCCTGGGCTAAAAGATACAAAAATAAAAGTCTGGAAAGGGGCTTATTTAAGAAGTTGAAATGATCAGTCATGCAAGGCTATTTGAAGATGGGGGGTTAACATTGATGGGGACAGTCACGATTTGACATTTAGAGATGCCTGCTGTGTTGGGGGTGGGAAATCAGAGGTGGTGTAGACATGGTGTTGGCTCTAAATAAGTGTATAGTCTGGCTGAGGGAAGACCTAGACTCAAAAAACTGAATCTCGGGTAGGAAGTGACCGATGCCCTGAGAGGTGCACAGGTAGCATCCCAGAGACGCTCAGCGCAGAGAGACGAGGGGAGAAAGGCGTTCTAAGAATGCGCATTTCGGAAGAAAGAAAAGGAAGAGACTCTGGACCCTGGGAAGAATCTCTGGACTAGGATTCCAGGCTCATGCTGGGCTGTTGGACAGCCCTGGGCTGCCCATGTTCTAGTTGTGTGACTCGGGGCACACACACTGCATCCTTCCCTGAGCCTCAGGCACCGTCATGGCGTGCTTACTGGTTTTTCCTTTCTACCTGTATTTAATTACCACCTCCTCGATGCCGGGCACTGTACACTGCAGATCCAGGGGTGAAGAGAACAGGCAAGTTTCCCTGCTTTGATGGAGGTTACAGTCTGGTGGATTAAATATAGAATTCAGTGTGGCCACGAGTATAACTTGCTTTGCCCAGAGCCCGACCTGCAGTATCCAGGAGCTATGGGGACTATAATTAGAGCAAATGAACTTGAGCCTCCCTTGCCCTGACTTGCTGGGTGACCTTGGGCAAGTCAATTCACCTCTCTGGGGCCCAGTTTCCTCTTCTAGAGATTGCCTCCAGCTGTGACTCTGAGATTCTACAACCCTTCCCATGTCCTGCACTGGCAGGGCCTAAGGCCAATTCCATCCATGGAGTTTGAGTCCTAGGATGTGGGGACAGCCTTGGTGTCATTGGCTTCCCTGGTCCTGGGTCCCCAGAGGATGAAAAGAAAAGAATTGGGGACCGCTAACCACTAAGAGCTCAGGTCATAGATCTGGGGTGGTCTCCTGGAGCTGGGGGAGGACACAGGGACCAGGGACCCCTAGCCCATGACTTATGACTCTTCTCCGCTTCAGTCGGCCCCTGCAGAAGGGCAGCCACCCCATGTGCAAGGAGCATGAAGATGAGAAAATCAACATCTACTGCCTTACGTGTGAGGTGCCCACGTGCTCCATGTGCAAGGTGTTTGGCGCCCACCAGGCCTGCGAGGTGGCCCCGCTGCAGAGCGTCTTCCAGGGACAAAAGGTACTGGCCCAAGCCACTTCCAACCCCAGCCTGGGCCTGCTAGGCACGACCCAATGATTCAGGATGTGGATTTGATCCCCGTAGATCTGCTGAGCCGGCCTTTCAGGAATAGTCCCTCTGGAGGGACTTCCTAGGCTGCGGGGACAGCAGCCCTTGCCTTCCTGGGGGAGGTGGCTGAGCTCATGGGTTATACTTAGAGCCACTTGAGAACACCTGGGTGTGGCCAGAGGGGAGAGACCAGACCCCAGGGCCAGGCCACCAGGGTTCTCTCAGGCCACGACTTCTACATCCCAGTGTGCTTTGGGCCCCAGATGCCTCTTCCTGTGTCGGTCACCCCTCCAAGTCTTCAAACTCCCCTGCAGCAGGAGGCAGCTGGGAGCCCTCTCCCTGGGCTCCTGGGCCTGTGGCAGCCCTGCCATCCTGTCCAGGCAGTAGGCTGTGGTCCCTCATTCCGTATTCTTTCCTCCCTACCTCCCTCTCTTCTCTTGGTCTCTCTCTTCTAGAACTCTCCAGCTCTATTTGTTTTCTGCAACCCTTCTTTCCTAGAAACAAGCCCTCCTCTGCTAGTACATTGCTGTGTATTTTGGGCAGCTCATTTCCCCTCTCTGGGCCTTATCTGTAAAATAAGAGATGCACTATCTCTCTGATATTCTCTGCTCTGGACCTGAGCTGCACCTCAGAAAGGGGCTCTTTCTAGCAGAGAGGGGAGTGAGGTTGCCATTTTGCTGCCACTCCCAAGAGGGCAGGCCCTGAGACTATTTCTGTCTCTCCTCTCCTGATTCCCCACCCCTCCTGTCTAGACTGAGCTGAGTAACTGTATCTCCATGCTGGTGGCGGGGAACGACCGTGTGCAGACCATCATCACTCAGCTGGAGGACTCCTGTCGAGTGACAAAGGTGAGAGGAAGAATAGCTCTGCCTGGGGCTTCGAAGCCTCCCAGTGTGGCCCGGTCTCTGGGGTGAAGGCTCACCCATGGGATGTAACTAAAGGTTGGGGCCTGGAGCCTGGAGTGTTCAGGCAGGGATGGTGGGGGAGGGACTGACTAATCCACTCATCCACTCACTCAACAAATGCTTCCAGAGCACAGCTGTGTGTCAGGCCCTGCCAAAGGTGCTGGGGATGGGGTTGTGAGCGACACACCCAGCCCTGACTTCAGGGAGTGTCCCACCAATAATTCCCAGCATTTATTCAGCACTAGTAGTTTTTAGAGCATTGTTCTCCAGGGTGCTGTAGACCAAGGCTTCTCAAATCACCCTGGGGTCTTGTTAAAATTCAAGTTCTGATTCAGTAGTTCTGGAATGAGCCAGGAGATTCTGCCTTTCTAACAAGCTCCCAGCGTTTGCCAAGTTGCTGGTCCATGGACCACACTTCGAGTAGCTTGACTGTAGAGGCAGAAGGAAACTTTCCTATCCTTGCAGAAGCATCCAGGATTTTCCATCTCTACTTGGAGGCGGGACCTGGAGATGTGATGGGGGGAGGGACCATCACATGTCTGGGAGACAAAGAGTTGTGTGAAAGATAGGTTCAAAGGAAGGTAGGAGGACATTGTTTCCACCCCTGGGGGCCCCCAGGCTGATAGAGGGTCTTAGAGACCTCAGTGTGATGAGACGCCACTATTATACCCGTCTTACAGGTAAGGACACGAAGATGTAGCATCTGTGTTAGAGAAAAGGGACCCTCAAAGAGGAGGCCACTGGGGGAGGAGCTGCTTCTTCACCTCTGCTGGGACCAAATGATGCAGAGCTTTCTGAATCCAGTCTTGGTCCTAAAATAGGGGGAAGAGTGTGTCTTGGGGACACACAGGAGGCCCAGAATATATCACCCCATCTGACCCTAGAGTCTCTTTCTCTCTCTCTCTCTCTTTTTTTTTTTTTTGAGGAAGATTAGCTCTGAGCTAATATCTGCCGCCAATCCTCCTCATTTTGCTGAGGAAGACTGGCCCTGAGCTAACATCCATGCCCATCTTCCTCTACTTTATATGTGGGACGCCTGCCCCCACATGGCTTGATAAGTGGTGCCATGACCGCACCCAGGATCCAAACCTGTGAATCCCGGGACACAGAAGTGGAGCGCGCCAATTTAACCACTACATCACCAGGCTGGCCCCTAGAGTCTCTATTTTAGAGGGAGAGGGTAGCTTTCTCCATGACGCCAGCCTCCAAATGTCACTGGTGTACTAAGTAACTATGAAACTTTAGCACGTGCTTTCTTCTCGCTCAGCCTACATTTCGTCTTCTGTAAAATGGGGGTGTAGTAAGATCTCTTCCAGCTTTAGAGTCTGTATTCCTAGCACACCCATCCTGGGAAGGAAGTGTTGGGGATAGGGAGGAGGATCCCACAGGATCTGACTCCAAGATTTCTGTCCCCAGGAGAACAGTCGCCAGGTGAAGGAAGAGCTGAGCCGGAAGTTCGATGCACTGTATGCCATTCTGGACGAGAAGAAGAGCGAGTTGCTGCAGCGGATCACGCAGGAGCAGGAGGAGAAGCTCAGCTTCATTGAGGCCCTCATCCAGCAGTACCGGGAGCAACTGGACAAGTCCACTAAGCTGGTGGAGACAGCCATCCAGTCCTTGGATGAGCCTGGTGGAGCCATCTTCCTCTTGGTGAGCAGGACTAGGAAGGTGTGGGCAGAGTCAATTCAACTCAACAGCTCTGTCTAAGGTTCAAGTTGTGCTCCATCATTGATCACCTATGTGCTCTTGGGCAAGTCAATTTAAATCTCTCTGAGCCTCAGTTTCCTCATCTGTAAAATGGGCATGTTACACACCTACCTTCTTTCTTCTTAACTGACTTTATGAGGATCAGATAAGAGGATGTTTGTAAAATAGCTTTGGAAGCTGCAAAATGCAATGTCCATGTAGAGACTATTAATTGAGTACCTACTGCAGGCCAGCCACTGAGGTGGAGACACAGAGATGAACAAGACACAGCCCTGCCCTAGGAGAGCTTGTTGGGGGAGACAGGAAGGGACCAGATATAAGATTTCACAGTTCATGGGGCTGGCCTGGTGGCACAGCAGTTAAGTTTGCACGTTCCGCTTCGGCGGCCCGGGGTTCACTGGTTCAGATCCTGGGTGCAGACATGGCACTGCTTGGCAAGCCATGCTGTGGTAGGCGTCCCACATATAAAGTAGAGGAAGGTGGGCACGGATGTTAGCTCAGGGTTAGTCTTCCTCAGCAAAAAGAGGAGGATTTGCAGCAGATGTTAGCTCAGGGCTAATCTTCCTCAAAAAAAAAATTTCACAGTTCAGTTCAATAAAAATTTCCTAAGTACATACTGTGGTCTAGGCTTTAGGTAGATGTTGGGTATAAAAAGGTGATTAGAATATGATTCTCATCTTGGAGATGTCAGGGTTTAAGGGTGTTTAGACTGACACCCCTAGAATCCAAGCTTCCTGCCAGGATGATGGGAGGGTCCTAGAGTGAAGACCAAGACCTGTGCGGACGAGGACGGAGGGAAAGATCCAGGTTCTGGTCAGCTCAGGGCGGGGAGCAGGTCACAACTGGGCTAGGGCCTGGCACCAAGCACCCATCTGTGGCCCCCGGTCACTGGTTTTGCTGATTTCCTGGGGCTCCCCTCCTGCAATCCTAACCCTTTGCTCTCTCTCTCCCCCACAGAGTGCCAAGAAACTCATCAAAAGGTCAGTGTCTCTCCAGGGCTAAGATCCAAGGCCTGAGCTCCCCCCTGGGCCTCTTGCTTTCTCCACTGGGCCTCCCCCTTTGCATGAGATCTGCTGGGAAGGTCTGGTCTCAGGCTATCTTTCCTGACCTTTGCATCCCCTGCTTTCTTGGACCATCTATTCTGCTGTTACTGGAGAGGAAATATTCCACCTCTCCAGGGAGAGCTTCCAGGTGTAAGATCTGGGTGTGGGCACAAGCATGTGCACTGGTGTGAGTTGGAGCTAAGATACCCTCTTCCTTCACTGAGCTGTGGGGATCTCACCCTGCCTCTCTCTCTCTCTCTCTCTTTTTCTCCCCCACAGCATTGTGGAAGCTTCCAAGGGTTGCCAGCTGGGGAAGACAGAGCAGGGCTTTGAAAACATGGACTACTTTACTTTGGACTTAGAGCACATAGCAGATACCCTCAGGGCCATCGACTTTGGGACAGGTAAAGGAGGTGGTTGTGTCACTTATCTGTTTCCCCTCCTCGACCCCTGGAAATCGGCTTCCTTCCGACTGAGCCCCACGGGGAGGCAGACACATTAGCAAAGATGCCCAGATATCAGTCAAACTCATACAGCTAACTTCTGGATGGACCCAGCCTAGCACAGTGCCTGGTACATAATCATTGCTCAATAAATTATGTACGGATCCACTGCAGGAAGGAGTCTTGGGGCAGTAGAAAGAGCATGGCAAGTGGAGAGGGGCAGGCCTAAGTTCAAATCCCGGTTCCACCACTTGTTATCTGCGTGACTTTTGGTGAGCCTTTCCATCTCTCTGAGCTTCATTTTCTAACTTTAAAAATTAGGTTAATAATGGGCCTGCTAATAACGACCACCTCATGGTGCTGTTGCAACAAATAAGATAGCAATACAGAAGAGTTTGTAAGGTACTAGATATATACTAGTTATTGCCTAGAGCTAGTCTTAGCTTCAGCTCCTTAATGCTACTATCTATGATACTCAGGCACCTTAATTTATCTTTATTATATCCTCATTTCTGTTTGTAATTACTCTTTCATAGATTACCTGTAATAATATAACCATAACAATAATAAGGGAAAATGAGGAAGCCAGGTGAAGAGCAAAGATGTTAATAATTTGCTGGAGGTCACACAGTTGAAAGGTAACTATTTAGCGACAGAGAAGGAGAGGGAGGATCTGGTTTTGCTGAATGTTGGTCTGAGAGATGTTGCTCCAACGACCAGCTGAGGGGGTGAGGGCACCCCGGAACAGGGAAGAATTGTAAGCAGACCAGCATGAGAAAGAGAAAAGCTTCTTGGCGCCTCTTGTTTTGGCTCTCCTGCAAGCTTGCAGAATCTGGTGTTGAATCTGTTCTCAGAACCCCAGATATACCCCATTCATAGCTAAAGACAAAATGCATCCCAAAGCCAACAGACTGGGGGGTTTGCATTGCTGTAGATTATCTGTTCCACTGTCACCCTCCCTAAGCTAAGATATTCACGAGCGGACCACACTGTGTGAACGATAGGACATTGTGAAGACCTACGCTGCCTTCTGTCATCTCCCTGAGCCTCAGTTTCCTCATAGCTAAATAGGGAAAGTACCAACAGCTACCATTTCTTGAGCACTTTCTATGTCTCAGCCACTGAGCCCTTGACATAAATTCTATCATTTACTGCAACAAATTGATGAGGTAGTTTCTGTTGTCTTCTCCATTTTGTAGTTGAGGAAATAAAGCCAAAGGAAGGTGTTCGATTTGCTAGAGGCCACGCAGCTTATAAGTAGCCCACACGGATTCCATCAAGGGCCCCCTGGCTCACAAGAGCCTTGTGAGGATTATATGAGACCAGTGTGTACAGCTTAGCTCAATACTTGGCATAGTAGGTCTTCAGCAAATGCCACTGAGAGTGGTTAATTGTGATAACGATTAAACAACAAAATTCTGGATTACGCACAGATCCCAGCTACGTGGCTGGAATTTTGGCTGTCATTTTGGAGGCAATAATTCTTTTAAGCCTCTCCCCAGACACTCTTGACAAATGCTCTGACTCTGTGGTGACCCCGTCAGGGATGTTCCCTGATAGTAGAGCTTACAGATGATATCCCAGGACGGGAAAGTGAGGACACAGGTTGCAGCTCAGTCACTCTGTCTGGGGCTCAGTTTCAGAGAGCTAATCAGCAGGTGGCCCCAGAAGCGCTCCACCCCCACCCCATATCCACCCCTCTGTAGGCTGAGGAATGAGGAAAACTGGACAGGGAGTGCTAGGCAAGCAGATTTCAAAGGCTGAGCAACTTGCTTCAGGACAAGGACTCTGATCCCTGAGAATCAGGACTTTTTGTCCCATTCTCCCCAGGTGATGTTTATCTGTCTGAGAAATGTAGAGAGGCACAAAGCGTGCTTCCCCAAAGTCCTCTCTCGTCACGGGTAGATCAGGGGATAGAAGCTGCTGCTGCTACTGGAACAAAGGAGCATCTTGACCCTCTCTCCCTTGGAGGGGTGTGGGCAGGAAGGAGGAGGAAGCCAGCCTCTGTGCAGCTTGGGTTTGGCAAGCCCATCATCTCCCAGGCCACTGATGTCACTGTATGGCCCTTTGACCCCAACGGGGCATGGGAAGGAGTTTGGATAAGTGCTGTCTCTTGCCTGGTTCTGCTTGGAGCAGCTCCTCTGAGAAACCGGCCCCATTCTAAAACACAATTGTTCTTTGTCACATACAGATGAGGAAGAGGAAGAGTTCTTTGAAGAAGAAGATCAGGAAGAGGAAGAGTCCACAGAGGGGAAGGAAGAAGGTAAGAAGTTCACCTACCTCCATTCATTCATTCATTCATTCATTCATTCGTTTATTCCACAACAACGTGAAACGCAGACTGTGTGCAAAGTGCTGTGCTGGACACTGGGGATGATGCCAATATGGGCTCATGTTCCCACTATGTGGTTTTAAACCTTTTAATGGTAAAGTCCTGTTCCTTTTACCCTTAGAGAAAAAAACTCCAAACTATTCATAATAAAAAGCTCCCAGTTTATGTCTAAATGACCTTCCTAAATGGAAAGCGATACAGCATAACTGTATTGACATTTGTAACTGTATTGACATTATTGTAAAAGCAAGGGCACTCATGAGCCAGGCTCAGCCCACCGAAGTATTTTGTTTGGCCAGCACAATGTTTAACATTTTTTTAATTAGTTGCCAACCTTTTTAAAATTAGGAGTTTTTTTAAGGAGTTCTTATTAAAGGAGATTTCAACTCAGAATCTGGATTTCCACCTTCTTGTGAAAATTTAGAAAGAGCTAACAATGTTGGGCTTGCCCTTCTCCCTAGTCCCAGAGAGCTGGTGCTGGGCAGTGGCTGCCCTCTGTGGATGGGTCATGCGCTTCCCAGTTTGCCCAGCCCCACCACTGTCAGCCTGCCTGCTTTGCCCATTCATGTCATCTGCTAGCCCCTGTAGGAATGTGCGTTTGCCAACCTGGCAGAGTATAGTTAAAAGCCTAGATTCTGAATCACAACTTTACCACGGGCTAGTGGAGTGATCTTGGGCAATTCACAACTTTTCTGAGTCTTGGGTTACTCATCTGTGCATGAGGGCATAATAGTCTGACCTCAAAAGGTTATGGTGGGCAGTAAATTAGATATTCATCTAACACGGTGTCTGACACATAGGGAGGTTATGTTTGCTAGTTAATACGTTTGCTAATGTTATTATTTTTCAAGCCCAGTTATTATTGGAACTAAATTCCAATCCAGCTGAAAAATACAGGGTAGTCTTGGAGTTTTGTATTGGATGTGAGATCCATAGTGTTTTGGCAACCAAATTCTAATTTGATTTAAAAAGGAAGAGGTTGGACTATTACCCAGCCATAAAAAAGAATGAAATCTTGCCGTCTGTAACAACATGGATGGACATAGAGAGTATTACGCTAAGTGAAATGTCAGACAGAGAAAGACAAATACTGTGTGATTTCACTTATATATGGAATCTAAAAACCAAAACAAACAAACAAAATAAAATAGAAACACATTCATAGATACAAAGAACATACTGGTCGTTACCACAGGGGAGGGGAGTGGAGGGATGGGTGAAACAGGTGAAAGGATTAAGAGGTACAAACTTCCAGCTACAAAATAGGTCCTGGGGACGGAATGCACGGCATGGAGAATATAGTCAATAACATTGTAGTAACTTTGTATGGTGACAGATGGTTACTAGACTTGCGTGGTGACCCTTTCGTAATGTATATAAATGTCGAATCACTATATTGTACACCTGGAACTGACACAATACTCTATGTCAACTATACTTCAATTTTAAAAAAATGGGAAGAGGCCAGGCAGGAACTGGAGTTTGAAATTTTATCATGGCAGCTTGGTGAGCCCTGGATGCCCTGAGTCCCTGTCTCACCTCATGTTTCTTCATCTTTTTCTTTCAGGACACCAGTAAGGAGCTGGAAGAGGGAGAGACCCTCGACATGCAGAGAGACTGGGGAGGGTGGGGATGGGCCCAGCTGCCTCCGTGACAGGCCCAGGGTGGGAGGGGTCAGGGCCCCTGGCGGGGCAATGGGAAGGTGTGTCTTCTCTCTGCTCAGAGAGCGGGGACTAGCAGTAGGACCCCCACTGCTGTGTCCAGCAGTCACTCAACCAGAATGGGAAACGTGCTTGAAACAACCACACAGGACATTTTTCTATGTTGGTGCAAAATGGAATATTTTGTACATTTTTAAAATGTGATTTTTGTATATACTTGTATATGTACGCCAATTTGGTGCTTTTTGTAAAGGAACTTTTGTACGATAATGCCTGGTCATTGTGTGACTGCAGATTGTTAGGAAGAGGGGAAGGAAGCCAGGTTGACAGCCACCCACTTCCTTCCCTCAGTGGGAGGGTGAGTAGCACTCACAGGCCTAGAAGGAGATAACGTACTGTATTTCCATGCCCATCCCTGACGTAGGGGCTGGTAACTGAGTTTGTGATATATGTTGTTTTAATAAATGCACAGCGCTCTCTTCCTGTGATTACTGAGGGAGTTGGGGTTTCATTTGGCTTCTTTTTCGGGAAAGTTCAGAGTGGACGGAAAGAAGGCCTGATAGAAAGTGTGCGACAGGGGGTAAACGGTGATGGCAAGGCTGGGCTTCTGTCCCACCAAAGAAGTTCTTTAAACCAGCATTGCCCAATGACAGCTCCTTAGAAAACTGGCCCTGAAATGATCCTCAAGAAACGGGTTCAGTGCCTTGTTCTCTGGTTCTCCAGAAAACAGAGCCTGAATTTTGCAAAGCCTCAGTGCTTTAGTCTAGGACAGTCCCGGGGAGGCTGCGTGAAGGAACGGGAAGCCAGGGAGCAAACACAAAGTGTCACATCACTGAGCCGGCCACAGCTCCACCCAGAGACCCAGCTGCGTGCTCAGTCCTGTGAGATGTTTCTAACATGTTGTAAAGAACACAGCAGGACTCAAAGCAGCTCATCAGAGGGAAGGAGGGAGAGGGCTCTGTCTGCTGGCTTCTTGCAGCTCCTGTCTCTCGCGACTGGAGTTTGCCTCCCAGAGCTTTAGAATGAAAGAATCCTTGCCCTTCCAGGTTGCATAACTTGGCCCCTTCGGGCAGCTGCTGCGGACGCTAGGTGGCGCCCCCTCAGTTGCCTCTGCAGGGGGTGGGAGGAGCAGCGCCTCCGAGGTCCGCTTGGACTGGGCGTGGGTGCTGGAGCTGCCGCTGCCTCCGCCGCACCGGGCACAATGGCGGCTCTGCCGGAGCCCAGACTTACTCCAGGACAGGCCGAGACAGCCACCAGTGCTCGGGGATGAGGCTGACCCAGGCCGCAGTAGCATCCAGGCTTTCCATGGACAAGGGGCCAAGGGGCTGGGAGAGAGGTGAAGCTGAGCGAATCTGAGGCGGCACGTTAACTGGGTCCGAGACACCCGGAGCTGATAAATTTGAGGAACACTGAAGAGTCTGTCCCACCTTTTCAACATTCACAACACAGTAGCAAGTTAAGCTATGTCACTTCATACAATGACTGGTCCATCGAGTTCATGGTGTTCGGAACACTGTCTGACCTGTAAGGCTCTTCATATTTTTTTGTGGATTGAATATTTAACCCGGCATTTCCCAGCTTATTCATTCACATGACATCCTGCAGAACGGGCGTTCTGTGGAACTCACTTTCTGAAAGTGCTTGAAACCCTCCCGCCTCTCCCCATTTTCAATTCTGCGAGTTTTTCCAAAGCTCAGTCCCTAACTTTAAATTTCAGGGAATCAGATTTTGGTCTCATTTCTAGCCCTTTCTCAAGTTCTGAAGCATTTCTTTTTTAATTTTTAAAGAATTGTGTAATATAATACACACACAGTGCATAAAACTAGTTGTAAAGTTTAATAAATGACTGTAAAATGAAATCCTGTGTTGCTGCCAGGCAGGTTAAAAAAAAAAGAACATTGTCAGGCCCCAGAAGCCCTCCATGTGTCCCTCCCATCATAACTTCTCCTGCTGCATGGCGGTAGCCATTATCCTATCTTTTTTAATAATCACACACTTGCTTTTCTCTTCTTTCCTTTTTTTTTTTTCATGCTTTTTGGTGAGGAAGATTGGCCCTGAGCTAACGTCTGTTGCCAATCTTCCTCTTTTTTTTTCTCCCCAAAGCCCCAGGACATAGGATAGTACATGGTACATAGGATAGTTGTATATCCCAGCTGTACGTCCTTCTAGTTCTTCCATGTGGGACGTCACCACAGCGTGGCTTGACGAGCACTGTGGAGGTCTGCACCCAGGATCCGAACCTGTGAACACCGGGCCGCCGAAGCAGCGCGCACAAGCTTAGCCACTATGCCACCAGGCCGGCCCCTACGCTTGCTTTTCTTTATAGTTTTGTCTTCTAAAGTAGCTCCCATAAAAGACTGAAGGAATTTGAGGCCAGAAAGAGAGAGGCTTTCATCATTCTGAAATCACAAGAATCAGTATTGCAATCCGTCCACATTCAGTCTCTAGATTTCTTCTCCAGGTTACTGATTACCTGGGAAACAGGCACGTCAGTCTACTGTCTCGTCACTTATCAGAAGGAGGAGAGAGGACAGTCAAGGTTCTGTAGTCAAAGTTTAAATTCCAGGGAGATATCTGTTAATTGCAAATAACCCCTTATTTGTCTCTACTTTGTTACACGAACAGCTCTGCCTGTCCTTGCAAAGCAGAACAATAAAGGGCAGTAGGAAGGGTTCTTGATCAACAAGCTTCCTGTAGGATCATGCTGAGAGAGTGGAAATTGGCTTCAAAGGGGTTATTCCAATGAATCTTGAACATAGTTTCATAGGCTGCTGCATTAGAATCACCAGAGAAGGCTTATTTTTCCCTAAACCTTTAATTCTGGAAAATTTCAAACATATGGATAAGTAGAGGGACTAGTATACTGTACCCTTACATACTCATCGCTCAGTTTCAACAGTTATTGACATGCTTGCTTCTTCTTGACTATTAGCCACTCCCCACGCTGGGGTTATTTTAAGGCAAATCCCCGATATCATGTCATTTTATCTTTCAATACTTTAGATAAAAGTTCTTTTATGGTGGTTACCAGAGGGAATGTGGGGGTGGGGGGGGGTGCGGAGGAGAAAGAGGTGACTGGGCACATGTGTGTGGTGATGGATGGTAATTAGTCTTTGGGTGGTGAACATGATGTAGTCTACACAGAAATCGAAATATAATGCTGTACACCTGAAATTTATATAATGTTATAAACCAATGTTACCTCAATAAAAAAATAATAAACTTTTTAAAAAGTTATTTTAAAAATCATAACCACTATACCATAAAAAGTGAACAATAGGGGCCAACCTGCTGGCATAGGGGTTAAGTTTGCACACTCCACTTTGGTGGCCTGGGGTTCACAGGTGCTGATCCTGGGCATGGACCTACACACTGATCATCAAGCCAGGCTGTGGTGGGCGTCCCACATAAACAATAGAGGAAAATTGGGATGGATGTTAGCTCAGGGCCAATCTTCCTCACCAAAGAAAAAAAAAGTGAAAAATAAATAATTCCACAATAGCATTCAAACAGATGTTTTAAAAATATAGATTCCCAGACCCCCACATCCACAGACTCAGACTCTGGTTGTAGAATGTAAGAATCTACATATTTTTATATATAGGTCTCTGAGCTAACATCTATGCCAATCTCCCTCTATTTTATACATAGGACACTGCCACAGCATGGCTTGATGGGCAGTGTGTAGGTCCACGCCCAGGATCTGAACCTGCAAAGCCCCAGGCCACCAAAGCAGAGGGCTCGAACTTAACCACTACACCACTGGGCTGGCCCCTGAGAATCTGTATTTTTAAAATAAAATTCCTCAGGTAATGTTGACATCTGAGAACAGCTAAGTGATTTGCATACGACTTCCTGGAGATGTCTGAAGGAGCCAGGTATACAAGTGGACCTGGCAGTTTTCAGCATATCAAAGTCTTGATTAATTATTTAGTTGAATTCTTGCAAATCAATTAAAATACATCATGGGAAAGTATTAATTTAAAGGAAACTTGGCATAAATGTTTTTATAAAATGCATATACGTGTCTGGATCCAATTTATAAATCTGCATTTATTGAGAATTTACTACGTGACCTGCATTAAAGGGAACAAGGGGACGTAAAAGACACTTTTTAAAAGTATAAATCTTTCGCCCTCAAATAATTTCTAAGGCATTAATCTGAGCATAGAGCAGTTCAAAACACAACACAACTGAGATGGCCCAGCAAGACACTCCTGTGAACAGCACTCCCCTCGCTTACTCTCACCTGATTAAGCGACCAGCCCTATGTTTGTCTACTTCTTTACTTCAGTCCAATTCACAGGGATTTAATTAAGTGCCCAGTAGGTGTTCAGAGCTGAGCTAAAATGTAATAGAAGTGCAAAATAAATCCCTTCTCTCAGAGAGCCTATAATCTAGTGGGGAGATCATGTGAATACATATCTGAGATGACCTGCGAGAGCTTATGCAGAGGGCCTCAAACTTTACTGTGTGGAAAATCCCCTGGGAATCTTGTACATATGCAGATTCCCAGGCTCCACACCCAAAAATTCTGATTCACTTGGTCTGATGCAGGATCTGTGCTGGTAAACAAATGGCAAGCAATAGGATATATTGGAGTATGTGAGGAAGCCATTTGGTGTAAAACAAATTTGGCCTAAACTTGTTTTTTCCAAAAGGGGCTGACATGGCCATTGAGCAAACATTGTATATCCGCTTTAAGCATTTGCTGTGTCCCAAAGGCAAGAACGAATGCTCTTAAGATATAGGTGCAACTTTCCCTACGTGGCATTTCCTTGAGGATAAGAATCTCTCCCTAGGCTAGGAATTAATTGCTGCTCCCACCCTCTGACCACCCAGCTTGAGACAACAGACCTGCTACCTGCTGTGTCCATCAATGGCTGTGCAATCTCGTGACTATTGTAAAAGGGACATTTCAATCACATGTGATACGTGCTCTTCGACTGTATATAACCACTCTGTACACCCCACACTTCTTTGGAGTGCTCCATTCTTTTGTGGAAGGACTTTCCTGGGCCCTCAAATCTGGCTCATAATAAACTCACCCCAATTTTGATTTATAGATTGGTTACGGATTATTTGAGTTGACAATGCAAAAGATGATGAGTGGAGCCAAGTTAAAATAGAGCCAGAGAGGGCATTTCAGGACAATTGCCTTGCACATCTTATGTTCTTTACCTTCCAAATTGGAACAAACCATTATTTTCCAAGAAGTCAATCAGGGCAAGAATATCCTGTTTGAAAGGACTGATGAAACTGGACTTTGCTGATGACTGAATCACTAACCAGTCAATGAAGTACAAATCAAGCCTTTTGCCTGATGACCAAATCTCAAGCCAATCTATGAAGTACAAACCTAGCTTAGCTTCTCTAGCACCGATGAACTCCTCTTTAATACAACTTACCTCATTTTCCTCCCTTTTTCCCACAAAAATTCTGAGCCCCTCTCCTGTAATCAGAGCACATTTGAGTTTCTACTCAAAAGTGTTTCTCTCAAATTAAAATTCGTGAGACCCCCAAATAAACTTTTTGCTTCTCTTGCAGTTGATGCCCCTTATCTGTTGACATTACGTGGTGTCAGAAGTGGGATCCAGAGTCCACCATGCAGACACAAGCAAGGTGGCTGCAAAGAGTCCTTTGTGCTCTATCATCTCCTCCCAGTAGCTCCAGCTCCTGGGGGTGAGTCCTCCTGGGCCCAAATCTCCCATCTTTGGTAGAGATTCAAACTCTTTAGTTGGGTGTCCTTTGATACCAGTTCTGGCCATCCTTTTGTTATTGGCTTTAAGGAACTTCTCTTTGCTTTGTTCCTTTGTCAGGCCTTTGTTTCTTTGGTAAGTACTTACAAATGGGAAGTCCATTTTATAAGGGGACTGCTGAAGGCCAGCCCCTGTTCTGGGACTCCTGCTGGCTTTATGTTTAAAGAATACGGACTTTCAACATGTAGACTTTTGTCCTGCTGGATTTGCCTTACTCAGGACTATTTGAGGCTTCACTGGCCTAAATAGGACTCCTTCGAAAATCCTAAATTGGTCCACTTGTGTGCTCAGTTGGAAAAAATTATCAAACCAAACAATTGAATGGTATCTTGATGCCTCTAAATGAAACACTCAAAAGCTTGCTTCCCTGCAAGCTGTTAATTCTAAACTCACTGAGGCCAATCCAGACCTCTCTCAACTTGCACTTCTCTCTCTGTCCTTTGAAGCTGTAAATTTCACCGTCTTTAGAATGTAAACGCCCCAGGAAACAATTGTCTCCAAGCCAACTCACAGCGATTGCCATCTGCGAGGGCTTCTAGATTTGAGATACGGGTCTGTGGGTTTTCTCCCTATCTGGTGAGTGCTCAAATTCTGTCTTTTGTGTCATTTGTCAAAACAGCTGTAGCCAGTGGGTCAGAAGCATAGGTAACAACCTGGGGCTTGCAACTCGTATCTCTTTGTCTCTTTTTGTCTCTTTCTCAGGCTGTGCTTTAATGTGGGAATTCCATATTCTAAAAGTTCCTGAGAAGTTCCTCCCTCAGGAACTCCAGCGGGATTTATATTTAAGAACTATGATCCTTCCTCTTCTGAATTTTTGTCCCAGCGGACTGATAATACTAAAGATGATTTTAAAATTAGGGCCAACACTTTGGGGCTCCTTTGAGCTTCCAAAACTTGTCTTTTTGCGCACTAGATTTGAGAACCGTGGACCAGACAAATTGAATGCAATCTTTAATTTCTAAAGACTCAAGCACGCCACCTTCTGGCACACTTGCTTAAAAACTATGGTCCCAGAATGTGTAAATATTTACAAAGAGGAGCAAAATCTTACTAAGCTTGTTTCATGTCCTAAGAGCTTGGTTTGGTAACCATCAGGTTGGGGGCCAAAATATGGCCAGAGAGAAATGTGGGTTGCACCCCATTTACAGCCATATATGGCTGGACAGAAATGTGGGTTAATGGGGCCGGCCCTGTGGCCAAGTGGTTAAGTTCGCACACTTCGCCGCGGCGCCCAGGGTTCGGATCCTGGGCGCGGACATGGCACCGCTCTCAGGCCATGTTGAGGCGGTGTCCCATATGCCACAACTAGAAGGACCTGCAACTAAGAATATACAACTATGTACTGGGGGGATATGGGAAGATAAAGCAGAAAAAAAAAATTGGCCACAGTTGTTAGCTCAGGTGCCAATCTTTAAAAAAAAAAAAAAGAAAAGAAATGTGGGTTAAACTCTATTCGTGGCTAGGGTCCTACCAAACTGCAGCCAGCCTCAGGGGAATTACATTGACCATTGGAAGGAACATTCCAACTAGATAAGATCATTTGAGAAGTCCACTTAAAAGCAAAGGCTTCAAAATTCCAAAGTAGCCTTATTGAAAGTTTCACTGCAAAAAGCTAATGAAAAATTAAGATACAAGAGGTACCTAAAAGAAAAGACTACAAAAGACTCTTAAGTTAATACCTTTACAGACACCTCCATATCGACTTTCAAAGGAGGGCCTGATATGGGCCCCTCCAAGAGTTAATGAGACTGAGAGATTTTTCTGGTAAACTGCTACATTATTCCCTTAAACAGTCAAGGGGAAACTAAAATTAAAAATTAATGGAGTTGTTGAATACTGCCAGAAATATTGACTGTTTGTCCTGGCCGAAACCTCACAAGATATTTGAAAGGATTTGGTAACTTATGATCAGAAATTTGGCGAAATTGGAAGCTGATATTCACAGCCCAATAGGCCTTCTTCCTTAATTTAACACAAAACTATGTACCCAGAGGGAAAGAAGCAAATTAGGGATGATGTGGTTGGACGGGTAGATCAGCCTATAATGTCATTTAAGTTACAACCCAATTTAGTTTCTGAGGAATTGACAGCAACTGTCCTTATCTTACAAATCTTTGCAAAACTGGAAATGCAACTCTAGAGGTAGTTCAGATTCCACTGGTTCCCTTTCACCCATCCCCAGAACCTCCCTTATTTATCTCAAAAAGGCTTGCAGCTTCTCTGGGGGAACTGTTATCTAGACCAACACCAATTTCTAAGACTGAAGAACCAAAAAAGGAAAAAAGAGGCAAATGACTATAGAAGCACCCTTGCCACAAATCTAGCATCTTCTCCACAAATATTAGTAGAGAAAAAAGCTTTAGCCATCTAAGCAGATAACTTTAATTTATTCCATCTGAAAGAAACAAAATTTGAATCCAACTATTCTTTTATAACTAGTGAGCTTTGTAGTATTGTACCTGATTCATGGCAGTAATTCCAAAACAATAGCTATGTGGTCCCTATGTATGTTTGTCTATATATACGTTTGTTGTAAATGTGTGATATTTTTCTACCTCCAGATGGTATTATCAAATTTAATTTGTAGAGATCTCTATTTAATCAGCTTAAAACTTAACTAGCGCTATATAAATTGAGTATACTCTCAAAAACGTATTAGAAACTAACCCAAATGTTTTTCAAGTTAACGTCACAAACTTTTTTTGTTCTACCTAGGTTTACTAAAAGTCAAACAAATTCATGTTATCTCTGTTACAAAATTCAGCACCAAAAAAATTGATGGCTGACTTTATCTAATGTCTCATGATGTTTTGGTAGGTAATCTAAAAATAATTACTGAGAACAAGTAAATTAAATAGATGTAAGTAAAACAAAAAGGGTTTTAGGTGAACTTTTTAAAAATCATAATTCCAATAGAATTTATTTTTATTTATTTATTTATTTTTTTGGTGAGGAAGATTGGCCCTGAGCTAACATCTGTGCCAATCTTCTATTTTGTATGTGGGACACTGCCATGGCATGGCTTCATGAATGGTATGTAGGTCTGTGCCTGGGATCTGAACCTACAAACCCTAGGCCCTGAAGCAGAGCACACAACCTTAACCATTATGTCTCTGGGCTGGCCCCTAGGCAAACTTTTTAAGAATAATTGTGTGTTATGGTATATGCACTTGAAAATAGCTTCCAAAATCTTTTTAGTAACTTGAAATTTTAGAGTTTTACTAAGTTAAGTTAAATGATGGAAAATTCATTGAATATCTAGATAATTTTCAAATAGGATAAAATACTGAAACATTAATTGCTGAACAAGTTTAAGTTTACCTACTTTTGGCTTCTTATTACAGCAAAACTAAAAGATGTCTGGCTCTATTAGCAAACGTGTCCTGTGCCACATTAAAATAAAACTTATGCCCTGAGGAAATGTATGTTTTCTGTAAAAAAAGGTATAAAGAATGGAGATATTTTTGTGAAGAAAGTAAATTGGTCCAGAAGTAAAATTCGTTATCGAAAAGAATGAAGAACAAATTCTGAATATAAAAAGAAAGTTATAGGAGGTTTGTGGAAGAGGAACCGTGAGAAAAGTGTTTTATGCATGGTCAAGCTGGCTAAGATTGGAATGAATTTAATTAAGTAAATGTTTTAATATCAAAATATACTGGTGAAAAATTACAATTTGTTTTTTCTCTCTATTAAAAGACAAAGTCTTCTCAGATTATTAGTCTGTTCTTTTATTTTCAAAGATTGGCACCTGAGCTAACATCTGTTGCCAATCTTCTCTCTCTCTTTTTTTTCCTTCTTCTTCTCCCCAAAGTCCCCCAGTACATAGTTGTATATACCAGTTGCAGGTCCTTGTAACTGTGCTATGTGGGACGCCGCCTCAGCATGGCCTGATGAGCAGTGCTAGGTCTGTGCCCAGAATCCGAACTGGCGAAACCTTGGGCTGCTGAAGTGGAGTGCACAAACTTAACCACTCTGCCATGGGGCCAGCCGCCTGGTCTGTTCTTAATAAGAAATTATAAACAAAGTTTCTTTACTTTTAATATAGTCTGCCTGGGAAACAAAGATTCTCTGTTTTGTCTTTATCAGGTCTTTGATTACTTTGCTTAATAGAAAAGCTGAGTCTTTTCTATTAAAAGAGTTAAAATTTTGCAGCTATGTAACCTTCTGTGTTTGTCTTTGAAATCTTTTTGTCATTTTGGTTAAACAGATAATTAGGGGGCTGGCCTAGTGGTTAAGTTCCTGCGCTCTGCTTTGGCAGCCCAGGGTTTTGCCAGCTCAGATCCTGGGCACCCGACATGGCCCCGCTCGTCAGGCCACGCTGAGGCAGCGTCCCACATGCCACAACTAGAAGGACCCACAACTAAAAGTATGCAACTATGTACCGGGGGGCTTTGGGGAGAAAAAGGGAAAAATAAAATCTTTAAAAAAAAAAACCAAGATAATTAAATATTAAGTTTTATAATGATCCGTGATCTAGTTAGGAAAGTGTTTTAAAATCTCTTTGATATTTTAGACAAACTTCCCTAAATCAGATTCTAAATGAAGTCTTTTTTTGAACTCTAGCTAACTTTGGGATTTTACAGAGGATCCCTGAAATATCTCAAAAGATTTGTTCTCAGGGCCAGCCCCGTGGCCTAGTGGTTAAGTTTGCTGTGCTCAGCTTTGGTTGCCCTAGTTCAGTTCCCAGGGGTGGACCTACACCACTCGTTGGCACCCATGCTGTGGTGGCAACCCACATACAAAACAGAGGAAGACTGGCAACAGATGCTAGCTCAAGGCGAATCTTCCTCAGCAAAAAAAAAAGAAAGAAAGAAAGAAAAGAAAAAGATTCATTCTCTCTCCTTGTAAAAAGATGGATATCAAACTAATTAGGCTTATCTGACATGTTGAATTACATGGGAAGGATTGTTAAGTGGGAAATAACATTAAGCTTTCTTTATGCTATGTCTTTATGTATTATAAAAGTTCCAGAAATTATGTGAAATTCCTGGATATTTAATATGTCCTGGTATAAAATGTCTGTCATCAAAATTGAGGCTCATACTAAATATCAGGAAAGTGCCTTAGCTGAATTTCATGCAAAGGCAGTAACAACAGAATCAGAATCTATAAAAGTTATGACACATGTAATTGAAGTTCCTTCTGCTTCTGCAAAAAGAAAAAAATTGACCCCTCATTGCCAGACTCTTGCCAGCCTGAAATCCTTTAACACGGCAACAGTCTGCTCCTGAATCAGAGAAATTAAGATGGGCAAACAATGGTGGTAAATTAAATGAGCAGACAGGGCTATGGGAAATCCAAGAAGGCCACTTGGCTCTTCCCGGCTCCCTGACAAACCCCATTTTTCATTTTTACATTCCTTCACCAACCATAGTGCATTAAGAAAAACTATCTCTGTCCCCAGAGGTCTCAAACTCCTCTCTCTGAATCCTTTAAGCACCTACAGCTAAATTTAATTCAATTGCTACTTAGCATGGGTTATTATTATGTTCTTGTTATTGTATGTATGTTTTCCAGATGGATTAAAGCCTTCCTTTGCCACAAAGCTGATGCCCTCACAATGGCAAAGAAACTGCTGGCAAATTATTTCCCACTTGGGGTCTGCCTTTCACAGTCTCCAGTGATCGAGGCACCCACTTCACTGGGCAAATCATACAAAGCTAAATGAAAAACCTTTCCAACTTCTTGGAATTGTCACTGTTCCTATCATCCTCAATCATCAGGCAAAGTTGAGAAAACTAATGGAAAACTGGATTCAAGCAGAAAAAATATTAAATTACATGGGACTATGTGAACTGAGGAAGATGTTCTAATGTTTTGTTCTTCCAGATTTAAAGAAATATTTTCTCCTAAGTGATCAACAATTTGATCCTTTGTGATCAAAGGTAACATACCTTTGTGAACAAAGATGAAACATTTACTTTTTCTCCCTACCTGATCCCTACAGAATTCAGAAACTCTCAGTGAGTATTCTCATTTTCGCTTACATAAATAATCAGGCCAAGTTTTTAATATAAACAAATTAATTTTACTGTGATTATCTTTGGTAAAAAAAAATGCGGGTAATAATGGTAGAGAGAAAAATTATATTTGCACCTTTGTAAATATTGGATTCTAGTCATGTTAATTGTCTTTGAGATTTTGTCATAGACCTGTGGACAGGACTCCCCTGGCCTAGGGTATTACTTTTGGTCTTGCCAACTGTTCACAGTACTCTTTTGGAAACCATGAGCTGACTCCACATGGGACGGTCACCAGTAGATCAGTGTCTGTTGGTATATAATCTTCTCCTGATTCTCTGTTGTCTTATGCTAGTATGAGCAGCTACTACAAGTCTCCAATGTCTTATGCTCGAGCCTATTATCAACAGGTTAAAGAAGCTTTCCCAGATTCCAATTTAAAGGGTCCTCTTGGGTACAGTCTAGAGCCTGGTGACTGGGTATTCTGGAAGCATCATCAGAGAAAGACAGCTCTTAAGCCCCATTGAAAAGGACCTTACCAGGTGCTCCTAACCACCAACACTGCTGCAGAACCAGAAGGCACTGAACCTTGGAGATACAGCTCACAGCTGAAGAAGGCTCCCCCTGACATTTGGTCCCGTACAAATGCTGGAGATCTCCAAATCCAATTGACTAGGAAGAGAAGCAGCTGATGGCTGAGGCAGACAGCTTTCCCAAGACAGCTGGACCAGGCCTGTATACCTCTTACTCACTGTTGCTTCTTACCTTATTTTCTCCATCTTTCTTGGAAAGACAATACTCTTATCCATATGTCCCAATCTATTACAAAAGGGGAAATCTTTCTGACTATTGGCCTTGTCATCAGAAGCCTCATTCTGTACATGAATCTAGAGAATCCTTTAGCAAGTTTAATTACCTATCTTTCTGCCATTCCTCCCCTAATTCATCATGCTTAGTGTCTAGAACTTCTAGCCTAACCAATCAAACCTCCAGAGATTTAAGAGGTGACATTTGTAACTCTTGTAAACACCTCTTGTTTTACTTGAGTAAACACCTCTGGCAAGGTAGAGCTAGAACTGGACAGAATTCAGGCACAAGCCAAATGGTTGAATGCAGTGCCCACTGACATCCTGTTGCTCTCTGATCTCTTTAGCTGGCTGCCCAGGCATTGCCTCCTGGTTCACATCGATTCCCTAATTTGGACTTAGCATCTTGTTTGTTATTATAGGAATTCTCCTTGTTGTAAAACTTTGTCTCCTCTGCATGTCTCAATGTTATAAAAAACACCATTCAGATAACGGTTGCTAAGTGCTTTGAAATAATTACCAAGACTTAGGAAACTTCACATGAGAAACTGCAAGGAACTGCAGAAGATGATTATCCTTAAAAGAACTTGACCCAAGAGCCCCGCTCTGCTCTGGTGCTCTTGTTCCTCAAATTTGGCCTAAAGGGGCCTAAGGAAACTGCTTTCCCTCCTATGTGGGACATGACATACTGGGACTAAGCCTTTCCTGGCAATGAGGGACCAACGATGCACTGATGGGTGATCAGCAATGCTTTTGGAGAAAGATCTTGATCAAAAGGGGAAAATGTGAAAGATGACATGAGTGCAGCCATATTAAAACAGAGGCGGAGCAGCCGTTTCAGAAGAATTGCCTTGCGTGTCTCATGTTCTTTATCTTCCAAACTGGAGAAAACTGCCAGCATTCCAAAAAGTCAATAAGGACAAGAATATCCTGCTTGTAAGGACTGATGAAATTGGACTTTGCTGATGACCAAATCACTAACCAGTCAATGAAGTACAAGTCTAGCTTTTCGCCTGTCGACCGAATCTCAAGACAATCTACGAAGTATAAACCTAGCCTTGCCTCATGGAGCACCAGTGAACTCTTCCTTAATGCAACTTACCTCATCTTCCTCCTTTTTTCCCACAAAAACCCTCAGCCCCTGTCTTGTAACTGGAGCACATTTGAATTTCTACTCAAATCTGTGTCTCTCAAATTACAATCCATTTCCTTTTTGGGTGAGGAAAATTGACCCTGAGCTAATATCTGCTGCCAATCCTCCTCTTTTTGCTTGAGGAAGATCAGCGCTCAGCTAACATCTGTAACCATCTTCCTCTATTTTATGTGGGAGGCCGCCACAGCATGGCCTGATCAGTGGTGCAGTGTCTGTGCCTGGGATGGAACCAGTGAACCCGAGGTGACAGAAGCGGAGCATGCAACCTTATCTAATACACCACCACACCAGCCCCCCACATTGCAATTCTTGAAACGTCAAATAAACTTTTTGCTTCTCTTGCAGTTTATGCCTCTTATTTGTTGGCACCTGGGACCTGAATTTTAACACTTTCTCTAGGTAATGCTGAGCCTGTAGGGTCTTAGACTATAGCAGGAAAGCCAGGAAGTGTGAGATAAAGGTTTTCCACACTGAGAGTCCAGAGGAGCTGCTGCGGGGCAGGGGAGAAGGGATGGTGGTGGTGGCGTCAGCTCTGCCCAGATGGCGACTCCTGCTGAAGCGCCACACTGCTCCATGTAGGAGTGGAGATAAAGCTGGCCACTCCGGATTCTAATCGGAGCGAGCAGGACAGGGGGAACTGGTGCTGCTTCAGCGGCAAGGATGGGTCGGTCAGTCCCAACCAGACCTAAGGAGGGCTACTCCCCCAGCCTGAAGGGAGGCATACCCCCAACCGAGGAGCCTCGCAGCCGGAGCGGAAGAACACGGCCGATCTCAAGGATCTGCAGGCTGAGGAAGAAAACCGATCAAGCCCTCAGGAGTCTCCGGCCCGAGGGGAAGACACAAGCCTAGCGTCAGGAGCCCTTCTTCTAAGAGCCACTTTTCTGCTCTCAGGGCACCCGAAGTGGATTTCTACAAACCAAGGTCCGAAAACTTCTCGGTAGGAGGCGGCCGGCCCCGGCCCGGGAGAGTGCGCGCAGCCCTCGCCCAGTCCTAACTCAGTAAGTCCAGGCGGCAGCGCGGGGCGGAGGCGGTTAGGCTTTTCGTCGCAGGCCAGGTCGCTCCTCGGGGGGCACTGGGGCCCGGTGCTCGGGTGCAGCGACGGGGCGCCCTTTGCAGCCGGCCACCTCCTCCCCCTTCCCCGCCAGCTTTTGCACACGACGCGCCGCGGGCCGCTTCACACGGAGTGGCGGAGGCCGGATAAGGCAGGCGGCCGCGGGGCGCAGCGGCGGGGTCGAGAGGCGGGAGCGCTCGGCGCGCGGAGCGGGTGCAGGAGCGACAGCGGGACGGCCGCGGCGGGCCCGGGGCGGAGCAGGCGCGCAGCGGAGCGGGCGGGCGGGGGGCGCACGCCCCGGGGCGGCGGGAGCGGCGCGCGGGGTCCTCCCGGCAGGTGAGTGCGCGCCGCCGAGCGTCCGCGCGCAACTTCAAGAGCGCCCTCGGCCGGGCGATAGCACGCGGCTTCCGGGACCCGGCGCCCGGCGCGCATGGAGGCCACGGAGAAGCAGCATCTGTTGGACGCCAGGTCCCGAGCCGGGTAAGGCGAGAGCCTGGGGAGGAGCGGGCATTGGAGCGGCATCAGACGCACCTCCCCGCTTGCCATCTGGCAGTGGATGGTTTTGGCGGCGACTTGAATTGGGACCGCACAGGAGGGCTGGGGAGAGGTAAGGAAAAGGGGAAATCGAGCGTGGGCACGAGGATCATCCTTCTCTTGCGGCCGAACACAGATCCTGACCCCTGCCCGCTAGTGGGGAGTCTGATACCTGGAGCCCCGCCCCCGGCCCAGCACTTTGCCCCCGGGCAGCCCTGTCCTGGGAGGCCCTGTGTCCCCAAGTGCGCAAGACGGGGGATCTGCCCTTCTCCCTGAGCCTGAGCGTTTTTCCTTCTCCGCGCTCTGCTGGACCAGCCCCGCCCCTTGGCCGTTTCCCAAGGTCTTTGCTTTGCCTCCTCAGGGCCCTGGGAGGGATGCGGGAGGAGGGAACATCACGGGCCAAGGCCCCAAGACTCCTGGACTGGTCATTTCCCCAGCACCCACCTCCGAACACGGGCTTCTGGTCCCTCTTCAGGGACTGTCGAGTTTGGAGTGTCCTCAGCTATTCTTCCAGTTGGACACATGGGAATGCTAAGCCCCCTCAGAGAGATAGGACTAGAGTCTGCCCTCCTTGCCCCCTCAGCTCCCCTCTCCCTTCCTCTCTGGTCAGGTCTTACAAGGGGTCTCTGAGGCAGGATGGGGCTGGCTGGATCCCTCTGCCTCCACCTGGCCTGGACTTGCAGGCCATTGAGCTGGCCACTGAGAACAACCATTACTGCCACGCCCAGAAAGATCTTGACAGTCACTGGGACCCCAAGAAGGAGCGAGCCCGGCGCCAGCTCTATGTGGCTTCTGCCATCTGCCTGGTGTTCATGATTGGGGAAGTCATTGGTAAGGACTTTTGCGCTAATTAAATTAAACTGACGCATTGATAGTCTGGATGAGCCAAAGGCTTTTCTCCTGGATGTTCCCAGTAATGTTAATACTAATAACCCTAATTATTGAACACTCACCATGATAAGTCCTTTATATACACACTGTCTCAAGCAATCCTCATAACAATTTTGCCTGTTGTATGGGTGCTGTTATTCGCCTGATTTTACAGATGATGAAACTGAGGAACGTTAAAGTTAAGTAACTTGTCTAAGATCGCACACAACTAGTAGGTAAGGGAAGGGCTGAATGCCTAGAAGGAAAGAGTGTTTACTGAGTACCTACTATGCTTTCCAGGCCCTATTTGAACTTGATTTTCATGTTCACCCTCTAAGTAGATGTTGTTAGTACCATTTCACAGATAGTAGAAGTCGAGGCTCAGAGAAAGTAAGTCACTTGCCCGTGGTTACACAAGCTAGTGGGTAGAGAGGCCCCAAATCCAATGTCTTTCTCCAGAGCCCATGGTTTCCCTGCTGCACACACAGTCGGGGAAGTTGGCTCCTTGGGAAGCTGATAAGGATCCTCCATCCTCCTGGTCCTGCCCCTGCAGGTGGGTACCTAGCACATAGCTTGGCGATCATGACAGACGCAGCCCACCTGCTCACTGACTTTGCCAGCATGCTCATCAGCCTCTTCTCCCTCTGGATGTCCTCCCGGGCGGCCACCAAGACCATGAACTTCGGCTGGCAGCGAGCTGGTGAGGGACCAGATCGGGATGGGGATGGAGATGGGAGAGGACGCTGGTCAAGACATGGGTTCTTAGGTGGCTGCAGTGGGTGGAACCCTGAGTGAGGCCAGGAGGCTGACTTGGATGGGGGAAGAGGATGTCAGCCTTGGCTTCTGTCCTTTGGGAGCTCCCTGTCTGATGGGGGAGCTCTGATCCTCTGTCCTCTGGGAACGCCCAGCCTGCAGGGAAAGAGTTCGCCTTCCTAAGAAATGAAATGGCCAAACTTCCAGAACAAATGACTGTGGCATGAACTCTGCACATAACTCCATGGATCAGCTCTGGGGGGTGGGAAAGGTCAGCAAAGTCTTCTGGAAGATTCAGGCTTTACACACTTTTAGTTCATTTCTGGGCTGCATTGTCATTTTCCTCTTGGTGGGAGATGATGGCCCAGCCCATCCTCCTCAGAAGTCTCAGTTTGCCAGTTGAGCAAGAGGTATAAATTTTAATAAGTAAGTTTCTTTATATGTAAAACCAAAAGTGTTGACCCAGATGACTTGTTAAGTTCCTTGTGGCTCTGACATTCTCAGATGGGTGAGTGGTGGGGTAGGGTGCCACCATGCCAGCCGTCTTTACCAGACCCAGGCTCTGACTTTCCTGGGAGATGGAGAGGAGATCACAGAGGGAGGGGGATGCCTCCTTAGCCTTAGAGCCCCATGCTCAGATTGGTGTGGGGGGTTGGGTTCTTCCTCAGAGATCCTGGGAGCCCTGCTGTCTGTGCTGTCCATCTGGGTCGTGACTGGGATACTGGTGTACCTGGCGGTGGAGCGGCTGATCTCTGGGGACTATGAGATTGAGGGGGGGACCATGCTGATCACGTCAGGCTGTGCTGTGGCCGTGAACATCATGTGAGTGTGCCTTGGTTCCCTGTGAGTCTTCCCTCCTCCCACTTCTCACATGCATACCTACATGCCTGCTCCCAGTGGAAGGAGGCCATGCCGCACTCCAGGCCACAGGAACAGGATTTCCCTAATGGTCTAAGCTCTGGCCCCTGAAACACCTGGGTCCTGCCTTAGGCCTAGGCCATGGCCATCAGGAGTTATAAATCTAGGGCAGCACTAACTCCACACCCCCCCATACATGTCAGTGAATAACCTGGGAGTCTTCATACCTGAAGTGGGGAGGGGTGAGTCTAGTCTCGCAAGAGCAGATGTTCCTCACAGCAGAAGTCCTTTCTCAAGCTGATGTGCCTGAAATTGGTCTCAGTGAGAGACAGGGTGTTTAGAGCCTGAGTGTCTCATTTGGGCTCTCTCCCTTGTTTGGTGGCTTTGGGCAAGCCACTTCCCTCTCTAGGCCTCAGCTTCCCAATCTGTGATGGGGGGGGGAGGAACTCGATGACCTCCATGGTGCCCTCCTGCTCTGAAATTTGACACTGGCGCATCTTTGTGCTCAGATTCAGCCTGCCATCTGAAAGAGCTGAGCCCTTTCTCCTGTGGACCTCTGAACCAAGGCCGTGTGGATTGGGCTCCTCACATGGCCAAAGGGATCATGCAGTCTTGGGGATTGAGATTTTTGCCCCAGAGGGAGGCCAGCCCTAATGGGTGGCCTCTTCCTGTTACCTCAGAGAGCCCCTTGGCTTGTCTCCACTTCTGTAGAATGGGGTTGACTCTTCACCAGTCTGGCCACGGGCACAGCCACGACACCAGCCAGCAGCAGGAGAACCTCAGTGTCCGAGCTGCCTTTATCCATGTGATTGGAGATTTTCTGCAGAGCTTGGGCATCTTGGTGGCAGCCTATGTTGTATACTTCAAGGTCAGAGCTGGGGACAGAGGGAAATAGGTCGGGGCGGGGGTGGGGAGGAGCAGGGGAGTGTAGATCATCTGGGGCCTCCTGTCTGCACAGGACCCTTTCCAGATTCTAGCTCCATTCCAGCTCTGGGCAAAAGGTTGGGGAGAGGGAAGGAACATTTATCCAACACCTACCACGCGTCAGTACTTCTGATCTTCATAACAACCCTGACGGGTAGGTGGTAGTGTTTTCTGCAGCTAAGAAAGGTTCAGTGACTTGCACAGTATCACGCAGCTGATAAATTGTGGAGCCAGATTCAAACCCAGGACTGTGTGCTGCCAAAGCCTGGACGTTGCCCACTGCATAGCACAGTGTGGTGTAGTAAAAAGAGCCATGTGTTGGGTTTGGAGCCTGGCTCCACCCCTCACTACCCATGTGCTGTAGAGTGAGTCTCTTGTTCTAATTGATCCTCAATTTCTCCATCTATAAAATGGGGATGTTGGACCAGATGATGTCTAAGATTCCTTTTAGTTCTGTCCATGTCTCAGTCCCTTAGGCAAGGATGTATGGGAAGGGACTGTGCCTTATCCTGAACTGTGGTCTGTCCTGCCTGTTCTTCTGGACACAGAATGAAAAGTAGAGAACTGGGAGGCAGGGCCAGGATGAGGCTCGTGCCCAGCCTGCAGAGAGACCCTCTCCCCAACTCAGTGCTGGGTGGGAAGGGAGAAGGGAAGCTGACCTCTGCCTTCCCCTTTTCTTGTAGCCAGAGTACAAGTGTGTAGACCCCATCTGCACCTTCCTCTTCTCCATCCTGGTCCTGGGGACAACCTTGACTGTCCTGAGAGATGTGATCCTGGTGCTGATGGAAGGTAACCCGGGCTTGGGGCTCCCTTTTTGCTCTTGGCTCTCCAGCTCTAATTGAAATTCAGGGCAGGGGAATCCCAGCAAATTGGCCGGGAGCCATGATCTGGAGCCTGGCATGGGCTGAAAACATCCTGGGGCCCCGGGCCAACCTTGGCATCAAACTGGGCCCTCAGGTGTGGCTGTTCCTGGAAATGTCCCCTGGACTGTACCTTCCCTTCCTCCTGGCCCCAAGAGTGCCTCCTCCCTGCTGAGATGTGTCCTCCCTGCCTAGCCAGGTGGCTTCTGGGTGGTGTCTGTAGCAGCTGGCACTCCAGCTCTTCCTGATACACTTCCTCAGTCTCCAGCAGCCTTCCCTCAGGCAGAGATGGGTGAGGATTATGCTTCCCATTGCACAGGGGGCAGACTGAGGCTCAGAAAAACAGTCAGTGTTGGACATGGCTGGGCTTCGAGGGGTGGCAGATGGTCTGCCCTGAGTTACCACACTCATTCACCGGCTTTCACGGTGCCCCAGCAGCTTGTGTCTCGGGCCTCTGTGTGGTCAGGGTTAGTCTGAAGTTGGGTGCCAGTCTGGGGTCAGCAGGAGTGTTGGGCTGCACGTCAGAGCTTTTTCTACAAGAAGGTGACTGATGCAGGTAAAAGTGACAATGATGCTGCTCCACGTGGGGGTGGAGATCCCCACGTTCCCTTCTTCCTTCTTCCTTCCATTCAAAAAAACATTTATCGAGCACCTACTAAGGGCCAGGCACTGTTCTAGGCACCAAGGATATGGCAGTAAACAAGACAGTCCTGCTCTCAGGGAGTTTCCATTTTAGAGAGGGAGACAGACAAGAAGCTAACAAATAAGATAATTTCTGACAGTGTTAAGTGTGAAGAGGAAAATACAACAGAGTGACATGATGGGGATCATTTGGGGGGTGGGGCGACGTCAGATCTGCGTGCCAAGGAGGTCTTCTCTGAGGTGACATTTGAAGAGCAGGAACAAGCCTGGGTGGGAGGGAGCAGTTTCCTTCAGCCCCTGTCCCTGCCGTCCTCAGGGACCCCCAAGGGCATGGACTTCACGGCTGTGCGGGATCTGCTGCTGTCGGTGGAGGGGGTGGAAGCCTTGCACAGCCTGCATATCTGGGCGCTGACCATGGCCCAGCCTGTGCTGTCTGTCCACATCGCCATCGGTGAGTGGCAGGGTACTCAGGGCCGGGTGAGGGAGAAGCAGCCAGAGGCCTGGGGCCACCCCAGATGGGTCCAGCGACCTCAGATGCTTGCAGAGCCCATGCATTGAACCTGGCCCCACGCCGAGCACTTTATACACAGTATTTCATTTGATCACCACAATCCTGTTTATAGATGAAGAAACTGAAGCTGGGGGTGGGGTGGGATGGTAGAGTCATTTGCCCAGGCTTGTACAGCTAATGAGTGGTGAGGAAAGATTCTGAGCCTTAAAGCCAGTGCTTTTCCTGCTCTTCAGGATTGTGCCAGGCATGGGACCCAGAGGGTTGCCTGGTGCAGGCATGGAATCTGGGGGTTCCTTGATGGCTCATGGTCCCCTATCCTGTTCTGCTGGGGGTAGGGTATGAGATGGGCTCCTGATTGCTCCTAAGGGCCCAAGAGTGACTAAACGGTTCTCTGGTGCCTCCCATGGTCTGTCCTCTTGGCCCCCAGCGCAGAATGCAGACGCCCAGGCTGTGCTGATGGCAGCCATTGCCCGCCTGCAGGGGAAGTTCCACTTCCACACCATGACCATCCAGATCGAGAACTACTCTGAGGACATGAAGGACTGTCAGGCATGCCAAGGCCCGTCAGACTAACTGCCTGGCCAGGTGCCAACTGGGGAGTGGCCAGGACCTGCAGATGGCAGGGCTGAGTGTCCCTCAGGCCCAGCAAGACTCTGCCTAGCCCAGCTGGAAACCAGGGTCCCTCTCCTGACCTCCGCTCCATGCTCACTGTGGAGGAGCCTTGCCCTACTCCAAGATTGGGGCTCTTCCCCTGCCTCCCCCCTGACCACAGCCAGCCCCGGCGGGGGACTTGGCAGGCGCACAGCTAGTTGACCCTGCTCCTCCAGCTCCTGGGTGGGCTCCTGGCGGGGCTGAATGTGCGCCTAATCCTCTGCTAATGCTGTCCTACCACAGCCTCGGGAAAGGCAGGGGGGGCACATGAGGGGTGATAGAGGGGAGACTGGCCTCAACGTCCCCTCACCTACCTGCCTCACTTCCCTTTTCCAGTCTGTCTGCCCTTGCCTTATGAATCTGTAAAGAAGCTCTGGAACAGAGCCCTCCCTCAGCCTCTAACAACATGGTTTAAGGGGCCATGGGGGTTGCGGAGTTGTGAGGACGCTGCACTCTCGTACATGTCCCCCTGAGATGGGGAGCTGGGGGGCGATGAGGCCTATCTGTGCCTTCATCACTTCAGCTGTGAGCCAAGTATTCCCCTTTCCTGGAGGGAGGAAGCTTCTGAGTAGGGAACGACCCGGCTGGTTTCCTCCTTCCTTATTCCCCAGCCCGGGAAGCAGAGACTTCAGCTCGGGTCCTGCCCTAAGAGCCTCACAGTCCCTAGCCCACTCCTCTTGCCCTGATGGTATGGCAGGGGTCGCAGAACATGAAATCAGATATGATTGGGCCAGCTCTGTTGCCGGTATGGCCTGACCTGCAGAGAACTCGGCGCTGGAGGACAGAGGGCCTGTGCACTGGAACAGGAGACACTGGCTTCCTGGGGTGTGTGTGAAGGTTCCTGAACTGGGGGGTGGCTTGTGTTTACACAAGGGGGAGACCTGTCCCCATGTCACAGAGGAGGCAGCATGCCAGGCAATCAGGCAGCCCTCATCCAGCGGTCTGTCTGCCATTGCAAGCAAGTGCCCTTAGGCGAGTCAGTGCCTCTCGTCTGTCTGCCCGCTGAGAATGCTAACACCCGCCTCGCCCCGGGTTGCTGTGAGTACTGGAGCCAAAGTCGGCCAAGCACCTGGTGGCTGTTGAAGAGTGGTTACTTTTATCTTCACTCTGGAGAGATGAGGCTCGAGGCTGCCTTGCCAAAGAGCTAGTGGGCTCCCAGCCTCCCCAGGGGCAGCACCGAGTCTGTGTTGACTCTCTCCTGACCCATGTTGGGAGGAAGAGGGGTTGTTCACTTGCATTCCCCTCTGAGCCTCTCTCTTCCCATCTGTGAAATGACCTCTTTGTGCCTTTCCAGCGCTGTCATCTGGGCTGCCTGTGATCTAGATCAGCAGGTTCTTCAGCCCTTTAAAATCTGTGAGAAGTCATTTGTGTTGGCTTGGAAGTGTGTGTGTAGGGAGACTGCTGGTGGCCGAGCTCCACACCACCCCAATCTCAGGGGAATCAAATCCCCCTCCCCCTAGCCATAGTAGACCCCAGGAACCTGACTCCTGGGCTTTGCTGTATGCTAAGTCCCTACACTCCTGTCAAGAAACAGTCATTGCTGTCCTCCATTTTTACAGATGAGAAAACTGAGGCTCAGAGAGGTTGAGTCACTTCCCTGAAGTCACACAGCCAGTGTGAGGCATCTGGGATTTCTGCCTCATTCCCCTAGGTTTGCCTTTACAGCAGGGGCTGGGGACCTACTCTGGGGTGTGTGTTGGCACAGTGTGAGCCCTTGGGGCTGGCAGTGCCTTCCCCACGGGCAAGGCCATGCCAAGGCAGTTCAGTGTTCTGGGTGCTGCAGCTGTGAATGGGGAGGGGAAAGGTGCCTCTTTTCTGTGGCTGGGGCTGGCCCTCGTGTCCTCCCCACCCTGGGAAGGCTGCCTGGGCTGCAGCTGTGTGCTTCCTCACCCACCCTCAGCTGTTCTTGACTCTGGGCCAGGCTGCCTCCCCTCCCCTGTAACTCCCTGTCCCCACTCCACCTCAAGAATCTAGCAGCCCCATGCCTCCCAAAGGAGAGCCCTCTGCATCCCCAGCTGTGATTGGCTCCAGGGAGGACCTGAATCATCCAGGGACCAGAGGATGGGAGTGGGAGGCCTTGGCGAGGGCTTGGGGGACGGCATGTTCCTGCCAGTGAGCTAGTCACGGGAGTTTCCAAAGCTGCGAGGCCATCAAAGCAGGAAAACACCGGACACCCTGGACCTGGGCTGGACCCACCACCCGCACCATTCTAGAGTCACCCCCATCCCAGAGTCGTGCCTCCCCCCCCCCCCCCGCGCAGCTGCTATAGGGGTATTTATAGCCTGAGCGTGAGGGGGCAAGGACACGCGTTTTATTTCGGAAGCGATAATTTCAGTTCCAGGCGGATGAACCCGGGGAACCCAGTGTCCCCTCCCCCACTTCACTCTCACCGCCAGGGCGCTGGGGACAGCCCCTGCTCCCACCCAGGCCACCTAGAAATGGCCCTTTCTTAGGCCTAAGTCTGTGGACCAAAGGCATGGGGCTATTCTTTCATATCCCTCCCCGCAGTTTTCAGACCTCGGGCTGCACACCGCCCACCCTCCACGTCCCGGGCCGCTCTCCGACCCGAAGGGTGTTGAGAACTTCAGCCCCTTTCCGGGAGGAGACAGCGCGGTGCGACGCTGACCTCTAGTGGCCCAGGCCGGTAATGCAGGCGACGGCCCAGCCTGAGCCAAGGGTCCCAGACCGGGCAGGGGCTGACCACCTGTATTCCCATCCCCTTTTTCACCTCGGTATCCTGTTCCGCCCGGTGGGGAAGGAAGCCCCCAAACTGGCTTCTCGGTATCTCTTTACTCCATCTCTGGGGCGCAAAGATTGCGCTTGGCAACCCAGGCGTCTGAGGGTAGCTGCCTTCCCGCCGGACTAGGAACCCCAGGGGGTGGGGGACGGAGTCTCGCCTCTCACTCTACACACCCTGTCCACACTCTCGCCACCATCGGCCCAGAGCCAACCACGCCGTCGATGTCTCTTCTATCTGTTCGTCAAATTATTTGTGGCGCACCTGCCAGGCCAGAGATAAGAGGACACGACCCTGCCCTCCCCGGGCTCCCAGGCCAGTCCTGGGGCCTGGCGGTGTACCTTGCAAGGCAGCATGAACAGTGTCAGGACTGCGGGAAACACCGGGCTGTGAAAGCGCAGAGGAGGAGACCAAACCCAACCGGGGCGGGGATGGGGGTCAGGCAAGTTCCTGGAGGAGGCGAAGATCTGAAAGACAAGTAGAAGTCAGCTCGGCAGAGAAGTCGAGAAAGGCATTGCGGGCAAGGGGTCAGCGCCGGCACCGCACAGCCGCAGAGCGGGCGCCGCGCACAGGGGAACTGCAGCCAGCTGTGGGACCGGAGGGTGGGGCGAGGGCCCGCCCTCGGGGGCGCTAGGGCTGTGGTTAGCCAATCGGGATCTGCCGCATTGGCTGACTGGCCGCCTTGATTGGCCAGTCCTAAGGGAGGATGCTGAGCCTCCCCTCTCCGCTCCCCCCAGGCAGATGGGGCGCCCCCGGGAGTAGGGCTGGGGTCTCCGCTGCTCCCTCCTAGGGCTTCTCCAGGCTGCGATACTTCTTGCGTAGTACGGACACCGAGTCCTTGAAGAGCACTGGGTCCAGACGGAGGCGGGAGGACACCAGGGGCATGTGGCCGAACCCTGCCGCCATCTGATTGATGCAGTTGCGGACTGGGGGCTGCGGCTCCGGCCTGGGCCCCCGGCCCTCAGGCGCCTAAGAGCGGGAGGAGAAAGGCGTTGGTTCTGTCCTGCCGACGCCCTCCCTCCCCCAGCAGCACGAAGGATTTGGATTAGACAGTGAGAGGGAATCCTCCCTCCCCTCCCCAGCCAGTGCCGACCGCCTGGATCCTCACCAGTGGAGGTCTGGCCTCCTGGTGCTGCTTCCTATAGGGGACCTTGATAGGGGGCAGCTTGGTGACTGCCGCTACTAGGAAGTTCATCAGGACGTCCACACAGGTGGGTGCTTCATCTGCCAGGGCCCTCAGAGCCTCTGGCAGGGAGTGGGTGAAAAGGGTGTGGTAGTACCTGGACAAAGGGGGAGGACGGGGAGAGGCTGCGGCCGAGTTCGCCTCCCAGCTCCGTTCTCCTCACTCTCCCTTTCAACCCAGTCCCTAAGCCTCTTGTGAAAGCCCTGCTCCCCTCTCTGAGCCCTGGCCCCCTCAGAGAGCTCCCACTCCGAGTTCGAACTACCCTCCACTGTTCTGTGCCGTGTGGCTTGTCTGCAGCCAATGGTGTACTCCCTGACAGCTCCTTGGGGCCCCCGCTCCTGGGCTCTGAGATCTGAACTCAGACAGAGCCAGACTGAGGGAGGGATCAGCTGGTTCCAAGGCCATCCAACATGGCAGCCCAAAGACCAGCTTCAGGAAGACTGTGGATTCGCCAGGCTGGTGCTGCTCCAGGTGAGCCTCGCTTCACACAGCCCCCTACAGAACAGCCTGGGCCCAGCCTGCAGACATTAGGGGCATTCTTCACTCTACTGAGAATTTCCCCCAGAGCTCCTGGGTAAATCTACAAGAGGTTCCAGGTTACACATATTTGGTTTAAACATGTTTAAGGAACCCCTCTAAACAGGCTATCCAGAATTCAGTCCCTGTCCCCAAACTGGGGCGCTTCAGGCAGTTTCTGGAAGCCTTGGGACAGTCCCCAGCCCATCACACACACATTTATAAAGCATCAGTTCCATTCTCTTGTCACCCCGCCACCACCACCAAACCCAAACACTGTCCATACCCTCTGCATGGCTCTACTTAAAATAACACCAGCTACCATTTGTTGACCATCTGTGTGCCAAAGACTTCTTTTGGTTTTTTCATTTGATTATCACACCAGCCCTGTGAGGTGAATACATTTTACAGATGAGGAAACTGAACCTCAAGAGAGGTGAGGAGGCCTCTCCATCACACAACTGGGAGGTGGCACATCTGGTCCTTGAAGCTGGACCTCTGTGCTCTAGGCTGATTGCTATGTTCACTCCCATGCCACCCTGCTCCTGGTCCAAAGAAGGGGTCTCTGGCCCTCTGACCCCAGGGCCCATCTGTACCTATGGTAGAAGGCAGCCGAGGTGAGAACCATGGAGAATTCATTGGCCCTCTCAGCAGTGTAGCCCCAGCCGCCCAAGGCCTCATCCCAGAAGTGGTTCCACGTCAGAAAGCCCACCATCCGCTCTGGGAAGCTCTGCCACACCACAAAAGCAAAGTCCACCTGGGGAGATATTTAAGTGGAGGCGTGAGGAAGGACTTCACGACCAGCCAGGAATATCCAGAGATAGGGAGATAAGGCCAGCCTGGCTGAGGGGGACTCGGGGAAGAAGAGATGGGAACATGAAAGTTTCCAGGGGGTGCTTAGGGGACCTTTCCCAATGGGGAGCTAGAAACAATGCTTTTTCTGCTGGAAGCTGAAAATAATGTCTTCAGAAGAGTCTGTAGAAAGCTTCTATTAGATTTCTAAGGAGGAGGCTGATTGGCTTTCTGGGATGGTTTCAAAAGCAGGAGGCTGGACCTCTTGATCTCTGGGAATTTAAGGGGCTGCCAGGGCCCTCAGCTCTGTCCCCATCCACACTGAGCTGCTCCCGGGCCCAGACCTCACCTCACTTGTGGAGAGACTGCTGTGGGCATCGAGGCTGAGGATGGCATCGGTGCTGATGGCATTGTACGGGAAGAAGCGGTCGCTGACCTGCAGTGGGAGGGAGGTGAAGGCAGCTCAGCTGTGGGGACCCTCCCCAGGCTCCTACAGTGAATATCTGAGTATCTGCTAAGCAGGAGACCCTGCAGCCATGGTGTAGAGGGAAGGGTAGAGAAAACAGCGAGGCTGCCCAGAACTCGGACCTGAGGAACTCATCTGACCTCTCGGGACTTCAGTTGCTCCTTTGGAACGGGGTGTTTGGTGTCTAAAGGCCCTTCCAGTTTTGACACCTCAGAGTCCTCTGTTGTCACATAAGATGCTCACCTCTACCCTGGCAGGGGCTGTCAAACATCCTTCATTTGAAAGCAATGGGTCCAGGAGATGAAGGGACTTGCCTAGATCCACACAGCCAGCAGGTGGCTCACACCATCCCAGGTTCTCAGAAGCCACCCCACTCTGGCCCAGTTTGCTGCCATCTGTCTATATTTCCTCTAGATCCCAGGTTTTACATCCAACCTACTCCCTCTGCCTTCCCACATCACAGAAAACCCCAGTTCTCTGGAAGCACAATTCACAAAGGCCAGAGATGGAAGAGAAGCACCTCTATTAGGCCTGCAGCCAAAACCCACTGTCTGATTTCTTCAGGCCCAACTTGAAGTCCAGCTTTGGCTCCGGTTCACATAAAGCGCCCGGTGTGCCCTCCCCACTTCCCAGCATTCAGGGGCTGACACTCCCCTCCATGCCCCTCCTCATCCCTCACCTTCCTGTGCCCCTCACTGACTGTCAAGGGCACTGCTGTCTCTGGCCACCTGGGTGGTGGTGGCTTCTCGCTGCTCCAGAGAACCAAGATCTAGAAGGAAAGGGGAGTGTTCCTGAAGTCTGCGGCGGAAGGGGGGGTCCCAGGAGTGATCTTTCTCAAGGTGGAAGGAATATGGGGGAGCAGGTGTATGTGTGAGTTTGGGAGGAGAGTGTAGTTGGAGTCGAGGTCCTTTCAATGCTACCCTGCTTGCCTCTGGGCTTCTGGAAGGCAGGAATTCCTGTGACACGAAGGTAGCTACCTGTGGCTTTAGAACAAAGAGAGCCGGTTGTGGTAGCCCCTAGCCTGGGCCCTGACCCCATGCCCCATCCCCATCTTCTCTCAAAGGTTCTCATTCTCTTCCTGCTCCTTTATCTGTCCCAACCCAGCTCCAATGTCCATCTTTGGAGCTGCTCCATCTGTGCCCTGGCTGAGCTAACTGATGCTCTTACTCTCAAGAGTCTGTCTGGCTTCTCTGGAAGTGAGATTTGACAGTCTGCATGCCAGGAAATACTACCTGAATCTGAATCTGGGGTGGAATCTTCCTGCTTTTTCTCTGCATCCTCAGCATCGAGCCCAGGGCCTGGGGCTCAGAAAATGAATGCTGGATGAATAAATGAGTGAATGTATGTGTGTTTACTTCTTCAGCCTCCCCAAGAGGGAGGGAGAGGTGGGGGTGAGGAAAGGAACAAGAACTTTGGGGCTTAAAGAGGAAGGTAGCAATGGCACTTGAAAATCTTTCCCGTGCCTTCCCCAAAAATGCGTGGTTATCAAGGTCTAGATGTCTTTTTGAGGGTCCTGCCTTGTCCTTTGTCCCCACCTTGGATCTCGGGACACCGGCTGTCAAGGGGGCAGACCTGGGCACAGTGCTGGGAGCCTGCCACCGCCTGGATGAGCTTCAGGGGGGGCTTGCCTGGGGCCCCCACCCAGATCAGGGCGCTGAACCTGCCCACAGGGCGAGAGCCTAGGAAAATGAGACACAGGCTATTAGGATGGGAGGGGACAGAACCCTCTGGAGGTTCTGACCTGAGTTGGGGACTCAGGGAGCCAGGAGAGACGTTGGGGATTTGGGAAGGGGCTGGGCTGGGCTCTATGGTTAAGGCTGGGTCAGACTTGGGGAGAGTTGATGTGGGGACTTCAAGTTGTCCCATCCCCAGGGCATACCCTGTTGTACATGGTAGAAGGGGAAATCCGAGGGGCTTGTGGAAAAAGTGGACAGGGCCAGGAGTGCCCCTGGGGGGCTGTTCCACAGTAGCGAGGGGTGAGCAGATGCTCCAAAGATCCGGTCCTGAATAATCTGTGAAATGAGAGAGGGCTGTGCAGAGGGAGTGGCCAGTGTGGCCATGGGCAGGCTCTGAGGAAGTGAGGACCTGGTATAGCCCCACCCCTTCCCCTTCAGGCTCAGGGGGTGGGGGGTGGAGGCAGCAGCTGCATCACCAGATCACTGGGGACAGAAGGATTCAGATGCAGAAGTCCAGAGTAGGGGGCAGTCAATGATGATATCCAGAGGTGGCAGATGGTGGTGACCTGCTGCCTCCCTTTCCTTCCTCACTCATGGCGACACCACTAACAGGTCCTGATGTTTCTTCTGGACCCAGAATCCCTCCCACCCAGCACCCCAGGCAGCCAGTGCCCGTCAACTGGAATTGGGACATGCTTTGAAATCTATTGGCCACAGCTGTCCTCTACAGCTGGGGAAACCGAGGCCAAGATTGGAGAAGGAACTTGTCCAAGAGATCAGAGCCAAGTCTCAGATTCACCCTAGAGGCATCTTCAAGGGGGAGGCCCAAACACCGGGGCAGAGGAGGTGTGTGGAGAGGGAATGGGGATGAGGCAGGAGCCGAGCACCAGGGCCCCCGTCAGGGGAGTCCCCCTCACCTCCAGAGTGGTATGGATGACCTTCTCCACTGAGGAGAAGTAGGCATCCCATAGAAACTGGGTCTGCTGACGCAGGGCGAGGACCCGCGTGAGAGGCATCTGCTGGAGGGCAGCTAGGACCTGGGGCAGAGAGGGAGAAAGGAGAAGGCGTGGGGCCTTGTCAGGCCCTGACTGACCCCGGGTTGGGGCAACGTAGGTTGGAGGTCTAGGAACAAGAAGCCCTCTCCCCACAGTTCTCCAAGTGGGTTAGGAGCAGCCACCCTTGGCTAAGTCCCAGGTAATTTAGCAATCCAGAGTTCAAGGGTCACACAGAGCTGGGTTTAAATGCCACTTAGTAACTGTGTGACTGTGGACGAGATACTTAACCTCTTTGGGTCTGTTTCCTCATGTGTAAAGTGAGGATAGTAATAGCACCTGCCTCAGAGGGTGGTTGTGAGAATTAAATTAGATGATACATATTAACTGCGCAGCGCAGTGGAGAGGCTCAGTAGCTATTGTTACGAACTCCCCACACCACTCTCACTTCTGGGGGTTCAGGGCTCACACACGTTTTTCAGAGCTGGGCAGATGAGTTTCATCAGATGGAAAAGTCACCATGCATTTTGCTTTCTCATCCGAAGCTCCAAGGAGGTGCTCAGATTTTGGACTTTTGTGGCCTTCCCTTAAATTGGGTATTTAAGTAGTCATGCATGAGTATGGCTGGGTCTATGGAGATCCTCTGGTCTAACTTATCCCATTGTACAGAAGGGGAAACTGAGGCTGGAAGAGGCTCAGGACTTGCTCTCAGAATCCCCAGGAGTCTCTGCCTCCATCTGATCCTATGGGAGCCCCAAAGGCTTGGGGCTGGGGGCAAAATCATCAGTATACATAGATGGGGGATAGGAATGAGGACTGAAGGCAGCCTGGGGGCGGGGATCCCCGGGTCTTCCCATGTCACAGGTCCAGTCCCCACCCCGTAGGCAGGGCCCTGTGCTACCTGAAGTGGGAGCCTCTTGTCAGTGACAATGGCCGCTTTGGTCCAATCGATGACCTCGGAGAAGGGCAGCTCCCAGCGAGGGCTGAGAAGCACAGGGATGCAGCCAGCCTGGGGGGCAGGGGTGTCACTCGGGAGCCCAGTCCCACCCTGCACACACTCACCCCCCTCCCAGTTCCAAGTCAGCAGCTGCTGCTGTTGGGGTCAGGGGGCAAAGAGGAGAGAAAAGTGGGGTTTGGGGGGAGGTTGTTCTGCAGAAGGTGCAGTGAATGTGGCTGCAGGCACACCTGAGTCCCACAGTAAAGGAGTGGGCAGCTCACCACCCCTGCCCATTGGCCTGGGCCCAGAGTACCCTGCCAGCTCAGGAGTGTCGGGGGACAGGGGCAGGGGGTGCCCAAGTTAGGGTTGTACCTGCAGGGCTTGGAGGAAGTGCGAGGCATCAGGACGGTGGCCAGGGATGAGGCAGAAGGTGGCATTGGGTAGCGTTGCCCCAGGGTGGGTCCTAAGGAGGCACAGGAGGAGGTCCCACACATATGAGGCCTGAGACAGCTGCCCCTCACCCTATCTGGCTCCTTGATGGCCCCCAGCCCCCACACCAACACTCCCCAATTCACAATGTGCAAACCCACCACCATGTGCTCATATGTTGACAAACACTCATGCACACGCACACCACTCACTGACACACTAACACAAACACAAGCCTCACCCATGGTTGGGCCAGGAGGCAGGAGCCTAGGTTCCAGCTCTGCCTCTGCCCTTGGTGGGCCTAGACACCTCCCTTCTCTGGACTTTCCTCATTTGCAAAATGGAAGGTGGCGGAACCTGCCGTTTCCAAGGCTGGATTCGACTTGGACTTGGCCGTGCACATGTTTGCCTTCCCACTGCTCTGCCACATGCAGACTCTCTGGCAGCCCTCACCTGCGTGGCCTCCATGCCCTGCCCTCCTCCCATCCTGAGAGCCCAGGCCTGTGAAAGGCTCCTCTGTCATGAGGTGGGCTGGGCCCCTAGCCTGGAACCACACAGGAAGCTGCTGCCCAGAGGCCCCCTTGCCCAGAGGACAGGCCTCCTCTGTTCCTCCCACCTCCTTCCCCCAACCCCAGGGCCACATTCAGGCTGTGTGTGCCTGTGGAGGGAGGGACAGGAGTCACAGGGGTAGGACTGCCCACTGGGGGAAGCAGTGCCCATGACCTAGCTACTGGGAGGTGGGGGTGGGGGCAGGACTCCGGGCTCACGGGCTTGCTCTGAGTGGGACAGATGAAAAGGACCTAGGGGGTCCCAGGATCTTCCTCAGCTACAGCCTATCTGGTTCTGAGCCTGAACCTTCAAGAAGCAGTCTTGGGTGTACTTAGTCAGCCTCTGGACCAACCCCCATTGAGCAGATGGGGAGACCGAGTCTCAGAAAGACCCAAGTACTGGCTCAGGGTCTCAGAAGGGGTTGGGGCAGAACTGGGTTATTTGAACCACCCCAGAGCTGCTGCTTAGGGGTCTCCCAGAGGACCCCTGCCTTCTTTCTCCAATGCTCAGGTGTCCAGAGGTATCTCCTGGAAGAAGCCGCAAGTTAAACAACAGGACACCTTCCACCTAATTAAAAGCCACAGCACCAGCAAGCTACAGCCCTCTCCCCTTCCCCAGTAAAGCCCTAAGGGACTGAAAACCCCTAAGTTGAAGGCTTCAGAGAACCCAGAGACAAAGAGCCTGCTGAATAAACTGCACCCCTGAGTCCTCATTAACCTCCACTGCTCCCCGCTCTGTGTCTTTGCATCTCTTTCTCCCTCAGCCGGGAGCACCCCTCCCTGCCTTGCAGCCCGAGGAATTCCTCCTACTCAGTCTTAATGTCTGAGCTCAAACATCCTCTCCTCTGGGAAACCCTCCTTGACCTCTCCAGAGAAGGCCCCCTCCTCTCTGCTCCCACAGCACCTGTGCACATGTAGTAGTAATGGGCCAAGCTAACCTCTACTGAGCATGCGCTTTCTTCTAGGCCCCGTTCTGAGTACTTTACATGCGCTAACTCACTTCATTCTCAACCCTGTGAGGTGGGAGGTATGTGCTGTTAGTATCCCATTTTACAGATGAGGAAACTGAGGCCTAAAGAGGTTACACACTTCTGAAGTAGGAGAGCCAGGCAGGCAGCTTGCACAGCCTCTCTCTGCTTAACAATGTGGGTCATAACTAGTGCCTTGTCTGTCTCTCCTACAAGACCAAGCTACTTGCGGGCAGGGGCTGTGCCTCCCTCCTCTCCATATCCCCAGGGCCTAGCAGAGCACCTGGCAGAGAATGGGCACTTAATGGGTGCTTAATGAATGCTCAGTGTGCAATAGAGGATAGACCCAGGACCAATGGACCAAATGTCTGCAAGATTAGTTTCAGCACAAATTCTGGTAATGGAGCTGACTGAGAGTAGCCAGTGGGTGACCTTGGGAAGTGGTGAGTTCCCCATCAGTAGAGGTAACTAAGCAGAGGCTGGATAAGCGTGTATGTGTGTTCCTTTAGAGGGGACATCGTGGTCACTGCCAATGAAGTCTTAGTCTATGATTGCATAAGGTGTTTTGCCAGGGAGCCTCAGTGCCCAAGGCTGGAATTAATGTGGCTCCACTCATGGCCCCAGGGCTCTACCAGGGCCTAGCCGTAGGCAGGGCCACACTGTGACTTCTGTGTGCCCTAGGCACTTTGGCCTCTGTAGGCCCCTGCCATAAAAAAATTATAAAAATGATATTTGATGACTGTGTAGGTATAAAAATGAACATATTAGTTTTATATATTAAATCATTTTCTTCTACTTAAGAGTTCATTTTTTTCCTTCTGATTTTCAAAGAAATGAAAATATTTTCATGGGCCCCTAAAAGTATCACTGGTCCTGGGTGCTGTGCCTCCAGGGCCCCATGGAGATGGGCCAGGGACCTTTAAAACATGCATTGAATCTATGTTAAAAAAAATACAGGGTGGGCCCGGTGGTGCAGCGGTTAAGTCCGCACGTTCCTCTTCTCGGGGGCCCAGAGTTTGCTGGTTTGGATCCCGGGTGCGGACATGGCACCGCTTGGCAAGCCATGCTGTGGTAGGCATCCCACATATAAAGTGGAGGAAGAGGGGCACGGATGTCAGCTCAGGGCCAGTCTTCCTCAGCAAAAAGAGGAGGATTGGCAGCAGTTAGCTCAGGGCTAATCTTCCTCAAAAAAAAAAAAAAACAAAAAAAAACGGGGGAGCATACATACATGTTGTTTGTACACACACAGAGTACCTCAGAAAAGACGCTCGAGAAACTAGAAACGGTATTCAGCTCCAGGAAGGAAAACTGGGTGGCCGGAGACAGGGGAGGGAGGGAGGGAGTTTTTACTGTATACGCTTTTGTACCATTGGAATTTTGTACCATGTGAATGAATTCCCTATTCATAAAAATAAATAAATAACAATTTAAATGGGTGGAGGCTCATTCCAAAGCAGCAGGAGACTGTTCAACAAAGGTGGAAAAACATGGGCTTTGGAGCCAGAAGTGCAGCGTTTAATCTCAACCCCGCTGCTGCCAAGGGCCAGATGAGAAACATGAGGGAGGCCGTGGTGCATCAAGGAGCTTGGCACCAAAGGCACTCCCCTGGTCTGAGCCTCAGTTTCCTGTTCCCTGCAATGGGGATAATAATGCCTCCCTTGAAGGGTGTTTCAGAGGATTGACCATGACTTCTGTAAGGGGGCTGGCACAGCACCTGGCCCAGGGCAAGCTCTCCCCTCCCCCCTCCCGCCAGCCTGGCCAGTGACTGTGAGTCGCCTATTTCTCTGGCCAGCACTTGTTTATTCAGGCCACCTTCAGGGGGCTGGCCCTGTGGCTGTGGGCCTCCCTCTCTCACCCTGTCCCTCTACTGTGTGGCTGGCTCGGCCGGGCCGCAGTCTGGTACTTCAGGGAAACCGAGGCGCATGCTACCCCAGAGATGATGACGAGTCCTGTCACCTGCAGGCGGGCTGAGGCCAAAAACAGAACTTCTTGAAGTTCGGAGGACAATTAGAGGCTGCTAGGCCTCACACCTTGGAAACAGACTTATCAAAAATGCTACTTAGAGTGTGGCCCACGCTGATTAGAAAACCTTGGCCAGTTTTGGCCAATTTTGGATCAATCAATAAACATTTAGTGAGCACCTGCCTACTGTGTACAGCTCCCTAACTTTCATAGCTAAGTGCCTGCTCAGAAAAGTGAGGCAGGGCAATGGAAGCAGAGAGCCTTGTCACCAAAGGTGAGCTCTGTCTGAGCTCCGAGCTTGCGGGGTCTGGGGGGAATCCCCGACTTTTCTGGTTACTGCTGAGGATGCCCACTAGGCGTGGGTCCTAGCAGAAGGGCCGTGAGGGCAGACTGGGGCAATTCTGTCCTCGCCCCCGGCTTCGAGACTCCCTGGAGGCCATGTGCCTTCAGGAGGCAGAGGGATTCCATTCCCACAAGAGCCCTTTGGCTGAGAGAAGCCCCAGAGGCCCCAAGCAAGGCAAAAACAGAGCTTGGCCACCTGAAGAATTCCTGGGAGGGAAGAGGAGCTCAGAATAGCCCGTGTTGTCCTGGCAGAGGGAGGGAGCAGGGAAGGATTCTAGAAGGACAGGTTCCGCCTCAGGTCTGCCTTGGGAGATAGGGAGGGAATTCTCTGCTGCAGGGGCCCTGGACAACCTGAGCAGGCTTTCATTCTTGCCTGGCCAGTCAGCCTTTGGATGATGTGGGCCTCCTGGGGCTGCATAGGGGTTAGAGTACTTAGAGGTTAACTGCATTATCATCTGCGGTGTGTCACCCCAACTAGCCCAGGCAGAGAGAAATTTCTGAACGAGCTCTCCATGCCCCATAGGCCCCCATGCCTGTTATATGTATTCATGCACTCTTACTGGCAGGAAGTTCTTCTGTAGGTCTGACCTAATTCATATTTGCTGTAACCAAAGGCTGTTTCCTTAAGAAGTTAATCCCCCAAATTAGACATAGGAGCAGCTTCCATCTGTGACCAGTTACTAATCTCCATGGCTCTGAGGCATTTGACGGGGTTGATCACAAACTCTTGCTTAAAACTTAGAATTCTAACGCTGAAGGCTACAGAGACAGGAAATTCCATTAAAATACTGGCTGTGCTCTTTCTGGCTGGGAGGCCTCACACAAGTTCCTTAACCTCTCTGAGCTTCAGTATCTGGTACACAAACATTTAAATGATAGCAATAAGTATATTTTATTATAATCGTTATTTATGAAAGTGCTCAGCACAGAGTAAGGACTGTAGAAGTGTATGTTAAAGAAAGTACTAGGGAAGGAGGCATTGGAATAAGAGAAAAAGAGTAAGTAGGGTGAGTCATGTTTTGTGTTTTTAAGGATCCCCAGGGGAGAACTCCGCAACCTGCCTAGGACACCCCTTGCAGCAAATCACTGTCTCGGCGGTAGTGTTCTCTGCTGTCTAGCCTGACTCTCCTGCTGCGGCTGAGGCCTAAATTTGCCAGGACTAGCTGGTTCTCCCATCCCAATCCTGCCCCCACCCTGGCCTCTGGGCTCGCTCCCATCACAGACCCCTCTCATCCAGACCCCAAGGGGAAAGGTCCACTTACTGCTCGGGTCCGTGGTCCTGCTCACAGCGCCCATCCCAGGGGCAGGCAGAGAAGTTGGTGCCTGCCGTGTGCCACCCGCCCCTCTCCTCTGCCAGGGCTAGCAGGGCCACCCTGGGGTGGGGGCTGTGCTGCCGCAGCTGGCCAGGTGCCCCACCTCGTAATGCGTGGGCTTCGGGAAGAAGCGGGAGGGCCACGTCAAAGCCATGCCGAAAGGTGTCCACTGTTGGGCTGGCCTCGGCCACCATTGCCTGTCCCAGCTGGAAGGTCCGGGGGCAGGGGGCTGGGTGGAGACTGAGGACCAGATGGTTCCTGCCCCCATTCCATTGCGGGGGCACCGGGCTGCACTCTCCAGCTGAGGAGTCCCGGGTGAGGGGGAGGAGGAGGAGGCAGGCCTCGGCAGCGTTGGATGTGTGGTAGCGGGACCCCTCAATGGAAGCCAGGATCCTGCGATGAGTCTCAGAGACCGGTCCAGCTGCCGAGTACACAAATACCTTGAGGCCACCACCCCTGCACTTCGAGGCGTCAAAGCAAGCTCCCCAGTCACAGCTGCCGCCACGGGGGCCTTGAGGAGGTTCAGGGGCATCTTCTAGGAGCTCCCCAGGCTGGGAGAAACTCTGCAGGAGCTCTGCATCCAGCCAGCGTGGCCAGCCTTGGGAGGCACCTGCCCGAGGTCTGGTGGGCACTGCCAGGCGGAGAAGGGGGAAGGCTCCCAGGAGGACGAGGAGCCAAGAGGCCGACAGTGCCAGCAAGAGGGCCTTTCTTCTCCATGACTGCATGTGGCCACCCGCAGCCAGGGCTGGGGGAAGCAGGAGGCTCAGGGGCCTGAGGGTGGGCGGCTGGAACCTGAATAACCTTCTAGTTCAGCGCCCTCATTGTACAGCTGGGAAGACTGAGGCTCACCGAGGGCAGGCTGTCTGCGTAGGGTCAACAGCGAGTCACCGGCCAGGCACAAGGAGGCCAAGTAGGACCCAGCCCTCTAGCTTTGCCTTCCTACTGTCAGGACTCTGCTTCCCCGGCCTTTGGACAACCAAGCCAGCCTTTGCTCTCCCAGCAGCGCCCTGTGCTCCTGGGTATTGCTCAGGCTGTTGCAACCCCTGTCTGGACTGCAAGGCCGTGTCCTTCTGCCCTCCTGGCTGCACCCCGTGACCTCCGCCTCAAGGGAGAGGAGGGCTGTCTGCCAGGCCATGGGGGACCCGTCAGGGCTCCCACAGGAGGCAGCTTGGCCAGAGTGCAGGGCTGGACAGAAGCGGGGATGGTCTCCCCAGTCCTCCTCCTGCCTAAGCAGCCCCTGAACAGCCCTGGCCGCCTGTGTGTCCACTGGCAGGCACTCCTGGACTGTGGGCCCTGCGGCCAGAGCTAAAATTAGACCCTGTGCCCCATGTGGGCTCTCAGGGTCAGCTGAGGTCAAGGCCTGGGTGCAGCCAGTGCCCCCTGCCTTGAGGACTGGGAGGGCTGTGGGTCTTGGTCCTCTCCCACTCTGTCGCTGCCCCCGGCTCAGACAGCTCTGTCCCTCCCCCTCCCCCACTAGCAGCTGGTCCTGCACGGTCTGATTGGAGCTATCATGGTGCAGAGGCCAGGGAGCCCGCACCAAACTCCTGCCCCACGGCCCCTAAGCCCTGCCGGTTTCTCCTCCTGGTCCCTCGGTCCCTCGGAGCAGCCTCTGACCAATCTAGATTTCTTTCCTAGCGGCGGCCTGGCTCCTCCCCGCCATCCCTGATTCGCTCCTGGCTGGGAGGCAGGGTCTCCACTTAACCCCTTCCAAACCAGTTTCCTCGACTGCTAATAATAATAACCAGCAGGGCCCACACCTTACCGTTTGCCTTGAGCTCTCACAGCCTCTATCTCTGAATTCTCACATCGACCTTCCAAGGCCGAGGTTTATCACTGTCATTTTCTAAAGACGAGAAAAGTGAAGCTCAGAGAGGGGGTGATATCTTCCTGAGGTGACCCAGCTAAGAAGTGGCAGGATGGGGATTCGAACCCTGAGCTCCTGACCCTCACCGGCAGAGCTTCCCACTGCTCACCCCAGCTGGGTCTGAGTGTGGGGAGTCTACAGATCAACAGATGAGCTAAGAGAGGTTTAGCGGCTGGGAGGGGGCAGGGTGAGTGGTATTGGGTAAATTGCTCCTAACTATTCCCAGGATTGGTCCCTCCTCCTTCAGTATCCCCACCCCCAATCTCATCCAGCTCCCAGCCTTTTCAGGCCCGCCTGGCACCTTTCACTTAGGTGCACAGGTCTGCCATCGCCTGCAGCTCTCCGGGGAAGATCTTGATGCTTGTTCCAGCCAGTATGGGAAGCTCTTCCTGAGGCTGAACTTGACTCTCCATTAGCCCACGAACATTGAGGGTTTTCCCTGCTCAGTGCCTTGATCTGTGCTCGGTGAGGGGAGCCGGGAATGGGTGATGTTGCCCCTTGAGGAAGCGCTGAAGTGATGGGGAAGACGCAGATCCTGGCTGCCAGGAGCCCCAGTCTGATGTGGGAGGCTGCAGGGAGCCAGGCAGACCTGGAGTGGATGCTCCTTCTACGCCTTACTGGCGGGATGATGTTGGGCCTCTGTCCCCTCGTCGCTAGAATGGGGATAATGATATCTAGCAGGAGATGGTTGCCAGGTTAAATCCAGGCCCATCCCAGGGAGTCTGGCAACAAGTGGTAAGCTCCTTTCTTTGCTGGCCTTCCCCTGATCTCAGGGGGCCACTGATCTGACAAGGGAGCCACCATGGGAATGTTATGCCCTCGGTGGGCAGTCAGTCAGGGGGTGGGGCGCAGTTCACACATCCAAGAATGTCCTCAAAATGGCCAACAAAGGGGAAATCTGGCCTCTTCACACTTCAGGGTCAGTCTCTCCCTGCACACCTCAGGTTCCCTCCTGGGAAGGGAGGTCTCTGCACATGCACATGCCTTTCGCTTTCCTCTGCTAACCCTCCTCATCCTCCAGGAATCAACCGAAGCCTCTCTCCCTACAGGAGGTTTCCCTGACTCCCCTCAGGCTGGTGAGGGCCCTCCTCTAGGGTCTCATGCCATTTCTCCATCCCTCTATCCCTGTGCTCATTCATTCATCCAACAGATACTTACAGAGGACTAAACGTGGGCCTGGTTTTGTGCCAGGCCCTGGGGGTAAACACCAAAGAGCAATAATAGCTGACATTCGTATTACACTTGCTGTGTGCCACACGCAGCTCTAAGTGCTAGTGTTTTCGCTCGTTTACTCCTCTCCTGTGGGGGCTTTGAGGGAGATATTATTATTATCCCCATTTTACAGATGGGGAAATGGAGGCCCAGGGAGCTTAAGTAACTTGCCTAAATTCCCATACCTCAGCCAGGATTTGGACCCGGGCAGTCCATTCCTTTAACCACTGCACCACTCTACCTCCTGACTGAGACAGACACGGCCCGACCTCACCGAGTTCACTGTCCCGGAAGGAGACCATTAATCAGGCAACAACAGAACAAGGGAAGGGGGACCACCTAACCCAGGGGGCCAGGGAAGGTGTCTGAAGCAGTGGCACCCACCCAAAGACCTGAAGGACAACAATGTGTTTTTTAGAAAATCCGTGTCCTGCCTGTGTGGGAACAGACAGGAAATGGCAGGAGTGGAAGCAGGGACATCTTTTGTTACACGTCTGTCACCCCACAAGTCATTCATTTTCTCATTCCACATCCATTTAATGAGCCCTTACTGGGGGCCGGGCAGGTGCCAAGGGCAGTGGACAAGCAGACAAAATCTTGTCTTCACGGAGCTGACATTCCAGGGAAGGGATGTCAGCAATAAAGAAACCAAACGAATAAAAGATCTCATATGTTATGTGGCGATAAATGCTACGGAGACAGGGAGGGGCTGAATGTGGAATGCAAGGACCAGGGCAGGCCGCACTGAAAGCTGACATCTGAGGTCAGGGAGTGAGTGGGGTGTATTTCTAGGGGAAGTCCATTCCGGGAGGAGGAATGGAGGAGCAGCCAGGGCACAGGTTCTGGGGGGAGCCTGCCTGCTACACGTCAGGCCTGATCTGACCTTGTTTTCACAGCACCCTCGGACTGCAGGGGACAGGCTGCCATATGGTCCAAGACAGAAGCCGGGAGCCCTCTGGGGTCAGGTAAGCCATGATGATGTCTTGGACCAAGGTGGTGGGGGTGAGAAGTAGTTGGACGCTGGAGCCAGGGCAAAGAGACAGACATGCTGACAGATTGATGTGAGGCTGGGCCTCAGCCACAGGCGGGATGGAGTTGCCATCATCTGAGATAGGGAAGACTGAGTGGGGAACTGACTTGGAGAAGAAGGCCAGGAATCCAGTGCTGAGGCTAGGAATCGTGGCTCATTCATCATTCCTGTCCCCAGCACTAGTATCATAAATGTCCAACAAATGCTTGTCAAATGAGTGCATGAATGGATGGATGGACAAAGTTGGGAGGGCTAGGTGGCCAAGGCCATCAGGTGAGGGGCTTACGGGGAACACCTGATCCTGTTCCATCTCCCCCACTCCACCTCGGGTGCCCTGGCTGGCTCCCGCCCATGCCCACACTTGCATACACACACGAGCCCTCCCCTACCCTCATCCCTGCAGGGGAGGGTCTCAGGCTGGCCGGGGCCTGGGCTTGTCTGGACTGCCAGTCACACAGTTGCCTTGGGGTTTGGATGGAGGAAGAGGAGGCAGGGCATCCTGGCAGGCAGGACTGAGCTGGGCTCATCCTAAAAATACATCTCTGCATTCTGCCAAGGGCTCCGAGGAGTTCCTGTCCTATGCCTGGGCTCTGATCAGTGGGATGGAAGCCAATGCTTTGGGGAGAGGGGGGTGGGACAGGGCAGGAAGGAGAGGACAGCAATGAGGGGGAGGAGGGGAAGGCCCGGGCTCTGCTTCAGCCTGGGGAGGCTTCTGGGAGGAGCCAGAAGATGGGTTTTTGCAGGGCAGGGATGACACAGGCCTTTATGTGGGTTTGAGGATGAGGAGGTGTTCTGGGTAGCATCCTGGAGCTCTGAGCACTGCAGTGTTTGTTTTGTAGCTGTGGTGGGGTCATGTGGCCTGGGGGCTGCCTGGTGGTGAGGGGGGGCGGGTGATGCCTGAGGGCTACCTGAGCATGTGGTTGCTTCCTGCCTGAGATGCAGGGTATCGTATTGGCCAAGGTGCCCAAACAGAAAATGGGGCTAACATCACTGTGTTTGATCTGAAGTGTTTCTTCTCTGCACCCTGATTCTGCCTCCTTCCCGCCCTTCCTTCTCTGGGTCGGGCCTGAAATCTCCAGAAGGACTATATCTAGTCTTCCAAGAAGAAGGGGCCTGGAGCACTATATAGTGCTGTGGTTAAGAGCATAGCTCAGGTGCTCTTAAAAAGCTGTGTGTTCCTGTGCAAGTTACCTCACCTCTCTGTGCTCCTGTTTCCTCATCTGTAAAATGCTGATAATAGCTCTTTCCTTAAAGGCTTGTTGGGAAGAAGATTGAATGAGATAATAAATGTATGGCATTGAGCACACCGTTCCTGGCACATTAGCAGGCACCTAACAAAAGGCAGACTCTGTCCCTCCTCAGGCCCAGGGGGAGGTGAGATGACTTGCTCAAGGGGCACCAAGCGGTCTATCTGGGGTAGATCAGGACCGGGACTTGGTGTTTCCCTCCTGTATCCATGTTTTTCCTGCTGCATCTCCATCTTCAGGAAGAAGGAAGACACTCGGAGCTCCAGGAGACGATCACCGTGGAAACCCATCTGCTGCTTCTTGTCTGCTGCTGTTTGTTTCCCAGCTCTGAGCTGTCTGGGTGTCTCACTGCAGAATTAACAAGGGCAGGGGGCTGGAGGCTGTGTGAGCCTCTGGGGTCTCAGCTCTCACTTGCTTGTTGTTCAGATAACCCCAAACCCTGGTAAAGGCCTGTGGGACCCCACGACATGAATCCAGCTCCAGCTCCAGCTCCAGCTACCCCTCGGCCCCACCAGGATGAAGAGCAGTTCTTGCTCATAGTGGATAACCCACACCCGGACCCCACCTGGGGGAGGGCCAGGGGAGCAGCCCAGGGGATCTGGGGACAGGAGTTGGGGAGAGCAGCTCTGGCCTCTGTTCCTCCCCCAGGCACTGCCGCGTGACCTTGGACAAGTCAGACCCTTTTTTCTGGGCCTTCAGTTTCTCACCATCAGCCTAACATGATAGCAGACTAGGCTTTCCAGACTAGGCTTTTTAAAGATCTGGAATTCTTACTCAGAAGTAATTCTGACACAAGTTGGCAGGTCAGTCCTTCCCTTTGCCATCCAATCAACACTTGACTTTGTTATGGAAAAGTACCTAAAACTTGGAAGTGAGGCAATGAGGAAACTGTGTGACCTTCATCGGTCCACTGAGCATCAACTAACAAGCCAAGGGTCATGTGACTCCCCATGTGTTCAAGCCTAGACATTTTATGTCTGAGAACTAAGGTGCTAATTTGTAGAAAACAGATAAAATACAAAAGATTTTTGTCCGATAGTGATACAATTGATTTTTGACCCATAGAGATCACCCCAAAGGTTATAGGTCACGCACTGTAGGGCATCTGCAGTTTGGGATCTAACCAGCAATCTTCTTCCAGCATTCTCTGTGCTTCCTTGATGATCATCAGTGAGTCCTCTCCACCAGCTTTGTCATCCTGAGCATGTCCTCACAAACGAGTGACATACAAATTTGACACATGCTCACTATGCATTTGTATGATAATTTTTTAACATTCAGAAGATTCTAATTTGATAGCTCACTGAGCCTCATTTTCCTCTTCTGTTAAGTGGGGAATTCGAGGGAGGGGCTGACACATGTGCTGACCATGTGCCAGGCACTATTGAGCTCTTCACATCCATGATTTCATTTAAGCCTTGCAGCAAAACTGCCAGGGCTGGCGGCTATCCTCCCCATTGTACAGGAGAGGTTAGTGAGGTTCAGAGAGGTGAAGTGATTGCCCCAAGGTGACACAGCCAGTGAGAAATAAAGCCTGGATTTGGACCACTGCCTCACAGGGGGCTAATTCCTGCTTCACAGGTTTATTGTGGGTTCGTTGAATGAGATAACACTTGGGAAAGTGTTTGGTAAGCTGGACAGGTAGGCGCACACGTGAATAATTACAGTCAGCTCCAGGCTGCCTTCCAACCAGCCTCACCTAGACATGTCCCAGGGGCTGGGCTCCCCTCCCCTGGGAGGTGGGTCTCTGCCCCCTGTAGGGTGGGTTTCTGTTACCCAGAGAAAGCTAAGGGGATCGAAGCAAGCAGGCATCGCTGGGCCAGCCCCTCACATGCAGAACATCCCTGCCTGAAACTGCAGGCTGAGCTTCCCGCCCTGGCTGCACCTTGGGGGGCTCTCTTCCTGGGACAGGGGCCTGGGGGACAGCAGGACTGGACAGGCGAAGAATGATTGGTCTTGAAGTCATTCTGTTCCATCCTCCTGAGTGTTTCCTCTGATTTAGACCCTCTCTGAAGGCTCCAGAAGCCATGCCCAGCCTCCCCCAAGTCCTGAACCCTCTCACAGCAGCCTGCACCCAGACACCTCCATCTCAGCCCTGGGTGCCAAAGGGTTAATCAGTGGGGCCAGTTTGGCAAATGTTTACCTAGTAGGCAGGCTGCCTCAAACCTTGGGTAATTAACAGCCTGCTTTCCAAAGCCAGGCAGGAAGATGTATTTCTCCTCTCCTCCCTCCCCAGGGATGCCACTTGGCAGAGTAAACACAGCTTTCCGTTGGCTCTTTGAGGAGATGCCTAGCAGAGGAGCGGGAGCTGGGGGCAGGGATCAGGCCTGGGGGGAGCGGGCCCAGAGGTGGGCTCCAGGGAGGAGATGCAGGGGGCTCAGTCCCATTTTACTTGGACCCTCCTGACCCTGGTGCTTCTCCATGTGGCCCCCTGTGGCATGGGGTGACCCCTCCTCTTAGATCTGTGAGTATAACAAACTGTCTTTTCCATGGCAATCGTCTCCTGATCTGCTGGCCTCGCCGTATCTAAATAATAATAAAACCTATATTTTAAAACAAACTCCTCCAGGGGCTTCTATCACACAGAATAAAATCCAGGCTTCTTTCCATGGTTTAGAAGGCTCTCCTTGGTCTGCCTCTGCCTGCCCTCCATGACCTTATCTCTTGCCCCCTCCCTGGCTCACAGTGATCCAGCCCCATTACCTTCTTTCTACTCCTCAGACCCAGCAAAGCCATCACCACCTTAGGACCTTTCCCCTGGCTGTCCCCTCTGCCTAGAACTTTCTTCTCCCAGAGCTCAGCATGGTGGCTCCTTATTGACATCCCAGGCTCAATTTACATGTCAACTTCTTTTTTTTTTTGAGGAAGATTAGCCCTGAGCTAACTACTGCCAATCCTCCTCGTTTTGCTGAGGAAGATTGGCCTTGAGCTAACATGTGTGCCCATCTTCCTCTACTTTATGTGTGGGATGCCTTCCACAGCATGGCGTGCCAAGTGGTGCCATGTCCACACCCGGGATCTGAACCGGCGAACCCCGGGCCGCCGAAGCTCAACCTGTGAACTTAATCGCTGCACCACCAGGCCGGCCCACATGTCAACTTCTCGGAGAGGACTTCTCTGAACACTCACCTTCAAAGAATAATAATAGCTAGTGCTTCTTGGGTGTTTTCCATGCGCTGGGCACCAATTTATACACTTCCCATGTATTCACTCTTGGAATCTTCCCAACAACCCTATGAGGTAGGTTATTATTATTTCCATTTTGCAAATGAGGAAACTGAGGCTCAGAGAAGTTAAGTGACATGACCAAAGTCTCACAGCTAACAGGCAGGAAAGCTGGGACTCAAACCCAGGAGCCCATTTCCAGAGTCTGCACTCTGAACCACTGTGCCTTATTTCTTGGTGCAGAGTAAGTTCATAATAACTATTAGCTACTGTTATTATTATTGCCTTTGACAGAAGCTGAATTTCACCCACCCATTTTCTTTACATGAATTTAAATTCCTTTAGGCAAGTCACTCACTGTCCCGTTTGTCCCTCCTGCTCTCTATCATTTTATACCAATTTACCTGACTGGCTTGGACCCTGAAGGCATTCATGTTTGCAATCCCTCCTCTGGGTGCCTCTTACTCATTCACTCATTCTTTTTACCAACACCCACTGTGCCAGATGCTGTGCTAGGCTCACAGAGACAAATAAGATGGCAACCTTGCCCTCACGGAGCCCACGGCCGTGTGGGGAAGCAGACGCGCACACACATGTCACTTCACTGCATTGTCATGTATGCTGCCATGGGGATATCAATGAGAGTTAGGGAAGCACCAAAGAGCACAGGGGGATTCAGCCAGGAAGGATTTCCCAGAGAAAGTGACATCCCTGCTGGGTTTGAAAAACTGGACAGGAAGCCAATGGGAAAAATGCTGCACAGGCAAATGAAAACAGCACCGACAAATGGATGGAGGTGGCCGAGTGTGTGCATGTCTAGGGACGAGCCAGTACTTTGCAGGAGAAGGAGGAGTGAATCTGACTGGCTGAAGGAAGTTGATCCAGGTCTTGAGGGCTTCTGGGCTTCCAGCAAGGACTGCACCCTTTGTTGTGGAGGCTGAAAGCAGTCCTAGAAGGATGTGAAGTGGGGACCGACACAGTATTGTTGGTAATGGTTCTGCCCCCACCCCACCCCCATTTTCTGAGAAACCTGCTGAGAAACTGGTACCCACCAGGCCAGCTCATGTTCTGCAGGCTGGCAAGCCTTTACTAGGCATTTGATGAGCTTGAGGATAACAAGGCTAGGGGCCAGTAATTCAGGCCTTCCTCACCCTCTGGGTGTCCCTGAACTAGTGTAGCCTCCAAAAATCATTTTTGATGGGAGATTCTGGGAAGCAGGATGTAGCCAAGGCCAACTGAACTCCTGAAACTATGGACGGAGCCAGAAAGTAGGAAAGGTAATGCCCTCACCAGTTTTCCCCTCTAGGTGGGAGTGGGTAGGATGCCTGGCCTCTCCCTTTGCAGACAGCCCCCTCAGATTGGCCTCCTTTCTCTGGACTCCATGGTCCCCTCTCATCTGAGCTGTGGCTCTGGCGACTGCCTTGGAGGACATCTCCCCAGCTGTCAGGCCTGGGAACGTCAGAGCAGCCTCAGAGACCTCAATTCCTCCCCTTTCCCTCCAGCCAGGCATCAAGGTATGGTAGCAGAACAGGTGGATCTGGGTTTCCATCCTGGCTTTGCCAGTCATTAACTCTAAGACCTTGGGCAAGTCACCTGGCCTCTGTGAACCTTGGTTTCCTGACCTGCAAACTAGGAATGGCACTACTGACATCCCAGAGTTATTGTACCAACTGAACAAGATGGAGTATGCCAAGTACTTGGCACAAACATGATTCTTACCAGTGCTAGACACTGGTGGCTGGAGTCCACCAGGTGGAGGGTGGCAGGGATGGAGTGAAGGTGGACAGTGAATGGACCACAATGGATTCAACACATGTTTCAGCAGAGGAGACAGCAGTTACAAAGGAATGGAGGGTGACAGGGCATGGCAGGATTAGAGAACATTACATTCCCCAAGAGTTTGTTGTGCCTGAAGCAAGGGATGGCTGAGAATGAGGAGCTTGGAGATGAGGCAGGAAAGATTAGCTGGGGTCAGGATGGGAAGGGCCTTGAGCTGAGCCAAAGGGCTTGGGCTCCATCTTCAGGCTCCTTGTCCTGTGATGTAGTGGTTAGGACTGTGGAATGCAAATTCCAGTTCTGCCGCTTGATTTGGTAGCCTTGGGTCAGTAACTTAAGCTCTGTCTTAGCTTACATTCACCCAAAAGCAGACTCTGAGGCTCGGGGGCTGGTAGTCCGCTTGGCAGGTGATTTCAAGAAGCAGAGGTGAGGGCATGGAGAAAGTGAGACGGAAGGGAGAAAGCATTAATGTGCGGTTACAGCCATGAGCAACTGGTGTCGGTTCCCCTGGGGCCCTCGGAGGGACAGTATGAAATGCACCTCAAGTCATCCTATCTTGGGATGGGGAGGCATCAAGTCTCTCGATGGATGAAGGTTGCCCTTGGGCTAGGTAACACCCTCCCCCTCCTTCCTGGCTCATGGATGCCAGGGAAAGCCCTCAGGCAAGGAAGCAGAAGAAGCAAGACCTTGAGTGGAGGGGCTCTCAGTGTGCTGGAAACCACCACGCTGGCAAGGCAGCTCGGAGCAGGGACTGGGGAAATGAGGCACGTACCAACGCCACCTGCTATTACCTCTCCAAGCCCGTTTTCTCATCTGAAAAATAGAAAGAATAAGACATACTTCCCAGGAGGACTAAAAGAAGTGAAGAATTTGAAAGTACCTAACGACATGTCTGACACATAGTAGATAATCGAGAAATGGTAGGTATATTGGACTCAGCTCAGATGCCACCTCCTCAGAGAAGCCTTCCCTGATTGTCCTATTGAGAGTAGCTCACTCCTTTCATTCTTCACCAAAGCATCCTGTCTATTTCCTCTGGAGCGTTTAACATAACATGAAGTCATCTTGGTTACATGTTAGTCTATCATCCGTCTCTCCTCACTAGAATGACAGCACTGTGTGGACAGGGAATTAATCTCTCTACTCACTGTTTGAGCTCCAGCAATGAGCACAGTGCCTGGGACACACTAGGTACTCAATAAATATTTTTTGAAGGGAAGTATTATTATGGTAACAATAAGAGAAGATCAGTCCTGTTCTTGACCTTTATTAAGCATATATTCTGTTTTTTAACAAGATGTTAAAAGAGGATTCATCCAGACTCCAGCTCTGGGTCCCAATGCTCAAAACAGTAGGTGCAGCCGTATTCAGATCAGGACCCAAGCCAATTCCTCCATCACTAGTCCATTGCCCACTAACTTGCAGGCTATGATACAAGAAAGAGCTAAGAGTATTCGAGCAGGTTTCAGCTAAGGGCAAGGGTATTTTGGGAGAGCTTGTCTGAAGGCAATGATTTGAAGAGAATAAAGCTATTGCATAATTTTGCTCTTTCTCAGAGTCAGAATTATGAAGAAGCTAATGAAGTTTAAACTTCAGAGTCCCTTCTGAGGCCCTGGGAGGGGACCTAGCAATGTGTTCACACTGTCAGATGTTTTGCAAATTTTGAAAAAGTGAGTTAAAATTCTTTTTCTTAAAGAAGGCCCCTCCAAATTGTCCCCCCAAATTATAAGCTTCGAGCCTCACAAAACCTGGATCCACCTCTGTCCTCTATCAAATCCAAGCCATTTAAGTGACCAGCGATCCACGGGTTAGCTCATTTAATCCTTGCATCAACTCTATAATGCAGATACCATTGTTGTCCCCATTTACGGATGAGGATACCAAGGCTTAGGGAACAGGCAGTGCCCAAGATCTCACAGTTAGTAAGTGGCAGATCTGGGGTTTAAAGTCCATAGCCTGTCTCCAGAACCCAGACTCTTAATCATAGTGCTTTCCAACGGTATGTATTTGTTTTCTTGTCCACTTTCCCCACCAACCATGAGGTCCCCAAGGACACGAAGACAAGGCATTTCCATACACCCAACACCCAGCACCCAGCCCAGAAGAGACATCAACACATACTGGTATGTAAGGAAGAGTAAAGCAGGCCCTGGTCTCCAGGATCTGGCCTGGCACTCACAGCTGGGCCTTCGTATTCCTGGCTGCACATAATTTCACAGAACATCAACATCAGACAAGGCCACTCTGTGACCATGATGGATCAAGATACAAACAGGACCACTTCGTAAGCATGTCTGAACACAGACATTGTCTAAAACACAAAAAGGCCCAACCATCCCCCTATCTTGTCTAATACTGACTACTGCTTCTTACTAATGACAGCTTTACCTTTTGTCTGTTCTTCCCTCCTTCTGGATAAAATTTATTAAGATCCCCAGTCATAGAATTACCCCGACTTCTTACAGCATCTGATCCAGAACAAAGCCCTGCTTCCTTAAGCCCTCTGTGAAATCATCTAACAAAAGCCCAAATTCTACAAGTCCTTTCTGACATCCTCTTTCTGAGATGCCTCCAAGGTTCCCCATCATGTGCATTTTCCCTCCCTACAACGAGTATCCAACTTCTTCAGTTACAGGTGTGTTTCTGGTGGTCTTCGACTGGAATGGCTTTGACACGGGTGTCATCCATTGATGGATCACTGAGCATAAAATATCATTGTCAAAAGTTAGAAAATTTTGTTCCCCCCAAACGAGTTGATGATCATAGAAAGAAAAATAGTGGTTCTCTCTAGGGCATGGGGATGAGTGGTTATAAACAGAGAAGGGACACGAGGCAAACTTTGGGGGTATTGGAAAGGTCCTACCTTTTGAACTAGGTGATCGTTACACCAAATGTTAAAAAAAAAAAGTTAATAGGTACACTTAATATTAGTGCACTTTACACACTTTTTGGTATACATCTTACACTTTGATTAAAAATGCTTTGTCCACCGACTTCATCAGGTAGTGGGGAGAACAGGAAATCCAAAACTGGTCACTCAAATACCAATCAAAGGTAACTTAGCAACAAGGCAAAGGCCAGAGTGGGATGGTAGCGGACTGGAAAGGAACCGTGGGCTGTTGGAGGATGGGATCTATGATGAAAAGGCTGGAAAATCAACCCCTTTCTGAAAACTTAAAGCATTTGTGTTGTTTATCCCAGAAAAGACTAGATTGGGAGGAAATGCAATTGAATGCAAGTATTTTATTTCGCAACAGGGAAAAGTTTGGGCCAAGGCAGGTCTTCCTAACGGTGACAAAGGAGGTAAAAGAGCCTGTGACATCCCTGTCCCTGGGAAGTTTAAAACGCCATTGGCCAGCAAATGTCCCCAGTGTGGCCTGGTCTAGGAGTAGGAGACAGAGAAACCACCCCCAGTTGCCCCTTTCGTGACTAGGGACTCTGGTTAGTCATGAGTGTTCTGGGCCAGCTGCACAGCACTGATTAATTAGCCAAAGAGAGTCACTCTCTGATCTGCCATAAGCTTTTTATGTTCTGCCACCACTGCCACCAACTACAGCTTTAATTAAATCTGGGGCTTAATTACCACAGTGCAGCGCTGCCATCACTCTCCAGATGACTTTATCTCGGCTCCTGGATGGATGGTGGTGGCGTCAGTGTGTCAGGAGGAGAGTTGAGCCTAAAGTAGTCTGAAGCCCAGACTCTGGATGCTGGTGATTTGAGGGTATGTGGGGTGGTTGCGTGGAGGGATCAGCTGTAGGGCTCAGTGCCTGCCCTCAAAGAGCTCACAGTTTATTGGAGAGCTAAGACCTCCCACCTAGGAGATGGGACAAGGTGGTGTAAGCCCCCAAATGAGAAGTGCACACAAATATCCCAGCAACTGAGTGTGCTGAGGCCCCTTGGCACTGGAAGGATCAGGGAAGCTGCATGGAGAGGGAGGGCCTAGAGGAATCTTAAAGGAAGAACAGGATTAGACAGGCCACCAGGCAGGGCAGAGTACTAAGTGGAGGGAAGCCCATGAGTAAAAGTGTGGTGGTAACAGTGAGAACCTGTTACATCGGGAGATGGGTGAGGAGGTAAATGTAGCTGGGGGCAGGGCAGAAGAGAGGCGATCCCTACTGCAGCACAGCATGAGCAACGCTTCTGAGAAAGTAGGTGAGGGGCCAGGTTGGTGAGGACCTTGAAGGCCAAGCTAAGTTGGGACCTCATTCAGTAGGTAGCAGGAAGCCGCTGAAAGTTTTGAAGCTGCCTGAATGATCCAAATTTGTTATGGAAGTTTACAAGAGTTTGAGGATGCGGCCCTGCCTCCCTCCTCAGGTGTCTCTCTATTCCATCCCTTGCACACTGTGCTCCAGCCAGAGTGCAAGACATTCTCCACGCTCCCTGTACTCCTGGCTAAGCCCTAGTCCTTCAGTTCTCAGTTTTAACACCTCTCTGCGATGCTTTGCTGACACCATCCCATTTCCCCCATTAAAACATATATCGCTGGGTTGTAATTATTCATTTGGAGGATTCATAGCGGAATCCTCCGCTAGATTGTGAATTCTTTTGAGGCTAGGGACAGTATATTGTTACCAGTGTGTCCTCAAGAACCAGCATAGGGCCAGTAAAGCGAGGATGCGTGGAGAGGCTGGTCCGGGTTTAGGCAGGATCAGTGATCTCTCAGGCTCCTCCCTGTTCTCAGCCAGTGAGTCTCTGGAGGACAATGGAAAATCACGTGTCAACAGGTACAGGTTGGTAGGCAATGTGCCCTTATTTTGAATTATCAGTCTCATATTCTCACAGCAAGCAAAGTAATGGTAGCGGAGGGAACACAAATCAAGCTCCAACCGCCTCCCCACCTTTCTAAGAATAAAGCCAGGCTGTGGCTATTTCTAGGCACGCCTGGGAGTTATTTGAGGGATGGTGAGGCGGAAGGTTACCAACCGGGACTACAAGAAGTAACCCTCCGCGGGAGCCTTGTAATCGTGGGAGCGGCTCCTCGACCACCAGAGGGAGGACTGGCACCGCAGCCTGGGACTTGGGCGGTTTCCCCCAACGACGAGAGGCTGCATAGAACTCTGGGAACTGTAGTCCTAGGGTCGTAATGCAGAATCTTACGCGGTGCACGTCGGGAGTTATAGTTCCGGACAGAGAGGCGGGAAATACTTTCAAGCGCCAGTCCTGAGTTCTGGAAACTACAACTACCGAACGGCCACGGACTCCGGGACAATTTCTCGTTTCCGTCCAGTTGTCCGTCTGGGCTACTTCTGAGAGGTCAACTTGACTGGGTAAGTTTGGTTGGAGAACGTTCCGCTTCTGAACTGAGGTGTCTGCAGACTTTCTCATATTCCAGCCCGGTTTGGGGGCTCCTCGTTTCAGTCCCAGGAACTCCACATTAATCTTTCATTTTTTCTGTTTCCTATTCAGACACCTCCAATATCCACCCGCACCCTGAACCCTCCCACTATCATCTCGTGCCCTCGTTCCCGGCGCCCCTGGAATCCCACGCTGAGCACTCGTTTCAGGACCCGGCCCCCACAGCACCACCCTGAGCCCACAGAATCACCTCTCTGATACCTGGGCGTCGTTATGCTCCACACCTTCTATACGCTTCACTCTTACCTTCACTTTCCTGTTTTTCATGCTAGTAAAGAAGAATCGCCATTTCTTCTTCTCAATCTGGGGAGGAGCCCAGGACTCGAAATCAGCAGACCTGGGCTTCAGTCCAGCTCTGCAGCTCTCTGGCTGTGTGACCTTGGACGAATCATACAACCTCTCTGGGACTCGCTCTCTTCATCTACAAAATGGAGATGACAGTTACTCTGTCAGTCTTAGGGTGAGGATGTGTTGTGGAGCCCATAAGCTAATATGTGTGACAGTGCTTTATAAACTGTAAAGCCTCCATGAGCGAGAGAGATTACTGTTATTATAATTATTAATGCTCTGGCACTCTCTTACTTTGCCTCCTTTTCTAGCTCTGTGTCTTGTTGCTCAGGCCTGCCCCTTGGGCGCTTGGTGTTTCCATTCTCTCAGAGTAGGATATTTCCTCATGTTCTCCAGAGACCAAAGGTCAGACTAATGAGCTTCAAGTCTCCGGAGAGCTTTGTCTGAAAGGAAGCCCCAGAGAAGTGCTTATCTTGGACTCTGTCCTGAAATAGCCAGTGATGAAAAGTCCACACAGCTGGCAGAGGGGCGGTCCCTGCTGCCTGGAAACAGGGCCCCAGCAGGAGATGGACAGCTGCAGTGTAAGCCTTATCCGTTCCCTCTCGGCTCTTTTGGGCCTGTTGAGTAGACTCCGGTTTTGGTAGGGGTGTCTCAGACCCGAAAAGGCTGGGAGGAAAGAACCATTTTGCCAAAGTGTTTATCCAGAAAAAATGAGAGAGACCTTGGCTGGGTATGATGAAAGAGGGACATAGCATTGTGAATTAATTCCAAACATTTTATGAGCACTTAGAATGTATCAGGCCCTAGGCAATATCAATTTTCTTATTTAAGTTTCACTTACGAAGCGTCCCCATTTTACATAGAAGGAACTTAGGCTCACAGAGGTGCTGTACTTAGTTATGCAGTAGTCTCCCCTTATCTGCGTTTTCACTTTCCCCGGTTTCGGCTACCCACAGTCATCTGCAGTCCAAAAGTATTAAATGGAAAATTCCAGAAATAAACAGTTCGTAAGTTTTAAATTGCACGCTGTTCTGAGTAGTGTGATGAAGTATCTCACCGTCCTGCTCTGTCCAACCCGGAACGCGAATCATCCCTTTGTCCAGCGGATCCACACTCTGTGCGGCGCCCTTTAGTCACTTAGCCATCTGGGTTACCAGACTCACTGTTGGGATGTGGCAGTGCTGGTGTTCAAGTAACGCTTACTTTATTTAATAATGGTCCCAGAGTGCAAGAGTAGTGATGCTGGCAATTCGGACATGCCAAAGAGAAGCCATAAAGTGCTTCCTTTAAGTGAAAAGGTGAAAGTTCTTGACTTAAGGAAAGAAGAAGATTGTATGGTAAGGTTGCTGAGATCTACAGTAACTTTGATTACAGTATATTCTTATCACTGTTCTATTTCTTTTTCTTCTTTTCCCCAAAGCCCCCCGCCCAGTGCATAGTTGTGTGGTCTAGTTGTAGGTCCTTCTAGTTGTGGCATGTGGGATGCCACCTCAGCATGGTGTGATGAACCATTCTAGGTCCCCGCCCAGGATCCGAACCGGCGAAACCCGGGACCGCCCAAGTGGAGCACGTGAACTTAACCACTTGGCCACAGGGCCGGCCCCATATTAACTGTTCTGTTTTATTATTATTTATTGTTGTTAATCTCTTGCTGTGTCTAACTGATAAATTAAACTTTACCATAGGTATGTATGTATAGGAAAAAACAGTATTTATAAATAGAGTTCGGTACTATATGGTTTCAGGCATCCACTGGGGGTCTTGGAACATATCCCCTGTGGATAAGGGGAGACTGCTGTAATAAAAATTAGAACTACCATCCATGGTTATAGTGCCTTTTATATATCAGGTGCTTTACATACATTATTTCATTTAATCCTCATCAACAATTTCATGAGTGATTATTATTATTTCTCTCATGTGGATGAATTATGAGAGGCACAGAATTTAAGGAACTTGTTCAAGATCCCTCAGCCAATTAAGTGTCAGAGGTGGAATTCAGACTGTGACCATAGTCTTTCGTTTCCCACTATATCATAGAGTCTTATTTTTAGATCAAAAAGACAGAGATTGAACAATTGAGAGAGTTTGAGTCAAAGCCAAATAAAGGAGCATTTATTGGTCCCTTCTGTGTAGGGAAAGCATGAGGATAGATGGTTTGGCCTACAAAGAAATATAAAACAGTCATTACCTCTGTAGTATATCTGAAGAGATAAGGCATAAGTGTGTAAAAAATTAAACAGCATTCACTGAATGAGTTGGTTATTGAGACCAGTTCTATGCAGGGCACTACATTAAGCCTAGTGACTGGCGGGAACCTGCTTCAGGTGGCCACGGGGATTAAACCAATGAAATCATAGTCATTATTTCCTTAATGTGAGAGTGGTGGACTGGAACACCGTGTACACTCAGTAAATATTTCTTGCTTGCACATATATACGTACCAATCCAAGAGCTGTCCTAAGGCAGCCTATGATTGGTTACCAGGTGAGGGATGCAGGCAGTGCTTAGAGTTGAGAGGAGTGAAGGTTGGATGGACTTGGCAAAGCCTCACAGAGGACCGGAGCTTTGCCTGGGCCTCGATGAATGGGGCGGGTTTGGATGGGTGGAGAGGCTTTTGGATAGGTACCACCAGGAGCTGTTAAGATAAGATGAAAAAAAGAAGGTAGAGACACCTGGGCTTATTGCCTTGGAAAATTCCATGGCGTTTATTAGAAATGACTCTGGATGCTTTGTGTGGATGTTTCTTAGGCAAAATTTGCATGCCAGATTGGCTTTTCCCATCTCCCCTTTCTACTTGGGCATCAGTCGATGCAAGCCCAGGGAATCCAGATTCATTTTCATGTTAGCCTCACTCTGGCCAATTCTCTTCTTTAGTTTTTATTTATTTCCAAACTTAATTTAGTTGGTCACCTTCCCAGAAACTTTGCAGGACTACCAGAGAGTTCTACTCCCCTTCTGTTTGGCTGTTTTCAGGTCCACTCATCCTAATGCTTATCCCAAGCACTGTTCTCTCTGCGACGTAAGACCAAACTCTCTTCCCATAAGCAGCTGCTATCGTTCTGGTCACCCGGTTCTGAAACCTGACTCATCTTTGCCTCTTCCTTCTCCCTGGACTCTCCAAATCCACTCCGTTGCCAAATGTTATTGTTTCTACTTTTCACTCAATCAACAAATATTCCCTGGATACTACACTAGGTGCTTTAAGTGGGTGATTTCATTTTATCTCCATAGCAACCCTGTGAGGATGGATAGGATTCTCATCGTACAGATGGGGAATTAGGCTTAGAGAGATCAGATAACGTGCCCAAGGTGAGAAAGCCCGGCAGCAAAGGAGCTGGGGCTCAAACTTGGGTCTTTCGGGCTTCATATCTCTCATATCTTTGACCTCATTTCCAGAGTTGATTCCAACTCCTTAGCTGAGCACTTGAGGAAGAGCTTCCCTCCAAATCTGGTCATGACTTCCTTCTCCCACCTTTGTCCGTTGCTGACTACTTGCTGTTTGTCACATGTGCCTTCTTACCTCTGTGCCTTTGCTCATGCACTTTCTTCTGCTTGAAAGTCAACTTTCCCCAGCTTCCCCTGCCTCCACTCTCAAGCTAACGGAACTCTCTTTCTTCTCAGTGCCCCTGTGGTATTTTATCTGACCCTCTTTGATGGCAGTTAGAACTTGCTGCTGCTTCACTGTCATGTGGGTGACATGTGCCTTGTGCCCCCCCCGTAGGTCTTCCGCGTGTATGCCCTCAACAGCAAGGGGAAAAGGTCAGGGTCTGGGGCCAAGCAACACACGTTCAACTTCACTCTGGCTAAACTGTCTTCTGACTGTATCAGGAACTTAGCTTCTTTTTTAAAAGAACTGGTTTATTTTAAAATTTGCTTCGGAGAAACAAAATGAAGAAGTCTGTAGTAGAAAGAAAATCATTTATTATCTTCCACAGTTAAAGAGAATGATGTTAGGATTATTGGTTGTTTGGGGTTTTCCATTGGAAGTTGGCAATTGGGAAATCTATGTGTAATAATAGTTCTGCTGGTGACCTTGAGCAGCTCACGTAACCTCTTAGGACCTTGATTTCTTCCTCTGTAAAGCACATGTGTGTGCTGGGTAGAGGGTCAGCCTGGGGAGATGATTCTGGGGAGGATTAACAGAAATGATCTCTAAGGTCTTTTCTTGCCCAGACATGCTTTAACGTGAATTCTCTGATCCATCCCAGAGCGTCTTAAAGAAAGCAGAAAATGTAATGATTAAAAATATAGGCCCAGGACTCTGTGTGTCAGCTTAGATGCTTTGAGTTCCAGCAATAGACATCTAAACTCGGTTGATTTAAACAAAAAAGGGGATTTATTGACTCATGTAACTAGAAAGTCTAGGAGTTTCTAGATTTCAGGTTTCAGATGTAGTCTAATCCAGAGATTCTTAATGACTTCACAAATATGACTCAAAATTTCTCTGTAATTCTTTCAGCTCTGCCATCCTCCGTGGCTGCAACAGTTCAAGTGGCTGCAGCAGTTCAAGGCTTCATATCTGCACATCACTCTAGTTCAAAACCAGAAAGAACGTTTCCATGCTCAACCATCAAACCAGAGTCCTGGACTTTACTCTGATTGGACCAACTTATGTCAATGTGCCAACTCTTCATCCACATACTGACCAGGAGATACCGAGGGCTGACTGGCTCAGGTCAACTAAGGTCCATCTCTAGAGGTTAGGGAGTGGTCAGCCCCATCCAAACCACAAGGCACTGTGTGGGAGGGCAGGATAGAATGGGTATGGAGAAGTTTGACCACATTCTCCACTGTTACAGCCACATTGCCCGTGATCAGATTCTGCCTCTGCTAGCTGTATGTTTTTGGGTAAATTACCTAACTTTGTCAAGCGTCAGTTTCCTCATCTATTAGATGAGATAGCAATACATATCGCAGAGGATTGATGTAAGGCTTCAGTTAAATAATATATGTAAAGCGCTTAGTATAGTTGCTGGCAGGAGTACGTGTGATGATGATGGTGCTGGTGGTGATGAGATTGAAGAGAGAGCGCAATGTTATTAGCCCCAATTTAGGAAGCTGCCAAGTTACGGGAAGGTTATCGAGTCAGGCGTGTGCACACCTGCCGTGTTGAAGGCTCCTGTTTGATCTGCTGCCACCATCATACTCTTCCCTATCTCTGCCCTTTTTTGCTCTTATATTTTGTCCTTTCTAGAAATGCTTTCCTTTTTCTCCCCTGCCTCTTAGTCTTCCTATTTCAAGGCCCAGCACAAGTGCCACCTTCATAGTCCATAGGTCAGGTCAGTGATTTTGTATGTACATAACTGAGTCTCCCCATGAACAGGATCAGTAAGGGTTAGGAGCTCAGCTCTGCAGTAGACAGACCTGGCTTTGCCTCCTGTAGGCAGTGTGACTTAGGGAAGTTACCTAGCCTCTCTGTGCCTTAGCTTCCTCTCCTGTAAAACAAGGTCTTAAAAGTACCTTCCTCAGAGAGTTGTTGAGAGAATGAAATGATGTAACGTATGTAACAAGCTTAATTCAGTGCTGACTCTGAGTAAATAAGAGATCTTAGTAGTTACTGTCATTCGCAGCCTCCTGAGGACAAGGTCTGTGCTGTATTCTCTGCAGCAGTTACAGCCGTGCTGGCCACTAGTAGGTGCTGAGAAAACACTTGGTAATGGGTTTTGAGGAGCTTTTGGAAGCTCTCTCTGCTCTTCACAACCATCTCCTCACCACCACCCCCAACAACAAAAATAGCAGCCCCTAGGACCTTGGCAAAGTCACCATAGCAAAGAAAATCACGTGGAAGATTGAGTCACGGGCAGTGAAGTTGGGGTGATAAGGAGGGTGGACGGGTAGCAGATAACATGTATAAGCAACAGGAAACCAGCAAGTGGCTATTCTGTGTTCCACCCTCCAGGCATCAAGTTCAGCACTGCCCAAGTCGTTGCTCCTTTTAACTGGTAATGAGATGGGGGTCGGCCAGTCCATGGGCTTTCCATCTGTCGCAGGACCCCACCTCGTAGGCTGCGGGGATGTAATGGAGGGTCAGGGTCTCCAGGTAAGTGTCTCCAGCTCCATCTCTGCATTTCTCTGCTGCTTCTGCTTGCACGGTGACTTATCGATAGCCACCTGATGGCGCAATTCTGGGTGGGGGGAAACTGAGTTAGAGCTGGTCTAGATTTGGTTATACAGCCCCCGGGTCTGTCCTCGCTGACCTTTTTCTTCCTCTTTCAAATTAGAAACATCTCAATAGAAATGAAGTGTTCTTTTTCAGCCAGGAGGAAAGCGGGGTTCTAGCTTCAAAGGAAGCTCTCAGATCCTCTCACCTGTCTTGAGAGCAGATGCTTGTACTGGAAAGGTTTTTGATCTCATCCTAACCTGAGTGTATGAGAGGAAGAGCAGTGGACCGTGTGTCATTGGCCTTTGACTCCCTGACCTGGATAGGAAAGCAGTCTCCTTTTTCTCCTTTCCTGCCTTCGCCTGTTTTCCCCTCCTGCTTTGGTTCTGGACTTTCCCTCTGGACTTTCATAGGTCCTTCTCTGCTAGCCCTTCGACTCCCCCCTCCTGTGTGAGAGGCGCATGCTTCCTGGTAACCTCACACCTACTCCCATGTGAAATGAATGTCCTGCTGTTCCCAAGGGCCAGCCTGGAGGTCTAGCCTGGGTGACCCACCAGTGCCACCCCATTCAGCATGAGAGGCTCCTCCAGGGCTGGGCTCAGGGCCAGATTTAAATCTTTCAATGTACTAAGCACTGAAAATATTTTACTGTCCCCCAGCTGTAATTCAAATTACAGTCAGCTATTTGAAATAGCATAAGCCTTCCATGTAGGCTAAAAATAAAATTGCTTCTTTCTGGATTTTCTGAATGCAAAATTCAGGTATATGCACGGAAGCTTGTTTCCCGTTTTGGTGCCCTGCTTTGCTGGTGCCCCAAACACCTGCTGAGTATGTCTGCTGGGAAATCTAGCCGTGCTTGGGCTCCTTGCTCTGAGCAGCTGCTTTCTTCTTTCCTACAGGGGAGCTTCTTCCGACTCTTCTACCCCTGCCAAGAGGCAGAGGTGCCCACGGAGCAGCCCCTGTGGATTCCCCGCTATGAATACTGCACTGGCCTGGCCGATTACCTGCAGTTCAATAAGCGCTGGGGAGGATTGCTGTTCAACCTGGCTGTGGGTAAGGGCTGGCCTCACCCCCAGGTGCTTTCCCAGCTTCTTGGTTATGTTCCTAGGAGGTCCCCAGGTAGACACAGTACCTTATAGCTTTCATTGTCCAGCTCTTCTGCGTGAGGCATCCATCAGCCAGTGTGGTGTGGGGAGTTGGGAGAGAATGACATACATAAGAGCTTTGGTTACAGAGTTAGACTGTCCTGGATTCAAATCTAGACTTTATCATTTACTAACTGTGGGGCTTGGGCAAGTTAACTTGTCTGAGTATCTGCCTTTGCAGGATTGTCATGTGGGATGTATTAAAGTCTCTAGTGCAGTGCTTGGGACATGGAATGTGTTTCAGAAATGGTGGCTAGTACGCATTTGTTCAGCATGTGTTAATTCCACTCTGTGCCAGCTATAGTGTAGATTAAAGAAAACTACCAAGGAGCATACTGTCTCCTGCAATCAGTTCCCCCTCCAGCTCTCCCTTCTTCTGGGTAGGATCACACTGAATCATCCCCTTCCCCCAAAGGAATTCTTCCCATTGCCTTGGCGTTTCAGGGATTCACCCCACAGTTCTTCAGTACTTCCCCTCTGGATTTATCTTCCTATTGTGTTCATGCTCCCTAGGGAAGAAAGGGGGAAAGAATAGGTGATTGATTGCCTTGGGCTGCTCGGGGGAAAAGGGGTTCTCTGAGAGAAGAGACCCAGTGGGATTATAGCTCTGGGGCAGCCAGAGATTCTATAGCCCATGTCTCTGCTAGGATCTTGTCGCCTGCCTGTTAGCTGGAATGGCCCCTTAAAGACCAAGGACTCTGGATACCCCTTGATCATCTTCTCCCATGGCCTGGGAGGCTTCAGGTAAGAGCTTCTCTCCCCCAGACCTTGTCATATTCCTTGTCTGGTGATGGCTACTGGGTCTCAACTTATTCTCGAAGGATAGAGAGACAGACCTTTCCATCTGCCAGCTGTCTTATCTACCACTTGCTTCATTCCAGAGCTCTGGGTCCGTCTTCTCTCGAAGGCCTCTCCCAAGCCCCTTCACCTGGTGGAGCCTTTCAGCAGGCTTCACACCCTTTGCTCACATGTTCCAGCATTTATGTAAATATACATTTGTAGCCCAGAAGTACAAGAAGGAGCTTGAGCTTTATAGTCAGAGAGTCATTAATCCAGCGTATATTGAGGGACAGTCTGCTGTGGTGCTGGCGCAGCAGTGAATGAGTTAGACTACCTGCCCCTTGCGCTCGGGGAGCTCGCCGCCTCCCCTGTGCACCGCGGCCACTCCGCCTGTGCTCGGGGTGGGCTGGGACAGTGGTAGAACTCGCTGAGCCTAGCTTTCATCGTCTGTCGAATGGGGATGCCGCTCCTACATGGTGGTTGTGAGGATTCATTTAGTCTGGCACCTAGTAGGTGTACAAGCATGCCAGGTCTCCCGTCCATTTCTCTACACAGAGGAATGTGGGGTGGTGAGCTGTAAGATTCTTCTACTAGACTTCAGGAAATGCTGGCCTGTGTTATAAGTCATATCCATTCAGGATCCTTCCCATGAATTCTGATTTCTACACCTTGGTGTGTGAGATAGCTTAATAACCGTGGTACGTATGTTCCTATCTAAGCTTGTGAATGTTTTCTCTATATGTTCATTCATCAACGTGTAAGTCTAGTTTATGTCCCAGAGTGTGACATATCTGAATGCATCTGTTTTTGCCTCCCCACCCCCCAAATCATGGTCCACACTGTAGCCAGGGAGATCTATTTTAAACCCAAATGTCATCTTGTCGTTCCAGCACCTAGAACCGTGCTCGGCATGTAGTAGGTGTGCAGTAAATGTTTCTTGAATGAATGTCACTTCCCAACTTAAATCTTTTTTTTTTTTAAGATTTTATTTTTCCTTTTTCTCCCAAAGCCCCCCAGTACATAGTTGTGTATTTTCAGTTGTGGGTCCTTCTAGCTGCAACATATGGGTTGCCACCCCAGCATAGTCTGACAAGCAGTGCCGTGTCCACAGCCAAGACCCAAACCGGCAAAACCCCCAGCTGCAGAAGCAGAGCGCACAGACCCAACCACTTGGCCACGGGGCCAGCCCCTTAAATCTTTTTAATAGCCCTTTGAACTTAATTCAGCTCTTGTCATGGTCTTACCTGGATGCAGGTCCAAGATAAAGTTCCCAGCCTCGTGTCTTGCTACTTGCCCCACTCAAGCTCTCCAGACAAACTGACCTTCTTTCACTTCCAGAAAGGCACTGTCATTTTCTGCCTCAGGGTTGTCATCTCTGCTGTGCTTTGTGGCTGTTCCCTTTGCCCAGAATATTTGTTGTTCTGCTCTTCTCTTCCTCTTTTCCCTCTCTGTCTTTTGTCTGGCTAATTCCAGATTCCCTTCAGGGTCTTAGTTTGGATGTCACTTCCTTAGGACACCCATCCTGACCTGTGTGTTATGTCAGGTTTTCCATGAATGTGCTTTCATAAGACACTGTGTACTTCTCAGTACTTAACATCATTGTAACGAATTATTTGTGTGATTATTCTTTAATATCTGTCTTTCTGACTAAAGTCTAAGCTCCCTGAAGGCAGAGACCGTGTTTGTCTTCTGTCTCTCCCAGTGCCTAGGACAGTACCTGGAAAGTGGTAGTTTCCCAATAAATGTTTATTGAGTGAATACAGGGGCTTTGTTTTGCTCGGTTCTCACTCATTCAGCAAATGTCTGTTGAGCACCTGCTCTGTGCCAGCCCCTTAGCATGAGAAGAAAGTGGGACGTACAGAGATAAACAAATCAAGGAATTTGCATCCACTAGAGGAGCCGGAATATGGACTCATATAACTATAGCCCATGGCAGGAAGTGGAGGGTAAATGTGGTCATGGGGCTAGAGAGCCAAGCAGGTGGTTTTCAGTGTTGCTTTCTTATTCAGTATATTTAGTATCTGCTATGTGCCAGGGCCTGTGTTGGGTATAGGATAGAGTCCCTGCCTTCAGGAAGATTGTAGTCTACTGGGGAAAAGAAGCTAAGAAACATCCTAAGCTCACATATTTTATATAAAGCGCAGGTGAGCACATGACTTTGGAGACTGGTCTTTTTTGGTCTAAGAATCCGTGTTGAGACTTCACGGCTCAATAGACCTGGGTGAGCCAGTTATAAATACTCTTCATTAACCGGAGTGAAATTCCAGGAACAAGGGTCGGGGGGAGAGGGACATGGTTTCCTCTCGTTGCATCTGTGGTTGATTTGGGATCTGAAATCCTTCCCATGGGTCACAGACCCATGGCTTCCCGTCTTAGGGAGGGGTATGTGCATTAAATACTGCCTAACCATTTGCCGTGTGCCGTGGTCTCCTTGGGTTCCCACCTAGTCCTGTGAGGTAGGTGGCAGGGGCTGGGGGTGACTGCAAACAGGCTCTGAAATACAGGCTTGGCCAAGGTTGCACAGTGATAGGGATCAGAAATCTTTCTGGTTCTTTAAGTTCAGTTCACAGCCTCCCCCAGAGAAGTGAGAGAAGGTGAAAAGAAGCTTAAGAAACTGGTCTTCCTGAATCAGTTAGGATCCACGTAAGTTGTACTTAACAGAAAACCCCCAAACGATAGTGACCTAAGTAATAAAAATTTGTTTCTTGCTCAGATAAAAGAAAGCTGGAGGTAGACAGAGCTGATATGGTAGTTCCACAAAGTTATCAGAGAACTAGACTTCTTTTCTAATCTTGCTCTGCCACGTGTGGCTTCCATTTCTAAGGATATCTAATGATCCAAGGTGGTTACTTTAGCTCCAGCCATTACATCCACATTCCAGGCAAGAGGAAGTGAGAACTCTCCTGAAAGTTCTGTGTAACACAACTGCTTACGTCCCGTTGACTAGAGCTGGTCTGTCCATTGTAATAGCTTCTAGCCACTTGTGGCTTGTGAACATCTGAAATATGACTGGTCCAAACTGAGATGTGCTATAAGTATAAAATACACACTAGTTTTCAAAGACTTCATGTAAAAAAAAAGAAAGCATTTCATTAATTTTTAAGTTTTGATTATATGTTGAAATGGTAATGTTTTGGCTATATTGGGTTAAATAAAATATATTGTTAAAATTTATTCTACCTGTTCCATTTGACTTTTTAAGATATGTCTACTAGAAAATTTTAAATTACTTATGAGGGCAGCATTACATTTCTGTTTCTGGGCTAGAACTTAATCACACAGGCAAACCTGGCTGCATGGGAGGCTGGGAAATGTCATATTTTGTTGGCATGACAGTGTCTTCAGCTGAAAATCAGATTCTGTTATTAAGGAGGAAGGGAAAAATGCATATTTGGAATAGACAATTAGCAGTGTCTGCCATATTCCTTTTTTTTCTGGAAAGTTGAGGACACACCAAAAAATCCACATGCTAAATCACAGATACATATTTGCATATTTAAAGAAATAGCCAGAATCCCTGTCCTCAAGGAGCTTACCAACTGACTTGGGAGATATGCAATATATAGACGATAAAAATGCAATTGAAGTAGCCCAACTATGGAGGTAGGGGGTGGAGGAGATGAGCGGGTGTTTGCATGGGGTGGGAAGATACCCTGGTTCGATTTGCACGTGCTTCCCGGAGGAGGATGCTTGGAGCCTTGGTGAGAGAAGGTATCCTGGCTGGAGGAGCGGCGTGGGAAGGGCTGCTGCAAATGAAACTTCCTCCATTCCATCTTCTGAGACGGCCGTTAGCAGTGCATGGTTGGAATGAGGGCTAAGGGTGAACCATTCTTTTGATTACTTCTCTCTGTTCCCTCCTGAATCTCTAGGACGCTGTATTCAGCCTTCTGCATGGAGCTGGCCTCCCGTGGCTTTGTGGTTGCTGTACTAGAGCACAGGTGAGGGGTGACAGTCATAATGAACTGTCATGGGTTGGGTGCCTGCAGCGGGCTAGGGTGTAGGCTAGTCCCCTATCTATGTATTGTTTCCAGTCCTCACAACCATCATGCAAGGCGGGTCTTATACCCATTTTAAAGGTGAGGAAACCAAGATTTCAAGATGTGAAATAAATTGCTGAATGTTACACAGCTGAGTTGGGATTCAAACCCAGGTCAGTCTCCGAAGACCCTGTTTTTTCTGCTCTCCTATGCGTGCCCTCACATCTTTTTCCCTACTAGCCAAAAGATGATCCAAAGTGTCTTGGATGAAAAGGAGGATTTGGTAAAGGGGAGAAAGGAGCTCAAGAGTGTCTTCTGGTTTCTCTCTGGTGGCACGTGTATTTCAGGGATGGGTCAGCTGCGACCACCTGTTTCTGCAAGCAGATCCCAGAGGAGAACCAGCCCACTGATGAGGTGCTGGAGAAGGAATGGATCCCCTACCGTCAAATTGAGGAAGGGGAGAAGGAATTCCATGTTCGGAATTGCCAGGTAGGCCTGTGCCGGTTGGGGAGGAAGAGTTCATAAACCTGCCCTCCCTCTATGCACTCAATAAGAAGAGTTTTAACTAACCTGCTGTCTTGAAATCTCCCTCACAGTGGGTCTGAGCTTGCCACATCGGAGAAATGGGGTATTAATCAAAACTCTTACAATTGCAAGTGACAGAAACCAACTTAAACTTGTTAGGCAAAAAGGAAAATTGATGACGCTTATCTAAGCAGACTCTAGGGAGGGTGGGACCCCTGGAACCAGACTCAGGTGGCATCAGGACTTGTTTTTCATTCCCATCTCTGTCTCTTCTGCTGGGTGGTCTCATCTGCGAACCAACTTACCTTATGAGGTTAGGACCCCAGCTCTTGACTGTCTGAGCTTGCATAAGTTTGACCTCACTGTCTGAGAGAACAGGGCTGTTTTGGGGTTGTTCCCCTGACACCTGCCCCAAGCTGCAACATGAAGAATCCCAGAGAGAGATTCCTAGGCTGGGGAGAAGTACCCAAATGGGAAGTTCCCATCAGAAATAGATTGTTAGATTTTTAGGGGGTGAGAAGTAATCCTCGAAAGTCAGGGTTAACAGGAGAAGTGGGGGCGGGTAAGTGATGGCAGATAAAAATAATAGATGTGTGCTATAAATGGGCAAGTAGAATCCAGGACTGGGTTGATAATACGAACACTCTTATTTCTAATTGTTTTCAAAACGCTTCCTATACAGTGTCTTGTTTGGTCCTCCTGACAACCCCATGGGTAGGTAGGTACAGTCCGAACGGTGGGCCTGACTCCATTGTACTGTTAGGTGATGCCTGTGTGAGCCATGGCAAGGGTGCTGAGCCTTTCTCAGAACATGGGGTCCACAGTGCCTGCTGAGATGGGGTGGGCACACTATCCCTGTGTTCTTCCCTGGCTCTGTAGGGGGATGGGATTCTTACTGCAGTGTTCCGGCTCCTACTGGGACGGTCTCTGTTGCAGGTGCATCAGAGGGTAAGCGAGTGTACACAGGTGTTGAGGATCCTGCAAGAAGTCACTGCTGGGCAGACCGTCCTCAACATCTTGCCTGGTGGGTTGGATCTGATGACCTTGAAGGTATGGCAGCAATTGGAGTGACCTGGAGCGCATATATTCATCGGGACTTTCTTGGTTACAAATGACAGAAACCTAACTCACTAGCTTAAACCAAGAGAATTGATTGGCTTGAATAACTAGGAAGGCCAAAGGCAGCCTGGCTTTAGGCCAGCGTTTCTAGATCCAGGGTCTCAAACATTGTCACCAAAGCTCGGGCCCTCTCTCCCTTCTCCTGGCTCAGGTCCGCCCTGTGTATGTGGGCTTCATGCTCACCAGACTCTCTCCAGTAAGCAAGAAAGGTGGTGGCTGGCAGTCCAAGCCTGCGTTTCAGCTCAGCTCCAGATTTAAAAGGAAAGGAATTTCTGTTAGCTTTCACTAATCTGGGAAGGCTGTGGCCCTGCTTGGGTCACATGCCCCTTCAGGGCCGATCACTGTGCCCCAGGGATGGGATATTCTGATTGGCCACCCTGGGTTATACAATCACTTCTGGGTCAGGGGAACCTGGCACAGGACTGACGGCCCCACAGGGCCACATGGATAAGGGAGAGATGGTCCCTGCCCGAAAGGAAGGGCTAGCGGGCAGCAGACAACCTGTGTCTACTGCAGCCTAAACCCTTCCTTTGAGGGACTCCCAGGAACCCTCCCAGGAGGATAGAAACCATCCTGGCTATGGAATTTGGTGCCTATAAAGGTACATTCCTCCCGCCTCCACCACCAATTTTTTCCCCCTGATTTCAAAAGTAGCTCTATTCAGAGAACCAAGAAATCACACAAAAGCATGAAAAAAAAGAAGCAAAGAATTTTTTTTTTACATTTTGATGTTTAGTCTTCTAGTTCTTTAAAATGCATAACATAAATGAATGTATTTTTAGGGGCCAGCCCAGTGGCATAGTGGTTAAGTTTGCATGCTCTGCTTTGGTGGCCTGGGGTTCATGGGTTTGGATCCCAGGTGCAGACCTGCATATTGCTCATCAAGCCATGCTGTGGCAGTGTCCCACATACAAAGTAGAGGAAGATTGGCACCAGATGTTAGCTCAGGGCCTAACTTCCTCACCAAAAAAAAAAAAAGAAAGAAAGAAAAAAAGTATGTATTTTTTAAAGCAATAGTGTAACCATTTAATATAAGCTGTTTTGTGGCCTTTTTCTTCACTTAGCAAAACAATATGAATGTCTTTTTATGCCATTTAATATTTTTCTATGGCATGATTTTTAGTAGCCATGTGATCTTCCATTGTGTGAATGAAAATGGTATATATATAATATAGCAATTACTGCTTTATGAGTGCTTTCTAAGATAAGAGTTCCTCTTATGAACTTCTGAAGTAAGCATTAGTATCTCTTTATATAGAAAGAAAGACAGAATTAAAGAAACCGAGTATCTACACAAGGTTACACAACTGAGTAAATGGTCGAGTCAAACTTTAAATCGGGGCTTTTTGATCTCAAAGCCTGTGCTGTGTGCCCCAAGCCTCTTTAGAAAATACCTTTTAAAGGCTCTAGTGAAGTCTCCCAGGGAGAAGCATCTGCCTGGATGGCCAGTAGGGAAGGCAGACCCTGAAACCTAGCGTGCTTCTCCCAACTGTTTGGTGTGTGTCGTCAACCCCACCAGACAAGCAGAGCCCCCAGGCCCCAAAGTCCAGGCCTGTATGCCTGTGAGCCTGAGATAGGCACTGGGGAATGGCCGGCTACAGTGTAGCCGGATTAGTGAAGACGCAGCCTCCTGGAGAAATGCGGAATTAAAAGAGCTAAGTAAATTTTCACCCATCGGATTAAGATCTGGAAGTTGGTTTCTCCCTCTGTTGGCAAAGCTGTGGGGAGTAGATGCTCTCTTCCATTGCAGGGAGCGCACAGACTGCCCCATGCAGGGCAGGTTGGCAGCACTGTCAGCAGTACAAATGCACATGTTTTTTGACACAGCGATTTCAGTTGTGGGACTGTTCTCCAGTTACCTGCACACATGCAACGTGATGTGTGTACAAGATGAATCATTCCAATGTTGTTTGTAATAGCAAAAGATTGATAGTATCTTAAATGTTCACCAGGAAGGGAACTGGTTTAATAGATTGTGGAACAATAGATGTATTAGTTTGGCTAATTTAACACATATACCCCAAATCTCAGGGGCTTAACACAATAGAAATTTATTTATCTCCCACATAAAGTCCAGAATGGGTGCTCCTATGCAAGGAGTCATTCAGGGATCCAGGCTCCTTTCATCTTATAGCTCTGCCTTCTTCCACTTGTGAAACCCAGCTTCACTGTGTACATTAAGGCAGGAATGGGAAAGGGCATGGAGGTTTGTACGAAGAGTTGTTATGGACCCAGCCTGGAAGTGGAGCTATCATTTTCACTCACATTCTCTTGGACACGTCTGTATAGAGTCTACTGTGTGTCCAGGAAGAAGAGGAACAGATTTGGTGGTCAGCTAGCTCTCTATACCATGGTGAAGCCAAATATAGTTGTAAAAAAGGATAAGGAAGCTCATTATGTACTAATATTATTATACAAAAAGGTAAGACACAATATCACCTGTAAAAAGGGGGAAAGTATGTGTTCATGTGCACCTGTATTTGTATAAGTAAGCTCTGCAAAGACGCATAAGAAACTTACCTGTGTGGGGCTGGGCCGTGACCTAGAAAAAAGAAGCTGAAGAGGCCCCCAAGCAAGATGTTGATCTGAAGGTACTGAGCAAAGGGGGAGAATTTAGATATAAAGCCTTGGGCTAGAAATTGAGGAGAGCACAGGTTCTGGGCAGAGGCTGGGCAGCCAAGCCCAGAGAGATTTCCCGAGCCCCTTAGCAGGCAGCTGCAGTGGCTTTTTCTATAACCATGCCCCGAAGGCTTCTGGGGACAAACAGAAATCGATACTTGCAGAGCATGTTGGAGCAAGCAGGCTCGCTCTGCTGGATAAGTCAGGACAGATATCCAGAGGAGGTAGAACCTGAGTTGGTTTCTGTACACACAGGCCTTGCTTCAGAGCGAAGTGGACGGGCAGCAGGAGCTCCCTCATTCTGCCCTCGACTTGGTGCACGTGTCATCCCCCTGACGGGTTGTAAGGCAAGGATCTAGAGGATGGAGAGAGTTCTTATTCTTAACATACTCTTACACTGATGAGTCAGTGTGGAATCACGTAATTTCTATCCATTCATTCATTCATAGATGCTTGAATGTCTACCCTAGTCCACGTATTGTAGGTGGTACAATTACAAAAGATGAAAAACATGGTATTCAGAATTCCTGCCTGCAGAAGGCCGTTCAGTCCAGGAATTGCCTGACTGGCTGCTCTCCGGTGGGCAAAAGGTTCTTAATATGTAGAGGGGAGTGCATCTACTGGATTGTGCTTCTGCATCACTATCTCACTGTTTCTTCCTCTTGCCCCTGAAGAATTCCTAAAAAAGCTGCCCTGCTTTTCTGGGTGGCTGAGTTCTCCACTTTCCTCAGGGCAGCATTGACATGAGCCGCGTGGCTGTGATGGGACATTCGTTTGGAGGGGCCACGGCTATTCTGGCTTTGGCCAAGGAGACCAACTTTCGGTAAGTTTCCCAGTGAGGCTGCTGTTAGCTCCACGCACCATTCATTCATTCAGCAAGTATTTGTTACACAAGTACTCTGTGCCCGGCAGTGTTTTGGGGGCTGGGGATTCAGTGGTGAGAGAGAACAAGGTCTCTGCTTTCATGGAGTGATGTCATTGTGGGAGGAGATGGACTAGTAAACAAGCTAACCGAATCATCGAAGCCCCAGCACCAGGTGCAATGGAGGAAATAAAATAGGCTGATATGCAAGAGTATCTGAAGGCTTCTTTGAGAAAGTGATGTAAGCCAAGACTGGAGAGGCAAAGAAGTCAGCCATATAAAGGTGTAGGGGAACATTCTAGGCTGAGGGTACAGCTAATGCGAAGGCCCTGAGGTGGAAAGAAGCTTGCTAGGTCAGCGTGGGAGGAGCATAGTGGGTGAGGGGAAAGCTATTCGAGATATGTTCAGAGAGACAAACTGGCCAGATCACAGGGCCTTAGGCCAGAATAAGGAATGGACTTCTAAGGAAGTTAGATTTTATTCTAAGTCTGATAGGAAACCGTTGAAGGACTTTAAGCTGAGAAAAGTCTTGCATTTTAAAAGATCTCTCTGGCTACTGTGTGAAGAGTGGGTTGTAGCAGGAGGAGATTAAAAACAAGGAGGCTAGTTAGAGAGGCTGTTTCAGAGTCAAGGTGAGCCACGCTGGATGTGCTTTAGGATGGAAGGAGTGGAATGGAGAGAAGCCAATGGAGTCAGGGTATGTTTTAGAATTTTCGAGACTTAGTGATGCATGAGCTGAAAGAAAGAAGGGAATCAAGGGTTTTCGTTTTTGTACCTGTCATTTGAGTGGAAGATAATTATCCTTTATTCAGATGGAGACGATCAGAGGAGCATTGTGGGGGAGGGGCACTAATCTTAGGGCCTTAGTCTTGCTCCTGGTGACAGAGATTACTGCTTGACAAACTGGCCAGGTCTTTGCATTGTGGCGCCAAGGCGGCTTTTCCTGACCTCCCCGCCACATACGCTGTGGGCTCACATAGCACCTGTGCTCTCAGGGCACTAGGCTATATTTTGTTGCCTTGTCTGTTCTGTCCCCCCTTCTAGACTGGGAGCTCCTTGAGAGCGAAAACTGTGTCATTTATCTCTGTATCCACAGCACAGGGCTAGGCACATAGTAGGTACTCAATGAATGTTGAATGAATGAATGATTAAACGAATGAAGTGCTGTTTTGTGTAACTCAAGTCAGCTGCCTGAGAGTAGATCCAGGAGAATGAGAAGGTCAGATCCTTGCTCTCAACGAGTTTAAAATCTAGAAAGATCTTTGGTGACAAATAAGTGATCTCTATCCAAGGTCTTAACCAAAGGATGTGGGCCCTAGTACCTGCTTCCTGGCTTCCTGAGCCTTCACCCCATGAGAGGGAGGAACTCTGCCCCTTCCGCCACTGCCCTCACTGTCCTTTCCTGGGTTTCTGCATGGCAGTTCCAAATGTCTGGTCCTGTTCCAGCTGTGCTGTGGCTCTGGATGCTTGGATGTTTCCTCTGGAGCGGGACTTTTACCCCAAGGCCCGAGGCCCTGTGTTCTTCATCAATGCTGAGAAATTCCAGACAATGGAGAGTGTCAACTTGATGAAGAAGATATGTGCCCAGCATGAACAGTCCAGGATCATAACTGTCCTGTGAGTAAACACCAAGGTCATGATCCCCAGTGTCCTCTCCATTCTCTACTTATCTGTGCTGGCTCCCTTAATTTCTTCTAAATTGTCCAGAAGTTCTCCCCACATAGAATACATAAATAGTTCCTGAACTTCAGCATCCTCATTCCTTTACAATTTCATTCTGTCCTCGTTCTCCACTTAGCTCCACCTACAGTGATTTCTTCACTAGTTTATATGACTTTATGGATGGATTTACGTCGTGCTTTCTGGGAAAAAAAGTATTGTGAGATTGTGTGTTGGAGAGGAAGAGGTGTGGGTCTGGGTGGACTCCAGAGATCTCTAACCTCATTTGGGAATTTTCTTGGCTCTTTTGAAGACTGTGGATATAGTAGACCTTTGACATTCACAAGATAGATTTTTAAAGACCTAAATTCAGATATCTTTCATAAACCATCTATGTTCTGCCTGAGAGAAACCACATTCTCTTCACTTCCATCACCAGCACTATCAGATGGCTTTCTTCCTGAAGCCATTTTTCACAGAGACAAAATTTTTGAGTGACTTTAAGAAATGTCCTAGGGGGCCGGCCCTGTGGCCAAGTGGTTAAGTTTGCACGCTCCACTTCGGCATCCTAGGGTTCAGATCCTGGGCACCAACATGGCATTGCTCATTAGGCCACGTTAAGGCGGCATCCCACATGCCACAACTAGAAGGACTCACAACTAAAATATACAACTATGTACTGGGGAGATTTGGGGAGAAAAAAAGCAGGGGGAAAAAAAAAGACGATTGGCAACAATTGTTAGCTCAGGCGCCAATCTTTAAAAAAAAAAGAAATGGCCTAGGGGGCTGGCCCGGCTGGTGCAGCGGTTAAGTTCACACGTTGCACTTTGGTGGCCCGGGGTTCGCCAGTTCAGATTCCAGGTGCAGACATGGCACCGCTTGGCAAGCCATGCTGTGGTAGGTGTCCCACATAGAAAGTAGAGGAAGATGGGCATGGGTGTTAGCTCAGGGCCAGTCTTCCTCAGCAAAAAGAGGAGAATTGGCAGCAGATGTTAGCTCAGGGCTAATCTTCCTCAAAAAAGAAAAGAAAGAAAGAAAAGAAAGAAAAAAAAAAGAAATGTCCTGTACACAGGAAGTGGCTTAGAGCTGCAGGTGCGGGGCTGAAGGCTCGCTGGCTAGTCTCTGACTTGCGCCTACCCTGCGCTCGAGCCCCATGGCACACATGCTTCAAGGATCCGTGGTCCTATTTCAGGAAAACAGCAAGTAACTGCATGCCTTGGACCTCTGGAATCAGTCAGGTAGTTGGACCGCCAAGTCCAAAGCCCTGGAATGCTAGGGGGCTCCTGGCGGTCAGTGGCTTCTTCCCTTTCTCCTCTTGGCCCAGGCTTTCTTCCTTGGGGCCAGCCCCTCCCCTTTCATTTTGATTTCCTGGCAGCAGAAGACTGTTTGAAAGTTTCCCCAAGCCACTCAGATTCAGAATAATTGTGACCTCTGGAAAGAAGGGAGGCGGGAGCAGGTGGGCAGGGGTGCACAACAGGAATTTAACTGTTGGCAATGTAGTCTTTCTTAAACAGTGCTGGAGACTCAAGCATCCATTATATTATTCTTTACGCTTTTTCTTGTGCCTTAAGTAAGAGGGTTTTTTTTCCCCAAAGCCCTCCAGTACATAGTTGCATATTTTAGTTGTGGGTCCTTCTAGTTGTGGCATGTGGGATGCCGCCTCAGCGTGGCCTGATGAGTGGTGCCATGTCCGCGCCTGGGATCTGAACCGGCAAAACCCTGGGCCACCGAAGCGGAACACCCAACTACTTGGCCAGGGGCCAGCCCCCCGATTTTTTTTTAAAGTCAATTTTTCTGCATGATATCCAAGTTTAGTGTTTAGATTTTCCTTCCTTCATTGAATTGACTAGTAAATTTAGTTATGGGTAGTTTAGCCCATAATGAACCTAGTGAGAATTTCAACCTCAAATGTGTTTAATGTCAAAGGACTTACATTCTAATCCAGAAACCCTCTTTTACAAGTGCTTGCCCTCACTGTTCTGATGGCTTAACTAAAGGCAAGTCATTCCTTTTTCCTGTTTGTTTGTAGAACAGTTCTGAAAACGGAGCGAATATGTTTTGAGAATGTTTGGAAGTCACCAGGTGAAAGTCACGTTGTAGCAGTTTATAATACCACGGGAATGGCAGGTGCTGCAGACCGTGCCTCCTTACCCGTGTCCCCACTCCAGCTCAGCCTTTTCCCTGCACGTCAGGCATTGGGGCCCAGGGGCTGAGGCAGCTTTGAAGCCAGGCACACCTATGTTCAAATCCTAACTCTGTCCCTTACTAGCCATGTGACCTTGGGCAGATCATTTCTCTGCTCTGATTCTGTCAATGGGGAAAATACTTCCCTTACAAGATTGTTGTGAAAATTAACTGAGATAATGTGCATAAAGCACCTTGCACGTAGTGGGTGCTTCACAAGTGTTTGTGTGCCCTAGTCTCCAGATCCCTACCAGTTATTTGTTTTTCTTTTCCTCTAGTGGTTCTGTTCATCGGAGTCAAACTGACTTTGCTTTTGTGGCTGGTAACTGGATTGGTAAATTCTTCCCCACTCAAACCCGTGGGAGTTTGGACCCCTATGAAGGTCAGGAGATTGTGGTGCGGGCCATGTTGGCCTTCCTGCAGAAGCACCTTGGTAAGGAGAGGCCTGGGGCTCGTGGGGCAGCCTGAGGGTCCTTAGATTTTTCTGCACAGTGGTCTGTACTGACACGTCTCGGGTCAGGGAGATTTATGGCAAAAGGAAAACCTGAGTGAAGGAGAGGGTTACATAGAATTTAGGAAGAAGACTTAGCTGAGAGTTTGGAAATCCTGACTCTGTTTCTTACTGCCTGAATGACTTTGGCCTGGTCACTTAACTTCTCTGAGCCTTGGTTTCCTTGCTGTAAATGGAACATTCGCTTCTCTGCTCCACTACCTCTGTCCTAACTCATGATCACTCACCTTATCTACTTTGTGGAGGAGGTTCTGATGATAAATGGGCTAAATTTGTGGAAGTGCTTTAAAGAAACAAAGCATGGAAGGATTGTTAATAATGTCGTAAATCACAGACTAGCTAAATGGCAAGGCCTGTTGAGGTCTTTGGTCCAGCCTCCCACCCAGAGGAGATTCCCTCATATCTTCCCTGCCGCACGCTCAACCAGCGTGGAGTGTGCACTGCTATGAGGGTCAGCCCTCTCCACCGCTGGGAACTTTAATGGGTTTTTTTTTTGGTTCTTGTTTTTGGTTTGGGGTTTTTTTGATGAGGAAGATTAGCCCTGAGCTAACAACTGTTGCCAATCGTCCTCTTTTTGCTTGAGGAAGATTGTCCCTGAGCTAAGATCTGTGCCAGTTTTCCTCTGTTTTTGTTCTTTGTACGTGGGATGCTGCCACAGCATGGCTTATGAGCAGTGTTGTAGGTCCACATCTGTGATCTGAACCCACGAACCCCAGGCTGCTAAAGCGGAGCTCATGAACCCAATCAGTACATCACCAGGCCGACCCCAAAACTTTAAAGGTTTTAAGAGTTGATATTGTAGTTAAGCTTTCTTGGGTTACAAGAGCTGGAGATTCACTAATTTACCTCGAGAAAAAAGGGGAGTTTGTTTATGAAAGTATACCTGGCCAGGTGGGAAGTAAAAAGGTACAGGAAGCAAGGTAGCTTGCAGGACTGACTTCTCTCTTGGTCTCTCTCATGGGCTCAGTCTGTTTCTTCCTCTTGTGACATCTCTGTTTCTTTTTGCTCCAGTCTCTGTTTTTCTCCGTTCTGCTCTGTATTTTGTCTCTTGTTGATAGCATCTGTTTTTTCAGTTTCTACTTCCTCATAATTTCCATTGGCTTGAACCACTCATGGCTTGTTCTCTCTACCTCGTGGCCTCCTGTCCTCTTCAGCTCCCACTGCTCACTGCTGTATTTTCTTGGATTTCTTAGACCAGATTCCCAGGAGAGACAAATTGATTGTACCAGCTCATCTTTATCTGCCAAAACACATTGTAGGCCACTGCCCAACCTAGGCCTGCAGCTCCCCTGATCAGATGTCCCTTTCTGATCCAGTCAGAATGGAGTAGGCTGCCACTGTCTGCATGAGGCTGATCCCTCAGCAGGCGCTGTGCATAGGGCAGTTTCCTTTAGAAGGGATCCAGGTTGACCGGTGTTCTTAAGGTTTGACCTAACTCTAATCTAACGCTTAGATGTGATACTTTGTAACTCCTCCCCACTTGCCCTGGTTATCCCCTCAAGAGCTATCCAGAGAAGCCTCAGACCCCTGCACATGGCAGCTCTTTAGATAATTGAAGTCACCTATGGTGTCCTCTCTGAGTTTTCTGTTCATTAAGCTAAGTGTCTGTGGTACCTGCCCTGTTCCCCATGATGCCATTTATTACCCCCTTTGGATGCACTGTGTGTCGGTGTGCCTTTCAATGTGTGGTGTCCTGACTTGAACACGATGTGCCAGCTATGGTCCGACCTGAGACTGGTTCAGCAGGACTGTCACCTCTATGCTCTGGACACCAGACTTCTAGTTAGATGGCCTGAGTGCATTAACATTTCCAACAAGTGCCTCACAAATTTGGTTTGGATTGAGTTTGCTTTTAAAACATATCTGTCCTTTTATAAATGAGTTGGCTTTTTGAACGTAAATTTACATTTATGTATTTATGGCTGTTCATTTCATCTTGCTCTTCATGGGCCATTATTCCAGGCCAGGTGTAGAGACTTTAGGTTTAATAGAGACCATAGAGGATCATTCTTAGCACCTGGTAGGAGAGGAATGGATCTATGTCTCAAGACGTTAATGGGGCCTGACTACATCGTCCTCAGCCCACTTTCCCTGTTTCCTCTTAGGCACCATGTCATCAGGTAAGAGCTAAAGATGACAAGGGAGCCCACCGGGGCATGATTGGGCTCCCTTTAGTAGCAATGCCTGTTGAGCTAGATGCTCATTGCTGAAGCCCAGCAGAAGAGGAGATGGAGGGTAGGAGAGTCTTAGCCTGTCGGAAGTTTGTTGAGGACTTTCTCTATGCCAGGCCTCCCACTAAGTACCTTAGGTGCGTTGTCACATGTAATTCTGAAGACAGCCCTTTCTAGTAGGTACTTTGATTATTAACTCCGTTTTATAGATGAGGACACTGAAGCTTAGGAAATTTAAGTAATTTGTCCAAGGTTATCTGGTTATGCAACCCATTCTTCTCTTCTCATTCTCTCTTAAGCCCACTCCACTCAGGCTTTGTATCCCCGTCCTCCATGAAAACTGCTTTTGTCAAGGTCACCAGTGACCTTCACATACTAAATCCACTGGTCAGTTGTCATTCTTCATCTCATTGGAACTCTCAGCAGCCTCTGACAGAGTTGATGACTCCCTCTTCTGTGAAAGCCTGTCTTACTTCCGGGATACCCCACTATGGATTTCCTCCTATCTCAGTGTCTGCTCCTCCTCAGCCTACTTTGCTACTTCCAGGCTCAGTGCTTGGACCTCTTCTCTCTGTATCCCCTGATGTCATCTAGTCTCATGGCTTTAAAGGTCATCTCCATGCTGACAATTGCCCTGCTACCTGCTCAGCAGTTCTGCTTGGACATCTAACAGACATCACAAACGAAAACCAATTTCAATGGTTAATAGTAACTCCATCCTTCTGGTTACTCAAGCCAAAGTCCCCAGTCTTGTCTTGTCTCTTCTCTCACACCTCCCATCCAACCCTCAGAAAATCCTATTGGCTGTACCTTCAAAATATGTATGGAATGTCATCTCTTGTCACCACTGCCACAGCCGCCATCCTGTCTCGCCTATGTTACTGTAAGAGTTTCCTAACTGCTGTCCCTACACAGTCTTCTTAGTCAAGCAGCCAGGGCGATCCTGTTAGAAAGTAAGTCAGATCTTGCCACTCCTCTACTCTGAATCCTCCAATGGCTCCCCATTTCTCTGAGAGTCAAAGCCAACACCCAGCATCCTGCCTGGCCTATATGATGAGGCCCTCCAGTCCCTCCTGACCTCCTCTCCTGCTGTTCATCCCCTGGCCTGATTCACTCTCATTGCACAAGCCTCCAACACTCCAGGTACCCTCCCACTTCAGGCCTTTGCACTGCTGTTCCTGCTGCCTGGAACACTCTTCCCATATACTCTCGGGGCTCAGTCCCGCCTCCTTCAAGTTTTTGTTCAAATCTCACCTTCACAGTGGGGGCCACCCTGACCACTCTTTAAAACACTATACCTTCCCTTCCTCCCCTCACCCCTGTCCCCCGGCCACCACCACAGCTTCTATCTGGCTCTGTTTCTTTCTATAGCATTTATCACCTTTTCATATCCTGTATAATTTATTATGTTTAATGTTATCTCTGCCTACTAGATTGTGAGCTCTATGAGGATGAGAGTTTCTGTTTGTGAATGTATTTTTAGCACCAAGAGCAGACTGGCACATAGTGATGTGCTCAGTATTTTGAATTAATGAATATGTAGCACTTATTTGTGGAGGACCTATTCCATGCCAGGTTCTTGGCAGGGCACTGGGGATCTAAAGATGAAGGAGAGTGTCCCTGCCTTCTGTCCCAGGCTTTGTTTTAAACAAGGACACCATTTGCCTGCTCAGCTGTGCCCCAGTCCCTCTGCCTGAGGCCTTGGACCCTTTCAGAATGTTCTTCCATGTGGTTAGACCCATCTGCCCATGATCCCAGGGCTCTCTCTTGAATCATACCCGGTGTTATGCTGCTCCATGATGTTGCCACCCTATTCCTTCTGCCCTTCACTGAGTGGGCACTGGATTTGCATCCACTGTCTGGCGTGTGAAGGAGCTCTTCTTGCTTGGCAACATCCCTGAGCTTGGAAGTAGGCATTCCATCTTCTCACCCTCTCTGACTGGAGTTTGAATTCTGTCTCTACCACTCACCGACTATAATGACCTTGGACAAATCAGGTAGCTTCTCTGAGTCTCGGTTTCCTCACCTGTAAAATAGGACTAATAATAGTACTCAGCTCTTAGGGATGCTATGGAAATTAAATGAAACAAGGCTTGTTTAGCACAGTCCCGGGAATAAATTATCCTTCAATAAATGTCACCTTCTGCTAGTATTATCATTATTGAATTGTTATGGGTTAAGCAAGTCATTTATGAAGCACATTTATAGGGGCACCCAATGAATGATAGTTACCGTCATTGCTACCACCATCACAGCCACCAGAACCAGTCCTTTTAGTGTTCCAGGGGCTCCTTTCTCTGGGATGACCCACTAAATCCATGGTAGCTGCTCTTTGATCTAAGCTTACGCCAATTCGCCTAACCTTCCTGTTTTTTTCCCATTCAGACCTGAAAGAGGACTATGACCAATGGAACAATTTCATTGAAGGCATTGGACCATCGCTTACCCCAGGGGCCCCCCACCATCTCTCCAGCCTGTAGGCACAACTGGCCATTTGTAAAAGGTCGCTGAGCTGAGTTCCCATTTGGGGCCTGCCCAGGGACACCCACAGCCTCAAGAAAGTGGTCAACATGACCCTTCTTCATAAATTGAGAGGGTGTAATCACACTGCTGATTGGATAACTGGGTACTTTGATCTTGGACTTGTTGATCTTATACTTATGGTGGGACTTGGTTTGCTTACTGATTGGCAAACTGACTTTCTGGGGCCTGAGCCCTGATGGTGTGGGGAATAAGCAGTGGGGTGGGGCTGGGGGGGACCCAAGCCCCAAGCTGAGCACTGTTAACCCAGCAAGGCTACTCCCGCACCTTGGGCCAGTGTGGCTTCTGCAGCGGAAGAAATGAAGCCAAAGGATGGAGTGAAAATTCCCACCTTCAGGACCTCTAGCCCAACCTGGCACTGTCTCTTCCTACCTCTCAGCCTTCTCCCTTTCCAGGGCCACTTGGTGAGTTCTAAGCACTTTAGGCAACGTTCGAGGATACGGACCACCATCAGATTTTCTGTTTATTTTCAAGCCTTCCCATTGCATGAAACATAGTACTGGGCACTGAGTCAGGACTCAATTATACTTGTGAGCCCATGGAGAGGGGCAGACAGCACTGTCCTCATAGCAGAGAGAGAGAAGCTGAGGTACAGAGGGGTACCTCAGAAGCTCTAGATGTCTTGGGATTTTGCTAAAAATGTATCTTGACAGGAAGCAACACAAGTAGGTTGAGACGAAGAAGGTAGAGTAACAGCGTTGAGTAGCCATTTGAACAGGTCCTCAACACAAGAGGGAGGTAGTTTGGTCAGTTAGAGTTCAGGAGGCCACCCCTGGACAGGTCTGGGAACACTGTGGTCTTGCCTCTTACCTCAGATATCTTGAGCCTCAGCTCGCTCAGAATCAGGGTGCTGTAGTTGTCTGTTTTCTGGCTCTGAGGCCCTAGCCTCAAATTTAAGTCAAGATATAGACTGAATTTCCATTCTGTTCCATTTATACTATGAATGATATTAATACTCATGTTTGCCTAATGATATGTTGGAATATTCTCTCTATTTAATCTGCATTAGAGCAGGATGGGGAGCCATCTGGCAGTAACTTTTCCTTCTGTCTTTCTTTGTTCACTTACCATTTGTGCCTATGTGCAAGAAAAACTTTAAAAGAAAAGGAAGTCTTCCTAGGGATCTAGTTCAAAGCTGTCTGGGAACATCAACCTGAAACAGCCCTCCACACTCCTCTAGGCCTTTCACCTCCGTCCAAGTAGGGGACCCCAGAGGAGGCTAGAGCAAAAGGGAAATGCGTCTCTACGCGATGGGTCCAAGGTCAGTGCCACCAAAGCAAGCTGGGACTAGGTCTCCCACCTCTCAGCTCTTCTGTCTGAGGTGAAACATCAGATCCGTTGAGGATGGACCTTGGGAAGACCTGTGAATTCCCGTGAGACCTCGCCTCCGGGGAATCATGAAAGCCCTGGGCTCTAGAGTTCTATAGCTGGTTTTGAGTCCTGCCTCCACCACTACTAACTGGGTAAATTTGAGCAAATTATGTTCTCTTTCCAATCTCCATTCCTGCATTTCTAAAATGGGCATCTGCATTATAATAGTTAGGAGGATTAAGTGAGAGGATGTATAACCCATGGGTTATTTAAAAGTATTTTTCCTACTTTCCAAACGTAGGAGATTTTTCTAGTTGTCTTATAGCAGTTGTTTTCTTGCTTAATGGCTTTTGGTCAGAGAAAATGACCCATATGGTTTTCATCCTGAAAATTGCTTCTTGGCCCAGTGTGTGATCAATTTTATAAATGTTCCATATATGCTTAAAAAGACTGTATGTTCTGAAGTTGTTGGCTTGCTGTTTTACTCAACGACACATTATGGATTTCCTTCTATAAGAGTGCATACAGATCTATAATAGGGCCTTCCCACCCCCAAATGGGGACCAGCGCCCCTCCGCACTCACAGAACCAGTAGATGCCAGCTCTTGTGCCTGGGGCTAGTTCTGCAGATGCTGAGGGGCCAGTTCTGGCAGCATTAGCACGTGAGACCCAGCTTCTACCTTAGACCCATGAATAATGCAGGTGTATTTTTTAAAGATTGGATCCTCCCTAGAAAAAGAAACTGTTCAGAAACTGGATCCATCTCCTCCATTCAGTTCATGTTCTGGTAATGACCTATTTATCCAGCAACATTGGAATAGGTGAATTTTCCATATAGCTGCAAATTATCCTTTAAGCCACAAAATATAATATTGAATATTTTGAGTGGTAATTTACCAAAAAGATAATGCACACATTTTTTAATGTGAATTGACCTCATTTAATTTTTTAGGATGTTTCAGTCAGGATAAACTGATTATATGGCAGTAACAAGCAACCTCAAAAAGCAACAAGTTTATTTCTTGCCTGTGCTACTTGTCCTCTGTCGTTTGGCTAGAGGCTCTGCTTTGTGCCATTTTTATCCTCATTTGGGGACCCAGGCTGGCGGAGCTGGCACTATCAGAAGTGTGCTGCCAGTCACATGGTAGAGCTGGAAGAGAGCATGGTGAAGCACCCACCAGCTCTTGAATCTTCTGCCCAGAAGTGACACTTGTTATTTCTGTGCACATTGCATTGGCCAAAGCAGGTCATCTGGCCATACCTAACATCCCATGCCATCCCAAGAGAGCACAAATATGTGTGACCAGGTCTAATGTCAGAGCAGTGGCGCCCTCTGGTCTGGGAAGATGTGGATAGCTGTTTGCTCCTACACCGTGTGGCTCCCGGCAGCCGTCTTCCTAGTTGTTTTAATTGCTTGTCATAGTTTGTGCTGTCTCCCTTGTGGTCAGGCGGCCAGCCTTTACTCTTCATTGCCTTTAATCTGCCAGCCCCTAGCAGCTCTCGCTGTTCGCTTCAAGTTTATAATTTCTGATTAGCCACGTGATTTCCCACTGTCCGAAGTAAAACTAGGCAGGCACTGAAAGACAGCTTGAGGGACTCTGCTGCAACTAAAGTGTGCTGCCTTTAGTGCTTGGACCCTGTAATCCTTCCTGAGACTGCTCAGAAGGGGTATCATAAGGCCTTTGGTCCTTCATCCTGGCTTTTGGTTAGCTTCCAGGGAATCGAAAAATACCAGATAAATGGCCTTTAGGTAAACAGGGTGGCCCAGCATATTGATAGCATGTCCTGATAAATTGCATTCTAGTGAATCCTTTCCAAAAGCAAAGAAGATGTCTTGGGTTTCTTTTGCATCTTCTTGTTCCCCATCCTATTATAGGACTGTACCGTGGAGGCCTCCTAGTGGTGTGTTGTGAAGTTTCTGAGCATGGGATGGTGCGTCAGTTAGGAAGGAAGGTAAGTAAATACAGGAAGGAATGAGATTCTCCGTCCCTCCCACTTCCTGGACGTGTCAGGGTGAGACTGGCTGGGTTCTTGCTATGCCCCCAGCACGGACCCCAAGCCCCTTTCCAGTGTGTGTCCTGACACAGCTGTCCCAGTTGCCCTTCCTCAAGAAGACTACTGGGCTCTTGAAATGTCAATTGATGGACTCCAACTCTGTGTCTTGGCCTTGTAGGGGCCTTTATCTGCCCCCTTTTCTTCTAGGGCCTGACTTATCTCTGGACCTGCAAGGTAACGGAGGAACAGGACAGGCCATACTCTATACTCAGGACCCATCCTCATTTCCTAATGAGCTTCCTAGCTCACTTCCTGTCCCATCACAGCCAGATGCAGAGGCCAAGTGTCCCTGGCCATGACTGCATGGCCAAATGATGACAGTGATAACCACTGTGGTAGCCAACATTTTGGGGGCCCTTACTGTGTGTCAGGGACTATGCTCAGTGCTTTATATGCATCATCTCATCTGCTTCTCACCCCGTGAGATCAGGTGGAATTAGCCTCATTTTATGTACAAGGAAACAGAGCCTTAGAGAAGCGATTTGATAAAGCTCTCACAGCAAGAATTTGGCAAAGCTGGCGCTTAGGCATAAAAATCTGAGCTCTCGATCACTGGGCTGTACTGCCTAATATACATACTTGGTTTTCCCCTTCCACTGCTCTTTCAGCTGTCGGGGTATGAGGGATGAAATTTCATCACAGATTGAATCATAATGTCAAACTCTCCAGCAATTTCTGTATGATGTGCATTGAGATTCGGTGACATCCTCAGCACTGTTGAGAAATGGGTTGGGGGAAAGGACCGCGCCTCACTGACTGGGCCAGGTGCTCTGTGGATTTGATAGATGAGGAAAGCAGTTCAGGGATTAAGAACGTCGTCTTTGGAAATCAGACAACTCCAACACTGTTAGCCCTGTGACTTTGTGCTAATTTATCAACTTCTGTGAGCTTCAGTTTTCTCATTTATAAAATGGGCGGTCTAATAGTATTTACCTCTTAGGGTTATTGTAATAATTAAATGAAATAATGCCTGTAAAGTGCTCATCACAGTGTCTGTACTATCCTAAGGGTGTAATAAAGATTAGCTATCACTATGTGGTTTATTGGGTTCTCCTTACATACCTGTAAGGTTAGGTATAATTTGCCCTTGTACTGAATGGACACGGATGGTCTTGGTCTAAATTCTTATTCCAGCTTCTCCAGTTTCACGGTTACCTCCCTCACAGAAGCCTGCTAACTGCCACTCAACTGCTGCCGTTGTGTGAGGCTGGAACTAGAATAAGGGAGACAGTTTTTCCCCTCTCTTTGCTCTGATTTCCCTGCTCCTCACATCAAAAATCAAGATCCGCACCATCGTTCCAGCTTTGCAGGCTCTCTTCACCACCAGGAAGAGTCTACATGTTTAGGTTCTGGTTTGGGTTTTAATTTCACGCCTGATCATCCAAACGCACACGTCTGTGCACCAAATGGAAACCGAAGGTCCTGACGTGTTAAACGGGAGGATCGGAGATGTCCGTGTAGAGGTTGGGCGAAGGGAAGAGGACCTGGGGATGGGGAGTTTGTAGTAGAGACTAGTTGTGTTCATTTTTGTCTGCTGCCTTTGAGGTGGGAGTGAGGGGTTAAAGTACCCTGTGACCTCGGGAGAAGCTCCTCAGGGCTGAGGGCGGCCTGCGAATGACCTCTGCACAGCTCTCTCCCTCACTGCCCTGTCCGGTTTCCCACTAGGTCCTCTTGTTTCTTCCCTCTTGGTGATTCTCACACCCAGCCTGTTCTTTCCATTTCCATCAACTCACCCCTAGAATAATTTTTACGATCTCTCAGACTCTAATCTTTCTTTCCCCTGCTTTCTGCTGCCAGATCTGCCTAAAATACCACTTTGGTATCAAAGTACCTGCCTAGCAAGGTGATCTAATGGAAGAAGGACCAAACATTGTCTGGAGCCCTGGGTTCTTGTCTCAGCTCTCTCACTCTCTCTTGCTCTGTGACCTCCTGTGTATGCTATTCCTCTCATGACTTCAGTTTCTCTGTCTATAAATTGGAATGTTGGGGGCGGGATTGAATTGGCTGATCCCTAAGGCCCCTTCGGTGCTGGCATTTCCCGTCTCGTTCACTGAGTGGTCAATCTAAGGCCTCCCTTTTTTCTGTAGAATTGCGTTTCTCCCACTCATTCTGTCTGGTCTTGCCCTGCCTCCCCGTCCTCTGCTTCTTACCATGCACTCTTCTTTTTCCGCAGTCTCCTGAACGTGCCCACCCAAACAAACATGCCTGCCGTTTCTCATGATATTTTCTTGCTTGCAGGGCCTTCCCAACTTCCTTTCTAAATATCCAAATACTACTAATCCTTTAGGCCCATTTCTAGTTCCACCTCTTCTACGAAAGCCTTCTTGATTAGATTCAATGAACATTTGATCTCTTGGCCTCTTGCTCCCCAAGAGAAATACATTCTATGCCATATTTAGTATTGCACTTTATTGCATTGTTCCAGGAGCGGGACCCATCTGTTGGAAGGGAAAAGCAGCCTCCTGTTGACTGACATGGGGAGCAGGGATCACTGTCCCCTCCCTCCGACCCCTCCCCGTCAGCAGGCTTCTTGTTCCCCAGCCAGACTTGGGAACAGCTGGTGTTCGCCCAGCCCTCTGATGTCTCCAGCTGCCCCTGCTTCCTTTTCTTTTGGTTTTTCCACATCCCAGCTGTGGGGCCCAGGGCAGAGCCCGCAACAGTGCAGCCAAGGGCAGCTGGAGTGAACTGAGATACGTGGACATGTAGCATTTGAGAGGTGGAAGGAGGGCAGAACCGAGCACGAATCACACCAGTGTTGAAAATGAGGGAAAGCAGTTTGCCAGCTAATTTTTCCCATCTTGCTTTCATCTAAAAAAAGAAGCTGCTCAGAAATACAGTCCTCTTCAGCCTGCTAAGCCAGATGGTCCCTAGATGCTCAGCCTGCCAAGTGTGCATGTATAATTATTCATCTTCGTGGAATCACACCCGGGTCTGAATCCAGACACTGACACATTTTTGCCATTTGATCTGGAGCCAGTGAACCCTCCCGAGCCTTTCTTTTTCTGTAAAATGGGGTCACTAATGTCTGCTTTGCCCACCTCAGGATTTTTTGGAGGGAAAGGGTTTCAATGTAAGAGCGCTTTGCTATTACAAAGCACTAGACAAATATATGTTGCTATTAATAATAAAAGTGCCATATTTTGTTTTTGCCATAGTGTGCTGCTACTTAACGAGCACCTTTCTGTGCTAGATACTGAGTGTTTTACGTACGTTGTATCATTTAATCCCAACAACATTCCTGTAAGGTAGTGCATGTTATCCTCACACACAGATGAGGAAAGTGAGGTTCAGAAAGACTTGCTGGCCTAGCCACGGTCACCCAGCGTGTAAGTGCTGGAGCCAGGATTTGAACCTAAACTGTTGGGTTCCAAAATCAGTGCTCTTATTTCCTGTTCTTTCCTATCTCACAAAAAGAAAGTGGTACTTTACCTTACATAGGCTAAAATAACCCACAATTTGATCTCTAGTAAATGCCCTAAGCAGTTATATCATACAAAGAGTCATTTTTGTTCAAGACCTGACTGAATCCTGATTGAGTTTACCTTGAATTGTTTTTCTAGCAGTAGATTCAGGCTGGTTCCATCCATCCTTCCATCCATCCATGAACCTCATCTAAAGTTAACAGTTCAGGGAACAAACCGTTAGTACCTTACTCTATAAACCATGGAGCCAACGAGCTGGGAGAAACATTTTTAAAAGTCTCTAACCCACATATTGTAGATTAGTGATTCTCAGCTCTGGATCCACATCAGACTCACTCTGGAACTATATAAAAATGCAGATGCCCTGGCCACATCTCCAGAGACCCAGAGAAGCTGATTCAGAAGGTGTAGGGTGGGGCCAGGTAGGGGTGTGTGTGTGTGTGTGTGTGTGTGTGTGTTTTAGAAGCTCCAGGGGCTGATACACAGCCAAGTTTGAGATCCCTTGCTATGGTTTAACACTGTTAGCCTATTTTCTCTTTTATGGAACAAGAGTAATTACTAGCTGAAAATATAGAATCATTAAATTAGAATTGAAAGAGCCTTTAAGACTTTTGGTCCTTGAGGAAAACAAAACTCAGAGAAGTTCAGCATGTAGCTGGCAGACTTGAATTAAAATCCAAGTCTTCTGCCTTCCAGGCTAGTGCTTTAGATACATCCTTGGGTGCCAGGGTTTTGTTGGATTATTAAGAAAATCTGAAAGAAAGAAAGAAAGAGAGAGGGAGAGAAAGAAAGAGAGAGCAAGGAAGGAAGGAAGGGAAGAAGGGAGGGAGGGAGGAAAGAAGGAAGGAAGAATCCTCTAGACTCACTCACTGTGACAACCGTGACTCTAGCAACCACACGTTGGAGTTTGTGTGAAGGGAAGGAGCCTAGGCTGGAAGGCCTGTGAGAATCCACTTGGATGGCTGTTCTCACGCGTGTTCGTTCATTGTACAGGCACTTAATGAGGCCTGTACTGTGCTGGCCCCGTCCTCATGGAACTGACTCCAGAGGGCAAGGAAGGCACATCCACAGGCCCTGTGTGATGAGTTCTGTAATCGGGGATGTGTAAGGCTCAGAAGTGGCACAGGGTGACCAGTTCAACGTCAGCAGAGGAGGAAGACTAAAAAGGCTTCATACTGTATCATATACTTGACCTTGGTATTTGTATTAGTTATCTATTGCTGCATAATAAATTACCCCAAAATTCAACAGGTTAGAACAAACATTCTATCACACTTTATGGCTCAGGAATTCTTGAGTGGTTTCGCTGAGTGGTTCTGGGTTAAGGCCTCATGAGGTTACAGTCAAGACATCATCTAGGATTGCTGATATCTGAAGTCTTGACTAGGTCTGGAGGATCCACTTCCAAGTTGGCCCACTCACATGGCTGTTGGCAGGAGGCCTGAGTTCGTCATCGTGTGGAGCTCTCTATAAGACTGCTGCTCAGGACACGGCAGCTGGCTTCTTCCAAAGCAAATGACCCAAGAGAGTAAGATGGAGCTGGAATGTCTTTTATGACTCATCTTTGGAAGTCATACTCCATCATATCCACAATATCATATTATTACAGGTCAGGCCTATTCAGTGTGGGAGGGGACTATCTAGGGGTATGCATACCAGGAGGTGGGAGTTTTGAAGGGGTCATCTTGGAGTCTGGTTACCATGGTATTGAAGATGAATGGAGTTGTCCAGATGGATGAGGGAGAAGAAAGGCCTTCCAGGCAGAGGAAATAACATGCAAAGGCACAGAAATGTAAATAGCAGGGCTTAGCATTTTCAGGACATTGTAACTTTGGAGAAAATAGGGAGAGAGGAGAGCTTACTGAAGAAATCAGAGAGTGCCTTCTATACCAAGTGAAGGAGTTAGGCCTTTATCATGTAGGCCAGTGGTTTTCAAGTGTTTCTGCAGATTGGAATCACGTGAGGAGATTTTAACACTTCCAATGCCAAAGCTACACCCGTATCTGTCAAATAGGACTCTCTAGCAGTGGACCTGGACATCAGTGGTTTGAAAAGTTTCTCAGGTGATTCCAGTATGGAGCCAAGGTTGAGCGCCCGTGCTGCAGGCAACATGAAGTAAGTGAAAAGCTCAGAGTCATGTCATCAGATTTCTATGTCTGTGATGGGAAGTGCAGTTTGCCTTCTCTACAAATTAAATATTAGAACTAGAAAGGCTCCATCATCTGTACTCACCCCCTCACTCAAGTATTAGATATTTTGTCATCTCTACTACCAAAAATTAAGCAGAAATAGCTAATCGTGAGCAGCCCCAAGTAAGTTCCCAGCATCCTAAATTGCCTGTTATTTATAAACTTCCAAAGCTAATGTTGATGCCAACATTCTTATATTAGCATAATTGTTCTTGAGGGTTTTTTTTTCCCACTTAACACTGTTTCGTATATCCATTTCTCTATTTCTGCGTGGTCCTCACATCCACCAGTCTGAGGAAGTAGGGTATAAAGGTTAGGGGCATGGCCTTCCTTCTGAGTCAGATGGACCTCTGGATTTGAGTCCTGATGTCCTCACTTATTAACTTGTTGGGTGACTTAACTTCTCAGGGCTTCAGCTAACTCATCTTAAAAATGGCAGTAATACCTACCTCGAAGATGGATGCTTGAGGATGTTAAATGAGATCGTGCCTGTCAAGACCTCTGCTGAGTGCCTGGCAAGCAGTTAGTCCTCAGTAAATGTTTGTTAGTATTCAGCATTCCAAAAGGCATTTTAATATTCTGTTGCATCAACGCCCCCCGCCCCCATTCCCTGGGTTTGCTTAACAGTTCTCTCTGTTGCCAGGGTGTTTGAGCCATTTCTAGTTGTTTTAAGCTATAATATTGTACATTTCTTTGTATAAATTGTTGGGGTGTTTTTCTGAACATTATTTCTCTTATTTTTTAAGTGTAGGAACTGAAGATTGGAGAGGTGAAGTAACTAGTCAAACAAAGGTCATGCTGCGTGTTAGTGGCAGAGCAGGGACTGGGGCCCAGGGCCCAGATACCCTGAGTCTTCACCTTGTGTTCTTTCCACCCTGCCACCCAGCTCCCATCCTCCCTGGAGACTTGAAGACTGGCCCTTCTTGGCTTCTCTTCTCCAGGATGAATGATTCAGATCTCCTGTTGTGTCGTCTGACATCTCCTATCCCACCCTTTCGTCATCCTGGAGGTCCCTCATCAATCCAGTATAATTGGAGCAGCATCCCTCCTGGTCCCCTGGGGAGCAGGAGCAGACGATGACTAATGCTTTGGAGACGTGGACCCATCTCCTGGCGCCTCTGGATCTCTGCTGGTTGATTTCGTACAGTCATATGGGGATGGGCACCCTGTCTGACTCAGACCTACCCCTCTGTCCTACCTGGAAAGCTGTCTGATTTCATCAAATCCATCTTCCCAGAAAAATAGAGCTTACAGGGACCAGGGAGATCATTCTCTGTTATTTAAAAAATGAGGAAACTGAGGCTCGGTGATGCAGGTTGATCAGGCAGATCTGGGACTGGGACCCAAGCCTCCTGACTCCCATTGTGGTGTTAGGGAGAAGGCACTGGAGGCAGGCAGGCCTGGGTATGAATCCCAACTGTGTGAACTTGGGCAAGTGAGTTAAATGATGCTCAATTTCCTCTTCTGTAAAATGGCGATACCCAGCTCAGGGATGTTATAAGGATTAAATGAGATAACTAATGTAGAGCATGGAGCACTGTGCTCAATGAATGCTAGTTATTCAGTAGAGCACAGTGGGTAAGACTTTGGGCTCGGGGGTCAGAGAAACTGTTCAAATCCTAGACACCCACTTATGAGCTGTGTGACCTTGGACGACAGTTAGCAAGAGCTAAAACTTATTGAATTTACTTGTTCCAGGCATTATGCCATGTGCCTTAGAGATATTATTGTAAGTAACTTTCCCACTTTTCCCTGCCTTTTATGAGCTGGGACTCATCAGTATCCTGATTTTTTTGAATGAAGACACTAAGGCATGGATCAGTTTTGTCATTTTACTTCACCATTCCGTATTTTCTGATTATTCTCCAGTCTAAATTCTTTTCTGCCAAACACACCCATCTTCTCTCTCTCAATGCAGGAGAATTTTCTCCTTTTGAGCTTTAGAACAGGCCATCGTCTCTTAAATACCCCCTGGCCTCTTCTCTTCACCAAGTTCTGTCCCTCCGCTCTGTTCCAGCGTTTCTGCTGACTCTCCTCCTCTAAGATACCCACCCTGCAAGCCTTGCATAAGCTGCTCCAGCATCTTCTCTCTCCTGTCTGCTGTCAGCTCCTGGATCTATTCCTCAGGTTTGTTAGGTTCACTTTTCTTGGTATGAATCTCCTCTCCAGGTCCTCTTTTGCACCCTGGTTCCCCCTTAACACAAAGGACTTCCCGAAGGACAAGTGTCCCTGGCCAATTCAATTCAACCATCATCATTCCTGCCTTTGTCACTGCTGGGCCAGGTGTTGGGTACTGTCCTGACCATTAAGCCAGGCTGACATACCACTCACCCCTGCTCCATAATAATGAAACTCAGATTTCACACTGAAACATGTCAGTCTGAAAACATGAGTGTCGGCAAAGATATAGGGCATCAAGAACACTCCTACCCTTCAGGGCGGACAGCAGTAAGTCAATGCAATCACATGGGAAATATCTCATAGAGCTGAAGATGCACAAACGCTACACTCAACCATCTACTCCTAAGCATGTACCTGAAGAAACCCTTGCTCATGTGTGCAAGGAAATACAGACAAAAATGTCTCTTACAGGGGCCGGCCCCATGGCCGAGTGGTTAAGTTGGCGCACTCCGCTTTGGTGGCCCAGGGTTCTGATCCTGGGCATGGACGTGGCACCACTCATTAGGCCACATTGAGGCGATGTCCCACATGCCACAACTGGAAGGACCCACAACTGAAATATACAACTATGTACTGGGGGGATTTGGGGAGGAAAAAAGATCTCATAGCATATAAATGTTTCTTCATGACAAAAGTTATTGTTTCCTAAAAAACTGCAAGTCTTAAAAAATAATGAAAATATTGAATTTTTCTTTCTACAAATAAATTTTAATTCACGCTAAAACGAGGCTTTGAAAGCCCTGAGGGATCTTTCCTCCACACTCAGCCTCTCGGCGTTTTCGCTCTTCTTAGAGCATGTCCCTCTCTTCTCAGGTGAGGAGGCACCAAAGGCAGCCCTGGGTCTGGGAGGTGGGAGGAGTGAGGCCCAGAAGAAAGGACCCTTTTCCAAGGAGGAGATGTGTATAATGAGCTGAAAAAAAAACATTAAGGATTGTTTTGAATTTTTTTTCTTGAGGCCCCCAAATTTAAATTACCTTTGTGGGAACTCTTTGGGATTTTTTAAAAAAACCCTGAAAGTAAAATATATCCTTTCATTGTTTCCCTTCCCCTCCAGATGATGTTTGAAAGAGAATATGAAGAAATCCAGAAAAAATATTTTTTTTGCGTATTTCTTCACATTTTTATTAGAAAAATAGTATATGAGCATTTAAGTAAAACTTTGAAATTTTAAGTTGTACTTATTTTTTGAGGAAGTACTAAGTCATAAGGTTCAAAATGATACACAATGTTTTCCTCCCATCACTGTACCTTATCTCCCTAGTGTTAGCAATTTCTTGTGTGTCTCTTGCATTAATTTTGTATACATGAGCAAATATGAAAATATTGAATTTTTTAAAGTCACATTTTATTACAATTTTTTTGTTGTGGCAAAATATGCCTAACATAAAATTACCATTTTAACCATTTTTTAGTGTACAGTGCTGTGGTATAAAGTACATTCAGGTTGTTGTTCAACCTAAAAAATCACGTTTCTTAATGAGTTTAAATATCTAGATGGGGGGCCGGCCCCGTGGCCAAGTGGTTAAGTTCATGCACTCCGCTGCAGGCGGCCCAGTGTTTTGTTGGTTCGAATCCTGGGCACAGACATGGCACTGCTCATCAAACCAAGCTGAGGCAGCATCCCACATGCCACAACTAGAAGGACCCACAACGAAGAATATAGAACTATGTCCGGGCGGCTTTGGGGAGAAAAAGGAATAAAATAAAATCTTAAAAAAAAAAACTAGATGGTAAAACCTAGTAAATTTGGAAACTCCTATGTTGTTAACAAAACATTAAAAAACCAGTGTTTTACTTTATCCTAGTGTTTAATTGCCTCTTTTTTTCTTGTTGACATAAAAGATATGTGCTCTTATTTTTTTTTTTTTCTTTTCCTTTTTCTCCCCAAAGCCCCCCGGTACATAGTTGTCTATTTTAGTTGTGGGTCCTTCTAGTTGTGGCACGTGGGACGCTGTCTCAGCATGGCCGGATGAGCAGTGCCATGCCCGCGCCCAGGATTCAAACCGGCAAAACCCTGGGCCGCTGAAGTGGAGTGCGCAAACTTAACCACTCAGCCGCGGGGCTGGCCCCTATTTTTTTTCTTTCTAATCCTCGTGCTTCTGTTTTTTCCAACTTTTTATTATGAAAAATTTCAAACATAACGAAAAGCTAAAATAATAGTACAAGGAACACCTATAAATCCACCAATTTGATTCAATGATTTGGGTACTCTAATTCATGTGGTTTATAAAATGTCACCTTCATGGGTCTCTTGGGTTAATTCTCCTTTCCTGTGTCCCATTCAGGTCCATTTCTTTCTAGAATGCCTTTTTCATTTTGCTTGAGTATGCATACTTTTTTGTAAGGATGTGTAAGAAGGAAACTTGGAATCCTTATAGAACCCCAGACGTCTATGCTAATTTGACTGGGGAGTGAATTCTAGGTACAAATTCATTTTTTCCCTCAGAATTTTGAAGACCTCACTCCTTTGTCTTCCAGCACGCAGTATGGTTGGTAAGAGATCTGTTGTCAGTCTAAGTCTTGGTCCTTTATTTTTGGAAACTCTGGAGGCTAACCTTTATCTTTGTGTGTGAATAATGCTGCGATGAACATGGGGTGCATACGTCTCTTTGTATTGCTAATTTCATGTTCTTTGGATAAATACCCAGTAGTGGGATAGCTGGATCATATGGTAGTTCTATTTTTAATTTTTTGAGAAATCTCCATACTGTTTTCCATAGTGACTGCACTAGTTTGTGTTCCCACCAGCAGTGTATGAGGGTTCCCTTTTCTCTACATCCTCTCCAACAATCTCCAACATTTGTTGTTTTTTGTCTTGTTAATTATAGCCATTCTGATGGGTGTGTGGTGATATCTCATTGTAGTTTTGATTTGCATTTCCCTAATAATTAGTGATGTTGAACATCTTTTCATGTGCCTGTTGGCCATCTGTATATCTTTGGAAAAAATATCTGTTCATATCCTCTGCCCATTTTTTGATCGGATTTTTTATTTTTTTGTTGTTGAGTTGTATGAGTTCTTTATGTATTTTGGAAATTAACCCCTTGTCGGATATATGATTGGCAAATATTTTCTCCAAGTTGGTGGGTTGTCTTTTCATTTTGCTCATGGTTTCCTTTGCTTTGCAGGTTTTTTAGTCTGATGTAGTCCTATTTGTTTATTTTTTCTTTTTTCTGTCAGTTGTAACTGAGTAGACGTGGTATTTGAAAAAACGCTGCTAAAACCAATGTCAAAGAGTGTACTACCTATATCTTCTTCTAGGAGTTTTATGGTTTCAGGTCTTACATTCAAGTCTAATCCTTTTTTCTTTTTTTTTGGAGGAAGATTAGCCCTGAGCTAACGTCTGCTGCCAGTCCTCCTCTTTTTGCTGAGGAAGACTGGCCCTGAGCTAACATCCATGCCCATCTTCCTCTACTTTATATGTGGGATGCCTACCACAGCATGGCTTGCCAAACAGTGCCATGTCTGCACCCGGGATCCGAACCGGGGAACCCCAGGCTGCCAGCGGGAACGTGCGAACTCAACCACTGAGCCACCCAGCCGGCCCCAAGTCTAGTCCATTTTGAGTTAGTTTTTGTGCATGGTGTAGGATAATGGTCTCCTTTCATTCTTTTGCATGTGGCTGTCCAGTTTTCCCAACACCTTTTGTTGAAGAGACTTTCCTTTCTCCACCGTATGTTCTTGGCTCCTTTGTCGAAGGTTATCTGTCCATAGATGTGTGATTTTATTTCTGGGCCTGTGGTTCTGTTCCATTGATCTGTGTGTCTGTTTCTGTGCCGGCACCAGATATACTTCTCTTTTTGATGGAAAGATATTTATGAATAAAGAACTTGGTTGATTAGTATAGATAGATAGCTGATGTAGGTTTCCTCTGAACTGTGTGAGGTTTTTTTTTTTTTGAGGACGATTAGCCCTGGGCTAACATCTGCCAATCCTCCACTTTTGCTGAGGAAGACTGGCCCTGAGCTAACATCCGTGTCCATCTTCCTCTACTTTATATGTAGGACACCTGCCACTGCATGGCTTGCCAAGCAGTGCGTAGGTCTGCACCTGGGATCTGAACTGGCAAACCCTGGCTTGCTGAAGCAGAACATGCAAACTTAACCACTGTGCCACCGGGCTGGCCCCTGAAGTGTGTCAGTTTTTCTTTCACAGAAGATCTCTTTCCTGAGCAGGAGGTCTGAATGTGGGCTCTGATTAGTGGGCAGGGCTTGTCAATAGCAGGCTTCCCTTTAGGCAATCTTGGGATCCCCATAAGTGCCAAAATAAGGAGTGGAACAATGTGTTAGGGGTCTGTTAGTTGCCACTGACAGAAAAAAGACTTGATCTAGCTTAAGCAAAAAGAATTTATTGGCTTAAGAAGTCGGAAGGGGGGTTGCTGACTGTCTGCCTGGTGGCAAGATGGCTGCCAGTAGCCCCAGATTCGCATCATCTTTATAGTCCACAATCCCCAAGGAAGATCTTAGAGATGTTCTCTCCCAGGGACCATATATTAGACCTCATGGAAGGAGGCTGTCTCTGCTTGGATTCTGTACTCTCCTCTTGGAACCAGTCACTGTGGACAGGAGATGGGACTGAAACTGGCCAGGCCTGAGCCATGGCCCATCTCTTACGCCCGGGGCAGGCATGACACTGTGACTGACTGTTTACCAGAACCATGTGTGATGGCAGAAGGGCAGGCAGCCTCCCAAATGGCAGAATTCCAGGTGAACAGACCACCCATATCCTCATAAAGATTCTAGGGCAGTTCATTCCCAGATGGAGCTGCCTCTTTCTTTCCCTTCTGGGACCTCTGGCTTTTTCACTCAGGAACCCTCCCTAAGATCTTTCACTTTGTTTAGAAAGTACTTCCAATACCTTTAGCAGATTTTAAAACAGCTGTTCAACCATGGATGCATTGACACAGCACTGTCCATATGAGGACATTTACCCTAAAAACCCAATCATTACCTTTATAGCTTTTTGGCTATCAAGTGGTACCTGCAAAGCAGACATCTTCACTTCCACTCTGAGCCCCACTCAATACCCACTCTCACCTCTGGAAATCAGGAATGATCTGCAGTGGAGAGAGAGTCAGACATGGGAGAAATCAGGAATGGAGTCAAGGTCAATGGTGGAATGAAAGCCAGGGGTTGGGTGAGTGTCAGAGAGAAAGTAAGGGTTGGATATGGCTTTCTTAAGCTACTTGGTAATCTTTTTAATGGTAATTTAATATTTTGACTCAGTTTATGTCTCCCACGTCAAAATGTCCCCTGTATCAAACTGGCTTTGCCAAACTGCCCTGCTTTGAGGCACAGTTGAAGTGAGACTCAGATGGCTGACTCCCAGGCCAATAATCTTATCAAATAGGGCACAGTCTCCAGGCAGAGTGGGCCCAGGCCCAGGCAGGGCACATTCCAGGCCCAGACTCTGTCCTCGTTTGTCTCCCATGGGTCACTGCCTGAGCAGTTGGCCTGAGCAGATGCTCCACCCATCCTTTGTCTCCCTCCCCAACCCTCCTGGGTTGCAGATTAGGAAGGTGGGTGTGGGCTAGCTGGCTTCTTCCACCCCCCAGCTCCCACTCCCAGCCCCTGCCGCTTAGTCTCTCCAGCCTCTTTGTCTTTGATAAATAAAGCTGAGGCCCAGAGGATGCCTTCACCTTCCTGCTCCACTCAGTTCAAAATTCTGGAGCTGCAGCGCCTGTAAGACACCCTCTAAACTGCTTTGGGTGGGTGGGAAGGAGATAGGCCACAGCCCCTGGCTCCCTGGACCCATGTGAAAACAGAGCGATTGCCTGCCCAGGGAGCAGTCCCTCCTCACTTTAGGGTCTCAGCCTTGAGTTGCTATTTTTATTTGTTTTTTGTTTTGATTTCTCTTCATTTTTCTTCCCCTTTGTGTTTTCCCACACTCTCATTCTTTGAGTAAGAGGTGCTGTCTTAGTCAGCTCAGGCTGCCGTAACAGAATACCGTAAACTAGGCAGCTTAAATAACAGACATTTCTTGCTCACAGTGCTGCAGGCTGGAGGTCCAAGATCAAGGTGCCAGCTCATTGGGTTCCTGGTGAGGCCCCTCTTCCTGCCTTGTAGACCGCTGCCTTCTTGCTGTGTCCTCACATGGCAGAGAGAATGAACTCTCTTTCTTCCTCTTCCTATAAAACCACTAATTCCATCATGAGGGCCCCACGCTCACGACCCATCTAAACCTAATTACCTCCCAAAGGCACCATTTCCAAATACCATCACACATGGAGTTAGGGCTCCAACATATGGATTTTGTGGAAAACAAAAATTCAGTCCATAATAGATGCTTGTAGAAATTTTTGAAAAATACAAAAAAGTAAAACAGAAGAAAGGCACAATCTATCCTACTATCTAAAAGTAGTGTTAGAAACTTCTAGCATATTTCCTTCAAGTAATTCTCAACACCTACTTTAAAAATATATATATCATACATAAAACTTTGACTCTTATAAGTATTTTCTCATACTGAACAATCTTCATAAACATTTTATAACATTTATGTATTCACCATTTTAAGTGACTAAATAATATTTTATTCTATACCTGTACCATAATTTATGTAAGCAATCTCCTAATGTTGGACATCGAGGTTATTTTTACTGTTTTACTGTAAAAATTAACATTCCTGTACTGTGTCTTGACTATGGTGGGGGTCCCACAAATCTACATGTGATAAAATTGCATAGAACTTAAATACACACAAATGAGTGCACCTAAATAGTGAAATCTGAATAAGATGTGTGGATTGTATGAATGTCGGTTCCTTGATTATGATTATAAAAGATATTGTTGTATATTGTATATTGTAACAATACAAGATATTATTATTATAGACTGAATGTCTGTATCCCCTCAAAATTCAGATGTTGAAGCCTAATCCCCAATGTGATGGTATTTGGAGGTGGGGCCTTCAGGAGGTGATTAGGTCATGAGGGTGGAGCCCTCATGAATGGCATTAGTGCCCTTATGAAAGGGACCCCAGAGAGTTCACTTGCTCCTTCTGCCGTGTGAAGACACAGCAAGAAGATGGCCATCTATGAACCAGGAAAGAAGCTCTCACCAGACATGTAATCTGCTGATACTTGATCTTGTAATTCCCAGCCTCCAGAAATGTGAGAAATAAATGTTTGTTTTTTAAACCACCCAGTCTATGGTATTTTTGTTATTTCAGCCCAAACAGGTTAAGACAGTTGCCACTGAGGAAAACTGGGTGAAGGGTGAATAATATGGAAGCTCTTCATATTATTTCTTACAACTGCATATTAACCTAAAAATTAACTCAAAATAAAAAGTTTTTTAAAGATCCACTATAGTAGACATTTCTTATACGTTTATGTGTACATCTCAACTTCTAATTATTTCCCTTGAGTAGATTCATATGAGAGAAAATACTTAAAGGAAAATTCAGGAAAAAATAAGAGCTCTTGATCTCAGCACATTGGGGGTTACTGGCCATCACCCAAGAAGCCTTGTGAGCATAGAAAACTGGTATGTATGTCAGCAGAGGAAGAAGGGTTAGCTGTACTCACAGACTGTTGTACAAATCCAGAATGCCAGCTCACTAACTGACAGTGAGAAATGTACGTGGAGAGGACCATACTCCCATCCCTTGGCTAGAGCTTTTTCTCCCTGTCAGCCCTCCATTGGCAGAGCCACCTTATAATCAGAAGACTGATTGGCGATAGGGATGCAGTCAGAGCAAGGGGGAGTAGGTGACATTATCCCAATGTTAAAGCCATCAGGCTAAGGCCTGCTGCACACGTCTCCGTAGCAGGGCTAAACCACCCACCAGGGACAGACAGATGGGTTCTCGGGCCAGGGCACCTTTCCCTTAGCAGTGCTTGAATGGGGACAGCCTATATTTGCTTTTGTAACTCTCCACGTCTGTGCTCCCAAGGTTTGCTAACCCCTGTTCCAATCAGCACACTGTTTCTTTAGGTGTATAAATATATTCTAGCGAGTTACAGCCAGATGTTGTTGGCTCGGGAGCCCATCCATCTCATTAAGGTACTTGTCCTTCACCCCTGCTTCAGTGGACCTCTGGAAGGCTCCTATTCCCCCTGAGATTGCACGCAAAGTTTTGAGTATATGGTCAAATGTGCATTTTTCTGGAGAGAGAGTTTGTTGTGTTTATCATATTTTCAGAAATGGACATCACTTGAATAGTGAGCATCACGTGGCCTCCACGTTCCAGGCCTTGTCCTGAGGGTTTTACATACAATAGCTCAGTTAATCCACACTGAGGTCAAGAAACTTGCTCCCAGTTATCAGTTTGGGCAAGTTAAAGAACTGCTGCTTTACAGTGACTTGGTAAATCTCTCCTCTGCTACGGTGGATGTCTGTGCTACAGGGAAGTCTTATTCCCCCCACCCCACCTCTTACTGTCCTAAATGAAGAAAAAAGTTATTGGCTACAAGTGCCCACAGGATCCATGCCAAGTGAAGCTGTGGGATGGTTTTGTTGATTCTTCGGAGAGATTGGGCGCCGCTGTCTGTCCCAGTTTCTCTAGTTACCTGCTTTACTTTCTCATTCACAGGTCCCTGTGTGCACTCAAATTAGATGCGGAACTGGCACCTCGTGTCTGCAGCTCATCCGCTTTGACAGCCTGGATGCCATCTTCTCCTATAAATGCCCTTTCTTCCAAAGCAGGCCTGCTGTCTGTTACTCTCTCTTTTACTCCATCAGAGTCTAGAACCTTCAGGTTCTCTAGAGGATCACTGGGTGCTTTTTATCAAAAGTGGTGTGCATTTCCATCAGCTTTGCAATGGAGAGTCAGAAAACGGGTTATTCAACGTTCATGTATTCACTGAACAGTCATTAGTTTTCCACACACTGTTCTAGGCATTAGGGATGTGAATGAAAATCTTTGCCCTCCTGAGCCTCGCTTTTAGGGGAAGAAAACAGACCATAAACAAATAAAGATCTAGTTGGTCAGATGCTTTGAAGTGCTGAGAAGAGAAACAAAACAGGGGCGGAGCATAGAGCCTGGGATGAGGCATCACGTCAGATGATCAGGGAAGGCTTCTGAGAAGTGACAAGTGAGCAGAGACCTCTGTGGTGGAGTGGAGAGAGCATGGGTTTTGAGGTCAGGCAAGCCTAAGTTCACATCCTGGTTCTGTACTTTTCATTGTGTGGCCTTGGGCTAGACCCCTACCCTGAGCTTTAGTTTCTCCATTTACAGCATGTAGATAAAAGTACCTGCTTTGTGAGGATGTTGTGAGGTTGGAACAAAATAATACATATATAAAATGTCTGGCACCAAATACATAAATGGGAAACACTGTCGTAGCTGTTGCTAGATTATCCTGAGGGGCCATCCGGTCCAATTTCCCCTTCTTTTTGGAGGGTCTTTCCTGGATCCTGAGTCCAGTGCCAAGATGGGATCTAAACCTTCTCTAGTGATAATTTAGATGAAAGCCACTCTGCAGCAATTCGAACACTCCTCTCTGCAAAGAGAGGCTTTTTGTTTTAAGAAGGACTCCTCGTATTTCTCTCTTCTCCCTGTCTCATGGGGTGTAGTCTTCAATCCAGTTCACTGATTGCAAAAACCTGGATTGATTCAACACACTTGATCTATTTTCATCTCTCTACCACTTGCTTAAAACAAGGAGCTCATTGCTATTCTGCCCACGGCTGCATCTAAATCATAACTGGGCTGGGAGTTGAACGCATTTTTCTCTCTTCTGCTAAACACCATTTTTATCTCTGCCGAGCCCACAAGTCCTCAGACGACGGTGTCTGCTTTACCGTCCACGTGTAGCCCTAGAGGAGTACACAGGTGTTGAGGACCCCTCCGTAGCTCAGAGTGAGCTTCCCTCCCCATGCGTGACCTGTGTGTCTCCTGCTGAAAATTCTACACCTGGAGCTAGCCAAAGCCACCTTCCAAGCTGTCACCAGTTCCTCCTCCTGTTTTCACCAGCCTTCAGTCCTTGGTGGGGGTGGGGGGCTTTGTGAGTCTTCACGTCTCCTGTTTCTCCCGCAAAATCTTGAATCTAAGCACCCTCTGGCCCCATGTCTCTCCTTTTTTGACCTTTGTTATAAGAGGTAGAAAATTAGCAAAGTGAGGGATTCAAGGAACTCCAAAAAGCAGTTTCATAAACATGAATTAAAAGAGACTCTTGACTCCTAAAAAGAATGATGTCATGCTCTAAATTCAGCCTGAAACTCATGCTTCTTCGTCTCTAATCTTCTCCTGTTCAAGCCTTAATTGCTCCCATCTTCTCCTTCCCATGAGAAGGGTCAGCATTATAATCATCATTTTACAGACAATCCAGTCAGCCCCGTAGGGGAGGGAGTCGGTGACTTGGTCCAGATTAGGATGCAAGGCTCCCCTGAGGACAGCCCGGAGCCTGCGGTGTCCCTCAACTGCCTCATTATTTTAATCCTTATGAATCTTTTCTTTTCACTTAGCCTCCATGCACTTGTGATAAGAAATCCTTGCCCCCGCCATCGCAGACACCAGGTATAAGGAAAGCCACTAGGAAAAAGAATAAGTGCCTCATTCTGCTGTTGGGAAGACTGAGGATAACTGGGAAAACAAAGGGCGAAGGCCCCAGAGAGAGTCAGGAAGACAGGACAGAGCCTCAGAGCCAGCCTCTGCCTCTCAGCCGGAGCCGTTCGGAAACAGCACTAGGAAGGAAAGGGTTTTCCAGCAGTGGAGGTGGTTGGCAGCGAGCCAACTACAAGAATGGCAAGAAAACAGTTCTGAAGCAAGTCAGCCTCTGTTCCATCCTGATTCTGCTATTTACTAACCATGTCACCCTGGACAAGTGACTTTGCCTTTCTGAGACTCAGTTTCCTCATCTGTAAAATGGGAATCATAGTATTTCTACCTTGTAGGGATGTTGTAAGGATTGTATGAGATGCTACATTAAAAAATGCCTAGCACAGTGTGCAATAAACAGTAGCTGTAATTATTAAATGCCCACCGTGTGCTAAGCACTATGCCAGTCCCTGGAAATACTTACATGAATAAGGCCAATTTGAGGAGTTTATTGTCTTGTGGACAGGACAGGACATTTACCACATAGCGTGCTGGGAGTGGAGCTGTCTATAGCCTGGAGTAGACTTCCCTGTCTCTAGGTGCAGCTAACTGTGTGAGAACAGAGACTGAACCCATGACCTCAGTAATGGAACATAAAATAATAATAATAATAATAGCAGATAGTGACTGGCCATTTCCAGGGAGACAGTGTGAAATGTCACCATAGACAGCGATTTCATTTTATCCCCTGCAAAGCCTTATAAGATTTGGTGATGAGTAACTGAAGAGCTGAGTGTGGCTTTTCTGGGGGCTTAATAAAAGTCATGGTCCCTAGGGCCCTAAGCATACCAACGTCTACTGCAATAAAGGCCAGCATGTTAGGACTGGCACATACCTGGTGGGGGTGGAATAAGTAGCAAAATGGCCGAAGGGGGATTTGGGAAGAGGCTGCTGGTCAGAACCTGGTGCATCTATCTAGTGAGCATATCATTCATATGAGGTCAAGGAATTTAGGCAAATGCCTTTCTATGGGTTTGTGTGGAAGTGAAACCCTGTCCCCGGCCCTTCCCTCAATGGGCTACAGGGCAGTGGCAGGAGAGGTGGGAATGATATGACAGACAGCAGTTTGCCCTGTTGCTGGGCCAGTGACCTCTGCCCACACGTGAAGCTCCACCTGAGGGCGTGCAGGCACGGGTTCTGACTTGAGGCCTTGTCACCCTGCTTCGTGTTTGCCATATCTCTTTTATCTTTCCCCTCCCGGGCATATGATACTTTACAGGGAATAAATTCTTTTTAGCCCGGATACCCACAGATTCTGTAACAGCCTTGTGAAGCAGGTACCTGTCACTTCTTAGAAAACTGAGGCTCCGAGAAGGTAAATGACACATCCAAGATCAAGTAGCTAGAAAGTGAAATCCCAAGACTGGAACCCAGCTTTTCTGGCTCTGAGCCCAGTGCTTCCACTGTTCTAGATGCTTCCCTCCCTGGGACTGAGGATTTGGGCTTTCACTAAGAAGGAGAGGTTCCCCCAAAGGGCCAAGGGATTCTTAGCCTCAAAGCTCCCTTCCTTTTTCTTTTCTTTCTTTCTTTCTTTTTTTTTTGGTGAGGAAGATTGGCCCTGAGCTAACAACTGTTGCCAATCTTCCTCTTTTTGTCAGCTGTGCCAGTCTTCCTCTATTTTGTATATGGGATACCGCCATAGCATGGCTTGATGAACAATGGGTAGATCTGTGCCTGGGATCCAAACCTGTGAACCCCAGGCCTCTGGAGCAGAACATGCGAACTTAACCACTGTGCCACCAGGCTGGCCCCTCCCTTCCTTTTTCTGATATCACCTTTCATGTGGGAGGTGGCAGGCACATCTGGAAGCCAGTGGTGGGGGTGGAATGAGCCCCAGTTTCAGAGTCAGGAGGTGGGAGCTCTCCTCCAACTCTGCCATCTCTCCTCTGACCTTGCACAGGTCACCACAGCTCTCAGCATCTTGGGGTCCTTGTCTACTACGGGGACCCTGCCTGCCTCTTGAGTATGATGAGAATCAAAGTAACGAGCGATGCCAGAGATTCTTTGAGAATACTAAAAACATGATTCTGAATATCTTCATACAAAAATGAGGGCTGGTGGCCTTCAGATTGTTTCTTTCTTTCATTCATTCACTTAATGCTGGGAAAATGTTTACTGAATACTTCTCCTGTGCCAGGTACTGTGCTAAGTACTTGGGACTCAAGGAAACTCCCAGGCTTTGAGGAATTCAAAGGGAAGAGAGACATCTAAACAAATGATTACGGCATGTAGACATGAGGGGTCCAGAGGTGCTGTGGAATGTCAAGGGGTGGGGACGGTGAGCAGCAGTTGGAGCCAGAGAAGGTCCCACAAAAACAGGACAAGTAGGAGGTAATGGAAATGGGAGCTATGCAGAGGGGAAGGCAGAGGAAACAGCACGTCCAAGGTACTGGAGGGTATATGAATTTAGCATAGCTGGAGTACAGGTTGTCTGAGGGAAGTGTGGTCGCTGTTTCTTCTTTTTTTTTTAATTAAAATATATTCAACATAAAACATTGTGTAATAGTGGCTGTTTCTTTTTTTTTTTTTTTTTGAGGAAGATTAGCCCTGAACTAATTGCTGCCAATCCTCCTCTTTTTTTGCTGAGGAAGACTGACCCTAAGCCAACATCCATGCCCATCTTCCTCTACTTAATATGTGGGACGCCTGCCACAGCATGGCGGTGTCAAGCGGTGCCATGTCTGCACCCAGGCTCCGAACTGGCCAACCCTGGGCTGCCGAAGTGGAACGTGCGCACTGAACCGCTGCGCCACCTGGCTGGCCCCCGTGGCTGTTTCTTATTGTCGGAATGGAGCCTAGTGATTACCCCGGAGTTCTTTCTGGAGCGTGTTTAGGTGTGTATGTCTGTGTATGTTGGTTTGCCTCTCTGAGTTGCAGGAAGAAGCCCACGTAAACGAGATCCATTGAGCTTTGTTATGAGGTTCCACAAGAAGAGAGATTTTTAGGAAACTCTCTCAGCTGCCAGCCAGACATGCTCTGGGTCCCTAAGCTGCCAAGTCAATGCAGTGCTATTCAGGTTACAACCTGAGCTCCGGGGTCTCACCCTCCCCATGAGCACCTGGTGTTGGTTGGTCTTGGTTTCTGAGAGAAAGAGGGTCCAGTTGCATTGGTTTGCTGCTGACTGGCATAACTTGCCCCATCAGACAGGGTTTTCAGCCAAGCCACCATGGTAGGAGTTAGTTTCTATTGGGCCCAGCATACACCAGGCCATCCCATCCGAGGTCCAAGCAGGACTGATTGTAATCACAACCCACTACAGCCTTATGCGGAGAGAACGCCAAGAACTCATATCTTGGGTGGCATTTAATCTGCACAGACTGTGTTATCTATTCTCTGAGCCTTTTTCGGTTGGGACAATAGGTTCCAACGTTGCCATTTCATGATGTTTTTTCTTCTTTATTTATCCTGATCTTGACCCAGTTTCCCCTATGGAGAGCTTCGTGGATTTCTCCCGGGGACAGAAGGAGTTGGAGCTGAGGAGGAACCTTTAGAGGCCACAGTCCAACCTACTTCACAGATGGGGAGAATGAGGCCCAGAAAAGGCAACAGACTTGCTCAAAGTTGCACAGCAGGTCAGCTGCAGGGCTAGGCCTAGAACCAGGTCTCCTGACTCCAGTCAGACTTTTTGGCCAGTATATAAAGGTGCTCCTGCGCTACTGAGGTGTCCATGAAGCCACCTGCTGTGTCCGTGGTAGTGTGCTGTATCCTGGGAAGAGGCAGCCACATAATCCCGGCGCTCTGGGAAGTTTACAGCCAGGGGGTCAGAGCACACATAGAAAAGATAGCTGTCTGATGTAAAATGACCCCGGGGGAAGCCAAAACAGGCAAATTTTACGATGTCCAAAGGAGAGATCTGTAAAACTCTGAACGCCTCCCTGACCCTCCATGACCTTCTGAGAAAGGTGATCAAGATTTTTTGTTTCAGTCTTATTAGAACCAGACAGGCCACAGCAGCACTTCTGGACCCAGCCATGGGCCAGCAGAGAGTAGTGAGGAGCTTGAGGGAATGGAAAGGGGATACGATTGGGGACCTCATTGCCTGTGACCTGTTCCCTCTGCCATCTGTTCTTGCAGATCCCTACTAACAGCCCAGAGCAACTAGGGAGCGGGACCAGGGGTCTTTGAAACACAAATTATCGGGCTTACAGGGCCACTGGGCCTGAGGCTGTTTGTCTTTCCTCTCTCCAAGTGTATGAGGTTTATAAAGGACAAGTGGCCTGTTTTTTCTGGCTGGCCCAGTGTCCCTCCCATGCAATGGCTAGGGGATGCTGTCAGAGGCTCCTAGGAGTGGCAATGGACTAGTTTCCAGAAAGACAAGTTAAAATCCCGCTCCAAGGTGAGCTCCAGAGCCTGGACCCTGGCAAATTAGTCTTGTGGCCTGGTTGCTATGGAGACAGACAGGCAGCAGCTGCGCGGGAAGAGGGACCAGCAGCCTCACCGACATCTAGGATTCTGAGACAGCCATGGTGGGGGAGGGGGCTTCACACTGCCCTTTCTCCCCCAGATGCGAGGCTCCAGTCTGCCCCCCAACGCCCAGACTCACAGGATCTGGTGAGTTGCCAGGGTCACAAAAGGAGACGTGACAGGGCTGGCTCTTGAAAGCCCGGTTTCCCGCGTCCAGGCCAGCACCCTCCTGCTGCACCACAGCTGCCTCCTGCTCCGCTTTGGAAGCAAACGGATCTTCCAGCACTGAGCTCCTGGGCCCTGGGAGGGTTCCCAAGCCCCCTCCTTGGAGGGGGTAAGTCATTAGAGGTGAATCCCAGAGTGCTGGCCACCGGAGGCCAATTTGGCCCGCACCCTGTCGCCATCTCTCTGGAAAACCTGGCAGAGGCTGTGTGGGGATGTGGCCAGCTATTGTCTGGGAAAGGAGCTTGAAGCTGAGCCCAGAGGGAACTCGGCAAATGATGGGGTTTATTGTTCCCTCGTTTGACGCTATGCTGATATCATTAATTTGTGGCTTCAAGCCTTGTCCTCCCTGGCCCGGCGGAAATAATCCTCGGCTCTCCCCTCCTATGGGTTATCTCTGGAAACTGAAGGTGGGAGACAAGGGGCCTGGGATCTAGGTCGCCTGAGTCCACTTTCCCAGCAGAACTGCCAGGAGGTTGTGTTTCTCCTCTCTGGTAAGAGGAGAAATGAGGCTGGTATTGTCTGGGACTCTGCGCTCCTAGGTGTTGCATGTGAGCAGGGTCGTCACCTAAGGGAGCAGAGTCCTAGTGTGGAGGGACAGCAGAGAGCGGGAGAATCGCAGAGGCTACTACTGCCCACCAGCCGGGGCTTTTGATGTTGCTGTTTTAATTATCCGGGTGGTTCATGTGTGGGGGGGTCATTAAAGCAAAAAGTCAATGCCAAAATATAGTAGATCAAGAAAATGACCCAGCCCCTCATCCCTGCTGGAAACTACTGAGAATTTTGTTGAGTATCTTTTCAGACTTTTCTGTATGCTTAGACTTTTCCCCTATAGTATTATTTTTTTAATTACACAAATTATATGAGAATACATTTTTATAAAAGACGCCAACACCACAGATAAGCGTAGAGTCAAAAGCAAAAGTCTCCTTTTAATCTATTCCGTTCGCCAGAGATGGCTACTGTTAACAGTTTCAAGTCCTCCATACATTTAGATACCAAGACAAATACAGAATCTCAGCTTTTCCTTCTTGTGCATAAATGCAGTCATAACATCCATGTCGTTCTGCAAGTCGCTTTTCTTGCCACGATAACATGTTACCCTGTAGCTTTTTCCATGTTCGTATACTAACCCTTCTCCCCATAACTGCAGCTTAAGAGTCTACAGGATGGATGTTCTGTACTCATTTAAGGGGTTGCCTCCGACAGACTCTTGCGTTGTTTACAATCTTTTGTCATTAATATAATGCTTTGAGCACTTGTGCATCTGTTTATGTAGGGTTTATTTCTAGAAGTAGAATTGCTGGGTTAATGTGTCTCTGTATCTTTAATTTTTCTAAATACTGTGGGGATTTATTTTTGAGTGTTTTTTTTTTTTTAATTATCCAAGACATGGATGCCCACTGCCGAAAAGTGGGAAAGTATACAAAGCTATATAGGGGGAACAAAATCACCCCCCCGTCCCTCCATTTAGTGGCCACACTGATTTTTTTTTTGGCATGTTCCTTCCAATTATTTTCTATGCCTGCTATTGTTACAGTAATCTGATCATACCACATAGATAATTTTCTGTTTTTTTTTAATTAAGCATTTTCCTATGTTACTAAACTATTTTTGGAGACATCTTTTTTATGATTTCATGATAGGTATTATATGTACATACTATAATTTTCTTTTCTTTGTTGTTGGACTTTTGACTAAGGTTTTTTCACTATGATAACACCTCAGTGAATATTTTTTTGCATAAATCCTTGGCTGAAATTCAATAATTTCCTTAAGCTAGATTTCCAAAAGGAGAATTACTGTGTCCAGAGGTAGAAATTTTAGAGAATCTATTTTTTTAAGTTCAATTTTGAATTGCTAATATGTACACATGGTACAAAATTCCAAAGGTTACACAATGAAAAAATGTCCTTCTCCTATTTGGTCCCTCAGCTGTGGTTTTCCTCTTTAAAGGCAACACTATTACTTGGTTTTTTGTTTATCTTTCTTAGGAAAAAAATATATACATATATATATGTAATATGTATATATCCAAATATGTATAAATACACATATATCTTCCTTTTTTATATAGAAATATAGCACATCAGATACATATTTTTGCACTTTTCTCTTTTCTTAATATTTCTTGACAGTTGTTCCATATATAAAATAGAGAACTGCCTCATTTTCTAGAAATATTGCATGGAATGTCTTTAAATGGATGTGCATGATTAAACTAATCAATTCTGTTGATACATTTTTAGGTGCTTCCCATCTGTTGCTATTCGAGCAGTGCAGGAATGAGCGTCCTTACATACGCAGCATTTTGTCCATGTGCTCGTGCAGCCATCTCTGGAATAGATTCCTTCAGGTGGAATGGCGGAGCCCTACGGAATGTGCACTTTACGTGTTGGTAGCTATTGCTGTCTCCACAGAGGTGACCATTTCCTCATTAAAGATAGAGATGGTTTTTAAAGCTCCTGATTCAAATGGCCAAGCTGCTTTCCAGAAAAGTGGTACCTGTTTACACTCTTCACCAGCAATGACACTGGTGCCCTGTTCCCTCCTCCCACTGAGTACGAATAGTACTTACGGTGATGTCTGTGGCATTTGCCCCCAATTGTCATTTTTTCAAAAGGATCCATGAAAGATTAGCAAAAGTGAGCAAATAATTTCTAAAAATTTCTTAATTAAAGCAAAATTAAAAACACAGCATCTGAGAGAATTTCCTAATGCCAGTTTTGCCACAAAAATGTGTGCCCTTGGGAAATTGCTTATTCTGGGACTGTAGTGTCTTAGAGGTGTCGTGAGGAGGAAATGAGATAACATAGTACAGTGCTTGGCACATAACAGGGCTCAAAAGGGGGTAGCTAAGAAGAAAAGTTCCTTAAGGAAAAAATGCCGGCCCTCCAAGTTACCCCAGCTGCGAGAGGAAGGGAGCCGTCCAGCCTCTGAAAAGTAGGCTGGGCGGTTCCAGCTTTGTTCTTTCCCTCAAACTCTCCCGCTGGTCTTTCGTGCCTCGAAGAGGAAAAAGGAAATCTGGCCCCCAGCTCCTGGGGAGAAACACCCCACACCACGACTGGCCCTTAGGAGGGGCTGGGGTCTGGGCCTCACCGGATTCGCCTTAGGCACCCTGCAGGAGCTGAAGCAGAGTTAGTCTTCACTCTCCCTGGAGGTCCCTGCCGCGGAGCTTCCCCGGCTGATCCGAGCCCGGGAAGTGGGCAGGGCAGACCCAGCCCTCCATCTCTTGCTCAAAGCTAACAGCAGGCGGCGGCTGCATGCGCCTCCCGGGGCGGGTCGGACGTTTCAGAGTTGCCTCGGTGGGCGTGCGGCCGTGTGCGCACTGGCTCCGGAGGTCCTTGTGGAATCTCCTTAGCGCTGTTCTCTGCAGCTCTCGCTCCCTTCCAGCCGCTCAGGCACTGCTGCAGGGCCCGGCCAGAGGCAGCCCACCCTCTCTGAGCTGCTGCAAATGGGGCAGGGAGGTGTCACCGGGGCTCAGCTGGGTGCTGGGAGCTGCAGTCCGACTTGGCCAGCCTCTGCCCCGGTTCAGGATGGCCCCTGTGGGCTCTGTGCCTCCACCAGTCCAGCAAGGCTTGGCCTCCCCCTTCTCCCCAAACAGAGCTGCGGCACTGAAAAACCAGCTGCTGGAGACGCCATTTCTGCTCCCACCCTTGTCTTGGCTGAGGAAGAGCCAATCACGATCTTGTGTGTAGCTGTGAGAGCCGCAGGTGGAAACTGCCTCGGGTGGGAGAGCAGATCTGTGAGCGTGGCGAAGCCATTTTCTGGGAGGATTTGGAGTCATTTCCACTCATGGTATAATCACCACGTTGGAGAATTTTACCCATCCCTCCCCACCCACCCTCTTACCCCGTGGTCTTTCCTCGATTCTCCAGGGAGAACTGACAGGGACGACCTGGTGTGGTGCAAAGATGGTGCTACGGGGGTCTAGCCCCGAACCTAACCTACTCTACGACTGTGGGAAAGCAGTTCAGCCCCAGGCCTCAGTGCTCTCATCTGTAACAGTTCAGGGAAGGAATAAAATCAGACCATGGCAAGGATTGGCGAGGTTGCAAGGAAATGGATTCTCTCCGTTTGTCCTTATCTAGGAAAGCTGAAAATATTCATACTCTGTGCCCTGACAATTCTATTTCTCGGTTTCTACCCTGGAGAAATATTTGCACATGTATTCAAGGAGGCTGTCCATTGCAGGACCATTGCAAGACATAACAAACCATTGAAAACAGCCCCATGCCTGTCAACAGGGAAAGTAGAAATACAATAGGGTCTATATGCATAATGGGTCACTCACTGTATCGCAGTTAGAAGGAATAAATTAGATCTATATATGCAGGGACTTGGGTAAAGCTTGAAATATGTTAAGTAAAAACAAAGTTGCAGAATAATGCATAAAACAATACAATTTTTGCAACATAGCAAACAGAGCTGTGGATTTTCTACAGTATATTCAAACATACGTAAAAGCGTTTTTTTTTTAATGACAAGATACACTCCTAACTCATAGGAGTGGCTTTTTCTGTGGAGAGGGACAGGGAGTTGCAACAGCCAGTGGAGGTGAAAGAGAACTTCAGCTTTGTTTGTAATATTCTAATTTTTTCTTTAAAAAAGTGACAGTTCAGGGGCTGGCCCTGTGGCCGAGTGGTTAAGTTCGCACGCTCCACTGCAGGCGACCCAGTGTTTCGTTGGTTCGAATCCTGGGCACAGACATGGCATTGCTCATCAAACCACGCTGAGGCAGCGTCCCACATGCCACAACTAGAAGGACCCACAACGAAGAATATGCAACTATGTACTGGGGGGGCTTTGGGGAGAAAAAGGAAAAAATAAAAAAATCTTAAAAAAAAAAGTGACAGTTCATTCATATATTACTTAAGGAATTTTAAATTGTGTATTCATAAAGAAAACACTGAAACAAATGCCACAATGTAAGCCATGGTTAATTCCAGGTGCTGGGGAATATAGGTACTTTTCTTCTTTGTACTTTTGGGTTTCAGGTGAAGTGGTTAAGTTTGCGTGCTCCGCTTTGGTGGCCAGGGTTTCGCTAGTTCAGATCCTGGGCGCAGACGTGGCACCACTCATCAGGCCACGCTGAGGTGGCATCCCACATGCCACATCTAGAAGGACCCACAACTAAAATATACAACTATGTACCAGGGGGCTTTGGGGAGAAGGAAAAAAAAGAAGGTTGGCAACAGATGTCAGCTCAGGTGCCAATCTTTAAAAAATAAAAAAATTTAGGGGCCAGCCTGGTGGTGCATCAGTTAGGTTAGCTAGTTCCGCTTCGGTGGCCGGGGTTTGCCAGTTAGGATCCCGGGTGCGGACATGGCACTGCTTGGCAAAAGCCATGCTGTGGTAGGCGTCCCATATATAAAGTAGAGGAAAACGGGCATGGATGTTAGCTCAGGGCCAGTCTTCCTCAGCCAGAAGAGGAAGATTGGCAGTAGTTAGCTCAGGGCTAATCTTCCTCCAAAAAATAAATAAATAAAAGAAAAAAATTTTTTAAATGCAGGGAAGGGGTTCAAGGGGGACTGGATGACCCATTCAACCCCTCTGCTCAAAGAGCCTGTGAGCGTGGGATTCCAGGGGGGCATCTCTGTGGTCCCAGCCCACCCTGGAGGGCTGGCGATTCCTTGGATCTCCCGCCCCAGGCGCTGCCCAGGCCTGAGCCCAGCCTCGCCAATCGAAACCCGAGGGCTCCAGCCAGGGCAGACCCCTTGCAGTTCACTCCTGTGCCAGGCTGCTCTCCCTTCTGGGCGTTTAGCTGCCCTGTTTCCTTTCCTGGCACCCTCTTGCCTTCCTCTCAGCCTGCAAACTCCCTTCAGGTCTGGCCTTCCCTGCCTCCCTCCTCTGCCCAGGTTAGCTGCTGCTCCTGGGCTCCCTCAGCACTCTGAGCTGACTGCCTCTTTACTGGGAGCTCCTGGGGCCGGGGCTCGCCTTCCTTATTCCTGCACTCCCGGGGCCTAGCCCTGGGCCTGACAGCTCAGAGCTCCTCAGTCACGACCTGTTAAAGGAGCAGACAATCCAGATCAAAAGCAGCAAATTCTTCTTTGGGCCAAGTTTCCTGGTGCTCATTCTAGAGACTCTCAAACCCTAGGGGTTCCACTTGCTCAAGATAAGAGGCAGAACCAGGATTTGAACTCAGAGACCTGGGCTCCAGAGGCCACACCATTAAGCACTATGCTTTGAGCTCCTAATACCCTCAACTTGTTCATGAGCCAAATACGTATTGAGAGCCTCCCACATGTCAGGCACTGTTCTATAATACGGGGGGAAATACACGCAACCCCTGTTCTCCTGGATCTTACATTCAAGCTGGGGGGCGGGGTGTGTCACAGAAAATACATAAATATATAATTTGCCTACAAGTATAAGAGGGATGAAATACACACAACAATGGGAGGAACAGGTTGGAGGATGGGGGACGATCGGGAGTTCAGTTTTAGACAATTTTGGTTTTAAATGCCTGTGAGACAACCAAGTGAAGTGGCAGAGTAGGAGCTGAATAAACAAGTCTGGAGTCCAAGGCATAAGCCCAGGCTAGAGATATATAAATTTGGAAGTCAGCAGCACAGATGGTATTCAAAACCATAGGACTGGTGCTGGCCAGGTGGTATAGTGGTTAAGTTCATGCACTCTGCTTCGGCAGCCTGGGGTTCTCGGGTTTGGATCCCAGGCACAGACCTACACATTGCTCATCAAACCATACTGTGGCAGCATCCCACAGACAAAATAAAGGGAGATTGGCACAGATGTTAGCTCAGGGCCAATCTTCCTCACCAAAAAAAAAAAAAAAAAAAAAGGCATAGGACTGGCTGAGATTGCCGGGACATGATTGGGTATAGAGAAGAGGTCCAAGTACTGAGTCCTGCCATAGTTAGAAGTGAAGGAAATGAAGAGGAGCTAGCAAAGGAGACTAAAGGGAACTTCCAGTGAGGTAGCAGGAAAACCAGAAGAGTATAGGACCTTGGAAGCCACAAGAATAGAGTGGTTCAAGGTCAGCCATGGCAAGGATGATAAGAAGGCGCAATTGGCCATTGGGTGCAGTAACATAGATGTCATCTTGATGAGAGCAGTGTCCGGGGAGTGATGGAGCACAAGTCTGCAGGAAGAGGGTTTAAAGAGAAAAGGCAGGGGCCAGACCGGTGGTGCAGTGGTTAAGTGTGCACATTCCGCTTCGGCTGCCCAGGATTCTCCGGTTTGAATCCCGGCTGCAGACTTATGCACCGCTTGGCGAGCCATGCTGTGGTAGGCGTCCCACAGATAAAGTAGAGGAAGATGGGCATGGATGTTAGCTCAGGGCCAGTCTTCTTCAGCAAAAAGAGGAGGATTGGTGGCAGATGTTAGCTCAGGGCTAATCTTCCCCCCCCCAGAAAAATCTAACACATAAGGACAGGGGTTGGATTGGTGTTTACCAGAGGGGAAGGGGAGAAGGGAGGGGGGAAGAAGGAGGGGGAAGAGGGCGGGGGGAAGGGATGATTAGGCACATGTGTGTGGTGATGGCTTGTGAGTAGTCTTTGGGTGGTGAACATGATGTAATCTACACAGAATTTGAAATATTATTATGATGTACATCTGAAAGTTATATAATGTTATAATCCAAAGTTACTGCAATAAAAAAATAAATTTAAAAAAAGGAGAAAAGGCGGAGAGGAGTTGGAGACAGTAAGAATGACAACCCTTTCAGGGAACGCTGTTATAGTGGAGAGCAGAGAAGTGGGGGATTCTGGAAGGAGTCAGTGGAAGGTTTTAGGGAAGAATGAATTGCAGTGTGTACACATGCTAATAGGAAAGAGCTGGCAGAGTGGGGAAACTGATGCAGGAGAGGGATGTGAGATGAGCACAGGTCCCCAGGTCCTCCTGTTCATACTTCCACCCCTCCTCTTTCTCCATTTCTATTTTGCTGTGTTTTCTCTTGCTCTCTTCTCCTTGCCGCATTTTATCTTCTTGTAATGAGCCACCGTAGTTGACCTCATCTCTGCGAGCATGCAGAGCAGTCATTCCCCATGCCAGGAAGGATTTGCCAGATTATCTTGACCTTTCTGCATACAAAAGCAGTGCTCTATCAGGCCAGCAAAACAGGATGTCTTCTGTCCCAGATGAGAAGGCATTGACCACCATAGGCCCCAGTAGCCTCTTGTTCTGCCTGACATCATACACCACCAATATGGTTGACCTTTTCTTTGGTATCTTGTGAACCCAGCTGGATTGTAAGGATCTCAAGAACACAGACACCACATGATGCTTCTTTGGGTCCCTCATGATACCTCGTTGGGTGCTGTGCAAAGAGTATTCCTTTACTCCATATTTATTGAGTACCTACTGTGTGCCAGGATCTGTGCTACATGTTCCAGATCAACAGTCCCTGCCCCAAAGAGCTCATGGTCCAGACAGGAGGCAGACATGGAATCAAATAATAGCAAATAAACTTTCAAGTGCTATACTAGAGAAATGTCGGGTGCGGTGGAGGCGTAAAGAAGGGAAAGATTAACTCTATGGGGGAGGAGACAGGGAAGACTTCACAGAGGGGATGGCAATGAGAGGTCACTTGGAAGATGGCCAGGAGTTTCCCAATGGATTGGAGGGGAGACAGCATCACACGCAGAGGGAGGGTGCAAAGAGGTGCAGAATAGCACCGTGTGTTTGGAAAAGGACAAGTCTTGATATGATGGTACAGTGGGTGGGGGCATGGCAGGAACAGTGGGAAAGGATCCTGGAGAGATGGGAAAGAGTTGGATTGCCGAGGGCCTCATGTGCCATGCTAGGGAACTTGGCCTTTAATCCCACGGGCATTGGTAAAGTGGAAGGACAGGACCAGATTTTTAGAGAGAACCCTGTGGTGACTGGAGCAGAGGTTGCATTGCTTTTGGCAGTCATGGTATTAGAAAAAGTTTATATTTAATTAGATACCAATATTTAAAAATCAGAAGATTTTGCAAGAAATCCTAAATTCCAGCTTCTCTAGCCACACATTGTTCCAGGATAGGCATCAGCCAACGTGAAGTGGGAGCCCCCTGTTTTGGATTGGATTGTGTCCCCCCAAAAGATGCTGAAGCCCTCTCCCCGTGAATGTGACCTTATTTGTAAATTGGATCGTTGCAAGTGATCGGGATAAGATGAGGTCATCAGGGTTGGACTTAATCCAATATGACTGGTGTTCTTCTAGAAAGGGGATATTTAGACACAGACCTAGACATAGAGGGCAGACCATTTGAAGTCATGGGGAGAAGGCCATCGAAAGCCCAGGAACGGCTGAGGCTATCAGAAGCTGGAGGAGAAGCATGGCAGACTCTCCCTCACAGCCCTCAGAAGGATCCAACCCTGTCATCACCTTGATTTCAGACTTCTAGTCCCCAGAACCGTGAGGCAATAAATTTCTGTTGTTTCAGCCACCTAATTGGTGGCAGTTTGTGAAGGCAGCCCCAGGAAAGCAATGCACCTCCCCTTCTGTTTAGACGGGGGCTGCTCCCTCCAGTGAGTGGAGTTGGCAGGTGCCCATGTTAGGAATGGAGTCGAGGGAGGGGGCAGACCGAAGACCAATGAGGAGGCTTCTGTGGGAATCCAGTAGAGTGGGGTCTGTGAAGCCTGAGGCCTGATGCTTACTAATTGATGCAAGGGCTTAGCAGTAAGCCCCTGAAGGTCTATAAATCAACCCTGATCTCCGGTGACACATCTGCTTTTCTTCCCCTCGTGTATTTCCTCTTGCACAGCATCCCTCCCTTCTCCACCTGACACCCCGGCCACCCCCACCTTCCGGGCTTGAATTCTACTCAGTGTATACTTTCACCCGCATTGGAATGGGTGTGATTTCAGCAGCCTTGATTTCAGCTTCCTGTGACAGCTGTAACCTCTGTTCTCACTGAATTGCTAAGATTGCTGATAAATGCCAACCACTTGGAAGTTTTGCAAGTAACCAGGAACATGTTCCCATGCCAGGCTGTGGAAAAATGGGCTATGGAACGGCCCAGAAATTGAATGAATTAAAAGTTACTAGTAACTCCTCTCTGTTTCTAGGCCCACAAGTGCCCATTCAAGAAAAAGATTAGATCTAAAATGAAACTATCCTCCTAGCCTCATGTGGGAGGAAGAGTCCATTTACCTGTTCAAAGCCCCCGGAAGCCCAGCAGAGGGTGAGTGTGGCAACCTCACCATCCCCACGCCATCTTTCTTGCTCATATTTTGACTATTTAGAAAAGATTGGTTGGAAGGAACAATAGAAGGAATCACCCCAGCCACCACGTTAAAAGAAGCGCTACTGGCTAAGGAGACTTGATGTTAACTGCAAAGTCGCGTCCTGAATTGGATCCTGGAACACAAAAAGGACCCCGGTGGAAAAATGAGGAATCCAATTAATGCCGGCAGTTTAGTTAATAGTCGTGTACCAATGTTAATGTTTCTGTTTGGATAAATGTACCAAAATTGTGTAAGATGTTAACATTAGGGGAAGCTGACTGAGGGTATGTGGGAACTCATTGTACTACTTTGCAATTCTCTGGAAACCTGAAATGATTTCAAAATCAAAAGCTTAAAAACAAGTAAAATATATATTTTTAAATGTCCCTGGGATAGTACTTTTTGAATTGCAAGAGGCTGGGCTCCAGAAGACACCCTCGGTTATGCAATCTGACCCTCAACCGCTAGGTGTTGCTGAGTGGCCAAAAAGACATCAGCCAAACGATTCAACATTTGCCGAGTGTCTATTCATGACGCTGTAGGGATGCCAAGACAAAGTCCTATGGAATCCTGCCCTCAAGGAGCTTCCTCTCTAGTGAGGGGGACAAGGATGTGTATGGATCGCTATGATACCAGGCGTAGTGTGTGGGAGTCAGAAAGGTTAATCAAGAGCTTGAGAGTAGAGAGAATTTCAATAGAAACAGAAGCCAAGGGACTCAAAGCTGAGGGTTGGCATCAGCAAAACACTGGGATATGTTAGGTATATGACTTTCCAGAGACCTGGGAATAGTCCAATAAAGCTGAAACTTGGAGGATTGGGGGGGGCTCGAGGAGAGTTCTCAGAGACATAGGAGGACATAACATCAGTAAGGAGGACAAAATTCTTTTCTATTTTTAAAAGATAATTGTTTTATCATTAATAAAATAATATATATTTGGGCTGGCCGAGTGGTTAAGTTCGTGTGCTCTGCTTGGGTGGCCCAGGGTTTCACCAGTTCGAATCCTGGGCGCAGACATGGCACGGCTCATCAAGCCATGCTGAGGTGGCATCCCACATGCCACAACTAGAAGGACCCACAAGTTAAAGAAAAAAAAATACACAACCATGTACCTGGGGGCTTTGGGAGAAAAAGGAAAAATAAAATAAAATCTTTAAAAATAATAATAATAATAATAATATATGTTCACTTTAAGAAGTTTGGAAAATCCAGAACAGTATAAAGAAGAAAACTAAACTCAATTGTTATTTTACCCTCCAGAACAAATATTTTGGTTGGTGCATTTCCTTCATTACATTTTGCTCCCATTTGGGCTCATATTGTACACACAGTCGGGCAGCCTTTGTTTGTTTCATTTAGCATAGCATCATAGGCCTTTCCCCACCTCATTAAAAAAGAATCATAAAGCCTGAAGGGAGTTCACTTAGTCCAACTTCCTCCTAATGCAAGATTCCTTCTTCAACATTGGAGGCTGACTGACAGATCTTTGTCTGGACACCTCTCATAGCAAGATTCTCATTCGTTCTTCAAGAGGTCATTCTAGGGGCCGGCCCCGTTGCCAAGTAGTTAAGTTCGAGCACTCTGCTTCGGTGGCCCAGGGTTTTGCTGGTTCGGACCCTGGGCGAGGACATGGCACCGCTCATCAGGCCATGCTGAGGCGGCATCCCACACAGCACAACCAGAGGGACCACAACTAGAATATGCAACTATGTACTGGGGGGCTTTGGGGAGGAGAAGGGAAAAAAAAAGATTGGCAACAGATGTTAGCGCAGGTGCCAATCTTTAAAAAAAAAAAAGAGGTCCATTCTATTGTTAGCTAAGTCCAATGATCACAGAGTTCCTCCATGCATCTTCATTATACTTCCCTATAACTGTCCTTTTTTGAGATGACAGATCTTCAAATACATCAAGAATCAAAGAGTCTCAGGGTTTAATTGATCTTGAAGTAGATGCAGTTACTTCATGGAGGGTCTCAAATGCCATGCCAAGGACCCTTGGACTGTAATCCAAGGGAGTCATCCATTTCTTTTTTTTTTAGGTCTTAGGAATTTTTATTTTTCTCATACGATGTGTGCCAAAGTTTAACTCATCAAATGTTTTCAAGCAGAGAAGTGGCATGATCAGAGCTGTGCTGGTGGATTAATACCATACTGAGGTATGAGTAGGTAATTAAAACCTACTGAGGGTTTATTATGCATCAGACGCAGTGCTACGTACTTTCCATATAGTCCTTATTTAGTTCTGACAACAAAACTGTGAGGTAGGGGCATAATCCCCATTTCACAGATGATGAACTGTGGGCCCCAAAAGGGGAAGTCACGTGCCCAAGCTCACACAAGTAGTAGGTGAGCAGTGCCTGCAGCATCATTTAAAGCACAGGGTGTAAATTCCTGCTGGGACGTGAATTAGCCGTGTGACCTTGGGCAAATCTCTAAAGCTCTCTGGGCCTTTCTCCCCATCCGTAAAATAATAAGGTTATCTTGATAAACAGTTTCGAGGGATGGCTGAAAGCGTAGACTTGGAACCAGACTGCAAGAGCTCTGTGCTTCTGTGTAGCCTCGTTGGACAAGTGGTTTAATCTCTCGCAGGCCTGTTGCTAACACTTGCCAGACCCAGGGCAGGAGGATGAAAGGGAAGCCCACATGGCTTAGGTCTAAGTATGTTAGAGTTAAACATCAAGTTAACACACTATTTTTTAAAAATATGTTTTATCCTTCTACCTTGACAAATATACCTTCCATAATAACCTAGAAAGCCAGGTTTTGAGTTGAGAATTCTTGGATTCCTTGGAGTTTCAGGTCAGAACGTGGCAGAGCCAGCTCCCTTCTCTTCCTACTCCTGGCTCCTGTGCACCCCTGGCCACCATGCCCAGGTTCTGTCCACACCCCTTACAGGTAGCCTGCCCTGGGCACAGGGGTGCACTCACTCACAGGGGAGTGTGTCCTTGGGAGGATAGACCCTGGGAAATGGCTGGCATAGATGCTGAAAGTGGAGTCAGGCCACTTGGACAGGGAATTCTGGAGTCTTGGGTACCCGGAACGTGGTCTAGAAGGGGTGCCCAGTCTCCAGGTGAGCATATCTCCTTGACCCCAGGGGACTCCTTGCCTGTGAGAAAGGGCACGGCTGGAGGAGGGTCAGACTGCAGCCCTGTAAAATGCAGGGCCAGAGCACCGACCCTGTTTGACATATCTAAGGAAGATACCGCCTCTCTGTGCCTCAGTTTCCTTTAGGGTGACCAACTCACCCAGGTTTGCCTGGGACTTTGCTGGGTTTAGCACTGAAAGTCCTACCTCCCAGCAAAACCCCTCAGACCCAGGCAAACTGAGACCATTGGTCACTCTCACTTCCTTATCTTTATAATTAGGCTAATAACATCTCATAGATTGTTGTGAGGATTAAATGAGTTATCCCATGTGGATGGAGTGTTTAGACCAGTGCCTGCCGCATGGTAAGTATTCTATGAGTACGTTAGCTATTATCACTTTTTTCATTTATTTTTTTTGTAGTAAAATACACATAATGTACAATTTACCATCTTAAGCATTTGGAAGTGTTCAGTTCAGTGGTATTAAATACATCCATAATGTTATGCAACCATCACCACCATTCGCCTCCGTAACTCTTTTCATCTTGTAAAACTAAAACTCTATCCCCACTAAACAATAACTCCTCCTTCTCCCCTCCTCACAGCCCCTGGCAACCACCATTCTACTTTCTGTCTCTGGGATTTTGACCACTCTAAGTATCTCATATACGTGTAAGCACACAGTATTTGTCTTTTTATGACTAACTTTTTCACTTAGCGTAATGCCCCCAAGGTTCACCCATGTTGTAGCATATTGCAGAATTTCCCTCCTTTTTAAAGCTGAATAATATCCAGTGTATGTATATACCACATTTGTTTATCTGTTCATCTGCCAATGGACATTTGAATTACTTTCACACTTTAGCTATTGTAAATAATGCTGCTACGAACATGGGTGTACAAATATCACTTTGAGATACTGCTTTCAATTATTTTGGGTGTATGCCCAGAGGTGGGATCGCTGGATCATATCATAATTCTATTTTTAGTTTTCTGGGGAACTACCATGCTGTTTTGCATAGCGACTGTACAGTCTTACATTCCCACCAACCATGCACAAGTGTTGCAGTTTCTCCATATCCTTGCTAACACTTGTTATTTTCTGGTTTTTTGATAGTAGCTATCCTAATGGGTGTGAGGTGGTATCTCACTGTGGTTTCGATTTGCAGGTACCTAACGATTAGTGATGTTGAGCATCTTTTCATGTGCTTCTTGGCCATTTGTATATTTTCTTTGGAGAAATGTCTATTCAAGTCCTTTGCCCATTTTAGAATCGCGTTGTTAGTTTTTTTGTTGTCGAGTTTTAAGAGTTCTCTATATATTCTGGACATTAATCCCTTATCAGACATATGATTTGCAAATATTTTCTCTCATTCTGTGGGCTGCCTTTTTATTCTGTTGATATTGTCTTTTGATGCACATTTAAAAAAATTTTCAAGTCCAACTTGTCTATTTTTTCTTTTATTGCCTGTGCCTTTGGTGTCACATCCAAGAAATCATTGCCAAATCCATTGTTATGAGGCTTTTGCCCTATGTTTTCTTCTAAAAGTTTTATAGTTTTAGTTCTTACATTTAGATCTTTGATCCATTTTGAGTTAATTTTTGTATATGGTATAAGGCAAGGGTCCAACTGCATTCTTCCGCATGTGGATATCCAGTTTTCCCAGTACTATTTGTTGAAAAGACTGTCATTTCCTCATTGAATGGTCTTGGCACTTTTGTCAAAAATCATTTGACCACATAGTTGAGGGTTTATTTCTGGGCTCTCCATCTGTTCTCTTTGTCTATATGTCCGTCTTTATGCCAGTACCACGATGTTTTGATTACTGTAGCTTTGTAGTAAATTTTGAAATCAGGAAGTGTGAGTCCTCCAACTTGTTCTTCTTTTAGCTATTATCATTTAAAAACTTCCATTCTACTAGAAAACGCTAAGTTTCTATAATTGGAGGCTTGGGTGAGAAAGAGGGAAGAATTGAGTCTGACTGAAGTTTTAAACTTGGAAGGCAAGACTCTAGCAAAGCTATTAGCTGAATGGGGAAAACCAGATGTGGTTGGTGGGAAGGTGTCAGTTCAATGTGGGTCATAGGGAGTTTGAAGGCCTTATGGGACATCCATGAGGACATGTCCCGTAGGCAGTTGGAAATATGGTTTTAGAGTTCAGGAGAGGGATGGGAGCCCAAGAGGCAGATGGGGAGTCATCCTCATAAAAGGAATCATTAGAAGAAGGCATGGACTTGGATAAGAGGAATGCGGGTTAGGACAAGGAGTATGAAGACTGGCGGGGCAGCAACATGTTGGTCCCATTCCACTCATACATGCGATACGTGTGCACTTTGCCATATTTCACTGACTCAAAAATGCCATTGATTTTAAGACATACCATTATTTTCTGTACCACTAAGAAAATATGCTGTCAATAATTATGACATGCTATTTATTGGCTATGAGGAACAACTGATTTCAAAGATACAAAAATGTGGGGAAAAAATACATCTTAGAATTAATTAAATGAGATACATGCCAGGCACTGTGTCAGGGATCATAGGGAGGAGAGTGCGATACAGTGATGAAGACCCTGCCTTCAAAAAGCTTCCAATCTCATAGCGACACCTGCAGACACTTCTCCGACAAGACTGACTGTGACAAGTGCTCCAGTGCAGGCACCAGAACTGTTCTGAGGTCAGCTGCTGCTTGTCAAGTATTTACAGGAGTTATTAATATAAGCAGAATTGACAGCCATGTCTTTCTTGGGATTTCTAGTTCTCCCCCTCCTTTTCCCTAATGCCTGAAATTTCTAGGGACAAAACCTTTCGAACCAGTTTTGAATGAATTGAGATAATGGATTAAAACATCACATGGTGAGTGCTGAATTGGTATGACTCTTATAGAAGGCAATTTGGCACTATCCAAATATGAATGCATTTGCCCTTTGACCTTGCAATACCACTCTAAGAATATATCTTGCAGATATGCTCACCCATGTGGAAAATGCGACATATACAAGGTTATTCAGTACAGCATTGTTTGAAATAGCAAATAATTGGGAATAACCTAAGAGCCATGGATAGGGCACTGGTTAACTAGATTATGGAACATTCATACCACGGATCCCAGATCAAGGAAATGCTTGATGTACGAACAAGGAAAAGATCCCTAGTGTGCACTGTTAAGTGAAAAAGTGCCAGGTGCAGAACAGTTACCGTAGACTACCATTTGTATTTAAAATGGGGAATAAGAAGACATTTCTACAAATGTGCTGTGTACGCATGAAGAAACACTAGGATACACAGGAATCTGATAGTGGTTGTGGTGGGGGAGGGAAAGGTAGAGAATTTGGCAGAATTTGGGGTCAGAGAATGGAGGAGGACTTTTTATAGTTTATTCCTAAACTATAGGAATGCACCATCTATTCAAAATGTTAAATTAATTGAATTTTTTAAATACCCCATGAGAAGAGTTAACCCGGTGACTAAATTCCCACCAAAGGGTGAAAGTCTACTATTCATTCATTCATTCATTCATTTATTCAATAACCTATAGTAATCAGGAAACTTCTCTAGCTATTAATAATAGTTAACAAGTATTAAGCACTTACAATGTGCCAGGCATTGCGATAAGAGCTTTCACATACCCGATCTCCTTTAATCCTCACCCCCCCATATGGCGCAGGTGTCTATTATTACAGAAGAGGAAGTTGAGGATGAGCGAGGTTGTTCTTGCCCAGAGTCAACTGTGAACATCCAGGCTCCACCATCCTGGGCCAGACCCGATTCTGGGCACTAAGGATACCAAGACAACACGAATCCTGCCCTCTTGGACTTAGTCTGGTGAAGAAGACAGGCGTGTAAAGTCGCAGATTCACAGACAGGTTTTGAGCAGGGAGGGGAGTGTTAGAGCACGATGCTTAGGGATTAAGGGACAAAGGGAACAGAGAGGCTGGGGACAAGGAGAAAACCACTCCCACGACACCCTTTTGCCAAGGACAGGCCCTCTAAGTAGCAGTGGAACTCGGCGGCGCCTATGTGGGAGACAAGCCCCGCAGCCTCGGAACCAACAATGAACAAAGGCTGCCGGTGCTGTGTAAGAACAGAGGAGATCTGACAACAGCCCGGCTCGTTTGATCAGTGTAGACATCCCTTCTGGACTTTGAAGCCTGAAGTGCTCTCCTTTAGCTGTCTACACAGATCAAATAAGCTGGCTGACTGCCATATCTCGACTTCACTTTGTGCTAATCCACAGTCACAGCCAGCTCCACAGCGATCCGACCAAGCCATCTGAGCAGAGGCAAAAATAATTCTCCTGGGCAAAGATAGACAGTTCCAAGATGTGAATGTTAACTCCTTGCTGCCACTTCAGGAGGGAGCGGATTGAGAAGTTAGTTTGGGGAAGCTTCCAAGAAGGGAGCGTCTGCCCTTTTCCACAGTGAAGTGGCCAAGCTGTTTCTCTCCTCACAGTTGAAAGCCCTTCCTATTTCAGGGCTCAAATACGGACACTTATAAGAGTTGACAACAAAGAGCTGCAGTCTGGCTCTCAGAAAGGCAGCCCCACCCTAAAGAACAAGGATCCTCCCAGTGCACACCTTTTTATTCCCAGGATCACTCTTGGGGAAACCTTACCCCAGGCCCCTCAGTCCTCAGGCAGCAGTGATGATCTCAGGGAATCCTTGTCACAGAGACTGGCTGGACAAGGCATCTCACAACAAACCCAGAAGCTAAGTGGCATCGCTAGAAAAGATTAAAAATCTACATGAGTTCTAACATCTTCGTTCCTAGCCGCGGTTTCCATGGAAATAGACATCTGCTCTAGGGAGAAAGAAAAGGTGGGGGGAAGAGGTGTAAGTGGTTTAAAATAATCAGTGTTTTGAAAGATTTATTTTTTTTTTCCTGTCACAACATTAATAGTCAGAAATGTGAGATTTTTGTGTGGCAATTTCTCGTATTTGAAAAAAATATGCCTCAAATGGGTGGGACCTTCCTCTGCAAACCTCCAGATCAAGTACAAAGACTTCAAGATAAAGCCTGGTTCAGGGGATAATAGACCTCTTGGCCTTGGGTTCCTTGCTGGTTTCTGTTGCCTGCCAATCTGTTACTTTTCACTGAAGTCTAACCCTCACCCCCTCCAGCCTTTCTAATGATTTGTGAGATTTCGCTCAGAAAAACCGACAGATGGAAACACCTGGCCGTTTCATGGCTAAGTTTGGTCTGAGAGGAAGAAGCCTTTTAGAGCTCAGAATTCGAATTGTTCCTGGTCCTGCTCACATGCTAAGGGAAAACCACTTAGATTGGGGGCGGGGGAGAGGCGACCCCACACAAGGGCGATTGTTGGAGAAAATGCCGCAACAAGCATATTTCAGGCAACAGCACATTGCTAATTGTCTGCTTTGTGTGGTATGTCTGCTGCCTGTATGTTCCAGTTTTCATTGTCCCGGGCACCTATTAATTGGCTTTATCTCTAGCACATCCCTAGTGACTAGCTGGACACGGGGAAGTCTTCTTAAATTAGGACTGTTGTTTCAGCAGGGTTGGTCCATTGTATTTGTATCTTAGTTTGGGGAAATGGAGCCCACTGATTAATAAAAGGGTGTCTTTCTGCCCAGTCAGGATCTCAAAACAGGTGTGTTGGTGTAATGACCACCACCCGAGGACACAGCCTTGGTGAGGACACAGACCTGGTCAGGGACACAGCCTTAGTGAGGGGAGGATGGGAGGAGAAGTCTGGGAACTACGTTCATTTTATTTATTTTTCCTCTGCCCTTTTTGTGGGAAGAGGCAGGCCAGTCATTCTAAGATAGGCAAGGTCAGACCAATTTCCTTTGTGCCTCTTGTGCTTCTGACCTATCCAGGCTAAGAGGAACCATGACCTTGTGGCTCCTTTGTTTTGATTCTTAAAAAGGGCCCAGCACCACTCTGGGGAGCACGTGCTCCGAGAACAAAAGCAACACTTAACTGCAGTCTGTGCGGTCTCCAACTGCTATTGCTCTTCCCTTCCCATCACCGGCGAAGGGCTGGGCAGAACAGATGGAGTCTGCACTTAAGCCGAGTGACTGTTAGACCAAAGAAGATCACATTCCAGAGCCTCGCGCTTTTACCCCACAGGTCCCTGCTCACAAGCTCAGGGACCCTAGGAAGGCAGCGAGAACGCACACAGTGAGGAAAGGGCCACGCCCGTGACCTGTTAGGGCTGAGTGGGTTAGGGATTATCATGATGTCACAATACAAGTGACACTCGGGTGTCGAAGTGGGGCGCCGAGTCCAGGGGGCCTTACAAGGGTATTGTCCTGTCACAAGGGCTTGGGCGTCGTAGGAGGCGGCCCGGGGTGGGGCACCGGAGGGACACTGCGCTGTCCGAGTGCTGCCCTTGGGGCGATGCGAGGCACGTGGCTCAACAGAGGCGGAGTCCAGGCGGCCACCTTCTGAGGTAGGAGGGACCCCGCCCCGCCCTTTTCCTAGGGATGGTAGAGCTGGTTCAGACCCAGGCCAGGGGTCACGTCAACGCCCTCTTCCGCGATCAGACGAGCCCCCCCGGCCCACGACTCACACCTGGGGAGACCCCCAAATGCCCCCACCCCTTGCATTGTCCCCCTGCCCCGCCAGCCTGCACTACACTTCCCGAGGTGCCGTGGGGCCCGAGGGGCGGGGCCCACTTGGGCTGTGGGGGAGGGGTCGGCACGTGCCGCCGCTCTCAGCCAATGCGGAGCCCTGCGGGGAGGTCACGTGCCGCTGTTTGGCGCTTTTGTGCGCGCCCGGGTCTGTTGGTGCTCAGAGTGTGGCCAGGCGGCTCGGACTGAGCAGGTGGGTGCGGGGCCCCAGGAAGCGGCGGCGGCGGCGGCAGGCTGGGGGCAACGAGGGGGACACAGCCGGCGGGAGGATACGCGGCAGAGGCCTCCTGTTAGCCGACGGCAGGCGGGGCCGCGGACCCCAGAGGGGCTGGCCGGCGGGGGTCGCTCCGCTTTCTGTGTGGCTCGGGCGGAGCCTCGGCTTTGTCCCTGCTCCCTGGGGGCGCGGCTGTCGTGGGGAGGGGGCGCGGCCAGCTGGGCGAGCCTCGGGCGTTAGCCCCGGGGTGCCATCGAGGAGACAATAGGGGGCGTGGGCCCTCGTTTGTCTCCTTCGTTCCCCGTGCTGGCACGGCCCCGCTGGGGTCCCTATTGTCTGAAGGGGTGGGGCGGCGCCCCCAGGGAGCAGCGGCCTTAGGGCCAGACTGCGGACGGCCTGGGCCGGGCCCTCCCCTCGAACGCCCCCGCCCAGTGACTGTGGGGCCGCTTTGGAGAGGCTAACGCCCCAAGAGGGCTCTCCTGTCCTCGCGGCGGGGGGCGCGACAGCTAGGGTGGCGGCAGGTTGGGTGGGAGCGAAGGGAGGAGGTGGCGAGCCGACGGCGGGGCTACCCCACGGCCCCCTCCCGGGGCCCGCCCCACCCGCCGAGCTGGGGCGGGGGTGGTCTCGAGGTGTTTTTGGCGGGAGTTGGGGGGGGGCGTCCGCGCGGGGCGAGCCCGCGGAGGGCGGGGTTACCCGGATAGGACCGTTAGCCCCGCCCACCCCTCCCCTTCCCACGCGCGCGGGCTCCGGGGTGTTGTGAGTTCCGGGAGATTCGAAAAGGCGCGGGGAGGAGGGGGGCGGGGCCAGGGACCGGAGCGCTGGGCTGCTCTGATTGGCCGGGGGCCGCTTTTTCTCGCTGGGCCAGGGCCACGCCCATCCTCGGTCGGATGCTCGGTCTAATCCTCTGCCAGGTTTAGACTCTTTCGCTACCTCTGGTTTTAATTTCTAGCTGTTGGGATCCTGTAATCCTACGCTTTTGATACTAGCCTGGGGGTTCACGAGAGTCCTGACGTTAAAAAAGCGAGAAGGGGTGTAGAATTTATCATGACACGAGGTAGCAAATATTATAACGTAAAACCTAGAGGTTCGTAAAACTAATTTTGCTCGTTGTTGGACAGGGAATTTAAGCCCCAAGAACAATAGGAGTTCTACATAATTGGTTAATGTTAGCTTGGGCGTTGTGTTTTCCACTATGGCAGACAGAGACAAAGCAAGGGTGGGTATTTCATTTGCACAATGAGTTGTAGGCACTATTAAGATGGCTCCGGTCTCACTGTTTGGGGGGAAAATTTAGAGTTTACAGGGGGCAAAAAAATCTTGTGACTTAACCTCGCCTAATTTTTAAAATCCGAGAGTTGTTTTTTGAACAAGCAATCACAGTTAACTTGATTTTCTGCAACCAGTGTTATATTTAGTTCCAATTTCCCAGTGTTTCAGTATTTTATAGATTTTTATAATTAGAGTTAATGATGTCTTATTTAATTCCACGGTAGTGATTTTTCTGACATTGATTTATGTGGATGTGATTTGAGGTCCCTTTGGATCGATGACATAGAAATACAAAGAAATTGATTGCATGCTTTCGAAAATCGTTTTCAGGGCTTTCCTTGCCAGTGGATTGTGTAGAATACACTGCCAGTCTCTTGTCTTCTGTTCACCATGGCTTCTTCTGGTAGGTAATCTACTTGGAAAAGCTGAAATTGTGATGGGCTTATGATTTTAGAATAGGAGATGGCTCAGGTCTTAAACTATTAATTTGGCACTTGTATTTTGGCCTTATCAAAAAATCTATTTTATAAATCGGAATAATTAAAGAAGAAAAAATGATTACCACTTGAATGTACTGAGAGCTCATAATTAATTGTTTCATTATTAAACGATTTGGCTTGGTCTAAAGCAAAATTGTGGAGTTTTGCACAAGTCTTCCTTTGTTCATGAAAACGATTGTCAAATACTGATGTTTCAGAATGGTATTTATTAACCCAAAAATGTTGAGCTTTGTTTTTCTGAGAGGCGGTATTCAGATAATTTCTTGCCTGCAAACACAGCTTCTTCATCAGCCCCAATTCTTTTCCTTAAATTGATTTGGTTTTTAGAAAATTAAGAACAGTTTATTGGAATAGGAAAACACTGTTCTTCTGAATACATTATAAATATGATCAAATTCAGATATCCAGGTGAAAGAACTGGAGAAGCGGGCCTCAGGCCAGGCTTTTGAGCTGATTCTCAGCCCTCGATCAAAAGAATCTGTCCCAGAATTCCCCCTTTCTCCTCCAAAGAAGAAGGATCTTTCCCTGGAGGAAATTCAGAAGAAATTAGAAGCTGCAGAAGAAAGACGCAAGGTAAACATCACAATTCACAGAAAACAGCTGTTTATTCATGTAATGTTGCAAGTCAGTTTTATTTCCATAACAGGAGGAAAACAGAACTGTAGTTGTGTGGTGGTTATAACCATATGAGAATTATATATGCCAGTGGCTGGAAGAGCATATCAGCCATCATTTATTGAGCTCCTATTATGTACCAGCTCCTCTACTTATATTTTTCTCCTTTAATACAGTGACCCTAACGGCTAGATGTTGTCTGAGATACTGAAATTAGAAAATGGCCTTTGGAATATTGTCATTTTCCTGAGTCCTACAGCTAGTGAATACTGGAACCAGAATTCAAGTCCAGGTCCATCTGAAACCTGAGTTCTTGCTTCTCACGCTTTCTCTTTGAAAAACAGATTTGTTGGTGGATGATCCTTTTTTTGTCTCTTTAGGTTTTGGGTTTCTTTTGGTGTGTGTGGGGGGGTGCAGTTTTATTGTTTTGTGTTTTGAAAGCTGTGCAATAAAAACATTTTAAATTGCTAGTAATGTGATTGTGTTGCTCCCTGGCCATACTGGTATTGTGGCAGCTTTTCTCTAATCTAAGCAATTCTGTGATAAAGTAACCATCTTTAAAAGGAACTAATGAGAAAAATGAACAAATGTTAATATGTTTGTTATAGGAAAATTGGGAACCACAGAAGTTTGTAAATAAAAAAAGTATTCATTATCCTACTTCCCAGAAATAACCATTGTTAACATCTTGGTGTATTTCCTTTTATTCAATATTAGTCTATTCATTAAGAACTTCACACAAATTCTCATTAGTTCCCCTTCCCAGCAACCCTGATTGGGGTGAGTGGGTTTAATTTTAAAATTAGTGAAAACTGGGGTGCAGAAGGGGGAAGTAGTAGCCGGCCCCCGACCAGTGCAGCTAGGGCGGTTTGCAGTCTAGTACAGTTAACCACACAAATACGCATATAGGCCCCTTTTTAAGCTGTTGTAGCATGTGCCAAGCACCTTTCAGTGCCACACGTTGTGTGTATGTGCACTGACCCACTGTCGACACCGAGTCGGTTTCCCACCAAGCGTGGCAGTGTTTGCCCCGGTGCGTCGTCTCCTACCTGCTCTTCTGTGTAGCTGAGTTCACGGAGGAGATGCAGCCAGAGGCTGGACAGGGAAGTTTTTTAGGAGTCAGTCTTGGCCCTGTAGTCATTAGCCTGTGCTTTACATAGAAACTGGCTAAATATAATGAAACTTTTATCATGACTGGGCTTTTGTAGAAAAGAATAAACAGAACCAGTGGCAGATGCTCTGTAGTTTTCCTGCAAGTCAGTGCTTCCAAACACATCAGAATCTGTTTGGTAACAAACTATTCTGAGTCTGTTGAAGGAGGCACACCGTGGTGACAGCTCCAGTGGTCTAGAAGTTAATACAGCTTCCACAGAGAAAAGTTAATGAGCTTTTCCTTGAAACAGAAATCCTCCTGGCTTAAATAGTAATCTGGAGGCTTAGTGTTAAATTTTCTATTATTCATGTATTTTCTTTTTATCAATGTGGCTACTTTTTTATAATCTAATTTTGTTTGGGTAGCCTTTGAAGTTAAATAACCAACATTCTTTGCAGTAAAGTTCCATTCCTAAATGTGTATCACTTAAGTCATCTTAGTACTATTAAGCAGTAAATCTTATAAGGATTTCCTTGAGGAATAATTGGGCAAGAATCTCTCGGCAAACATGGGCAGTTTTCCAAAGTAAATACAAACACGAGGAAAAGAGTATGATTTTCAGTCTTTTGATAATGGATAATTCAGGTCTTGACTTCAGTATCATTTAAAGAGATGTGATTTTCTGCCTCTTTTCAATACCCCCAATTAATAATTTCTTTTGTAATTTTAACTAATGCTAAATACGTTTTAGAGAGCCTAGCGTGTTAAACTTTTTTCCAGTCCCATGAAGCTGAGGTCTTGAAGCAGCTTGCTGAGAAACGAGAGCACGAGAAAGAAGTGCTTCAGAAAGCAATAGAAGAGAACAACAACTTCAGTAAAATGGCGGAAGAGAAACTGACCCACAAAATGGAAGCCAACAAAGAGAACCGAGAGGCACAAATGGCTGCCAAACTGGAGCGTTTGCGGGAGAAGGTTGGTGTCTCAGCCTTGCTTTGAGAGAGGCTAAGAGCTTGCAGTTTGATGCACCAATGAAGTGGCTTGAACTAATGCTTTAATCAAAGGTGTTTGGAGTCTTTGTCATCAATTTGGGGGCTTAACATGTTAAATGAGAGGAATCTCGTTTTCAAATAAGATGGAATGTTCAGTAGTTTCCAGCATAACTGCACATTCCTTGGAAGAAGAGTCAGAGGCTCAGTCGTTAGGTTCCGTGAGTAACCCAGGAAGTTTGAAGATGATGTCTTAGAACTCTAATTATGTGATTCCCATAATATATAATTTTTATAAGTATACAATATGTGTACTGATGCTGTGTTGGGCCTCTTGAGGGCGCCTGACTTTGCGAGCTTTTTTATTTGACTGATGATATTTACTGTTTCTTTACAGGACAAGCACATTGAAGAAGTGCGGAAGAACAAAGAATCCAAAGATCCTGCTGATGAGACTGAAGCTGACTAATTTGTTCTGAGAACTGACTTTCTCCCCCTCCCCTTCCTAAATATCCAAAGACTGTACTGGCCAGTGTCATTTTATTTTTGCCCTCCTGACAAATATCCTAGAAGCTGATGTAGGACTGTATAGGTAGATCCAAACTGTAAGATGTTGTTTTAGGGGCTAAAGGGGAGAAACTGAAAGTGTTTTGCTCTTTTTCTAAAGTGTTGAAGTCTTTCTAATGTAGCTATTTTTCTTGTTGCATCTTTTCTACTTCAGTACACTTGGTGTACTGGGTTAATGGCTAGTACTGTATTGGCTCCGTGAAAACATGTTTGTGAAAAGAGTATGTAGTGGCTACTTTCAAACTGTTAGATGCTGAATATCTGTTCACTTTTGAATCCCAGTTCTGTCCCCATCTTACCAGATGCTACTGTACTTGAATGGTTAATAAAACTGCACAGTGCTGTTGGTGGCAGTGACTTCTTTCTATCCAGGTAATAAATTGTCAAGTGATAGAGACCCTCCTAGTTTGTATTTGTTCCAGTGAGGCCTTTGGGCTGGCAGAAATACCCAGTGCGCGCATCACTGCAAGTTCTCTGCCCTCGAGTTTCTCCTGCAGAGTTGTTTGTATTGTCTTCATCCACAATCGTCACTTTGTTGGGATGCCCTGGCCCAGATCAGCTGTTACGAGAGTCTTTCAGATGTTTGTTTGCAAACAGGCATTTTTTTGTTCTTGTGTCCCTGTTAAAAAGGCAGATTAAAGGCACAAATGGTGTTTCTAGAGAACAGTTTAGAGGAAACCTTAAGATGTTAGCTAGAGAGATTCGATGGTTTCTTTGCTTTATATTACCACTGGGGGTGGGGGTGCGTCGTAATACTTTCCTGCCATAGAAGCTCTTGACTCAAGAATCAGAATTTTCTTTGCAGCAACTCCTGTGAGGAGATAAAGGGAGCCTTAGTTTCCAGAGGAGCATTTGACTTGGGTGGCTAAGGTTGACATTACTTGATCTCATATCCCGAGGCTGCAATATCACTGTTGTAATATTGACAGCATTGCCTCTCAATTCAGGGAAAGCCTTGGCAGTTTTCCTCGGCTATTTAGGAAGTAGCCTTAATTACATGAGTATCTGCTTCTCAGACATTTGTGTAAAAGCTTTCGGAAGCCACGCACCTACAGTGAAAGTTTGCAGGGTGACTGCTGATCGTGCAGCGGGGTCTGCGTGTCTCTGTGCATGAGTCTCTGCAGCTCTTGATTTGGGTTTTACCAAACTTCTAAGAAGAATAGCAGCCTATTTTAACCTTCCTCCTATGCTGTTAGGATTAAATGAGTGTGTGTGTGTGTGTACACAGAGAACATGATGACAACTGTGTTTGGTAGGTATTTAGCACTCCATATAAATAATGACAACTAGTTTCAACCAGAGGCTAGTGAGTGAGCCAAGGTTATACTCTTGAAAGGGTTGTGCAGCTTTTGTGTGCCTTGAATTGACTTACACATTTACTTAGACCAGGATGATCAACTTCAGAGTTATGAAAACGGCTGAATTTTAAGAGTTATGGCCATGTAGGGCAAACAGGAGCAAGATCAAGTGTAGTTGAATGTAACCATAGATTCAGACAATATCTTAACAAATAGGACAAGGTGAGGCTGGTGTGCAGAAATTCAGCATTGTTCACCCTCAGTCTCTGGCACGTAGTAGGTGTTAGAGTTTGCATGGGTGAGATGGTGTCTATGGGAAGCTAACACCAGTTCTGAGTAGCCGGGATATAAAGACGACCTAAGATAGAAATTCAGAGTTGTGATACTGGGTGTCCTGCAGAGGGCAGTAAGCTTTTGTTCATATGGGACATGAAGAGAAGGGAACAGCTCCAGAAAAAGCAAGATAAGCGTCAAGATGGGCCTGAGGGAGGGTCTCATAGTTACAGCCAGCGCCATGGTGGCCCTGACTTAGTATCAGAGTGGTCCTGAGCTTCCACCTGTGACAGCGATTGTCACAGGGAACTGAAGGGGATGCATCTTACCCACAAAATCAGAAGCCCCGGCTTTTCTATTTCACCTCTGACCTTTGGAGAGGCACTTAATCCTGGGCGTCAGTTTTCTCTTGGATAAAATGGGAAGGTTGAGCTGGGTTGGTTAAGTACTTTCCACTTGAATTCTTTGCATGTAACTTGAAGGAGTGGTGGGTGCCCAGGAGCCTCTGGGGAGTGGCTGCTTTCCTGGGCATGGGTGTTCTCTTTCCTGTCCTCAGAGTGTGCATCTCCCGTGGCAGCACTTCCGTTACAGGTTAGTCTCATAAGGCCAGAATGGTTTGACTGCAGCCCGGAGGCTGTCACCAAGGAGCACACTCCATTCCCTTTGGCTTGAGTGGAAAATGAGGCTTGTTCCTTCTTCCTGAGGCTTTTGTACTTGGACATCATGATTGACCGGCCTTGGTGGAAAAGAGAGATTTGAGGGATGCAAAGAGGGCCCTTAAATCCACATTTAACAAGCACCTAGAATGTGCTCCACGTTGGGCTATGTGCTAGCAATGAAAAGATGAAATGGGGTCCCAGCCATCGTGTGCTTGTGCATGAAGCGGGGAGGAGAATTATAGAACAGCTGAGGGTGCTGTTCTTGGCCATACGCTCATTCTAGAGGAGACTGGTTTGGTGGAGGCCTCAGAGGTCTGGGAAGCTTGGTAGAGGAGGAGGGCCTTGAGCCAGTCCTTTGAGAAGTCAGGTAGGGATCCAAACAGTTATTAAACCCCTGGCAAGCACACAACTGCATCACGCATAGAGAATCTGCCGTAGTTACTGGCTCATGGCAGGCTCTCAACAAAGATCCCCTCTCCATTTCCTTTATCCTAAGCAGTGGAGACTTTAGAAGACGGGGATGGTAGTGTTCAGTGAACAAAGCCATTTTGAGGGAGAGAAAATGGAGGCAGGTTGTGGATGAATTGGAGGGAGAATGCGATGGAGACCCCAGTGGAGGCTGTTGGAGCAGCACAGGACTGAGGCGATGAGGCTCTGAGCTGGAGGGGACCATTGGGCTCTGGGACAATAGATGTGACAGACACCGCATCGAGGAACTGGGAGACTGTTACTGCCAAACAAGGGCAACTGGAGGAGAAATAGGCCAGCCCACCACTGACTTGGAAAATGGTGCTACCATAATAAGCTACTGTTTACTGAGCGGTTACTGCCAGGCGTTGTTACGAAAGTTGCCTCCTCAGATCCAACCTGTGAGCTAGGGGCTATTAACATCTCCACGGTACAGAGAAGTAAACAGGCTTAGGGAGGTTGTGTAACTTGCCTGTGGTCCTAAGCTGGTGAGGTTCCAACACGGGCCGCCTCACTCCAGGCCCTGCACAGGCAGGGGCGGCAGCTCTTGCAGCCAGGCGTCCCCTCTGTTGTCCCGAACAATTCCCCTCTGCCCCAGATTCAGCCAGTGCCACCCTTCCTAAAAGGGCAGTCAGTGACCATCTCTTGTTACTCTGGCATGCCCTTGAAGAGAGGTCTCACCCCCACCCCCATCCCTTTATTATAAAGGTGTTCCTTTCTGCTGTGTGTATTCTCCCAGGGGAGAGTTCTGATTTCCAGCAGTGCTTTGGCACTCATGTAAATCTGTCCTCCCAGATAATGGTTTGGCCACCTTACTGTTAGTTCAGTTGTCTGAATCATGATTAAATGGATTCATTTAGGAACAACAAGAAGATGAAAGCCGGGCTCCTTAGAGAGGAGCTTCCCCCTTTGGACAGGAGGTTGGGCCAGGCACCCTGAAAGCTCCCTTCCAAATCCAGGACTGTGGTTCTGGGTCTTCTCTCCCTGGTGAGATTGCAGACCCCTGAGATCAGGGACCATGTTTCGGCCACTCAGGATTCCCCCACTGAGCTGAACTGCAAGGCCCCAGAAACAGTGCTGGCACTTCAGTCTCCTGCCATCTGCCCCCTCCCTCTTCGCCCAAGTTAAACAAAAGGTCCACAGTGTCCCCGTGGCTGAGGCTTCTGCCAGTGGAAGCTGGTATTCTGCACTTAAGCTGCACAAGGAAGGTTTTCGGATGTTTTGTACGTGCACCCAGATTTTTAAAACATAGTTGTGGGGTTTGATGAGCTCTGAAAGACGGCCTCTGGCCCATAGCTGGAAAGGCCCAGCCTTCTCCCAGTGTGGTCAGGAGCACTACCGTCCCTGTCCTTGGGCACCAAGTCCTACTGGGGGCAAGTGAGCTGTGAAATGGATCCAAGGGAAGAAGAAACAGGCCAGGGATTAGCCAAATGCCCACGGCTGCCACCTCAGCAGCATGGTGGGGGCAAAGGGGACTGAGCCTCTGTGGGTGCAGGCGGCCTCTGGGCCCAGGCTTCCAAACTGGCCTCCCACTCCCCTCACTGGCAAGAAGCCCCAGTACGGCCTGGGATGGGGCAGGGCCGGGTGGGGCTCCCTGCCAAGCCTCTTAGGTGCTCTCAGCTCTCCGTACTTCACAACAGCAGCTAATAAGGATTTGCATTATCTCAGTGAAACCCCAGAACAACCCCATGATGTTGTCATACCCCTTTCACCGGCAAGAAATGAGGCAACTGAGACTTAGAGTAGATGATTTGCCCAAAGTGACATAATTAGCAAGTGGTGAAATCAGGAATCAAACTCAAACTTAGGATCCCCATGCTATACTGCAGCTCCTCATGTCGCAAATGTAATTATTATGCAACTATCTTTCAAGTGTGTCTCCCCACCTAGAGACCAGGGACTGTGACTGTCACATTCACCACATTCACCACCTCCAGCACTCAGCCTGGCACACGAGGGGAGGTTAATAAATATGTGTGGAATTAGATCATTTTGAGTGGGCGGGTGACCCCTGTGGGCCTTGGGGCACCTGCTTTGTCCTCGTCCTGTGTGGACCCCCATGGGAAGTGAACTCGATTTCCTAGAAGCGAAGGATGGGTCTGCCCTGGCTTTGCAGATTGGCCTCCAAGGTGCCCAGTCCTTGACAGCGTCCTGCTAGACCCGCCAGCACGGACTGGTGGCCCGCAGCCAGAATTGGTTCGCAGACGTGTTGTGTTCGGCCCATGCTGTGTTCTACATTTTCGAATTAGTTGACAATTAATTCTACTTGAAAATGTGGTTTCAGGCTTATCTGGAAAAAGCAGGAAGATCTGGCAGCGCTGCGCTCAGTCCCACCCAGACACAGTCAGCAGGCTCTGGGCGGCTGCTGCCCCCTTGAGGTGGGACACGCGCTCTGCAGCTCTCCGTTCCTCTGGCCTGCTCCTGTCCTTCGCCGGACAGCAGGCCCCAGCCGCAGGCCTAGAGTTGGTGGTCCCTCACGTAGATGACAGCAACAACATCAGTTGGTCAAACATTTTTTTTAGGTTAAAAGTCCAATCAGTACAAAAAGATGTATAACAAAAAGTGACTCATCTTCCTCTGATGTCCCCCAGCTCCCCTCCCCGCAGGCCACAGATCCCTGTGTGTCCCTTCACAGACGTGCTGCACTTCTATGAGCACAGTCACCAGACACCTCTTATGGGTCAGACAGCAGCTGGGCATCAGAGTCACATGGCACTTTTTCAAAATGTCAAGGGGCCAGCCCGGTGGCGCAGCAGTTAAGTGTGCACATTCTACTTCCTGGTGTCCGGGGTTCGCCAGCCCAGATCCCGGATGTGGACATGGCACCGCTTGGCAAGCCATGCTGGGCAGGCGTCCCACATAGAAAGTAGAGGAAGATGGGCACAGATGTTAGCTCAGGCAGGGTCAGTCTTCTTCAGCAAAAAATAGGAGGATTGGCAGCAGTTAGCTCAGGGCTAATCATCTTCAAAAAAAAAAAAAAGTTTTCGAGACTCAGGACCCTTGTCAGACCTCTGGAGGTAGAATTCCTAAAATTGGAGCCAGAGTGTCTACATTTTTTTAAGCCAGTGTTTTCTGTTGCTCAACCAGGCGGAGACCTCTGTACTCAAGATGCAACGTCCCAGACACAATTCCTGCTCCCCAGTCCCCTGAAGTCTGCCAGAGATGGGCCTGGAGCTCCAACTACCTGGGCCACTGCTTAGAGTTGTACAGACTGTACCCTGCGCAGGGGCACCCAGACAAGCCCTGAAATCTGGTCAGACCCTCGAACCAAGGCAGGTGACACCACCTCCAACCCCCAGAGGCGCTGGCACCACCTTCGAATTTACTATGTCAACTGTTCCATGTGAATGCAGGGAGACCTGTTCTGTGATGCAGCAGCGCAGGCGGGGGCCCTCAGTCTGGCTGCAGGCCCGGGATGACTTTCTGCAGGAGGTGATGCTTGGGCCAAGTTTTGTATAGAGTTGGAATCAAAGAAGGCGGGCCTCTACCTGTACGTACTTCTCTCTCCCAGGTCGCCCCACTCCAACCCCGACCCCACAGCTCTGTATGCTTATCAGGGGCCACTGGCGGGGACACTTTAATAACAATGTACATCCTGAAGGTCCTGGGAGACAGACTGGGATGGAAGGAGGGATCCAGCCGTAAGTCAGCGCAGCGCGCCTGGCCTGGGACATCTTGAGGTTAATTGACTTGGTGTCCAGAAGTACCTGCTTAGGGGAACAGGGATGCAGGAGCCTTGTTCCTTCTGGCAATCTGAGAGGTTCTGCAACGCCAGCGTCCACCTCTCAACAGCCTGAATCGATGCTATCAAAGAGGTGTCCTCAGACCACGGCCAATCCACAGACTGTTACCCATCTGCAATGAGCTAAGTACGGAAATGGAAAGTAAGCATTTAGAAACTTTTAAACAATCTAACAAGGTCGGTTAAAGTCGAGGCTAGTATTGCGCATCTTTTTTTAAATTTCATTTTATCTATTAAAATTTTTTATTATAAAATATACCATTTTAACTATTTTTAAGTGTATAATTCAGTGGCATTAAGTACATCCACAATGTTATATAACCATTACCGCTGTCTTGTATATTTCTTTCTTTCTTTTTTTTTTTTTGAGGAAGATTAGCCCTGAGCTAGCAGCCACCGCCAATCCTCCTCTATTTGCTTAGGAAGGCAGACCCTGAGCTAACATCCGTGCCCATCTTCCTCTACTTTATATGTGGGACGCCTGCCACAGCATGGCTTGACGTAGCACGTAGGTTCCGCACCCAGGATCAGAATCAGCAAACCCCGGGCTGCTGAAGCGGAATGTGCTAACTTAACCACTGTCCCACCGGCCTGGCCCTCGTATATTTCTTTAATTTTGCAAAAGTATAAGTTCTCAGCAGATTAGAAAAAAATTTTTAATGTCGTTTGAGAAGCACTGGCCTCAATGTTGACCTCTGGGTTCCCAAAGCCTCGAAGGCTTGGGGGAAATAGGCACCTGATCGAAGGGCTTGTACATTGTTTGGCTTCATTTCCCCAAACTGTTGAGATTTGCCCCAGAGAGTGGCATGGCTGAGGCCCAGCCTCCCTGGGCTGGAGGAGCGGACGGATGGGCACCAACCTGGAAGGGAGTGGAGGAGGCCTTGTGCTCCCCGGGCTGGGCAGAGGAGTGCTCTCTGGGGAAAGGCCTGCCCTGTGCCCTGGGCAAGGGGGCCCAATGAGATGCTGCAGGATGTTCTGGCAGCCTTTCCCCCACTCAGCCAGCGGGGGGAGGCGAGTTGGTTTAGACTTCCAAGAATGTCAGCTCCGACTGGAAGGGCCCTCAGTGACCCTGTTGTCTGCCCTCCTTGTTTAGAGGAAGAGCTTGAGGCTGGAGAGAAAGGACTTGCCCAAGGTTACAGCCAGTTAGTGGTGCTCCCAAATCTAGGCCTTTCAGTTCCCAGGCAGGAGCGGGCCAGAGCTGTCTGGAGTCACACAGGGTGGGATCAAGTTCTAGCTCTATTAGCGCCAAGGGGCCTTGGGCATCTGTACCCTCATCTGTCAAATGGGGATAATCCCTCACAGCTGGACGCGTACTGAGCCTGTGCTGGGTTTAAGGAGGGGCCTAGCCCAGGTTGGGGGATAGGCAGGACGAGTCAGTGCCCTGCCCCTCCCTGCCCCTTCCTGCCCAGTGTTCCTCCTGCCGACTGCTGGGGCTTCTCAGCCTGCCACGGCCCCTTGCTGCAGCTGAGGGGACAGAGGAAGACAGACCCTCTCCCTCCAGACTGAGAAGAACAGGGGGCTCATAACCCACCCCACCGGCCCCTCTGAGCCTCTCCCTCCCCAGCTGGCCAGCCCTCCAGGCCCGACCCCTCCGCTAACTCTCTGGGCGTCTTTGAGACATTTTTGTCCTTTCTGGGACTCAGAACATTTAGAAAATGAGGGAGTTGAATCAGAAGAACTCGAAAGTCCATTTTGAGGAGTGGGTGCTGAAGTTTGGATGCTTTAAATTTCTGTATCTTTTCTGGGAGAGTTAAACTCCCAGCATGTCAGACTGGGCCGCCTCGGGTTCCTGGCCACCTGCCTCCCTCTGTTCTTGCCTTTCTCCGTACTTTCTTGCTCCCTCCAGTCTCTCTTTTCTCTCTTATGGCTGAGGTGTTTTGAGCACTTACCATTTGCTATGCACTGTTTAAGCATTTTACATATTCCATCCTGTGGAATCCTTAAAACATCCTTGTGAAGTAAATACTATTCTTATCCCATTTTCCAGACAAGGAAACTGAGGTTCGGAGAGTTACGTCACTGACCCACAGCTGGTCAGTGGGAGCACCATAGGAGGCACTGACACCATTCCCCAGATGGGCAGTTCATTCTGGCCTGAATTCACCTAATTCAAAACGGCGGGTGCCTGTTCTCACCTCCTCCCTCCTGTTTTCCCCAAATGGGCTCTGACTCCCACCCCAGAGACGCCCCTGCTGGGCGCATCACCAGGGCCGTCAGGGAGGAGGGTTTGGCTGTTGGTGGGCAGAGGATCACTCCTCGGTTCCAGTTTCTGACTTGTATCTCAGGTATCAGGCCTCTACCTTCCACCTCCTTCCTCTCCTTTCTCTTCAGATGTCCAAGAGCTGGAAGGTCCCCTAAAGGATTACCCAGAACAGGCCTCTGCATTCAATCACTTATTCATTCACTGAACAAGTACATTTCGAGTCCTCCTACCTGCCAGGCAGTGTTAGGCCCTGGGGAGACAGCTATGTACAGGGCAGACAAGCTCCCTGTCCTCAAGAGCTTACATTCTGGTGGAGGAGACAGACAATAACAAAAGATGATGATGAGTGCAATGGAGAACATGAAAGAGGTGCTGTGACACACAGTGACCGCAGCAGGGGCGAGGTCCTCTACAGAGTAGGTGGGCAGGCGGCAGTGCACTCCTGGCAGAGAGAACAGCTAGTGCAAAGACCCAAAGGCAGGAACCAGCAGGTGTGAGGAAGGAGCACAAAGCCCTGCATGGCTGGAGAGGATGAGCAAGGGGCCCAGGGCAAGGGGGCTGGGCAGCGCCAGCCATGCAGACCTTGGGCCAGGACGAGGGGTCGCATTCTGTTCTGTGTGTGATGTGAAGCCTCTGGGGACTTTAAGCAGGGGGTGATTATGTTTGTAAAGGACTCTTGGGCCACTGCGAGGAGAGTGGATGTAAGGGGAGCCAGGCGTGCGGGAGGGAGAAATGAGGGTGGCTTGGACTAGGGGGGGGTCAATGCGATAGAGAGACAAGGTCAGATTCAGAGTCTATCACAGTGGAGCCAACAGGATGCTGATGGATGAGATGTGGGCCGGGGCGGGGTGGGGGGGTGAGGGATGCCCCCTGGGGTTTTTCGCCTGGGCAGCTGAGTGAATGGAGGTGTCATCTACTCAAATGGAAAAGCCTGGAGAAGGAACCCGGATGGAAAGAAGCAATGTTTCCACTTAACCTTCATGGCAGACCCTGCTAGCTGGCTTCCCAGTATCTATTCTCTCTCCTTCTTTTTCATAATAGAAGGCCGAAAGGTTTTTTTTTTTTCCTTCAAGCATTGACCTGTCTGTCCCCTCCTTCTGCCTTTTGCCCTTTTCCCATCCTCCTTTCTCCGGCCTGGAATGGAGACAGGATACTAGAGATACAGCAGCCATCTTGTGACAACTAGGGTAGAGGCCACTGGATAAGATAGCTGGAGCGGGGAGATAGATGGCGCCTGAGCCCTTGATACTATCACTGAGCTGGCATAGCAGTCTTTGACTGCCTTTCCCCCGGGTTCTTGTTGTGGGAGGCAAATTAATCCTTTTATTTGTTTAAGCCACTGTTTTGTGGCTTTTCATTGCTTGCTGCGGAATGCAGTTGTTGCTAACAGAGTCATGTTGAGTTTGAGATTTTGGAAGAGAAACCAGAATTCAGTCATTCATTCAAGAAATATGTATTGAGGACCTACTATGCGCCAGGCACTGCTGAGAATTCAGCAGTGGATCAAACAGGTAAAAATGCCTGCCCTTGAGGAGTTTATACTCTGGAGTAACCTAGAAGCCGGACCTGACTTCTGGGCTATGCATTCTCATTTGATCCAAAGGTGGTAAGATTTGAACTATAAAGAGGGGACAGGGGTAAAATGTGGCCTGTCTATTCTCACAGGCTTCCTCATCCACCCATTATGTTAGCAAATTGAAAATCAACATATTGGGGTCCACCCCGGTGGCGCAGTGGTTAAGTGCACACGTTCTACTTCAGCGACCCGGGGTTCGCCGGTTTGGATCCCAGGTGTGGACATGCCATCACTTGGCACGCCATGCTGTGGTAGGCGTCCCACACATGGAGTAGAGGAAGCTGGGCACGGATGCTAGCTCAGGGCCAGTCTTCTTCAGCAAAAAGAGGAGGGTTGGTGGCAGATGTTAGCTCAGGGCTAATCTTCCCCAAAAACAAATTAAAAAATAAATTTAAAAAAATCAACATACTTCTCTGGTGTTTTCTATAAGCCAAACACTAGGCTGCATTCTCTCTCTGTGAGGGAGGTGTTATTATTACCAAGCCCATTTTGCAGGAAGGTAAGCAAGCCGCCTCTGTCACACAACTAAGTGGCTGTGCTGAGATTTGAACCCGGGGCTTTCTGACTCCAGAAACTCCACTGCACTCACTGACCCCCTGGGCCACCTCTTGGCCCCCTTTTCCTGCAATCCTTTTGATCGCTGTTTGACAAACCATTTCCTGCTTCCCCTTTCTCCTTGCTTTGGACAGGTACTATGTCTCTTATTCATCTGTATATTCCGGGCACCTAACAAGGGCCTGGCACCCTTCATCCATTCATCCCACTTTTCAAAAAATGTTCTCTGTGCCAATTGCTAGGAATACAGGACAAGTCACAGAACAGCACACCCAGCCTAGGAGGGGGACAGGCAATTAACAGGCGTCACAGTGTGGTGGGTGCTGGTAGGTATCACAGGGGCCAAGAGAAGCACAGAAAAGGGCAACCAAGTCAGACTGAGGTGGTGGGGACCAGTCAACCAGTCGTGGAGGAGTCAGCATCTGAGCTGAGTCTCAAAGGAGAAACAGGAGTAGAGCAGGTGAAAAAGCAGCCGTGGGTGTTTCAGGTGGAGGGAGCAGCACGTGGAGGAACGAGAGAGGCAAGACGGCAGCCTGTGGGAGCGACTGGACTATGACATGGGGGGAGTAGGGAGGCATGAGGCTGGGGGAGGATCTCAAGGCCCTCGGCCAGGGCTAGCAGTTTGGACTTGATTTGGTAGGCACTGGGGAGCCGCCAATGGGCGCTGAGCAGTGTGGACCCTGGTCAGATTTGCCTGGGCATTCTACAAATACTTGATGGAATGAATGAATGAAAGAAGAAATGGTAACTATGGGGTCCCATGCATGTGTCCTGCGGAGAGGAGGGGGCGGTTAATGATCTGGCAGTGGAAGGACAAGGCAGGCAGACTCCCGGACACGAGCCAACCACTTCCCTCAGCTCCTCCTCCCTGGGCCTGTGACTCCCCTGCCTGGACCACTAGTCACTTGCTGGGATCTTTACGGGAGCCTCTGCACTAGTCCCCCTCTTTCTGCCCTGGCCCCTACAGTGTGTTCTCTAACACAGTCCCGGTGACCCTCTGAAGTCGGGTTCTCCACCCCAGCGCTCTGCCCAACCCCTTTGCCACCTCAGCTACATCAAAATGGAAGAAGAAATTGCTGCTCTCGGCGTTTACAATGGCTCTGGCATGTGCGAAGTTGGCTTTAGCGGAATGATGCCCCCAGAGCATCATGGGAAATGTGGGACAGGACAGATACATGGGTGATGAGCTCAGAGCAAGAGCGACGTTCTGAGCCTGAAGCGCCTCATTGAACTGGGCTGACATGGAGAAAGACCTGGCATCACACCCTCTACCCCCAGCTTCCTGTTGCCCCAAGGAACACCCTCTTCTCTTTACCAAAGTTCCACTGACCCCCAAGAGCAATAGGGAGAGGACGGCCCAGCTCAACACCCTCCAGGCGTGCTGCTGCCCGGGTCGGGCCCTCCTCCAGGTGGTTGTGGACTCTGGAGTAGTGTTGCCCTCACAGTGCCTATCAGTGAGGGTGACACCCTGCCCTCAGTGAGGGTGACACCCTCCCCTACGCTGGCCTCTGGACTTGACTGACCGTGACTTGGGAGATGACCTCCTGGAGGAGAGCCTGACGGAAAGAGGTTACAGCCTCGCTACCACAGCTGAGAGGGACTGGTGTGTGACGCGGAGGGAAAGCTCTGCTGCATCACCCTGGACCTGGAGCAGGAGATGGCCCCCGCTGTGTCCTCCGCTTCCTCCCCGGAGAAGGGCTGTGAGCTTCTGATGGTCAGGAGGTCGTCCTTGGCCATGAGAGGTCCAGATGTCCAGAGCGTCTCCTCCAGCCCTCGTTCCTGGGCTTGGCGTCCTGTGACATTCATGAAACCACTTTTAACTCGGTTCTGAAGTGTGCTATTGACCTCTGAAAGGATCTGTGTGCCCACACAGCATTGCAGGGGGGCCAACAGAACGCAGGGAGAAATCACGGCCAATGAAGAGAGTTTCTCCTTAGGCACTAAAAATCCGGAGCGGTGGCTTCCTTGCAGGCTGCTCTCTCCGCCTTCCAGCAGATGTGGATCAGCAAGCAGCAGGGGGACGGGTCAGGCCCTCTGACTGTCCGCTACAAATGCCTCCAATGATGCAACTGCAGAATGTCTGTTGCATGAGTTCATTCACAAGTATAACTTTATCCTGGCAAAATATATACGCTTACGCTGGCCTCCTGAAACTGGAGCAGCTTTTGAGAAGAAATCTGCCCAATACTGAAATGAACACCATCCTCGGGTTGTAAAATAAGTAAGTAAATAAATAAATAAAATGTAGTCAGATCCTCTCCCCTCTCTGCTCAGAAATGTCCTGTGGACTCCCCACGGCACTAAGCCTAAAATCCAAAGTCCTTACCCTGGGAAGGCGCTGCAGGAAACTCTCTGATCTCATCACCTTCTCCTCTGCCCGCTGCGTCCTCAACATGACAGCCATGGCCCTGCTTCAGGACTTTTGTACTTGCTGTTCCCCCTGACAAGCACACAAACGTCACCTCGCCCGCAGCAAGGCCTTCCCTGATCACCCTCTCTAAAACCCACCTGCCTGCCCCAGCATCACGCCCTTTTCCTTACGACGCCTCAGTTTATCTGCAGTACTCATGTGTGTTCTCTTCCCCCCTTTAGGAGAGATGCTTCCGGAGGCCGGAGACTGAGCCTGTCCTGTTCTGTCCTGCGTCCCTGGCACCTGGAATAGGGCCCAGCACACAGTAGGTGAGGTGCCCCATAAATACTTCTTGAAGGAGGACGCCTGGCCCCCTGATGAACCCTGTGTGGCCTGTAACCAGGAGTCACCCTCCACCCCAATGCCACGATCTCTGTCTGCAGCTCCACTGTGTCTCCCACTAGTTGTCAGGGGGAGAGCGGAAATTTCCACTTGAAGCTGGAAGGATAGCCACATTCCCTGGGCTGGACTAGAGGGCCTAAGAGGAAATTTCCATGACCCGTGTCTGGCAGCATGATGGAGTGGCCGGGGAGCCAGGGAGGGGCGAGGGGTGCTCGTGAGCCTCTGTGCCTGCCCCCTGCCCAGACTGGAGTGCAGGGTCTGTTTGCAGATCTGCAGATCGGAAACTCCATGCGGGCTTATCTCACACTAGGAGGTCCAGCCTGGGGTGTCCTCCAACCCTGGAGCCGGAAGGATCTTTAGCCATCATCAAATTCAATCCTCTCCTTTTCCAGATGGAGAAACTGAGGCCCAGAGAGGGGAAGCGATGTGTCTCAGGTCACAGAAAAAGCTAGCGACAGACAATGGACTCAAACCCACGGCACCGTCTGGGCTTTTGCCTCTCTTCTCGTCCCGTCCTTCTGTCCCGCCCACCCTTCCCTCCCACGGGCCTGCAGCCAATCTTTCCCAAGTGCCACTTTGGGCCAGCCTGGTGCCCTGGGCCCTGGGCTTCCTGCCCTGGAAGCTCAGGCTGCCTGAGGCTATGTCATTGCCACTTCCTCCTGTCAGACCTCCAGAGCTGCCTGCCCCTCCTCCCCACACCCTGTCCCGGCCACAGACTCTGCTACTCGTTTAAAAATCCTGATGCCCAGGTTGCTCCCCAGACCAATGAGATCAGAATGTCTGGCAGGGGCGGTGGGGGGGGGGGGGGGGGTGGTCCAGGCATCAGGGTTTTTTTTTTAAGATGTCTGGGTGATTCCATTTGTAGCAAAGTTTCGAAACCTCTGTTTTAGCCTTGATAAATGGCACCTCCACCTCCTGTTCCTTGGCCCCTAGGCTGCAGATATTCTTTCTCGGGATCTACTTTCTGGATGCCTGGGCCTGGGCCCCAGGACAGTTCTCAGCTGGGCAATCCCAACTCCTTCCTGCTCCTGCCCTTTGCCCAACAGGTCTCCGGTCTGCCGAGACTGCCTGTTCTGATCTGCCTCACCACTGCCAGGAACTCACTAAATATTTGTTGTTAATGATGTTGATAAATATTTGCTGTTAATGACCTCAGTCTGACCAAGAGGATCCTTGATGTAGAAGAAAGAAAAGGGCTTTTTTTTGGTGAGGAAGATTGGCCCTGAGCTAACATCTGTTGCCTATCTTCCTTTTTTTTCGTTCCTCTCCAAAGCCCCGGTACATAGTTGTGTATCCTAGTTGTAAGTCATTCCAGGTCTTCTATGTGGGACGCTGCCACAGCATGGCTTGATGAGTGATGCGTATGTCCGCGCCCAGGACCTGAACTGGGGAAGCCCAGGCTGCGGAAGCAGAGCACATGAACTTAACCTTTTGGCCGTGGGGCGGGCCCCAAGAAAAGGGCTTTGAGGTGAGGCAAACTTGGACTCTAGTACCAGCCAGTTCTGCTTTCTGTGTCTGGGTCTCAGTTTACTCAGCTGTGAAGGGAGGTGGAGCAGAGGGAAAAATGCCTACCTTGTAGTTTGTTATCAGGATCAAAGATACTATCTAATATTTGTACAGGGCCAGCAGCTTGTGACCGGTTCCTCTGGCAACAGGCTGCTCTTGCCCAGGTGGTGGGGAATGGCGACTGTTTCCATGGGGAGGAAGTAAAACCTCAGGAAGGAAGGTGGCTGTGAGCCTTCCGAAAAGGACCCTGCCCAAGGGGGCTTCCTCCCAGGGCAGGACAACTGCAGCAGAGAGGTGAAAGGAGGGTGCGGAAGTGGAGGGGTGGGGGTCATATGGGACTGGCTAGAGAGTGCCACCACCTTGCCTGGGAGTGCCACGTGCAGTCCCTGCTGGGGAGTTCTCTTGGGAACCCACAAAAGTGCCCCAAGAGGACAGAATCAGCATTTGGGTACCTGCTGTGCCCAGAGGCACCGATGCCCCGTTGCAACCACACCAGACAAAGAACACATTTGCTACCTCTATCTCATCCTCTGAGCTATCAGGAAGGAGAAACTTTAGACTGAAAAGGACACGAAAATTTTGATCGCAAACCAGACCATACTTTTTAAGAGACCTAGAAAGTGAGACTGTGCTTGTCCACCTGAGAGGGAAAAGCTACAGGAGCATCTCAAGCAGGAGCAAGAGTCTCCAGAGAAGTTAAAGGGGCTCTGGCTGGAAGGAGTCCTGGGGCCACCTGTGCCACGCCGAATCGGCTCGGTCCATGACTGGTTCCCCTGGGACTTGTCTTATGAAGCCAGTCTGGGCTAGACATTGATGGGACTGCTGCCAAACGCCAAACGCTGTGTGGCCTTAGCAGGCCCTTTATTTCTCTGAGCCTCAGTTTCTCTAGCTGTGAAATGCCTCTGTTTTCAAAGAGCCTTGCCTGACTGTGCCAGTCTGTAGAAAGATCTGAGATCTCTCAGTTCCAAGCAGGAAAATTAAATGTGTCCTGAGCCCAGAGTCTGAAGCAAACTCTGGAGGACCTCAGGAAGCCAGGCAGGCGAATCTGAAATCAAGCGGCAAGCTGAAAAATGATCTCCTCTGTATAGTGAGGAAATAAAAATGATATTAAATTTGCTGTTTAAAAGATGTTGACTGCAATGTTATTTTTAACAGTTTTATTGAGACATAATTTATATACCATAAAATTTACCTCTTTGAAGTGTGTAATTCAATGACTCAGTGAGTTTACAGAGTTGTGCAACCATCACCACAATCTAATTTTAGAATTAGATTCTGACTCGGATGATTCAATCATCCCAGAGAGATGTCTCAGGCCTATTCCCACCCCCAGCTCTGGCAACCACTAATCTGTTTTCTGTTCTTACAGATTTGCCTTTTCTGGACATTTCAGATCAATGCAATTGTGCAGCACGCGTGTCTTGCACCTGGCTTCTTTCCCTCAACACCATGTTTCTGAGGCTCTTCTATGTTGCAGCGTGTGTCAGTACCTTGTTCTTTTTTATGGCCAAACCATATGATATTGCATGGATACACGGTACCACATGTTACTTACCTTTTCATCATTGGTAAGACGTTTGGGCTGTTTCACTTTTGGGGCCGTTATGGATAATGCTCCTTGGAACATTGTATATAAGTCTTGGGTGGACACACTTTTCAACTTTCTTGGGTAGATTCACAGGAGTGGAATTGCTGGGTGATACGAAAAGTCTATGTTTGATTCTTTGAGGAACTGCCAAATTGTTTTCCACAGTGGCTGCACCATTTTTACATTCCCAGAGGCAATGTATGAGCGTTCCAGTTACTTCACATCCCTGACACTTGTGATTTCTTTCCTTTTTTTCTTTTGGAAGATTGGCCCTGGGCTAACATCTGTTGCCAATCTTCCTCTTTTTTTTTTTTCTCCTGAACGCCCCCCAGTACATAGCTGTATCTCCTAGTTGAAGGTCCTTCTAGCTCCTCTATGCGGGATGCCACCTCAGCATGGCTGGATGAGCGGTGCTAGGTCCGCACCTGGGATCTGAACCGGTAACCCCAGGCCACCAAAGCAGAGCGTGCGAACCTAACTGCTCCGCCATGGGGCCGGCCCCTATTTCTTTTCTTTTTAATTATAGCCATCCTAGTGGGTGTAAAGTGGTAACTTACTGTGGTTTTGAGTTGCATTCCTACAATGACTAAGGATCCTGACCGTCTTCTCATGTGCTTGTTGGCCATTCATACATCCTCTTTGGTGAAATATCTATTCAAATTCATTGCCCATTTTAAAGTTTAATTATTTATCTTTTTATTGAATTGTGAGAGTTCTTTACATATCCTAGATACAAGTCCTTTAGTAGATATGTGATATTTGCAAATGTTTTCTTTCAGTTTGACTTATCATTTTTTTTAGTTAATTTATCATAAATGTAAGCGTTTATTTCTGGGTAAATAAAGGGTTATAAGGGTTTATTTCTGGGTTAGTACAGAGTTCTCCTTTTTCAGTGTTCTCCTTTTTCAGAATCGTTTTGCCTATTTTGGGTCCTTTGCATTTTCTTATAAATTTTAGGGTCAGCTTGTCAATTTCTGCAAAAAACACCTCCTGGGAGTTTGTTAGGGATCGAATTGAATATATAGATCAATTTGGAGAGAACTGCTCCTTTAACATTCTGGAGTCTTCCAATCCACGAAGATAAACTCTCTCTCCATATATTTACACCTTTTAAAATTGCTTTCAGCAATATTTTGTAGACCTCCTTGTACAAGTCTTGCACTATTTTTATTCCTCAATATTTACTTCTCTTTGATGTGATTGTATGCAATGTTATTTTATTTATTTATTTTTTACTAGGGTATAATTGACATATAACATTACCTTAGTTTCAGGTGTGCAACATAATAATTTGATATTTGCGTATATTGTAAAACGTTCACCATGACAAGTCTAGCTAACATTTGTCACCGTAAGTAGTTGAAATGGTTTTTTTTTGATGAGAACTTTTAAGATTTACTCTCTTAGTAACTTTCAAATATGCCATACAGTATTATTAACTATAGTCACCATGCCATACATTACAGCCCCAGGACTTATTTATGTTATAACTGGAAGTTTGTGCCTTTTGACTCCTTTCAGCCATTTTACCCACCCCCCACTCTTTCCCTCTGACAACCACAGTCTGTTCTCTGTATGCGTGAGCTCAGTCTTTTTGTTTTGTTTTTGTTTTTTGTTGTTTTTTTTTTGAGGAAGATTAACCCTGAGCTAACACCTGCTGTCAATCCTCCTCTTTTTTTTTTTTTTTTTTTGCTGAGGAAGACTGGCCCTGAGCTAACATCCATGCCCATCTCCCTCCACTTTATTTGAGGGCTGCCTACCACAGCATGACTTGCCAAGCGGTGCCATGTCTGCACCCGGGATCTGAACCAGTGAACCCCGGGCCACCAAAGTGGGACATGTGCACTTAACAGCTATGCCACCAGGCTGGCCCTGTTTTGTTTTGTTTTAAATTCCATATATAAGTGAAATCATACCATATTTATCTTTCTCTATCTGACTTATTTCACTTAGTATAATCCCCTCAAGTTCTATCCATTGTTGTTGCAAATGAAAAGATTTCGTTCTTTTTTTGTGGCTGAATAATATTCTACTGTATGTAAATACACCACATTTTCTTTGTCCATTCATCCATCAATAAACACTTAGGTTGTTTCCATGTGCAATGTTATTTTAATACTGAAAGAAAAAGAGAAAGAAAGAAAAATAAAAGTATCCTGAATACGCAGCATTTGAGAAATCATTGAGCAAATTATGGTCTGTTCTATTGATGGGACATTTTGGAACTATTAAAAGTGATTGTTATGTGTTTCCCCAGAAAGAGCACTCTGATCATGTTGGACCACAGAGAAGACTGAGGGAAGGGACAATACCTAATTCATCTCCCTTTTCCCAGGACCGAGCAGAGAGCCAGGCACAGACTAGATGCTCCGTGTGGTAGCCACTAGTGCTGGCCACCAAATATTTCTTTCTTCTCCTGTTGCACTTCCTTGCTCCTTCAAGTTAGTTGTGGCCAAGTGACTTGCTTTCATCAACAAAATGTGAATGGATGTGATATGCGTCACTCCTGAGCAGAAACTTTAAAAGTCAGTGAGCAACTTAACCATACTCTTAATCTTGGAGGAGGTGGCTGGCTGCACCATCACACTGGACCCTGCAGTGAGAATGACAAGGACATGCCACTCTATAGCCAATTGACATGTAGAGTGAGCAAGAACTACAGGCTGATTTAAGCTGCTTAGATATTGGCATCGTTTGTTACTGCAGCATAACCTAACTCATCCTGACTATTATGTGGATAAATGTTTGGTGAAAAAAATGAATGGAACTAAAGAGCAGAACATTAAATTCTCTGTCTTTTCTGATTAAAACTATGAAAAACAATGTCGGAATATGGGCTGTAAACTTAAGGAAATGAGGAAATTAAAGCCAGCTAGATTGTTAGAGGTGGGGATTATGGTGAATTCTTTGTCTTGTAAATGTGTCTTTTGGGTTCCTGGACCCAATTCCAACATGTGTGTTTCTAGGCCGGGGGAGACCTTCCACACCACATCAAGCAATTCTTAGACACCAGCAGGAAGTCTGAGAATTCAGCTCAATTCTGACACTATCTACCCAGAGATAGCATCAGATTCCACAGGTTAAACGCTCGGTCCCACAATACTGCCACCCCCTTCAGACACAGGTCATAAGCCCAGGTCATCTCCTGTATTTCTGACCAAGCAGCTATGATCGGAGGTTCAGTTAACTTGCTAGAACAGCTCACAGAACTTTTTGAAGGATATGATAAAGCATACAAACAGCCAGATGAAGAGATACGTAGGGCAATGTTGGGAGGGTCCCGAGCCCAGGAGCTGCTGTCCCTGTGGAGTTGGAGTGTGTCACCCTCCTGGTATGTGGGTGTGTTCATCCACCTGGAAGCTCTCCAGACCCCATGCTATTGGGATTTTCTGGAGGCCTCCTCATGTAGGCATGATCAATTATTAACTCCATTTCCAGCCTCACTTCTCTCTCTGGAGAAATGGAGGGGGAAGCGGGGGGTGCGTGGAGCTGAAAATTCCTAGCTTCTAATCATGGTTTGGTCTTTCTGGTGACCAGCCCACCCCGCCCCAGGAGTCATCAGGATCCCACTCAGAGTTGCCTCAATAGGACAAAAGATGCTCCTAGTACTCTTATCACTTAGGAAATTACAAGGGATTTAGGAACCCTGTGTCAGGAATGGGATCAAAGACAAATATCAGAACAAGAGACGCTCTTAGTGTTGTTATCACTTAAGAAATTGCAAAGATTTCAGGAGCTCTGTGCCAGAAGCAGTTAGAGACCAAATACATATTTCTTATAATAAATTGCAATATCACAGTGTGTTTTAATGGATATTCAGCCTCGCTCATAGTAGGAGACATTCGAAGTAAAAGAAAACTGAGATTCCATTTTCACCTAGCAGATTGGCAAAGATCAAAAGATTTGATACCACACGCAGTCGTGGAGGGAAATACTTTTACGCATTGCTTGAGAAGGTATGAATCAGCCCAACACGAAGAAGCACAATTTAGTAGTATCTATCAAAATCCCGTTTGACTCGACAATTCTATTTGTATGATTTCATCTTACAAATATTCTTACACTCAGGCAAAATGATGCAGGCAAAAGAAAGGTCATTCATTGCAGCATTGTTTATAAGCAAAAGACTGGAAACAATTTAAATGTCCACAAATAGGAGGTCAGTTAAGCAAATTATGATCCATACATACAGTGGAAACTATTCAGCCATAAATAGGCAGGAAGAGGCCTTTTATGTGCAGACAAGCAATGATCTCCAAGAACAGCTAAGTAGAAAAGGAAGGTATCGAACACCCACTGGTATGCTACTTTGTGTAAATAAACCGGGGCGTACACAAGCTTGTGGAGCCAGCATGTTGAGCAAGGCGGGACTTGTGGCTCTGTCGTACTAAAGAAAACAGCTTTGTCTCTTCCCCCCACTGCCTGTTACACCCTAAGTGGGCTTGGTCTTCTTGTCCCTTGGTTGAAACCGAGAGCGGGTCCCTTGACTTCACCAGACACTCTTAGATTTAAAAAAAAAGTTTCCAATCACTGGAACTCCAGAAATGGTTTCGGTGGGGCTGGCCCGGTGGCGCAGTGGTTAAGTGCGCATGTTCCGCTTCAGCAGCCCCGGGTTCGCTGGTTCAGATCCCAGGTGCGGATATGGCACTGCTTGGCAAGTCATGCTGGAGATGTCCCACATATAGAGTGGAGGAAGATGGGCAAGGATGTTAGCTCAGGGCCAGTCTTCCTCAGCAAAAAGAGGATTGACAGCAGATGTTAGCTCAGGGCTAATCTTCCTCACAAAAAAAAAAAAAGAAAAGAAAAGAAAAGAAAAGAAATGGTTTCACTAACTTGAGGGAGTAAGAGTCACAGCTTCAGAGACTTCCTCTCCCTTAGCCCAGGCCTGCTCCACCGTGAAGATGTCTTCTTTCCCTCTCTCTTCCCTCCCTCCTTCCTTCCCTCCATCCTTTTCTCCCCTCCCTTTCATGAATTCTGTTGAGCACCTGTGACGTGTCAGAACTCTTCCAGTCCTGGGCACACAGCAGTGACTAGACAGGACTGACGACCTCTGGGAGCTTACATTCTGGCAGGAAGAATCAGACAGCGTGTCAGGGGTGCTGAGGGCCCTGAAGGAAAACGAGGCTGGGAAGGGTAATTCGAGGGGCCTGGTAGGGTGTCGGGGTGGGTGAAGGTCAGGTACCAGTTTACATAGGTATCAGGGAAAGCCTCTCCGATAAGGTGACATTTAAACAGAGATCCGAAGGAAGGGGGGCGGCCAGACATTCAGCTGATCGGAGCCAGGCCCAGCGTGATGGCCGTGGGAGGTGTGCAGTCACACTGGGCCCTGTGCTCGGAAAGGTCCCACCCTTGGTTTAATGTTCTGCTGTCACTATCCTGAAATTCTTAATTTTTGAACAAAGGCCTGCATTTTCGTTTTGTACAGGGCCCCAGAAACTGTGCCGACGGTCCTCTCTGGGGCAAAGTGAGCTCCACACAGAAGGAGCATCAAGTGTAAAGGGCAAGAGGTCGGAACATGCTGGCAGCTTGGAGTCTGGACAGGGAAAAGAACACGTGGTCAGCTTCTTCTCTCTTTCTGCCCTTTGAGCCTCTGCCCCCCACCCCCCTCCACCCCCAGCCTGGAGGAAACGTTACAGGGTCAGGAAAGGTCTGACTTAAGCAACCTACTCTCTTGAGCTAGAGTTCATGCTTTCCAGGCTTGGCAGGGGCTTCAAGATAATTCTTTTTCTTGTGGGGGTGGGGAGTGCTTTCCTGGAAGTCTTGGTCTGCTTTCCGCCCAGATCAGAGCCTGAGACAGAGATAGGAGCAAGGAGTTTGTTTGGGAGGTGACCCCAGGAAGCAGAAGGGAGGGCGTGGGGAGAGTGAGACAAGGAAGGAGGCAGAGCAGGGAGGAGGAGGTGTCGGGCAGACGCTGCTGTAGGCGAGGGAGCCTGGCCTCCGGGAAGCCTGCCCCGCAGGCAGAGTGCCTCCCAGAGCCGGCTGCTTCTGGGCAGGAGCCTGTGGCTTTCTCCAACGGCTTCCACGCACCATTGGGTGAGGGCTGTTTCCAGTGTGTCGCCTACCTGTACTTCTTGCACCTAAGCTAGCGGGCTGTGCTACAGCTTCCGAGGGAGCTCAGAGGCCAGAAAGTGGAAGAGGCCTGGTGGGCACTCGGGATGGGGCTGGGGTCAGTGCTGGCCACCCCTACTGAGGCTGAAATCTGGGGTGGGCGAAGAAGGTGTGACTTGGCTCCCTCTTGCGTTTGCCACACTGGGGACAGTCACTGCGGGGCCTCCCATCGGCAGATCCTTTGCCGAGAGCAAAGCATCTCTATGAGCCAGTTGCTTAGGACGCCCATCCTAATCCTAGGACATCCCAGGACACCTCCAGCCTCTTCTGCTGAGGCCTCGTGGCCCCTTTAGGAGACCTTCCTGGGTTGAGTCCACTGCTGCTGACTCCGGCTGACTCTCCCCTGTGGCCCAATTCTGGCCTAGGGGCAGCATGCACCTGTGGCCTGCTCACCTGAGAAGGCAGCCAGCTCTTTGGGATTCTCAGGCAAGAGTCAGATACCAGGCCACGGAGTCCCAGGGGACACCTGCCACGCCTCTGACCGGGCTCCTTGAAGGCCCCTCACTAGGCTTGCAGAGAGGAAAGCTACCCCATCCCACCCAGCTCTCTCCAAAGCAAACCCTGTCTCCTCTCTAACTCCAGTCTCCGCAGTGCCCCCAGGAGAAAGCCCTCCCTTGGCGGGCTCTCCACATTCCAGCCTCTCCCTACCTTTCTAATGTTATCTGCTGCCAACGGGTCTCCTACACTCCGGCCCCAGAACATGATGGTTTATTCCCCAAACTTACCCCACCTCTCACACCTCTGCATCTTTGCACATGCTGTTCCCTCTGCCTGGAAAGTTCTTTCCCCTCCTCATGGCTTGGTGAATTCCTCATTCTGTAGGACTCACCCCACGTGGCCTTGAGGCAGGGAGTCTCTGTAGGAACTCAGTCCCTTCTGCACTGTGCCCCCGCTGAACCATGCACGGTCGAGATTGTGGTCTTGAGTGCAACAACCTGGGTTTGCACCCTGGCTTTGCTATGTGTATGAGCTAGGAATTGCTTCAATAATGCTGCGTAACAGGCTACCTCACAATTTGGGGGCTTACAGCAAGCCTTTATTTTTCTCACTTATTGGCATAGGGAGAGAGTAAAGAATTGAGATAAATAGTTGGTTATTTATTGCACAGTTACTAGATGCCAGGTGCGTGAGCATACATGTATTCTTTCATTTACTCCTCATGCCAACCCTGTATGGTGAGCATTTTTAACCAGTTTTAGAGTTGAGGAGATAAATAAATGTCCAGAGAGGTTACAGAACTTGCCCTGGGTAACACAGCTGGTGAGCAACAGAGCTAAGACGTGAACCCAGGCAGAATACAGCCACGTGCCGCACTGCTTTGCTGCCTCCAATGAATAGATGGTCTTGTTTTGGCGAAAGGACAAGAAGGGGTTCAGGACAGCTCAGGCACCACACACTGGTCCTTTCTCTTACTTTGGTCCACTGAAACCCTTCCTGATGGTCTCCCGGCTCACAGCCTGACCTCTGGAGCCTTTTGACTCCTTTCAGGGACTTGACTTAGGCCTTCCCAGGAATCCAGCCTCCCTGGAGACCCTGTGCTTCTAGAGCCGAGCCTGGCACCTGGGAGGGCAGCTGCATGATGCACAGGTTCCCAGATAGGTCTCCCTTCCAAGGTTCTGGACTCAAAGGAGTACAGGGCTCTGCGATCCTGGAGCAGTAGGGTCATCAGGCCTTACCCAGCTGGCCTGAGTTGGAGGAGGGCAGGGAAGGGAGGTGTCCTCAGCTGCCCCCTGGGGCTGCTCTCATGATGCCTGGGCTGGGAAAAGGACCCAGAGCAGCGCAGGGCAGGGAAGGAAGTGTCCAGGCTCCCCAGCTTCACTCTTTGAGAACAGTACTGGGTAGCAGGTGAGAGCCAGGCTTTCATCTGGGCCTGCTACCAACTGAGTGGCCCTGGGCAAGTAGCATTCTCCCAAGCCTGTTACCTCATCCACAAACTGAGATCATGACAAAACCCCATCATGGGCCTACAGTGCACAAAGGGGCTTTGCATGAGCCTGGCACATGGCAACTGGTTCATCAGTGACCCCTATTCTTATTTTCATTATTTTTGTCATTCAGCTGTCAACTATCCACGGTCAAGTTTCATGGTTAAGTGACTTTTCTCCCCCAAGCATACCTCCAGGTCCACTTCCCAGAGCCTGAATACACCCAGAGCTATATGACCTGGTACACATCCTTTCTCCCCTCTCGGCCTCAGTTTTTCTATCCATAAAATGCAGGGCAACACACCACCTGGCAGGAATGCATGAGGCCAAATGAGATAATATAACAGTCCTGAGTCCCCTTTCTGAGCCTCAGCTCACCAATTTGTAAAATGGGTTAATAGGGTTGTCTAGATCAAAGGCGATAATCATGACAACAGTGTAGCACATGGCTCTGCGCACAGCAAGAGTTTTATAAGCTATGGCTTTAAAAACAAGACAAGGTGTTCCAAAAATGGAAGCTGAAGCCAAATCACCTTACAAGTTTTTATTCACTATGATAGACTATACCCCATCACGTAGAACATAATCTCCATAATGTCCTTCCTTGTTTTCATTTCCTATACCCTATCTCTTCTAAATGATTGGATTTTCTGTGTCACTTTTCCTATCCATGTGGGTAAGGGAGATTTAACTAATTTTTAAGGGTTTGTCTGAACCCGTTGAAGCTAAGACCTATTTCATCCTATTACATTATGATTATATGCATTTGGTTATAATAAAGAAAAATATGTTCCTCTAGTATCTTGCAGCTGACAAAGAACCTTCATACCAAACGTTTTATTTAATCCTCCGAACAATGCTGACAGGTTGGTATTATGCTTATCTGCATTTTACAGGTAATAAAACCGAGGCCCAGAGAGAACAAGGAGGCTTGCCCAAGGTCACAGGGTGAGTTAGAGATAGTGCCAGGACTTGGATCCTGCCATCACGGCCACAACTGTCTCTCTGAATGGACTCAAAGCTCCCTGAGGGCAGAGCAGGGTCCTTCCCCCACAGTCTCCTCTCAGCTCTTCATCCATCAGGCTGCATACTCCCAAGACAGGGGAGGGGTGTCTCCCCATGCCGCCTGGGCCAGGTCTTAGCACACCAGAGGAGAGGACAACCCCTGCTTTTGTTGGTTCAGTATGTACTGGGGGTCTACTATGTGCGGGGATTCCTCAGCCCCACTCCCGGGGGAGACGTTACACTAGGGAGAAGAAAGTGGGGTTTGTGTGTGTGTGCGTGTGGTGAGGAAGATCGTCGCTGGGCTAACATCTGTACCAATCTTCCTCTAGTTTGTATGTGGGATGCCGCCACATACGGCTTGATGAGCGGTGTGTAGGTCTGCACCCAGGATCCAAACTTGTGCACCCCGGGCAAGAGGAGCGCAACCTTAACCACTATGCCACTGGGCTGGCCCCTGAAAGCGAGTGTTTTAATAGAGGTCCAAACAGTGAGCCTTGGGCTTCAGGGGAAGCTACCTGAGAGGTCTTTGGGTGGGAACTTGAATAAGACGGGGGCACAGAGGTGGGCTGGAGCTCCGCAGGCGGAGCGATGAAGATGGGAAGGTCGGTTGTATCTCCACCAGAAGCCGCCTAGTGAGGGTGGACTGTGTGGGTCTGCGTGGCTTCGGGACCGGGCCGCGGGCTCTCGCTGGGAACCTTCTCCCGCTCCTGCTACGACGTGCCCCGACCGGCAGCCGCCCGGCCTCGGGAGCCGAGGTTCAAGTCAGCCGGAAGCGGAGGCCGCTGAGCCGCAGCCTCCGCAGCGCCACCGCCGGACTTGCGCAACCATTTCTGCTCTCTGGGCCTCCGTGTCCCCATCTGCACGATGACCCCAGGCCCTCCCAAGACTCCGTCGTCCGGGTGGGGGTGACCCCTCTCGCCCCCGTGCAACCCGCGGACGCGGCGTGGGAGAGGAAGCTTGCGCAAGGCCAGCCCTGAGCCCGGAGTGAGCGCCGCCGCCCGCCGCCCCCCGGCCCTCCCCCGGGCTCGGGGCGGAGCCGCCGCGCCTTTATCCGTGCGCTCGCCGCCCGCCCCGCGCCCAGCGCTGCTCGGCCGCAGGTACCGGGCGGGGGGCGCGTGGGGGGCTGCGGGCGGCTCAAGGCTGGGCTGGGCGGGGGCCGGTCGCGTGAGCAGGCGGGAGGGAGCCCCGGCAGGCCTCTGTCGCCGGAGAGGGCGCACCTCCGGTCAAGAGTGGGAGGACGCCAGGGGACCAGCTGGAGGGGGCGCCGCCGCGAGGGAGTGGGAGCAGGAAGGAGGCGCAGAGCGGGAGCATCTCCGGGAGGAGTGGAGGAGGCCGGAGGAGGCAGGGAGGCAGAGCCGGAGGGGGAGGACGTCTGTGAGCGAGCGGCAGAGGACCGGGCTGGCCTGGGAGGGCCTCGGAGTCCTGCAGGAAGCTAGGCAGGACTGGAGGAGGAATCTGGGGAGACTCTGGGGGCAAAAAGGAGTGTGAGTACCTGGAACTGGGTGATGTGAGGGGCTCCCAGCTGGGAAACCGGAAACAGTGGGAACAGCGCTGCTGGGGTCCAGGAGGGCACTTGCTCCAAAGGAGCCTAGCCCCGTGGGGATGAGGAAAGCTCCCTTCGTGTCAGGAGAGCATGGGGGTTCCCCTCACTCAGTGAGGGAAGGGGAAGGAGCCCCACAGCACTTTCCTCAAGCCCACAGGCTTTGAGGACCCCCAGAGGTTTCCCTGGGTCATGCCCCCCCCCCCCCCTCGCCCAACGCAGGCCTGGTGGGAGGATGGGGCCAGGTCAGGCCAAGGCTGAGAAGTCTGAGAGTCTGATGGATTCTCAGAGCCTGGCTACCCCTGAGTACATGGCCCAGGACTCCATGTTTTAGCTCCTATGGGAGAGGAGCTCAGCCTCCAGGCATGGGCCTTGTGCCACCTCTGGGCTCCTTGGTGAGAGGCCGCCCCTCTCCAGCTTCAGTTCTCCTGCCCAGCGAACTTGCTAGTTCTGCTTGCTGGTCTCCTTGCTGGTCAATGGTGAATCTCAGCTCCCTTTATTGCCTCCTGTGCTGGGTGACTGTAGCCAGCTCCCCTAACCTCTCTGGGCCTGCTTTTCTCCAGGTTCTTCCCTGTCCTCACAGCATTTGTGAGTCTGATCTCCACGAAAGAATTCCTGTAAGAGTTATCTCGTGCTGATCACACTTTTCAGGACAAATGGAGGCCCAAAGTGCAGTTACAAAAAACCACAAGTGGTTCCTGTTCAGTTTTGGAAGACATGGAAGGACTTTTTCTTTAAACACGTTGGGCCGAGTTGGGGAATTGGTTTGCAGTGAGGGAGGTGACCCACTTGTGGAGACAGCGAGTAGCCAGCCAGAGATGAAAACTTTGCTTGTATCATCTGTGGCCGCCCACTGGGCACCTGGGAGCTGAATACAGCAGATGGAGGGCAGGAGCACTGATTTTGGAGTCAGACCCGTGTGCTCTGCCATCCTGCCCTCGCGGCTGTGACACCGGCTTAGTTGCAGGTTCAAAGAGTTGCTGGGGGGGAGAGGTGAAATGTGTGTGAAAGTCATTGGTAAACAGCAAGCCGCTGTAAGTTACTGCCCGCAGTGCCTGGTCTAGTTAGTAACATTTCAGGCTCTGCCCGACTGTGCTGTCCTTATCAGGACCCTTCAGGAGAGTTTACCTCTGACAGCCGGTGGTTAACACTGGCCTGGCCTTATCATTTTTATCCAATGGGGTTAAACTTTGCCTTCCATGGCAAGATAAAGCTCTCTTTAAGGGAGTGTGCTGAACAGTTGGGGCCAGAGAAACAACAATGAATATTTTGCATGTCAGAAAGGAGGCAGAAGAGGAAGTGGAATTATAACTCAATGATACTTAGGAGTTAGGAGTTCCAATAGGGAGTTAGGAGTTAGGAGTTCCAATAGGGCAGGGTGTTAAAACCCTTAGGTGTTCCCTTTAGCTATTAAATAGCTGGGCTGTTAATTCTCTAAGGGCAGTGTTTTAACTGCTTTATTTGCTGCTGAGGCTCCAGCACCTGGCACATAGTAGGCCAGGAAGGGCCCTTTGAAGTCACTGGTGAATTCACTCTCTCCTTTGACAGGTGGAGAAACAGGGCCGAGAGCAGAAGGGACTTGTCCAAGGTCACACAGGGACTGAGTGGCTGAGCCAGGACTAGAAGCCAACAAAAACAGTGGAGCCAGTGCTGTGCCAGAGCCAACGCCTAGCATCCGTGACTTTGACTCTCACAAGAGCCCAAAAGGTGGCTATTATTATCCTTCGATTGTAAGTGAAGAAACAGGCTCAGAGAGGTTAAAGGATTTTAGCAAAGTCACACAGCTGGTAAGTTCCAGACCTGAAATCCCATTCTCACATAAAAATGGGGACCTGGCTTCTCTTGAAAGATGGGCCCGAGGTGAGTGGTAGACACCCTTCCTTGGAGCCGCAGCTCTCTCCAGTGCTCCATGGTCACTACCTGGGCGCCTTCCCTCTGGTCTGGATTTCCCTAGGCCCGTGGGCTTTTCATTGTGTGGGTGAGCTCCGTCAGGGCAGGGAGCCTGCCTGCTTCATTCACCGTGCGCCCCAGCTTTGCAGCCATGTGCCTGGCATATAGTGAGCGCAGAGTAAAACTATGGCATGGGTCTACCCCGTGGCTGTCCCCTCCATAGCCCATTTCCTACCCCATCCTCCCAACCTGGTCTGCTATTTTTGCCCCCAGAGGGATTAGGGGACTCTGACAGTGTGTATCAGGTGGAGACCAGGAGGAACTAGGGGTGGCCAGCCTTGGTTGAGGAGGGAGGTGAGGAGGTTGACCTTGAGTTCAGGAAAAGGGGAATGTGAGCTGGGAGGGCTGGGGAGCTGCGAGGGGAGAGGAGGACGGAGCTGCTCAGGCTGATGGAGGAAGCCGGACTTGGAGCCTGGAGATCTCAGTTCTAAACTTCAGACAACCTGGAAGCCTTCCAAACCTGCAGGACATGCCCCGGCCTGGCCACGTGCCCCATGTGCCTGTCAGATTAACTGCCAGGGCGGGCCACCCACTTTTCCCTTCTGCCGGCTGCTGGGACTGCTAGGGCTGGGACCCTTGTCCCTGGGGGTTTCACTTCCCGTCTACCTCTGTTGGGTCTGGGGGCAAGTGCAAATCTTCAGGGCTCTGTGAATCCAGAAAGGTTACTCTGAATGGTCTTTGCTGAGAACACTTTAAGTATTAAATAAAGTCAGTGTCTCTAGAAGTCCAAACTCCCGCCAAATTCCCCTGGTCCCTAAATGCGCCCTCAGAGAAAGGTAAATGTTTAAAGAAACACAGATAACTTTCTAAGGCCCCCCAATCCAGTGCACCCAGCTATTGAGGGCTAAAAGAGGAATGAGTTTTTTAGAGAACCCCGAGGAAATCTCAGGCTGGAGATATTTTTTATTGATTGATTGATTGATTGATTGATTGAGGAAGATTAGCCCTGAGCTAACATCTGCTGCCAGTCCTCCTCTTTTTGCTGAGGAAGACTGGCCCTGAGCTAACATCCATGCCCATCTTCCTCTACTTTATATGTGGGACGCCTACCACAGCATGGCTTCCCAAGTGGTGTCATGTCTGCACCCAGGATCTGAACTGGTGAACCCCGGGCCACCGAAGCAGAATGTGTGCATTTAACTGCTGCACCACCGGGCTTGGCCCTGGAGATATTTTAAATACTACTATTCTTAGTAGTAATTAGTTACTACTGCTATTAATAAATAATAATAGCAATTGTTTATTGAGTCTTGAAACTGTGCTAACACTTTCTTCTAATGAATTTTATCTTTGCAGCAGTCTATGAGGTAGATAATAATTCCCATGAGGGAGCTAAGGATAAGGGAAGGGGAGTCACTTGTCTTAGATCACACAGCTAATATGTTATGGAATCAGGAGTCAGACCTGGTTTGTCTGAATCTGAAGTCCATCTCCTTCACGAGCCTTTATGTGTCTTTTCTCCTCTCTTCCTGACTTCCTTCCACTCTGATTCCCGGTGAGGAGCAGACAGAAGCCAGTCAAGTTTGCCTGACATCCCTCAACCAGGCCCTGGACACCTGGTCTCAGCCCAGCTTTGCCTGCCTTGCCGTGTGATCTTGGGTAAGTCACAGCTTTTCAGCTAGCCCTCACTTTCCCCAGATGTTTCACGCAGAGCTTAACCGTGGGCTTCTTTCTGCAGCTAAGGCCTGGCCAGGAGGGCAGAGTTTAGCCTGGATTTGACCGATGTGGGAGTGGTGATGGGGGGAGGGTAGAGGGGTGAAGGTTGTCTTTAGCCCCACCCTCTGGTGGTGACATCACACAAGACAGTCCCTGGAAGTCCCACGCCTGGTGACCCTCACCTGTGGAAGTGCCACTCAGTACTTGGCCTCTGGCAAATTTGTCCCATCCTACAGCGGAAATCATCAGCCCCCAGGCTTGAGAGAAACCCCTAGGTAACTAGCGCAGTATGGGAGGCTTGGAGGGGGCCGTGGAGGTGTCCTGGGCTGGAGTGGGATGCCTGGAACCGGCAGATCCCAGCAGCCTGGTGGGCAGACTACGCAGAGGATGCCCTGAGGGTGCTGTCTGGATCCCCACCCTCACCCTTCCAGCTCATGCTGGACCCCTGCTCATTTCCCCTGGATCCAGGGCCCCTTTCCATGGAATCTGGAGAGGGGAACTATTTCTGAAAGTAGACCTATTCAGATGGAATGGGGCCTCTGGCTGAGGTCTAAAGGAGATAGGGCGGCAGGATCCCTGTTATCTCAGTATGTGGCCTCTGGGTTCTGTGCTTAGGGCCTGTTGTGCTGGGGGAGGGAGAGGGGGCTGTGAGTGAGCTATCACCCCCCTGATGGGGTAGTGAGCCAGGCCTTCCCTGGTGCAGAGCGAGTGGGTAGTGATAACTGGGGGAGACTGAGGTCTCTGGATGTGAATCCGTTGCTAGAAACCTAAGGAAATAATTTATGGGAAAAGACTTGGGTACCTGCTTTCAACCAGTATTTTCTTTTCTTTTCTTTTCTTTTTTTTTTTTTTTTGAGGAAGATTAGCCCTGAGCTAACTACTGCCAGTCCTCCTCTTTTTTGCTGAGGAAGACTGGCTCTGAGCTAACATCCATGCCCATCTTCCTCTACTTTATATGTGGGATGCCTACCACAGCATGGTGTGCCAAGCGGTGCCATGTCTGCACCCCAACCAGCGAACCCCAGGCTCCCGAGAAGCGGAACCTGAGAACTTAACTGCTGCACCACTGGGCTGGCCCTAGAGACCAGTATTTTCCAAAGTAGTTCTGTGGGTGCAGATAGGTGTGACAGGAGGCAGGGCTGTAGCAGAGTGGCTAAGAGGTCCAGTCTCTGCAGTCAGAGAGCTGGGTTCAAATCCTGGCCCCACCTCTCTCTCTCCTTCTCTGACCTTGGGTAATGAGCTCTTAATCTCTCTGAATTTCACTGTCCTCAACAAACAAAATGGGCATAATAATACCTATCTCACAAGCTAGTGATGAGAATTAATTGCAATCAGATTGTAAAGAGTGAGCATAGAGTAAACACTTATTACGTTTGAGCTGGCTTTATAATATGTAACAGGAAAAGGCATCCTTGGCTACGTAAGGTTGGCAAATGTAGGTTCAACAAAGAGAGGCAGGTTTCTTTGCTGCAGGACTTCTCAGAGCCTTTAACATGCTGTTATGCCATAGAAAGTTCAAAGAGTGGGATGTGGAGCATTGGACTGGACTTAGATCACAGGGACTCAGGAACCAGGCCACCATCGCATGTCGTCATTCCCTGGTCTTTGCCCTCCTGGTGCAATGGAAACCTTGCTGGACTGGGCAGTTCTGAGGAAGGCCTTCCTGTGTCCTCGATGTAAAACAAGGGAGCTGCACGAGATGCTTCCAGAGGCCTTTTCTGGCTCCCCGAGGTCCTGAGATGGGAAGACAAAGTTGTAGACCAGGGCGGAGGTCAGATTGTTGAGGCTGAAGCCCAGTCTGTCAGGGAGGAGAAGAAATCCAGTGCTGGCTCCCCAACAGCAAGGCGGGCCAGGGGTCTCGTGCTCTGGATGGAAGTGGCTCCATTAATTAGTCCATCAGCACGGTCTGCTTCTTAACCTGCCCTGTGCCCGGCTGTCTGAGAACAGAAAGGACAAGTGTCTGGGAACAGAAAGGACAAGTATCATGTCGGGGCGCCCCTCGGGCGGTGCTGTGATGACTTAGCTCCCGCCTCCTCCCTGGACTAGGAAAGGCCAGACCCCAGAGATGACCTCAGAATGTAATGCAGGACGAGCTTAGGGATGCAAATCGGGCTGTGGCCTTTGCCTATCAAGCCCTCTGCATTTACTTGGACCATGTGTGATAATTGGGTGGCCTCGGGACGGGGCGATCCAGTGCTGGTGGCAGAGAACACAGTGCTTTATCCTGCCTGGATCTCCTTGTCTCTTACAGTGACTGGTGCAAAGGTAGTTGCAGTAAATATCTGGTGAACACTGAACAGAATACCTGGATGCTGAGTCCAATCAGCTTGTTGGAGGGAGGTTGAGGGAGGGGAGTTGACTGGCAGGTGCCAGCTTTTCAATAGATGTTTGATTTAATGAATGACACAGTGAATAATGATAAGGCCGAATGAAGCAACTGGTATCAGACAAATAGTATATAATTATGAAATGATTAATAGCATTTGCTACCTCGTCTTGCAAAGGGCAGTTTAGGATGGTGGTTAAGATCCTAACTGAGTTCAGATCGTGTCTCTGCTGCTTTCTAGCTAGGTGGGTGGGCATGTACTTAACTTCTCTGTGCCTCAGTTTATTATCTGAAGAATGGGAATAATGATACTTCACAGGGTGTTCTGACGCTTAAATGAGTCAGTTACACATAGAATGCTTCAAACAGTGTCTGGCACACAGCAAGTGCAGTGTAAGCATTTGCTATGATTTGTTTTCCTCTCTGTAACCTCTGTTGTACCATGAAGTTCCTGAGGACAGGGATCAAATCCCCTTCCACTCTGCCCTCCCCTGGATCCAGCACAGGACCTGACGCAGAGAAGGGGCTCAGTAAGTGTTTGTTGAATGAATGAATGAATGAATGAATGAATCTATTTTAAATGCTAAATTGTATAAGCCATTATCAGTTTCCCACAGGGGAAGCTAAGGAGGCAGTAAGGAGGTCCCCTGGAAATGGCAGCTTGTATTGGCCTTCAAGGATGTCACTGGAGGGAAAGGAAGTTGGTACAGGATGTGACATTGGGTTATGTGGGAAATGAGGGTGGGAGCAGGTCCTGCGGTCTTGAATCCTTGGGTAAGGGGTTAGATTTGATTTATTTGCAATTAGCAACCATGGGTGGGTGTGGAAGGGCTGGAGGGGGCAACTTGAGTGGGGGGTATGGCTGAGTGAAAGGGTTGTTTTTATAGGATCAGTTGTTACCGGGGACTTTCAGGAAGAAAGAGGCATTCTGAGTTGGGTCTTGAAGGGTATGAAGTGTTGTCAGGATGCTGTTATGTTGTTCTTTCATTCAACAAACATTGAGCACCAGCTACCTGCTAAGCCCAAGGGGTTCCCAAAATAATGAGACAAACCGCCTATCCTCAATGAGCTTACATTAACAATGTTAATGCCCATGACAAGTGATATAATGGTCACAGGATGGGTATCTGATGGTAGGCACTCAAGTAGAGGAGTCATCACAGGAGGTTCAGAGGGCCAGGGAAAGTATCACAGAAGAAATGGGTTTTGAGGGATGAGTAGGAGTTTGCCTGATATGCAAGAGGAGGAAAGTGTCTCAGGGGGAGGGAATAGCTTGTGCCAAGCTGCAGACATGAGAAACAGCAGGCCCAGGTGTTTGGTAAGGCTGTGGCTGGATGTGAAGTGCATTGTGGTTGAGCAATAAGGTTGGAAAAGGTAACAGGGACCAAATCATGTCGGGTAATGGAGGGTCAGTGAGAGACCCAGGCTGCTCTGAAGGGGCTAGAGGTAGAGGCAGTGGGTCTCTTAGCAAGGTCATTGTCACCACCAGGTGAACACTGATGGCAGCATGAACACAGGAGAGAACAGTGGGAGCTGCTGTGTGGAGCCTGGACTGGAAAGGAAATGGCTGAGATACTGAGCCTCCTTAAGTAATGCATTCCTCAAACATTTATTGAGCACCTATTATGTACCAGACACTGTTCTAGTCACTCGGTATACATCAGACAGCAGAACAATCGTGAGTCAGAATGAAGCTCTCCCTTAGGATGACTCCTCTCCTCTTAAATTCGGTGTAGGGATAAGGGGACGGGAGGAGGGAATAAGACCTGGCATCAGGGCTTCCCAGCTGCTGCTCACGTGGGTGACAGGCTGAGCACCCCAGCCTCCTGACTTTGCTCTCGCCTCTCTTCCAGCTCCTTGTCTGACCCACAGCCATGGCCACGTTGGTGGCCCAGAAGCTCAGCCACCTCCTGCCCAGTTTGCGGCAGGTCCACCAGGAGCCTCAGTCATCTGTGCAGCCAGATACTGTCTTCACGGTGGACCGAGCCGAGGTGCCGCCCCTCTTCTGGAAGCCATACATCTATGTGGGCTACCGGCCGCTGCATCAGACCTGGCGCTTCTACTTCCGCACTCTGTTCCAGCAGCACAACGAGGCCGTGAACGTCTGGACCCACCTGCTGGCGGCCCTGGTGCTGCTGCTGCGGCTGGCCATCTTCGCGGGGACCGTGGACTTCTGGGGAGACCCGCACGCCCTGCCTCTCTTCATCATTATCTTCACCTCCTTCACCTACCTCTCCTTCAGTGCCTTGGCTCACCTCCTGCAGGCCAAGTCTGAGTTCTGGCATTACAGCTTCTTCTTCCTGGACTACGTGGGTGTGGCCGTGTACCAGTATGGCAGTGCCCTGGTGCACTTCCACTACGCCATCGAGCCCGCCTGGCATGCCCGGGTGCACAGCATTTTCCTGCCCATGGCTGCCTTTCTTGCCTGGCTCTCCTGCACTGGCTCCTGCTATAGCAAGTACACCCAAAAGCCCGGCCTGCTGGGCCGCACTTTCCAGGAGGTGCCCTCGGCACTGGCCTACGCCCTGGACATCAGCCCCGTGGTGCACCGCATCCTGGTCTCTGACCCTGCCACAGACGACCCGGCTCTTCTCTACCACAAGTGCCAGGTGCTCTTCTTCCTGCTGGCTGCCGCTTTCTTCTCAGCCTTCGAGCCTGAGCGCTGGTTCCCTGGCAGCTGCCATGTCTTCGGGCAAGGCCACCAGGTCTTCCATGTGTTCTTGGTGCTGTGCACGCTGGCTCAGCTGGAGGCCGTGGCGCTGGACTATGAGGCCCGCCGGCCCATCTATGAGCCTCTGCACACCCGCTGGCCCCACAACTTCTCCGGCCTCTTCCTGCTCACCATGGGCAGCAGTTTCCTCACTGCGTTCCTCCTGAGCCAGCTGGTACGGCGCAAACTTGATCGGAAGACCCAGTGAAGGGGGGTGGCATCTGATAGGGAGGGAGGTATAGTGGAGGTCCAGGGGTCCAGGCTTGGCTCCAGATGGGAACAAGTCCTGGTAAAGTTGTTTGTGTCTGGCCCGCGGTGACTCTCTGCGCACACCTCAGCTGCCACAGGCGGCACTGGCCAGTCCTTGGATTTGGGGATTGGCCAGGAACTGCTGGAGTCCACTCCTGGGCCTGCCCCAGTTCCCTGCCCTAGGAGAGGGGAAGAGAGAAAGATGTGGGCCACCCTGGTTTGCCTCCCCACACTGCCTTTCACTAGGATAAGGATGGGGGGGTCAGTTAGGGCCAGGACCCTGGTTTGGGGCTTCCAGATTACCTGAGAGGGGGTGAAGGTGGGATTAAGGCCAGTCCGATTTGAGCTGAGAGGTAGGGGAGGCCTCAGCAGCCCCCTTACCCAGGTTTCCTGGGTGGATAGGGAAGGGGCGGGCCCCAAGTGTGTGCAGGAGCTTACTGTGCCTTGAACCCCAGCCTGGAGGTTTGGAGCTCCAGGGAGCCCCCAAAGGTAGAAGATTGTGCCAGGTGGAAATGGATCCCATCCAGTGACCCACACCTCTTCAGTCACTGCCCTAGATGGTGAGCCCCAATGGTGTAGCTCTGGCCTCCGTGTCCCACCCATCCTGTTCCCAGCCTCTCTCCTGGTTCCCTTGTTCACGATTCAGTTATCCAGTATGTGTTTCCTAGGCCTCTGCTCAGAGGTACACCACCGACTGGGCCCCGTGGATCCATACGAGATGATGAAGACTTTAATAATGGAATGAACTGTCAGGGGAAGCACTGAGGAGCGAATAATCAGTGTAGCCTGGGACCCTCAGGGTCTTGGGTTGGGAAGGGTGAGTAGGAGTTTGCAGATTCAGGAAGGACCTTCCCGGCAGAGGGAAAAACCTGTACAAAGGCCAAGAGGTATGGAAGGAGGAGTTCAGTGGGGCTGGAGCTGGCGGTGATCTGGACTCTGATGTGTCCTAGATGCAATAAAGTGACTGTGCTAACAGCTGCCTCTTTGCTTTTTGTCTCCTGTCCCAGCGAGGGGCCAGGAGGAGGTTTTCCCAAGGAAGCTGGGGCTCCTGGGGGTGGGCACAGGGAGAAGGGGGGCAGTTCCTGTTCTATGTTTGCCTGGCGTGTGGGCTTGGGGCTTTATACACTATATAAGTGAACTTTTTTTTTGGCAGGAAAGGCGGAGGCGTTTTGTTACTAAATAAGTTTTAGAAATTAAAAGAATGTGTTTAAAATATACATAATTGCACCTTATAATTTGACAAAGATTTCATTTTTTGGTCTTTCCTTCAATCAAGGAGGATTTTATACATTAACTTTTGTAATATTGTTATATGTAACTTTTGTAATAGTGCATTTTCTACAGTACACAAGCAATATATGTACAGCGAAGGAAAATTAGGAAGTACAGATAAGAAAAGAACAAAACTCCAAATGAATAAGAAATATGGCTGTACTGCTAAAATATCCTACTATATAAATATGACATCTATGGGGATTGTGGTTAGGGTGGAAGGACGGGTGGGTTGCCAGCATTTTTGCATTTCTGAGGGGCTTTGAGAATTTACAAAGTAGTTTCACAAACCTCGTTTGATCCTCTTTAAAATCCAAGGCCACATAGTAAGCCGTGAAGGCAGGACTGAAAGCTAGTTCTTGACTCCAAATTTTTAGCATTCATGGTTTTCTAAGTCCTCTTCCATGTGGTTTCACACTTATGCTTAGATTTCTTTTTTCTTTTTGAATTACAAAAGTAATTCATTTAGGGTCACCATTTAGGGTCCTGTGGAGGACCCTGGCGCACCTGAGCCTCGGCTCCATCCTTCCTTTTGGGATGATTGTGAGGATTCAGCGATGAGACAAGGAAAACCCTGAGCCCCCGGTAGTTATTACTTTACAGTAAGAAAGTGCAACTAATTGAGCCAAAAGAAAAAACACATTCCTTGTGCTATGCTGCGAAGGCGATCACACAGCATAGGCTCCGGAAAGCAACTCCTGAACGAGAACAGAAAGAGCGTGAAGGCTTTCCACACCTGAGAGGAAGGGCGTGGGGGAGGCGTCGGGCGGGGCTTAGGGGAGGGGGCGGGGCCTTACGGGGCGGGGCCGACGCTGGGGGCGGGGCCTGAGCCGGGGCGGCCGCGGCCGCGGCGTAGCCCCGCCCCCAGCGTTGGCGGGAGATCCAAAGTTGCCCTGGTGGCGGCGGTTGCGGCGGTTCCCTGAGGCGGCTGGAGCCCCAGCCCTTGTTCGGTCGGCTCGGCCTCCGCACCCGCCATGAGGCGGAGAGGCCCCGAGGAGGAGGCCTGCGGCGTGTGGCTGGACGCGGCGGCCCTGAAGAGGCGGAAAGTGCAGGTGGGACGCTGGAGCGCGAGCGTCGGGGGAGGGGTCGGGGCCTGGCGGCCTGAGAGGAGACGAGCTCCTGGCGCCGCTGGGCGAGGGAGGTGACGTCGGGGACCGAGAAGGAACAGCTTTGGGAATTCCGAGCGAGAGGGATTGGAGGCTGAAGAAGGAGGAAGAAATGGGGTTGGGGAAGGGTGTCGGTAAATGAGGCGGAAGGAAGGAAGCTCGGAGGGGTCGGGAGAGCGGGACGGCGAGGCTTCGAGAGGTGCGGAGGGGCGGAGGGAACATTCGCTCCGAGGAGCTGAGAGGAGCAGACTCCTCAGGCACTCGGAGCCTCTGCCAGGTGGCGGGAGGCGAGGCCCGGGTGTTGGGAGATGGTGCGCATGCAAATTTATGAAATCCTCCTCCTGAGGGCCCGCCAGGTTGCAGGCCGTCTGCCTGCCCGGAACCAGTACCTTCAGGGGAAAGAGTAGAAGAGACGGGAAGGGGAGCTGGCCTCGTATTTGTTGAGCATCCTCTAGGTGCCAGCTGCTGTTAAATGTTTAAGATGCATTATATATATCATCACCCTTAGGAGAACGAGGAAACTGAGGCTGAGTAACTCAGGTTCACCCAACTAGGAAGGGTCGGCCATCACACCCAGGTTTCTCGCATATGCAGGATTCTCTGTTAGAAACATTACGAAGAAACAAAAGTATGAGAGAACAATCTTAATGCTTATTGAGCATTTTATGCTGGGCATTGTGCTAAGTATTTCAGATATGTTTTGTCTGTTTGGTACTATTCTGTGGTATATAGTATAATTCCCATTATACGTAAGAAATACCTAGACACTAAAGGCAGGATTCTTGCCCTCAAGTTGCTTACAGTCTTATGGGGAAGAAAAGAGATGGACAGATAATAATAATGATACCTAACATTTATTGAGTGCTTACTGTGTGTCAGGCACTTTGCTGAGATATTACATGCCTTATTGACGGCAGCTACTCACAAAAATTCGGTGAAGTAGATACTGTCATTATCTCTGTTGGATAGATGAAAAAATTGAGGCTTAGATTAAGAAATGTACCCAGGTAATCAGGGGTTCAGGCCCAGTTCTGACTGCTGCAAAGCCCAGTGCTCCTACCCTCTACAAGGCAGAAAAATGTCCAGATGAGTGGTCTCAAGGGAAATGTGATTTTGGGGGCTAGAGAGATGATCATGATTTGAGATTATCAAGGAAGATTTAACCAAGCAGATAGAAGGGGATTGGAGATGGGAAGGGTGCGCTGGATTTGGATAGTTTGGGCAGTAGTCTAAAGACCAGATGGTCAACCTAATCTAAACCATGAATGAGAATTTTTTTCTGTAGGTGGCTACAGCTTGCTGGAATAAGATCAACTGAGGACTGTTAAAAAGCGTCTTACAACTAAAGTCATTTTTTGAGAAGTAGCAAATGAACCACATGCTCCTTTAAAAAAATTTTAAACTTAAAAATGTTTTTGGAGTAGGTGATACATTCATGTGGTACATAATTCAAAATGTGTAGGATGTGCAGTGAAATATCTCCCTAATACTCCTGGTCATCCTTCCCCATCTCAGAGGCCACAACGTTCTTGTGTATCCTTTCAGAGATATTCTATGCATCTGTAAGCAAACTTGTATCTTGTCTTTGTTATAAATAGTAGCATATTATATATTGTTCTACAACTTGCTTTTTTCACTTATTGCATGTTATGAATCATTTCATATGCATTGATAAAGAGCTGCTTCATTCATTTTTTTTTAAAGATTTTATTTTTTTCCTTTTTCTCCCCAAAAGCCCCCAGTACATAGTTATATATTCTTAGTTGTGGGTCCTTCCAGTTGTCGCATATGGGTTGCCATCTCAACATGGCCTGATGAGCGGTGCCATGTCTGCACCCAGGATTGGAACCAGCGAAACCCTGGGCCGCCGCGGAACATGTGAACTTAACCACTCAGCCACAGGGCTGGCCCCTGCTTCATTTATTTTAAAGACTATGTAGTATTCCAATATTTGGAATAATATCCATTAATGTGACAGTATTATCTTAGTCTGCTTGGGTTGGGTTCCGGTGAGGACTTCCTTCTTGGCTTGTAGGTGGCCACCTTCTCACTGTGTGCTCACGTGGCCTTTCCTTGGTGCACACTGTGGGGACGAGGGGAAGAGAAAGAGAAAGGGGCAAGGAGAAGGGGAAGAGATGGAGGTAGATAGACGTGTGTGTATTTGGCTTGGAGAACAGCAAGAAGGCCAGTATGGCTGGAGCAGAGCGAGGCAGAGAAAAAAGGAGTAGATGAGGTCTAAAAGGTGTGAGAGGGCATACATGGCCAGATCCTGCCTTGTGGGGTTAGGGCTTCAGCAATTTTGGGAGGATACAGTTCAGTCCATAGCAAGTATGTACAGCTGTTCCCCAACTTACAGTGCTTTGGCTTATGATTTTTCAACTTTATGATGGTGGGAAAGCAACACACATTCAGTAGAAGCCATACTTGGAATTTTGAATATTGCTCTTTTCCCAGGCCAGCAATATGTAGTTAGATACTATCTCGTGACGCTGGGCAGCAACAGTGAGCCGTAACTCTCACTCGGCCAGGCGATCATGAGGGTGAACAACTGATACACTGAGAACCATTCTGTACCCATACAACCATTCTGTTTTTCACTTCAGTAAAGTATTCAATAAATTATGTGAGATATTCAACACTTTATTGTGAAATAGGCTTTGTGTTAGATGGTTTTGCCCAACTTTAGGCTAACATAAGTGTTCTGAGCACGTTTACCGTAGGCTAGGCTAAGCTATGATGTTCAGTAGGTCAGGTGTATTAAAGACATTTTTTTTTTTATTGAGTTATTGATAGGTTACAATCTTGTGAAATTTCAGTTGTACATTAATGTTTGTCAGTCATGTTGTAGGTGCACCACCTCACCCTTTGTGCCCACCCCCCACCCCACCTTTCCCCTGGTATCCACTAAACTGTTCTTAGTCCATAATTTTAAATTCCTCATATGAGTGGAGTCATACACAGATTATCCTTCTCTCGCTGGCTTATTTCACTTAACATAATTCTCTCAAGGTCCATCCATGTTATTGCAAATGGAATGATTTTGTTCTGTTTCGCAGCTGAGTAGTATTCCATTGTATATATGTACCACGTCTTCTTTATCCATTCGTCTGTTGCTGGACACTTAGGTTGCTTCCACGTCTTGGCTATTGTAAACAGTGCTGCAATAAACATTGGGGTGCATAGGACTTTTGGGATTGCTGACTTCAAGCTCTTTGGATAAATACCCAGTAGTGGGATGGCTGGATCGTATGGTAGTTCTATTTTTAATTTTTTGAGGAATCTCCATACTGTTTTCCATAGTGGCTGCACCAGTTTGCATTCCCACCAGCAGTGTATGAGGGTTCCTTTTTCTCTACAACCTCTCCAACATTTGTTGCTATTAGTTTTAGATATTTTTGTCATTCTAACGGGTATAAGGTGATATTTTAGTGTAGTTTTGATTTGCATTTCCCTGATGATCAGCGATGATGAGCATCTTTTCATGTGCCTATTGGCCATCGGTATATCTTCTTTGGAGAAATGTCTGTTCATATCTCCAGCCCATTTTTTGATTGGGTTGTTTGATGTTTTGTTGTTGAGTTGCGAGAGTTCTTTATATATTAGGGATATTAAGCCTTTGTCAGATATATGACTTGCAAATATTTTTTCCCAGTTAGTGGGTTGTTTTTTTGTTTCAATCCTGTTTTCATTTGCCTTGAAGAAGCTCTTTAATCTGATGAAGTCCCATTTGTTTATTCTTTCTGTTGTTTCCCTTCTCTGAGAAGGCATGGTGTCCGAAAAGATCCTTTTAATACTGATGTCAAAGAGTGTACTGCCTACGTTTTCTTCCAGAAGCCTTATGGTTTCAGGTCTCACTTTTAGGTCTTTGATCCATTTTGAGTTTATTTTGGTGAATGGTGAAAAAGAATGGTCAATTTTCATTCTTTTACATGTGGCTTTCCAGTTTTCCCAGCACCATTTGTTGAAAAGACTTTCTTTTCTCCATTGTATGCCCTCAGCTCCTTTGTCAAAGATAAGCTGTCCATAGATGTGTGGTTTTATTTCTGGGCTTTCAATTCTGTTCCATTGATCTGTGCACCTGTTTTTGTACCAGTACCATGCTGTTTTGATTACTGTAACTTTGTAGTATGTTTTGAAGTCAGGGATTGTGATGCCTCCCGTTTTGTTCTTTTTTCTCAGGATTGCTTTAGAAATTCGGGGTCTTTTGTTGCCCCATATGAATTTTAGGATTCTTTGTTCTAATTCTGTAAAGAATGTCATTGGGATTCTGATTGGGATGGCGTTGAATCTGTAGATTGCTTTAGGTAGAACGGACATTTTAACTATGTTTATTCTTCCAATCCATGTACATGGAATGTCTTTCCATCTCCTTATGTCGTCATCCAATTCTCTCAGAAAGGCCTTGTAATTTTCATTATATAGGTCCTTCACTTCCTTAGTTAAATTTACCCCAAGGTGTTGTATTCTTTTTGTTGTGATTGTGAATGGTATTGTATTCTTGAGTTCTTTTTCTGTTGGTTCATTACTGGAGTATAGGAATGCTACTGATTTACGCAAATTGATTTTATACCCTGCAACTTTGCTGTAGTTGTTGATTACTTCTAACAGTTTCCCAATGGATTCTTTGGGGTTTTCTATATATAAGATCATGTCGTCTGCAAACAGCGAGAGTTTCACTTCTTCTCTCCCTATTTGGATTCCTTTTATTCCTTTTTCTTGCCTGATTGCTCTGGCCAGGACCTCCAGTACTGTGTTAAATAAGAGTGGTGATAGAGGGCATCCTTGTCTCTTTCCTGTTTTCAGGGGGATGGTGTTCAGTTTTTGCCCATTGAGTATGATGTTGGCTATGGGTTTGTCGTATATGGCCTATTAAAGGCATTTTTGACTTAGGATATTTTCAATTTATGATGGGTTTATCAGGACGTAATCCCATCATAAATTGAGGAAAATCTGTGTATTTATTTATATTTACCAATCCTTTATTGATAAAAAGTTATCTCCAATCTTTTGCTATTTAAAACACTCCTGCAATGAGGAATTTATACACATATCTTTTTGCACATACAGGAATGCATCTGTAGGATGAATTTCTAGAAGTGGAATTACTGGGTCAAAGAATGTCTCTGTTTTTAAAATTAAACTTTGAAACATATAACTTTGTTTAGTAAATACTAAAGTCTCTCCCTTCTATCCAGTAATTAGAGTTTGGGTCACTTCCTGAATCTGAAACACATTTATTTTCTACAACGCAGGAATTTCTGAGAGAGGATCCTGTGTCAGCCGTAGCATTTTGTGTTAACTAAGTTAAATCAGCAGTTTAAAGTTATCTTGCTTCCTTGGTAACCTTTTTGTTCTTCTCTGGTTTGTGAATTAGTATGCAAAAAAGATGAGATTTATCATATTACAGCACAGATAGAATGGTGACCTTTTCCCCCCCAAAATATAGAGGAGAAGGCTAATTTATGGATGGTAGGGAAATATATATATTTATCAAAAGTGATCGAAATGTTCAATGGGTATTTACTACTCTTTGAATCAGGAATATTTGTTTGAAAACAAATATAGCATCCCCCATACCAAGGCCCAGGTAATGAGGCCAAGGCTGCCATGCCTCCGTGGGTAGTCGTCCCAGGAGAGAAGCAAACAGAACTGTCTGCTATTTTGGGGAGAGTGGGAAGTAGTTTGCAGTCTGGCCAGAAGATAGAGCAGTATGTTTGCTTCTCTCCTGGGACGACTACCCACGGAGGCATGGCAGCCTTGGCCTCATTACCTGGGCCTTAGTATGGGGGACGCTGTATTTGTTTTCATTTCAGTTTTTTTTATTATGAGAGTAATATATGTTTGTGAAAAAATGAATCAAATAGTGTAAAATTGTGCTAAGTAAAAACCAAAAAGCTAGGGGCCGGCCCGGTGGTGCGGTGGTTAAGTGTGCATGTTCCACTTCGGTGGCCCAGGGTTCACCGGTTTGGATCCCGAGTGCGCACATGGCACTGCTCAGCAAGCCTTGCTGTGGTAGGCATCCCACATATAAAGTAGAGGAAGATGGGCCTGGATGTTCGCTCAGGACCAGTCTTCAGCAAAAAGAAGAGGATTGGCAGCAGTAAGCTCAGGGCTAATCTTCCTCAAAAAAAAAAAAAAAGCCTCAGTGGCAGTGGCTACTGTTGACAATTTGGTATCCTTCAAGACATTTTCTATGTGTATATAAATAAATGTCTTTTTCCCTCAGAAATGAGATTATATCAAACATATTGTTCTGCTGTTCACCTTTCACTAAATATATGAGGGAGAACTTTTATTTGGGACATACAGGTTTTAGCCTGGATTTTTAAAAAGGCCATTTTAATTTACATAATATTTAAATTTTGTATTTTAACTTTGCTGCCTCTATTTGAAAACATTGAGAAATATTTCTAACAGGTTTTTCTATACGTTGAAGAGGGAAAAGATTTAGTGTGTGATTTTATAGTTGCTGTCTCTTAGGCATATTACATTTAAAATGTCATTATAACTCAAAAAACAATGTCTATTTCTTATCTATAATACAGTGTAGTTCCTTACCTTTGGAATACGTAGCAGGGAAGGAGAAGTGGACATAACTCAGAGGGAGACAGAAATGTGAAGATATCAGAAATCTTGGCTGAGTCATCCGTGGTTTCTGGGCCAGCCTGGGCAGAGCACTAAATGCCACTCAGACATTCTGCAACTTTACAAACACTGAGTCCATCAGCAAATCCTCTGGCCTTCAAATGTGCTTAGAATCTCATCGTTTCCTACTATTTCCCCCACTGCCACCTGAGCCAGAGTGACCCTTTGCTCACTGTTAAGTTTAAAATCATCTAGTGGTTTCCTATCTTCCAATGAAAACCAAAATCTTCTTTAGGCCCTCAAGGCACGATCTGGCCATGTATGCCCTCTCACACCTTTTAGACGTCATCTACTCTTTTCTCTGCTTCACTTCAACCATAGTGACCTTCTTGCTGGCCTTCGAGCCAAACACCCCTGTGCTTGGGACTTTTGTATACCTCTGCCTGAAGTGTACAGGGATTAGAATGCCACATGCAGGGCCTGCCCGGTGGCGCAGTGGTTAAATCCACACGTTCTGCTTTGGTGGCCCAGGGTTTGCCGGTTCGGATCCTGGTGTGGACCTACGCACCGCTTAGCAAGCCGTGCTGTGGCAGGTGTCCCCCATATAGTAGTGGAGGAAGATGGGCACAGATGTTAGCGCAGGGACGGTCTTCCTCAGCAAAAAGAGGACGATTGGCAGCAGATGTTAGCCAGGGCTAATCTTCCTCAAAAAAGAAGAATGCCGCATGGTTCTGCTGCTTCATTTGTTCACGCATCAACTTATCAGTGAGTCCTTTTCTTGACCACCGTAAAATAGCTTTTCCTGTATCCCCTACTCCTCATGCTCTCTAACTACTTTAGTCTTGCTTTATTTTTCTCCATACCACTTTTCATCATCAGACATACTATATACTATATATTTACTTGTTCATTTATTGTCTTTCGTTCCCTACTAGAATGAAAGTTCCATTAGTCAGTCCTTCAAACAGTACACATAGTAGGTACTCAGTAAATTTTTATTGAATGAGTGAGTGAACGAATCTATCTAGGTTTTGCTTTCAGAAAACCTGTTAGATAGTATTATAGTTGCTTTAGTCTCTCTTTCTGTCTCTGATGAGAGGAAAAGTGGGAAGAATTTGAGCTTTTAGAGGAGAGATGGACTGGAGACTTCCAGTAAAATGGCAGTTAAACTGTGTACTTTTTTATTTTTTTGAGGAAGATTAGCCCTGAGCTAACTACTGCCAATCTTCCTCTTTTTGCTGAGGAAGACTGGCCCTGAGCTAACATCTGTGCCCATCTTCCTCTATTTTATATGTGGAAGGCCTACCACAGCATGGCTTTTTGCCAAATGGTGCCATGTCCGCACCCAGGATCCGAACCGACGAACCCCGGGCTGTCAAGAAGCGCGAACTTAAGCAAGTCTTCTGACTCTTGGTCCAGTGTGTTTTTTCATAATGTGTGAGACATCCTCAGACAATAAAAAAGTAAATAAAATAGTTCCAACTCTTGCAGCAGGGAATATGATAGGTACACAAACAATAGTCAGACAGACCGTTAAGTACCTTAGAGGCATAAGGATATTGTTTTAAGGGTTTAGAGACAGAGGAGATTACATTTTATTATGGGTGGAGGATTTAAAATGTATCCACAAATTGTTTGATACTCCTCTCTTTAAACGATGGAGACTGGGCCTGGCCCCGTGGCCGAGTGGTTAAGTTTGTGCGCTCTGCTTCAGCGGCCCAGGGTTTCACCAGTTTGAATCCTGGGTGCGGACATGGCACCACTCATCAAGTCATGCTGAGGCGGCATCCCTCATGCCACAATTAGAAGGACCCACAACTAAAAGTACTCAACTGTGTACTGGGGGACTTTGGGAGAAAAAAAGGAAAAATAAAAAAATCTCTCTCAAAAAAAAGATGGAGACAAATTCCTCTCCCCCTCTGCTGTATTTGGTGACTAATTAATAGAATGTGATGGAAGTGTTAGAATTCTGAGGCTAGGTCATAAACAACATTGCAGCTTCAGCCTCATTCTCTTTCCAAGAAGCCAGGTGTCATGTTATGGGAATACTCAGGCAGCTCTGTGGAGACATCCACCTTGTGAGGAACCTAAGCGTTTGCTAGCAGGGTGAGTGAGCCATTTGAAAGTGGAGCTGCAACCCTTGTTGATATCTTTAATGCAACCTAATGAGATTGTGAGCCAGAACCACCTACCTGGGCTGCTCCCAAATTCCTGATACGCAGAGGTTGCAAGCTGATAAATTTTTGTTGTTTTAACCTGCTAAGTTTTGTGGCGATTTGTTAATGCAGCAGTAGAAAGCCAGTACAGATTTTGGTTCTGGAAGTGGAGTGCTGCCTAACAAAACCCTAAAATGTACGAGTGGCTTTGCAATGGGGCAAGAAGTGGCAACTGGAAGGACTTTGAAGAGAATGCTGGTGAAAGCTTGAGGAGCTTTTAAGAAACTGTTTTTAGAAGTATGATAGTTTTTGAGGAGGCTGTGGGTTTAAAGGAAAGTGAGAAAAATCTTATTGGAAGCTGGAGAAAAGGAGATCCTTGTTGTGTAGTGACAGGAAGTTTAGCAACACTGTTGGCTATAGTAAGTGGAAGGTAGAAAATGTACCTGATGAACCTCGTAATGTAGCTAAGGAGATTTCCAGGCAGAGTGTTGAAGGTGCTGTCTGGTTTTTTGCTAAATGTAGCAAAATGCCAGAGGAGAGAGAGAAGCTACAGGAAGCCCTGTTAGACAAAAAGGAGCCTAGAATTGCTGATTTTGAAAATTCCCAGCCTCTCTAGGTGTCACACAATGGGTTTTTCTTTGCAGGAAGTTTTTAAATTACTAATTCAATCTTTTTACTCGTTATAGGTCTAGTCAGATACACATGAAAAGATACTCAATGTCGTTAGTCACTAGGGAAGTGCAAATCAAAACCACAGTGAGACACCACTTCACATCCATTAGGATGGCTATAATCAATAAGACAGACAATATCAAGTGTTGGTGAGCATGAAATTGGAACCCTCTTCTGTTGCTGGTACACGCATAAAATGGTGTAGGCAGTTTGGAAAACAGTTTGGCAGTTACTCAAAATGTTAAACATAGTTACCATATAACCCAGCAATTCTGCTCCCTCCTAGGTATATGCCCAAGAGATATGAAAACATATGTCCAAACAAAAACTTGTCCACAGCAACATTTCTCATAATAGCCAAAGAGTAGGAACAACCCAAATGTCCATCAACATTTGGGTAGATGAAATGGTATATCTATACAATGGAATGTTATCTGTTATTAAAAGGGAATAAAGTACCTATACATGCTACAACATGGGTGAACCTCCAAAACATGCTCAGTGAAAGAAGCCAGTCACAAAAGACCAGATATTGTGTGATATATGAAAGGTCCAGAATAGGCAAATCTATAGAGACAGAAAGTAAATCGGTTTCCTGAGGCTGGGGTAGGGTGGGAATGGGGAATGACTGCTAATGGGTACAGGGTTTCTTTTTGGGGTAATGAAAAATGTTTTAAAATTAGATTGTAGTGATCTTTACAAAACTCTGTGGATATACTAAAGAACACTTAACTGTACACTTAAATCGGTTAATTTTATGGTATGTGAATTATATCTCAATAAAGCTGTTAAAATAGAAAGAAAGGCTTCATGGAAGAGGTGGCATTTGAGGCAGACCTTAAAGCAAGGGCTGGATTTTGTTGGAAAGCCATGGAAGTGGAGTGGGCGTTCTAGTGGCACAGGAGTAGGAAATATAAGGGGTGTTTGTGAAACAGGGAGTGAAAGTTAGGGGGTCCCCAGGACCACCCTCACTTCTGACACCAACTGTGACTTTGAGGGTCCCCAAACCACTCTCAGGTTTGATAATTTGCCAGGACTCAGAACTCACTGAAAGCTGTTACACTCATGTTTACAGTTTATTACTGTGAAGAGATACAGATTAAAATCAGTCAAGGGCAGATTCTAGGAGAATTTCAAGCACATAGGGCAGAGTCTAGGAGAATTCCAAGCATGAAGCTTCCAGTATCTTCTTTCAGTGGCATATTGGACAGCACTAACTGCTCCCAGAATGATATGTGACAGTACACACAGAACAGTGCCAACCATGGAAGCCCAACAAGCATTGGTGTCCAGAGTTTTTATTGGGGATTGGTCGAGTAGACATGGTTGACTACTTGTGTGGTTGACCTTAGTTTCTAGCCTCGATGGAGATCAAGCTGATACTGCATGGCCCAAAGCCCCTACCACTGATCACATTGTTAGCATAGACTGTCTGGTATGGCCCAAAGCCTCTTGGAAAACAAAGACACTATCAGGCAGGACATTCCAGGAATTTAGAGATTACCTCTTAGGAGCCAAGGGCAAAGGCCAGAGTTCTCTTTGGTTAAGATAATTTACTACATAGGGAGTAATTCAGTTTGGCTAGAGTGTAGGGAGTATGTAGGGGAGTTGAAGGTGAGATTAGGAGGGTAAACTAGTGCCACGTTGTTGGAGATTCCTGGAAGACATTTGACATAATTGAAACATAGTCTAAGAAGGTTAACCCAACAGTGCTTATATCAGAGTAAGTGGTACACTAAAAGTAGGTTAGCGGAATTTGGAGGATATTGCAGATGTTTAGGTAAGAAATAACAAGGGCCTGATCCAGGATAGTAAAGTTGAACTTATTTATTTTCGGTGGATTATTGATCTCTATAGTTATGCTCAAGAAGGGCCTAAATGTGGGCCGGGGGGGGGGGCGTCTCTCAAATATTTTTTTTAAGATGTAACTTTGGTCCAGTTATCTACAGCCCTCAATGTCTCCCCCCTTTTAAAGGACCTTTGCATCTTCCCTACACGTCTGTTTACATTTAGGAGCCAGAAATTGGTGCCTGAGTAAGTAGAGGATGATTATAGAAAAAAAAATTTTAAACGTGAAATAGTGCTTGGAAATTGGGAGAATAGATATAGTATAGGCCGATTGTGTGTGTATATATACATATCTACATGTATACTGTGTACACTTCACACACAGTAATACTTCTATTCAGAAAGTTGACACCTTCCAGGGGAACTTGGAGTATGTTCCAGAATGGGGATTCCTCCTCCGCTGGATTTCCATTGAGACACCCTCTTTCCCATGTAAGTGAGCGCAGGGTTCTTTCTTTCATGGGACTTCGTCTCTGCTATTGAGAGGGCCCCATGTGGCCATTGGTGTTTTGGAAGTAGTTAAAATCAGGGGGGCTTAAACAGATCTTCAGAATTAAACAGATCTTCCTTATTAGGGCAAAACTGATGGTAAATGTACTAAAACGTGCTACGGTGATCTCTGCTATGCATGACATCCTTTAAATGAGAAAAATCTCATTAGCAAGAAGCACCTTTTTAGGAGACTTAGTAATGCTAGTGGGTGTAGATATATTAGGTCTCCAATTTAGGAGTTGTGATACTTAGAAGACATTGCTTTTCTTTTATCCCTCTTGAGTTTTCATTAGGTTTAGATGAAAAACCAGGTGGTTCTAAAGAAGATTCTTGCAATAATTTTCTATTGTTAATACTTTGGGAGGAAAACCTTAACAGTTTTCGGTGGGTGTACCCTCTAATACAATCTGTGTTTTGGACCTTATGTGTGACATGAGTTAGTGACAGGAGCTCATGTTAGTCTTGATCATAGTATTAGAAAAGCCTTAGTGTTTTCTGACAGCTTTGTTAATGTTGAAAATGTAATGGGTAGATATATATAAAACAAACCGGAACGTATCCTTGTATCTCCAACTTCTTCCTAAAACATTTATTGAATTGAGTACCCACTATGTGTATTAACCTAGTTGTGTGGAGGACAGAAAAAAAAAAATGTGTGAATCAAATGTCGATCCCAGGATTTTGTAGGATAAATCTTGAAATACCAAGTGATAAATGTCAAGCTCAGAAGAGGAAGAGATCACATCTGGCTGTGGGACTCAGGAATGCTTGGGGCTAAGCTGAAGAATATATAGGCTTTCAGAGTTGGGTGTGAAAAAAGCCCTTCCAGAAGTGAGGAAGATGGAGGACATAACAGGGGCTGGCATCTGTCTGATTGTTATGTTACAGGGTGCGTGAAGGGTTTTCGGTAGTGGACGAAAAGGTAAACTGGAATCGGATCAACGTGTGCAGTCCAAGAGTCTATGCTGTGGGTAGTGGAAGACTATTGACAGAACAAGATGGTATGATCACAGTTGTGTTTTAAGAAGATTAATGTAGATATTGGGTGTGGGGCTAATTGAAACAGGTAGTGAATGGGGGCCTGACCAGTTACTGTAATAGTCTAGGACTAGGCAAGAGTTTATGAAATCTTGAACTAGAGTAGTGTGTTGTTCTGCAGGTTTGGAGAGTTTGAAGCAAGTTTTGGGTTAATACTTTGTTACTAATCCAACAGAGCTGACTGAAATTTTGGAGATGATGAGAATCCTGACAGCTTTTCGTGGTCGGATTCCTTAAGCAGTCTTTCTTAGGACATCCTTATTAGGTATCATCATCCTTTCAGCCTGACTCTATGAGGCATGATAGTGACTGATTGGAAAAGGTTTTCTTCCAAAATGTCATCAAAATAATGCTACAAGAGACTAAGACAGAAGGGGGGACTTGGTGATGATGTTGTTGTGTCTCTAGATGTGGGAAGGGATGAGTGTGGGCCCTGGGAAGCATAAAGGAAGAGGTAGCATGTCAAAAATAATTAAACGTGCAGATTCATGTATTTCAAAGTTATGTCTGTTTAGTTGGAAAGTGAAACTTCATGCACAAATTCAAAACCAGAGTGACCATTATGAAAAAAGGAAGTTGGATCAAATTATGTCCTGGAATTGAAGGCCATGTGAATCATAAAAAAAGAGAATTAAATTGGTTTGAAAGCAGAACTTTAAGACAAAGTTGCAGATAAATTATCAGAAGAGATAAAAATAGAATGAGGGCTAAGCTGAGTTTAGATGCTGTGTAACCATGAAAACATTTTCTAATAGTAAGAGGAGTGAAATATATGAGCTCAGATCTGCTTTGATAATAGAGTTGTGGAGTATAAGAAAGGGTCACACTATTGGGGTGACTTGCAGTCCCCACCCCCTCAAAAAACCCATCATTCTCTGTAGGAACGCATGACAGAGGATCCTTGTGATTAACATCGGGGCTCCATAGTTGTAGGAAGTCAGTTTTTCCTTTCACCACTCTGAAAGAAAACTTGATGGGACCATGAATGTGACATATCAAAGGACTAGATATTCTTTGGTTTGGAGGGAATGTACTTGTTGAAGTTAGGTTCTTCAGGGCATTCTTATAGGGTAAGAATTGTTAATAAAGCTATGGCTCACCAAGGGTTTGGTCCTGTAGGGACCCTATGCCTATTGGACAGGCTTTCTTATACTGTGTATTGTACAGACAGGGGCTGCCTTTATTTTGAGGTAGGGATAATCTGCTCAAGGACTTTGTACCTGGGCCTCTCTCAGTTCCAGACAACCTCTTCTCACTCAGAATGTTAACATTTCCACTGAGATAAATGTAGATCCTTGGAGCCGTGGGTCTTCTAAGACGTCTGTAACTCTGGCAATATCACTCATGACATCACTCTGACCTAAGGAAGGAACATCTTTCTACTCCCGCTGAGAATGGCCAACTTGGTAAAAAGCTTTATTCCAAGATGTTTTGCTAATTGAGGTCTTACTGTTTTCTGACTATCTATAATTTTCTGTAAGTCTTCTTTATAGAACTTAGCATACTTGTAGTAATTTAAATGAACTATTATTAGTTTGCCTGTTTTTTTCCATAAAGTGTAGGTGTAAGGTCACAAGCCCAGCTGGGCTAGGGTGGCGCGGTGTCGTGCCAAGAGACCAAAGAAATGACCCGGAGACTGCAAACAAGACATAAGGTTTATTGGGTCCTACTTACGGGAGAGTATCCAGTGGCGGCCAGCTGGTCGGAATTGTGCACCCACAACCGCCCCCCAAGAGAAGCTTGCTTAAGTAAGCAGAGGAACAAAGGCTGCATGCTTGCCAAAGGGCTGTCCTTGGTACGACCAGCGTTCCCAGAACAGTAACTCACATGGAGGGGCTTTGTGTCCCTGTAAGATGTAGTGTTCTTCTCGTGGGATAAGGGAGGATCTGGGCTGGCCAGGCCCAGATCATTACAAATCCAGTAGCTGGGCTGCCTGCCCAGCAGGGAGCCGGAAGGACACATGGTTGCAACGGGCCTGGGGGTTTCTGCTGAGCAAGCAAGGCCCAGGCCCTACTGTAGGCTTTACCAGAGCTGAAACAGTCTATTCTGTTCATTGCTCCATTCCCAGTACCTGGCGTATAAGTGTTCAACATTCGTTGGCATACTAACTCACATTATTTCGTGTATCTAGGATGTGTTTCTCATAAAATTTAGAGAGCCATCTGCCCGCTTGGGTTTCCTCATAGCATGGTGGCCAAGTTCCAAGAGTGAACATCTCAAGAAAGCAAGGCAGAAATGCATGGTATTTTTATAACCTGGTTTTGGAAATCATGTAGTGTTACTTCTGTCATACTTTATTGGTCAGGCAATCACAAAGTTCTTCCCATGTTCAAGGTGAGGGAGTATGGACCTCACCACTTGATGGGAGGAGTAGCAAGGTCATATTTTAAGAAGAGCATGTGAAATGGGAGATCTTCTATTAGCCATCTTTGAAAAAAGATAATCTATTACAGTTGTTTGTAGGGTTTTTTTAAATTAAGTTCATAATAGTTTACATCATTGTAAAATTTCAGTTGTACATTATTTCTTGTCCGTCACCACATAAGTGCTCCCCTTCACCTGCTGTGCCCACCCCCCAACCCCCTTCCCCTGGTAACCACAGAACCGTTTTCTTAGCCCATGTGTTGTTTATATTCCACATATGAGTGAAATCATATGGTGTTTATCTTTCTTAGTCTGGCTTATTTCTCTTAGCATAATATCCTCCACATCCATCCATGTTGTTGCAAATAGGATGATTTTGTCTTTGTTTATGGCTGAGTAGTATTCCACTGTATATATATACACCACATCTTCTTCATCCAATCATCAGTCGATGGGCACTTGGATTGTTTCCATGTCTTGGCTATTGTGAATAGTGCTGCAATGAACATAGGGGTGCATATGTTACTTTGGATTGTTGATTTCAAGTTGTTTGGGTAGATACCCAATAGTGGGATAGCTGGGTCATATGCTATTTCCATTTGTAGTTTAGTTTTTTTTTTTTTTTTTTGAGGAAGATTAGCCCTGAGCTAACATCTGCTGCCAATCCTCTTTTTGCTGAGGAAGACAGGCCCTGAGCTAACATCCATGCCCATATTCCTGTACTTTATATGTGGGACACCTGCCACAGCATGGTTTGCTGAGTGGTGCCATGTCCGCACCGGGGATCTGAACCGGTGAACCCTGGCCCACCGAAGCGGAATGTGCGCACTTAACCGCTGCACCACTGTGTCGGCACTTATTTTTAGTTTTTTGAGGAATCTCCATACTGGCTGCACCAGTTTGCATTCCCACCAGCAGTGTATGAGGGTTCCCTTGTCTCCATACCCTCTCCAACATTTGTTATTTTTAGTCTTAGTGATTATAGCCATTGTAAAAGGTGTAAGGTGGTATCTTAGTGTAGTTTTGATTTGCATTTCCCTGATGATTAGTGATGTTGAACATCTTTTCATGTTTGTTGGCCATCTGTATGTCTTCTTCTTTGGAAAAATGTCTGTTCATATCCTCTGCCCATTTGTTGATGGGGCTGCTTGTTTTTTTGTGTTGAGTTTTGTGAGTTCTTTATATATTATGGAGAATAACCCCTTGTCAGAATATGATTTGCAAATATGTTCTCCCAATTGGTGGGTTATCTTTTTTTTTTCCCTTGACAGCAACACCTTTTATTTTGATGACACCAGTAGACAGTAGGTATGCTGTCTTTAGGTCACATTCCTCTAGAAAAAGGCACACATACTGGCAAATGAAACGAAAGTTGTATTCCCTTAAGAGCAAGTCATTTCCCAAAATAAACAAGTCTCACTAAGAGGGTAGCCCTTTATCTTAACTACTCTTAAGTCTCTCAAAATACACATGCAAACCCTTTCCACAACTGTCTTAAAAATACTTTTGGTTTTTCTCCTTTGTCCTAATATTTGACAGTTACTATTTAACAACTTTCAACAAAGAGCCAAAATTGTTGATCAAAATTCCAACACTGACTAAGAAGGGGTTTAGGAAGACCTCAGGGAAATTTAATGTCATCCATTTTAAAAACTCAAATTACCATTTCAGTTTAGATGTATAGTATTCAGTTTCTTGGGTTCTTAAAAGGGTACAAATTACATTTATCAAATAGATACAAAGTTAGAACAAAATATATTAATATTTAAAAATATATTAATACTTCAATGCTCAGGGTAACTCCTGTAGTATTTTGTTTGATTCCACCCTTTGTTTTTTGGGGACCGAGTGTTGAATCTCTAAGCGTTTTCCTTGCACTTCCACTTTCCCAGAGAAAGAATCGATGGCCTTCATGGCCCAGTGCTCGTCGGGGCATCCAGGAAGGCATAGCCCTATTTGACCAAGAACTGGCCACTGTAGGAGATCTTCCGCTCCGCAAACACTTTCTCCAAGTCCGCGGGGGTCACGCTTTCGTTGAGGTTGCTGATGTAAAGCTTGTTCATGGTGGCAGGCTGGGGAGGAACGCGGTCCCTGGCAAGGCCAAGCGAGCGGGCGCAGACAGTGAGCATCCTAGGCTGAGAGGCGGGAGGCCGGCGGCTGCCCTTGCACCCCACCCCTGAAGTTGTCCGGAGCCGGCGGGGAGGGCGGGGAGGGCACGGCAGTGTTCGGGGAGGCCTGGGAGAAGTGCCCGCGGCGCTGGGAAGCGGACAACGCGGCGCTGCTCCTTCCCTTCTGTCAGAGAGGGCTGGTGTGTCATGTTTCTCCCTATCTTTTTGTTTTGATCTTAGTTTCTTTTGCCTTGGAGCTCTTTAGTCTGATGAAGTCCCACTTGTTTGTTTTGTTTCTCTTGTCTGAGAAGACGTGGTATTTGAAAAGATCCTTTTTAGTTCATGTCAAAGAGTGTACTACCTATATTATCCTCCAGGAGTTTTATGGTTTCAGGACTTATCTTCAAGTCTTTGATCCATTTTGAGTTTATTTTTGTGTATGATGTGAGATAATGGTCTACCTTCATTCTTTTGCGTGTGGCTGTCCAGTTTTCCCAGTATGTTTTATTGAAGAGACTATCTTTTCTCCATTGTATGTTCTTGGCACCTTTGTCAAAGATTAGCTGTCCATAGATGTGTGGTTTTATTTCTAGGCTTTCAGTTCTGTTCCATTGATCTCTGTGCCCGTTTTTGTACCAGTACCATGCTGTTTTGATCACTATGGCTTTGTAGGACATTTTGAAGTCAGAGATTGTGATGCTTCCAGCTTTGTTCTTTTTGCTCAGGACTGCTTTAGCAATTTGGGATCTTTGGTTGCCCCATATGAATTTTAGGATTCTTTGTTCTATTTCTGTGAAGAATGTCATTGGGATTCTGATTGGGATTGCACAGAATCTGTAGATTTCTTTGGGTAGTATGGACATTTTCACTATGTTTATTCTTCCAATCCATGTGTATGGAATCTCTTTACATCTCTTTATGTCATTATCAATTTCTTTCAGTAATGTGTTATAGTTTTCATTGTATGTCTTTCACCTCCTTGGTTAAATTTATTCCTAGGTACTTTATTCCTATTTTATTCTTTTTGTTGTGATTGTAAATGGAATTGTATTCTTGAGTTCTCTTTCTGTAACTTCATTTATTAGAGTATAGAAATGCAACTCGTTTTTGTGAGTTGATTTTGTACCCTGCAACTTTACTGTAGTTGTTAATTATTTCTAATAGTTTTCCGATGGATTCTTTAGGGTTTTCTATGTATAAGATCACGTCATCTGCAAACAGTGAGAGTTTCACTTCTTCACTCCCTATTTGGATTCTTTTTATTCCTTTCTCTTGCCTAATTGCTCTGGCCAAAACCTCCAGTACCATGTTGAATAAGAGTGGTGATAGTGGGCATCCTTGTCTTGTTCCCGTTCTCAGAGGGATGGAGTTCAGTTTTTCCCCATTGAGTATGATGTTGACTGAGGGTTTGTCATATTGGGCCTTTATTATGTTGAGGTAATTTCCTTCTATCCCCATTTTATTAAGAGTGTTCATAAATGACTGTTGGATCTTGTCAAATGCTTTCTCTGCTTCTATTGAGATGATCATGTGGTTTTTATTCCTCATTTTATTAATGGTAGTGTATCACATTGATTGATTTGCAGATGTTGAACTATCCCTGTGTCCATGATATAAATCCCACTTGATCATGATGTATGATCTTTTTGATGTGTTGCTGTATTTGGGTTGCCAATATTTTGTTAAGGATTTTTGCGTCTATGCTTATCAGCGGTATTGGCCTGTAGTTTTCCTTTTTTCTGTTGTCCTGTCAGGCTTTGATATCAGAGTGATGTTGGCCTCATAGAATGTCTTAGGGAGCGTTCCATCTTCCCTAATTTTTTTGGAATAGCTTGAGAAGTACAGGTATTAAATCCTCTCTGAAAATTTGGTAGAATTCTCCAGGGAAGCCATCTGGTCCTGGGCTTTTATTTTTTGGTATGCTTTTGATTACTGTTTCAATCTATTTACTTGTGACTGGTCTATTCATATTCTCTGTTTCTTCTTGATTCAGCTTTGGGAGGTTGTAAGAGTCTAAGAATTTATTCATCTTCTCTAGATTTTCCATTTTGTTGGCATATAGCTTTTCATAGGATTTTCTTATAATCCATTGTATTTCTGTGGTATCCATTGTAATTTCTCCTCTTTCATTTCTAATTTTATTTATCTGAGCTTTCTCTCTTTTTTTCTTTGTAAGTCTGGCTAGGGGTTTGTCAATTTTGTTTATCTTCTCAAAGAACCAGCTCTTAGTTTCATTGATCCCCTCTACTTCCCTTTTTGTTTCAATAGCATTTATTTCTGCTCTGATTTTTATTATTTCTCTCTTTCTGCTGACTTTGGGCCTTGTTTGTTCTTCTTTTACTGATGCAGTTAGGTGTAGTTTGAGATGGCTTATTTGGGATTTTTCTTGTTTGTTAAGGTGAGCCTGTATTGTGATGAATTTCCCTATAAATACAGCTTTTTTTTTTTTTTTGAGGAAGATTATCCCTGAGCCCATCTTCCTCTACTTTCTATATGGGACGCTTGCCACAGCATGGCTTGCCAAGTGGTGCTATGTCTGCACCCGGGATCCAAACCGGCAAACCCCGGGTTGCTGAAGCAGAACGTGCATACTTAACCACTGTGCCACTGGGCTGGCCCCTTAATATGGCTTTTGCTGCATCCCATATGAGTTGGTGTGTTATGTTTTCATTTTTATTTGTCTCCAGATATTTTTTTGTTTCTCCTTCAATTTCTTCAGTGATCCATTGGTTGTTCAATGGCATGTTGTTTAGTCTCCACATCTTTGTCCCTTTCTCAGCATTTTTCTTGTAATTAATTTCTAGCTTCAAAGCATTGTGATTGGAAAAGATGCTTGTTATTATTTCAATCTTCTTAAATTTGTTGAGGTTTGCCTTGTTTCCCAACATATGGTCTATCCTTCAGAATGTGTATGCACTTGAGAAGAATGTATATTCTGCTGTTTTTGGTTGGAGTGTTCTGTATATGTCTGTTAAGTCCAACTTGTCTAGCTTTTCATCTAATTCCACTGTTTCCTTGTTGATTTTCTGTCTGGATGATCTGTCCATTGATGTGAGTGGAGTGTTGAGGTCCCCTACTATTATTATGTTTTTATTAATATCTTAGGTTTGTTAATAGTTGCTTTGTGTACTTTGGTGCTCCTGTGTTGGGTGCATAGACATATTTATAATGTTATGTCTTCTTGGTGGAGTGTCCCTTTGATCATTATGCACTGCCTCTCTTTGTCTCTCTTTACCTGCCTTATCTTGAAGTCTGCTTTGTCTGATATAAGTATTGCAACACCTGCTTTCTCTTGTTTGCCATTAGCATGGAGTATCATCTTCCATCCCTTCACTCTGAGCTTGTGTTTGTCATTGGAGCTGAGATGTGTTTCCTGGAGGCAGCATGTTGTTGGGTCTTGTTCTTTAATCCATCTTGCCACTCTGTCTTTTTATTGGAGAATTCAATCCATCTACGTTTAGGGTGATTATCAATATGAGGGCTTAATGCTGCCATTTTATCACTCGTTTTCTGGTTCTCCTGCATTTCCTTTGTTTCTCATCCTGTGTATTTTCGTCTACCAATCAAGTTATGTAGGTTTTTATGTTGTGTTTCTTTGTTTTCTCCTTATTTATGTCTCTGTTCTGCTTTTTTGTTTAGTGGTTACCATGAGGTTTGTGTTCAAAATCTGATAGATAAGACAGTCCATTTTCTGATGGCCTCTTCTTTCCTTAGACTAAACCAATTCAGTCCCTTTCCTCTTCCTCTCCTAAGTTGTTTTTCTCATATCTTATTCCATCTTGTGTTGTGAGTTTGTGGTTAAAATGACAAGACTGTCTTTGTTTTTGGCATTTTCCTTCCCTTTATCTTTAATGCTATACTTGAGTATTTGCTAACCTGTTCTGATGTATGACTACAATTTTCTGATTTTGTCTACCTATTTATCTCCTTACTTTGTGCTTTGTAACCCCTTTCTCCCCCCCTTTTTTTTTCCTCAGGTATGTTGGCCTTCTTGAGGATTTCTTGTAGAGGGGTTCTCATGGCTATGAACTTCCTTAGATTTTGTTTATCTGGGAAAGTTTTTATTTCTCCATTGTATCTGAAGTATATTTTTGCTGGATAGAGTATTCTTGGCTGAAAGTTTCTGTCCTTCAAAGATTTGAATATGTCATTCTAGTCTCTCCTAGCCTGTAAGGTTTCTGCAGAGAAATCCGCTGAAAGCCTGATAGGGGTTCCTTTATATGTTATTTTCTTCTGCCTTGCTGCCCTTAGTATTTTTTCTTTGTCATTCACTTTTGCCAGTTTCACAACTATATGCCTTGCAGTAGGTCTTTTTACATTGACATATTTAGGAGATCTGATAGCCTTTTCCACATGGATTTCCCTCTCCTTCCCCAGGTTTGGGAAGTTTTCTGCTGCTCTTTCTTTGAACAAGCTTTCTGCTCCATTCTCCTTCCCTTCTCCCTCTGGAATATCTCTAATTCTTATGTTGCATTTCCTAATTGAGTCAGATATTTCTTGGAAATTTTCTTCATTCCTTTTTAGTCTTAGTTCTCTCTCCACCTCTATCTCGAGCATTTCAACATGTCTGTCCTCTATTATGCTGATTCGCTGCTCTATGATATCTGCTCAAGTGTTCAGGGAATCCGTATTTTGTTTTATCTCATTGATTGTGTCTTTCATCTCCAATATTTCTGACTGATTCTTCTGTTTAGTTTCCATCTCTTTTGTGAAATAGCTTCTGAACTCGTTGAATTGTTTCTCTACATTCTAACTTGTTGAGTTTTTTGATCATAGCTATTTTGAATTCTCTGTCATTTAGATTACATATTTCTGTGTCCTCAGGACTAATTTCTGGGTACTTGTCATTTTCTCTGTGGTCTGGAGATTTAATATAATTTTTAATACTGCTAGAGGGTGTGGCTCTGTTTTTGCACATCGTTGTATTTGGTTGCAGTTACTGCCTATCGCCACTGGGTAGGGGTTAAGAGCTGCATATTCTGAGTGCTCTGCTTTCAGTTGAAATCCTGGGCACTGGAGCTGGGGCTGGTCGGGTAGGGGGAGGGGCACTTTCTTCTGTGTGCTCTTGGGAGTTTTCTCTCTCTGCTCATACTCTCTGCTTTCCTGGGGTGTTGGCTTGATGAGGTCACCCCCCATGATAGCTTTCACCCTGGTAAAGGGCTTCCCTTTAGGCTGCAAGGGTCCTCGGGGATCTTTGACGTTCCTACAAACGAACATCCCCTCCCCCCTTCCTTGTGTCTCAAAGGCCACACACGGTCCTGGGTCACAGTCTTTTGGGGAGGGAGTGAAGTTTACTCTTAACCCTGTTCCACCTTCTCCGAGGGGAGCTCCAGCCTCTCCACCCTCCATCCTATGGCTGTGTGGGTCTCTCACACGTCTTTTGTGTTGTGTTTGGATGTTCTCTGTTGGAGTATGAATGTCTTTTTCATTGTACAGTGGAGGGGAGAGATTACCAGGAGAGCTCACTCTGCCGTGATGTTATTGATTGTAGTGGGTTTTTTTAATCACATTTGGAAAAATTTTGATCTCTCTTTCTTCAAATATATTTTCTGTCCCTTCACCTTGTGTTTTGGAACTCTCATTATATGTATGTTTGATATCCCACAGATCATTAAGACTTTGTTCTTTTTCAGTTTGTTTTTTTGTCTTTGCTTCATTTTGGATAGTTGATATTGCTTTGTCTTCAGGTTCACTGTTATTTTCTTCTGTAGCCTCTAATCTGTTAAGCCATTTGTGAATTTTTCATGTCTTCTGTTTCTCTTATTATTTTCATATTTTCCTTTAAATCCTCAAGCATATTTGTAGTAACTGTTTTAAAGTTTTGTCTGCTAATTCTTTTGTCCCTGACATTTCTGGCCCCGTTTCTAGTATTCCTATTAGCTGATCCCCTCTCCCCTCCCCATTATGGATGTTTTCCTGCTTCTTTTCACATATCTAGTATTTTTTCATTGCATACTAGATATCATGAGTGCTACATTCTTGGGTATCTGGATTTTATTGTCTTTAAAGAATCTTGAAATTTGTTTTGGCAGGTAATTATTTGCTAATTAGCTTGATACTTTAAATGCTTGCTTTTTTTCCCTTAAAGATTGGCACCTGAGCTAACGACTGTTGCCAATCTTTTTTTTTTCCTTTCTGCTTTTTCTCCCCAAATCCCCCCAGTTCATAGTTGTATATTTTAGTTGTGGGTCCTTCTGGTTGTGGCATGTGGGACACCGCCTCAGCATGGCCCAGTGAGTGGTGCCATGTCCATACCCAGGATCTGAACCAGTGAAACCCTGGACCACCGCAGCAGAGCACGCAAACTTAACCACTCGACTACAGGGCTGGCCCCTAAATGCTTGCTTTTAAAAAAGCTTTGTTAGGACAGGTTTGGAATAGCTTTTGCTCTAGGGCTAGTTTAGCTCTACTGCTAACGGGTGATCTTTCTGAAAACTCTACTGAGTGCCCCTGGTATTCAAGAAGGTCTCTCACTCTGGCTAGTGTGGGAACTCTCCCAGCCTTGCGTTAGCTCTGGGAATTATTCAGCTTGCAGTTCTCATTATTTCTTTGGCTTCATGGGGTGTCACCTCACACATGTGTAGGTTAGTATTCAGCAATAGACTGAAGAAATCTCTATGTAGATTTCTGGATGTATTTCTATGCTGTGTGAGTCCCAGCCACCTCAGCTTCCAATCTCAAATTACTCTGTTCATCAAGGCTGCAATGCTCTGCCTGGGTACTGTACTCTCTATACATTGCAGTCTGGCAGGTGCTTCCAAGCAGAAAGATAGGGTGATCCCAGGGCTCACCTCATTTGTTTTCCTATTCTCAGGGATCACAGTCCTAAACTGCCTCTGTCTGTTGTCAAAAATCAGTTGTTTGATATCTAGTTTTCTAGTTTTGTATGGTGAAAGGGAAAGTTCTGTACGAGTACTACAAGTCAAAGTATGAATTTTACATCCAGGATTTATTTCTTTTTTTAACCACTTAAAGTACATTTTAGTTTCCAAATGTAAAAATGAAGTCAACTTGGGCTAAAACTAATAATTTGGGTTCAAGTTTCAGGCCTACTTCCAATTTGCTGTATAAATATTGGCAAATCCCATTTCTTCTTTGGCTTTCACAGCCAAATTGAATTGAAATATAATCCTGTCCTCCCTACTTCTCAGGCATTCCATAATGAGCAAATCGAAACAAAAACAAATGACACTAAATAAGGATGAGGTGATAAAAGTTGACACTTCTCAAACTCTCTGGCCCATCTTCCAATTCATTCTCCAAAGTATAAAGGGTCCCAAGATGAAAGTGTGGTAAGACTGGTGCTGGTTCATTGCTGTTCCTCTTAATAATTGCCAATTATTATTGAATGCTATACAGGAACTATGTGAGCTTTTTATGAGAATTAACTTGCCAAATCCTCATAACTGCCCCACGGGACAGGTAATATTATTGTCCCCATTTCACACATGAGAATGAGACACAGAGAGATTAAATGACTTGTGGAGGGTCACACAGCTAATAAGTGGCAGTGGTAGACTTGGCACTGATTGGAAATGAAGCTGAGTCACTCTGGAGCCATGCTCTTAACCACTATGTGACTATTTGAAAACTCCTGAAAATGCATTAACTGCTGCTGCTGACAATCATTAATTGTCTTTAAGGGAGCGAGCATCATCCCTGGAATCCCTTCAAGAAATCCTGTTTGTTTAGTCAGCCTATCTGATTTCCATGGGGAAGCAGAAAGATTGGGCTATCGTTGGAATACATGATTCCTGAGAAAAACAAACACCATCAGTATGGCAGGACATGGTGGAAGATGACGTACAGCAAAAACTACCTAGAGAATAGGATCTGAGTGGAGTCCAAAGGGCCCAGTGTGGTTCCAAGAGGGTCACTGGTGTTTATGGAATCTCTCTCGTCTGGCAGCTGTACTGATATTAATAGGTTCTATTATTCTTTTTCTCCCCACTTCTCAGACACACTTAATCAAGCCAAGCACCAAAATGCCAACACTCTTTCCTGGAGAGAGAAAGGTTAAGATTTCTTTTACTCAAAGAAGAACTCCACCTGCAGGCGTTCGGCAGACCAGCATTGCTTCATTCTTCACCTTGCAGCCAGGTATGGTGATCCATCTGGGAGCGCCCAGGGATCGTAAAGGAGTGTGTGCATTTTTCCATGCTGGAATATTTATAAGTGGTGACAGCAGTGTGTTGTGTTAAACTTAGCTGACCTGTTAGAAGAGGTTATAAAACACAAATCATTGCCTTTTGAAAAGCAATGTATACTGTACATGCTTTTCCAAACATACTTTCCTGGTTCTGTTTTTCTTAGTCTAATATTAAATATTTTTATTCCCTGACAGAGCAGTGAGGAAAGGTATACTTGGGAGTTGGGGGTGCCTAAGGGAGCTGATCTGCATTAGTTAGGTATATGTCTTGGATTGGTAACAATGAGTAGTCTGTATAAGATTAATTGATATTTCTGTATGAAGCTCCTCAAATTAGCCAAGGTTCAAAGATGCCTTTTCTTAGAAAGATTGGCATAAAGTTAGCTTGTGTCTCATCCTTTCGCAGTTCCTTGCTTGCATGTTCCTCCTCAGGGGATAGGCTGCCTCAGAGTAGGCTGGGGCTTAGAGAGCAGAGTTCCTGCCAAGTGGAGGGTACTGGGAAGAGAGTAACTCTTGGTGTGATTCCTAGGATTGTTTTGCATCAGCCTTCAAAATGCACTCTCCCTACTCCAAACAAAAACTTAGACACCTTTTTGCTTTAAGTAACTAGGGCAGATATTTTTTAAAAACACTTTCCATTTTAAAATTCTGGTATATTCTATAGTCTGCATTTAATTCTTAGGCAAAATTGAGAACCCTTTCACAAATCATAGGTTCTGTAGTATAATTCTTGGAGAAGGAAAGGGGAAATCAGTCATTCAGCTTTGTTTGTAATTAGTTCTTAGTATAATTTGGGGTGGGGGGGAGTGGGAATTCCATGTCATTTGTCCGTAAGGCAGAACGGGATCCATTTCACGCCTGATCACATGGACAGGGTGGATAATCATAGTTGTTTTTAATTATTGTCCTTCCTACTGGTTGACTTAGCATCTAATTGTATCTTTACTCTCTCTCTACCATGCAGTGTTTGGGGAGTGGGGAACCTACATTCTTCACACTGTCACCAGCAGGTTTTTCAGAGTTGAATGGTTAATGTGATCTTTGAGACCTTACAAAAATAGTGTGTATTGAGCATGTTTCTCAAAGGATAATATCCAGGAGTAATATTTGGCCAGGATCACTATTTAGCAGAAACCACATTAAATTAAAAAAAAAAAGCAAAACTGATGTGCCCTATGTTAAACAAATCCCACGTATGAAAACTCAGGGGGAAAAGTAGGCCGTGGTCTGATTATATGACATGTTTGACTTAATAGGTAGGTCATGTGAAACATCTATATATTTGAGTAGGGGAATATAAAATCTGTGTTTTAGAAAGATCATTCAGGAGAGAATAGAGAGACTGAAAGCAGGAAGATCAGCTACAGAGGTATGTGAAGAGTCTAAGACCCCTGTACTATGTAGTGATAGTAGCTGATACTGATCTCAGAAAAAGCCAACCAAATCCTGCTCGTGGCAGAGTTCCCCTGCAGAACAGTATTTTTTCATGTCTATTTTACTAGGAAAGACAAACAGTGACCAGAGGAGTGTTTCATCTCACGTACAGAGTCAGACCAACAAAGAATCTAAGAAAGACACAACCCAGCAAGGACATCCGACCCAGGGCTTGGTGGATGATTGCATGGCACCCCCTTTAGCCACTTCAACCCCTGCAGACATCCAGGAAGCTGGACTTTGTCCTCAGTCCCTCCAGCCTTCTGCCCACCACAGAACAGGAACCCCATTCTTGACTGTCCTGTCTTTGTTCCAGCCTGACACCTCAGTCTGCGCTGGAGAGAGTAAAGACTCCCTGGCTTGTTCCTTCACTCAGGACTTGGAAAGTTCTTGCTTGCTGGGCCAAAAGGAGGGCGTGAAGGATTCTTCCTGGAAAAAGGAATGGCTTCATGGACCTAAGAAAAAGAACTGTCAGGCTGTGGAGAGACATAGTAAACCACCTGGGGGCAAGGGCCATCAGCCCTTGCACAAGACTAAATTTGAGAAGGTGTCTGCCAAGGAACACAGTAGGGATTTCTGGAGTGAAGAAAACACAGAGTCAGTGAAACAAAGCCCTTGTCCTGTTCCTGTGTTTTCTTGGGACAGTGAAAACAATGACAAGGACTCCTGCAGCCAGCTTTTCACTGAGGATTCTCAGGGCCAGCGGGTTATTGCCCACAACTCAAGAGCTCCTTTCCGAGACGTAACCAACAACAGGAATCAGAGCTTAGGGTGGTTTCCTAACAGCACTTGGGCTCAGTGCCAGGATGGGCCCACTCAGTTAAATCTGCAGCCTGATGTACTCTTTACCCAGGACTCTGAAGGTAATCAAGTTATCAGGCACTAAGTCTAGATGGGTTTGGTTCTAAAAGTACTTTGAAACGAGAGAGATATAGGAAAATATCCTGCGGGGGGTGGGGTGGAGTGGGTTATGTTTGGGTAGGATGGAGGCATTGGATGAAGCTGTTAATTATTGAGCATTTTCTTTGTGTAAATAGAGCAGGTGGTGCCACTTGAGACAGTATGATTGGTATTGTGCCTGTCCCTAAGGAAGAGGTGGCTCGTAAATTCCCTGTGTCAGTCAGGAGCAGTGAGGGGGCAGGGCAGGTACTTATCCCTCCACCAAAGAGACTGTTACTCAGCTTGCACAGAGCCACCTCTTTGCCCTTTCAGATGCCTGACTGGGACATTGCTTCTTACGGATGTGTGTTCTTTTAATCTCTGGCTGTAGTCATACTCACTCAACCTAAGCTTGGGACTGTTATTCCTGACACTTTTTTGTTTTGTTTTTTATAAACTGGTGTTTTGGTTTTTTTTTTAAAGATTTTCTTTTTTTTCCTTTTTCTCCCCAAAGCCCCCCGGTACATAGTTGTATATTCTTCATTGTGGGTCCTTCTAGTTGTGGCATGTGGGACGCTGCCTCAGCGTGGTTTGATGAGCAGTGCCATGTCCGCGCCCAGGATTCGAACCAACGAAACACTGGGCCGCCTGCAGCGGAGCGCGTGAACGTAACCACTCGGCCACGGGGACAGCCCCTCCTGACACTGTTTTGAGTGATAAGGCAAATCTCCCTGACCCAGGTGTACCAGAGCAGGGGGGATAGAGAGATAGCTAGAATGATAGTAGTTTTATTTCTTTTTTGTTATTTTATTTTTGTGGTAACTTTACAGCATTTTAAAGTTATATACTCTATGTTTAAACATCTCTCCCTAAAAAAGCCTGAGCTATATAATAATCTAGATGTGACTGTATCACTCTTCTACTACAAGGTGGGAGAGAACTCCCTTTGTAAAAACTATGAGTCCAAATAAATGACTGTTTACAAAGCTGGCTCTGATGGTAATTAAAACATTACCAATTTTATTTTTGAAACAGCAACTTTTTAATAGTATATGCTCTGTCATTGCCATAGGTCTGATCTGAACAGGAGTCTAATTTGACTTGTGTTCTACCCAAGATGCTATCCACCAGGTGGCAGATTTCCATGTTGCAGGTGTGGTATCTAAAAGGTGTAAACAGTCTCCGGGGGCAAGCTTGCAACTTATAATATGGAACTGCTTTAAGAGCTTAGGGTAGAATCTCTACAGAAAGGGACAAGAGGCTCCTCAGGGAAGTTTTCTATTATTAAAGCAGGACCTTGTAGGAGTCCGTTTACAAAAGTTCACATACCTTAAAAAGGTGATCACAACTCAGAGATGGACACAGCAAATGCACTATCTCTCCAAATCCTTCCTTTAATATTAGATAGTGCTTCAACCCAAACACACACAGGATACATACCATAGAGAAAGGGATCTGAAGGCATCTGAGTCATGCATGGTGTGGCAGGTACAAACCTTGGCCCAATGCAAAGGAGTAGTTAAGGGCCTGGAAGAAGGATGGTACTCTTTCCCCCCTCCATTTCTCTTTCCTACTGGGCTTAAACTAAAGTCCGTGGAAGAGAAAGAGTTTTCAATCAGTAGAACTGATGAGGCCCAAGGCCTTAGAGGGTAGATTTGGTTGTACAGTATTACAAAATATATTTAGGAAAAAAACAGCCCAGGCCTCCCAGCAGCAGCCCAAGTGTTAGCTGGTCCAGTGGCCCAACCTCTACATCTAGGTGTTGGACAGGGATAGGGGAGAGGGTGATTGCTGGGCAATGGTGTCAGTTTATGAGGGAGCAGCATAAGATTTTTCCCTGCCCTGTGAACATGTACATAAACATGTATAGCCCCCTCCCCTCAGCCCTGCTCTACCGCAAGGAAGCTGCTGAGAGTGAGTGACAGCTGGGCACAAAGTGTCTGGTGAGACCAGTGATGGGACCTAATGCAGTGAAGTAAGTCATTCATTTAGGACCTATTTTCACACAAGAGCAAGGAAAAACCAGAAACTTCTATCTCACCCTTTAGACTGATGCATTCCAACCTACATTTTTACCTGTAACAAGTGTCTCAGCTAAAAACAGCCTTAGCTTCTGCTAAGGTTTGAAGTATGGGAAACATATAATCCAGCTCTTCTCTCTCAGTCCAAGCTCTAGCTTTCAGCAAGACCGTTGCAGAAGGTTTCTAATTGAGAGGCAGAAACATCTGCGGTGAGGAAGGCAGCTATTGAAGGAATTCCAGGAGCATGAGACTGAGTTTGCAGAGCTGAGTGCTGTCAGTTTCCTTTTCTACTGATATCTTCTTCCTTCAGAGCAAACTTCCTTCTTAGAACCTCAGAGATAAGGACCGCAGGGTCTTCCTCCTTCAATAAACTCCGATTCCTAGAGATAGAATAATAGCTTATATTTATTGAGTATTTACTCTGTCCTGGGCAGTGTTCCGTGTCTTTGAATACAATCTCAATCCTCAGAATCTTATGGGGTAGGTGCTATTACAATCCTCTTTTACAAATGAGGAAACTAAAGCACAGAAAGGTTATATAATTTGCCCAAAGTCACTAATCACTCAGCCAGTAAGTGGTGAATCCAGAGTCTAAAACCAAGCTAGCTGATAGCAGATCTCATTTCTTAACTAGAATGCTTTACTATTTCCTCAAATGGCTATAAGAAATGTGGGCAAAGTAAAGGACCATCAACCAGTGAAGAGTTGGCCTGGAGTGATTAAGCTTCTGCTCCCACATTCTGGTGCTGTCTTTTCCTGGTAGCATATCCCCAGGTCAGCAGTGGAAGTGACCAATGACTCTTGGCTACTCTGACCTTTATTAGTTCTGGTGAAAAGGTGTGCTAAGGATTTCCTACTGCTCTGTCTCCCCATCAGGGAAGCTGTGAGATTTTTTTATAAGAGATCTAGAATTTATAGTAAAATGTCCACATCATAAGGGACCTGTGGGAACAAAAGAAACCCTAGATTGGGGTAGGTTGAAATTACCTGATAGATCATAAAAGACTGTCCTAGATACTTGGAAAATAGTTGCATGAAATTCTAGTGGACTTACATACATATTTACTGGTCATTAGGCTATATATAAGAGCCAAGATTGATTGTTAAACCTTGAAAGCAAAAACAAGAGGAACTGCCTTCAATCTGTCACATTTCTGAACCTTTGCTGACGGGGCTACTTTCCCATTCTTAGTCATCAACCCAGCTCCTTCTATTAACAAGGGAGAAAAGATCCCAGGACATGAGTAGAAGGAGGGGCTTGGATCTAATATGGTACAAGAAGCAAGTATAAAAGAAAGTTTAAGAGTCAATCTCTAAAACACTGACCAAAGAAAACCGCTCAGGGCAGCCCAAAAGCAGCAGCAGCAGCTGAATTTGGGAATGTGGGAAAGAACTGCCGGTCAGTTTGACCAACCTGGCTAGGGCCAGAGAGGGAGGGTAAAAGTGACTTCCCCTAAGGATCGACTACCAGGAAGAAGTGATGGGGAATCACCTAGCCTTGTCTTGTTGTCAGAGGGAAGTGGGGCCAGAGACACAAAGGGATCCTTGCACTACGTGAGGAAACTTCAACAGGAATTTCATCAGCTCAGTAGAGAGACCTCACCTTCCAACCCCACAAAAAGCCTTTTTATCTGCATTAACAAATACAGCTACACACCCTGGCCTCTGGCGGTCTGGATGTCAAACCAATGTTTCAGTGCCCAGGAACCTGCACTTGAACAAGCGCCTCTAGTGCATCCCATGCAGGTGCTCAGACCACACTCAGAGAAACACCTCCTCCTGCGGGAGCTCTAGGGCTTCTCTGCTAGATGAGTTTGTCGACGTAGGTATTTCCCAGATTTCCTCCTGATTCCATCAGAAACACCTTGAGCTCCACTCCTTGGGGGGGTTCTGCTTTAGCAAGCTTAAGGTGTATTTTTTTTCCCTAGATTGGCACCTGAGCTAACATCTGTTGCCAGTCTTCTTTTTTTTCCTTCTCCTCAAAGCCCCCCAGTACATAGGTGTATATTTTAGTTGTAGGTCCTTCTGGTTCTGTTATGTGAGATGCCACCTCAGCAGGGCTTGATGAGTGGTACTAGGTCCATGCCCAGGATCTGAACCAGTGAAACCCTGGGCCGCTGAAGCGGAGCATGCAAACTTAACCACTCGGCCATGGGGTCGGCCCCTTAAGGTATATTTTTAACAAATCTGAGAAATCTGAAGGGCAGCCAGGTTTAAGAACGACCTATGAATCTCAAAAACCTTGTTCTCAAATCTCTGAATCTGCAAGATTGGTTTGCATAATGGATAACTATATTTTAATGCAGAATCCCTCACTTTATGAAATTCTCCTTCCACCAGAAAAGTCTACCAATTTGAGTATTATGCAACCCCACTTTGATGGGTGGGGCATGGGGACACTGTCACTACCAGTATGAGAACTGAAGTGGTAAGGCCCCACCAGGGGACAGAAGTTGGATTAGATGAGCCTTCTTGTAAAATCTCTACTAGTCTCACATTTGGTTGGGTTAGATCACCCCAACCAAATGTGAAATCTTGCTTTTTCCACAAACTGGGGCCCCAGGCCTTAGCAGGCTTTGTGAATAAAGTAACATCGCTACTACTGAGGACTTACTATCTAAGTCCTTTCTATTAGATCAATGGCCATGGGTGACTTAAACAGTAAATAGATCACTAGAGCTCATTATCAGATACTTACAGATCTTGGCTCTGTTTCATGCGGTGAAAGTCCTTCAGGATCCCCATCATATCTGCAAAGCTGCTGGCCTTGGACAGAGAGACACAGTCATCCTCCTCAGACGAGCTGCAGGTAGCTTTGTGTTCTGGTTTGCAACATTCAGGGCTGGCAGAACAAAGCAGGGGGACTGATGGAAGCTCAGGGACCTCTACCTCGTTCTCCTCAGTGATGTCACTAATGACAAAGGAAGTTGTAGAGTGGAATGAGGATCCAAAACAAGGTAAGGGAGAAGAGACATTTGAACTTCCTGGAGATAAGAAATCTGGCGTTAATGATGCCGAAGCTGAAAGAGAAAACAATAGGCATGGATGGACACTGGGGCTAGAATACAGCAGTAATATCTTCTCCTCACAAGCACTGCCTACAAACATTCATTTCCTGGGCTGATACCATGACATCCTAGGAGAGCTCAGGATGCCATCTAACCCAGTGGAAGGTTCCTCCACTACCCTCCCCTCTCAGGATCTCAAGAAGACGCAGAAGCACTGGGTTCTTCCGGTATTCCAGGAGGGCAGAAAAACTCACCCCATAAAGGCTTTGGCTCCTAAAAGCTCTCATTTTGCAGTGGGCTGTGGAGTTTAGACTGAAGCAACAGTGACAGAACCAAGACCTGAATTTGTCCTTTTCTCTAACTGGACTAGTGCTTCTGACTCTGCTCCTTTGAATGCTATCTGTGACTGGAAGAAGCATTCTGCAGCAAAAATAGAATGGTGACCATCCTCCTAGTTCCCCAAATTTTAATGAAGAGAATTTTCTAAGTTTCTAAGAAACACTGATTTTTCACAAACTACTTCCACTTGTCTCTTAGATGACAAAAAAGTAGGCAATAAACATAAATGGAAAATTCAAGTGCAAGTCCTCTATAAAACTGCCATATGACAGAATTAAGTAGGTGAAGCTTTCAAAGAGAACACCATGATTTTCATGTGTTCTACCAACTGATTACGTTTGGAAGCTATGACTTTGAGTTAACGAGGAACAAAAGAATGAGGATGGGAGGAATATGAGGATAAGCCCTGAGTATCTGGGAGAGAGCCACCTGTCGGTGTTTCATGCCGCTGGCCAAGGCAGACTCCTGTTCATTTCCAGTGGTTCTGCCTTAACTGCAGACAGAAAGGCAGACGGATGGAGAGGTGGTCTCTGGTAGATAGGATAAGGAAGGGGAAGATTGGTGCTTAAAGGGGATAAGTCTCTTAGTGGTGGGAAATGCTTATTTCTCATGTTGAAAAAGAAAGCTGCTTAGGGCTCATGGAAGACTGATCTTAAAGACACTTGGAGGAGGGTGGTGGTTTTTGTGGCCAAGGGAGGAAATCTGCCTGGGATCATAGGTTATGCGAAGATTTTGTTCTTAACCAAACCTGTCAGCCCAAAATGGCTGATGGAAACTATCCAAGGAATACTACAGGCTAGACAGGCCTCAGGGCAACCCCAGAACCCTGGGCCTGAGTCCACCTGAACCAGGGACCATCATTTCCTTACCCCTATCCTGTCCAAAAGCCAGGGGAAAAGGAATCACCGGTTATATTCTGGCCTTGGTTTAGGGGCTCCTACCTGCATCACCTGCCACTATTTTAGCAATCTGGCTGCGTAGGTGGCTCAGCTCATCTTGCAGCTCTGTGGTGCGGCTTAGGGCTGGCAAGGCTGGCTTCTTCAAGGCCAGTAGCCTCTCCTCGGACCCACGCAGGTTGGGCACTGAGGCATTGCGCTGCATGACAATCAGAGGGCTGGGCTTCCAGGTGTGCCTCAGGGGGCGCGTATCGCTTCTGGACCCGGGAAAGACAAGTATATCAGTCAGACACAGCTGGCCACTGCACCCCTTCTAAAATTCCTTCATCCACTCCTACCAGAGTAACACAGCCAGGTCCTGCTCCCACTCTGAGCCCACAGCTCTCATTCCTACTGCCCTCAGTCTCTTACAAGCACTCTCCTTGCTGTCTACCATCTCATCTAGGAAGAAGCTTCCCATTCTCCAGCAGACCAGCTGTTGCCTCAGTACCTGACTCGGGCATATGTCTCCTCTTCATCTGCAGCAATCCAGGCGATGTCAGCCAGAGTAGGGACTGGGGGCACATCCCTTAGACACAGGTCAGAGATGTTGGGCAGGGTCTATAGAGAAGCAAAATTCATCAACAAACATTTACTGACATGATGGTGAGATAATGAGAGACTGCAAAATACAAAGGAGGGGCACCTAATCCAGCACTGGGGGTCAGGAAGGCTGGGGGAGAAGAGGGTTCTGAAATGTTTGGAAATAGCTTGAATAAGAGGCCAGAAGCAAGAGAGTTTGTGAGAGCATAATTGAGCATGGCTGGAACAGTGGATGAGGGGGGAATGCAAGAGGTTAGAAAGTGAATTAGGAGCTTTGATTCTAAGACCAATAATGAACCACTGAAGATTTTAAGTAGGGATCCGATTTTAGGTTTTAAAAGATTACTCTGCTGCTGTGTGAAACATGGATGGGAGGTTGAAGAGACCAATTATGAGGCTGTTATATCCTCCAAGCACAACATGGTGGCCTAGAGCAGGGATGGGCCTGTTTTTATACATAAAGTTTTACTGGGAAACAGTTACACCCATTCATTTATGTATTATCTGTGGTTGCTTTTAAGCTACAATTGCAGAAGTGAGTAGTTGGCATAGAGACTGTTATAGTCCACAGCCTACAATATTTACTATCTGGCCCTTTAAAGAAAAAGTTTGCTGACCCCTGGCTAGAGCAAAGGGGTCTTCAGTGGGACTGGCTAGAGTTACCTTTTAACAGAGACGGCCACTGTCTAAGAGTGTCTTGCCCTCTGGTTGTGAGAATACAGGTGCGAGGACATCAACAATCCATTACATCAACAGGCAGTTTCTCCTGGCTAGCTCTTTACAACACCTTTGTAGCTAATTGGGATCTAACAGCAAACTTGATAATTTGAATATTTTAGATGTAAATAAAAAGACATGATTAATTATACAAAAGGAATTATAGTAGAATTCCTTAAAATAGCCCCTCAACCCAAATAAACAACAACCAGGGAACAGGGAGGCTTAGTGACACTATGTTAAATGAAAAATCAGGAGAATTGAATCATATGCTGACCATGATTAGAACAAAGCAAAAAACATGCATCTAGTAAAAGATGGAAAAGAACTTCAACAAAGAATTGGAAAATATAAAGAACCAACCAGAACTGAATATAATAATGGAAATGAAAAATTCACTAGAGGGAATCAACAGCAGAGACACAAAACAGCAGATGACACAAAAGAAAGGATCAGAGATCTAGATGATAGAGGAAATCACCCAAGCTGAACAGAAAAAACAATTAAAAATAATGAGGACAGTCTAAGGGCCCTCTGGGACAACATCAAGCATACTAACATCCGTATTATAGGTGTCCCAGAAAGGGAAGAGAGAGACAAAGAGGCAGAGAACCTATCTGAAGAAATAACAGCTGAAAACTCTCCTAACCTGAGGAAGGAAACAGACATCCAGGTACAGGAAGCAAAGAGCACACCAAACAAGATGATTCCAGAGAGGCTCACATTAAGACACATTATAATTAAAATGTCAAGAATTAAATAAGGAGAGAATCCTAAAGCTGTGAGAGAAAGGCAACAAGTTACTTAGTAGGAAGCCCCATAAGGCTATAAGCTGACTTCTCAGCAGAAATCTTACAAGCTAGAAGGGAGTGGCATGATATATTCAAAGTGCTGAAAGGAAAAATCCTACCGCCAAGAATCCCCTACTCGGCAAGCTTATCATTCAGAATGGAAGGAAAGAAAATTTTCCAGACAAACAAAAACTACAGGAGTTTATTGCCACTAAACAGGCCTTACAAGAAATGTTAAAGGGACTTATTTAAGTAGAAAAGAGAAGACCACAAATAGGAATAAGAAAATTATCAAAGAAAAAAAAATCACTGGTAAAGGCAAATATACAGTAAAGGTAATGAATGAGCCACCTATAGGTATGAAGCTAGTATGAAGGTCAAAAGACAAAAGTACTAAAAATATCTATCTCCATGATAAGAGCTTAAAGGGATATATACACACAAAGAGGTTAAATATGATATCAAAAACATAAAATGTGGAGAGAGGGGAGTAAAAGTGTAGGGCTTTTAGTAAGCGGTCAAAGTGAAGAGACCATCAACACAGATTGCTGTTTATATAGGTTATTATATATGAACCTCATGGTAATTATAAACCAGAAACCTATAGTAAATACACAAAAAATAAAGAGAAAGGAACCCAAACATAATGCTAAAGAAAGCCATCAAACCACAAGGGAAGTGAGCAAGAGAAAAAGAAAGGAACATAGAAGAACTACTAAAACAACCAAAAAAAAGTAATAAGATGGCATTAGGTACACACTTATCAAAAGCCATTTTAAATGTCAGTGAACTAAATGCTCCAATCAAAAGACATCATGTGGCTGAATGGATGAAAAAACAAGACCCATATATAAGCTGCATACAAGCAACACACTTTGGACCTAAAAACACCAACTGGAAGTGAAGGGATAGAAAAAGATACTCCATGCAAATAGAAATGAAAAGAAAGCTGGGGTAGCAATACTTAGACAAAATAGACTTTAAAACAAAAACTGTAACAAGAGACAAAGAAGGCCACATAATGATAAAGGGAACAATCCAACAGGAGGACATAACATTTGTAAATATCTACGCACCCAACATAAGAACACCTAAATATATAAAGTAATTATTAACAGACATAAAAGGAGAAATTGACAATAACACAACAATAGTAGAGGACTTTAACACTCCACTTACGTCAGTGGATGGATCATCCAAACAGAAGATCAATAAGGAAACACTGGCCTAACATGACACGTTTGACCAGGTGGACTTAGTAAATACATACAGAACATTCCATCCAAAACCTGCAGAATACACATTCTTTTCAAATACACGTGGAACATTCTCCAGGACAGATCACATATTAGACCACAAAACAAGTCTCAATAAATTTAAGAAGACTGAAATAATACCAAGCATCTTTTCTGACCACAATGGTATGAAACTAGAAAATCAAGTACAAGAAGAAAACCAGAAAAGCCACAAATATGTGGAGATTAAACAAAATGCTACTTAACAACTACTGGATCAATGAAGAAATCAAAGGAGAAATAAAACATACCTGGAGACAAATGAAAATGAAAATATGACATACCAAAATTTATGGGACATAGCAAAAGTGGTATTAAGAGAGAAGTTTATACCAATACAGGCCTACCTGAAGAAACAAAAAAAACCTAAATAATCTAAGAGTACACCTAAAGGAACTAGAAAAAGAACAAAGCCAAAAATCAGTAGAAGGAAGGAAATAATAAAAATCAGAGCAGAAATAAATCAAATAGACTTAAAAAGAAAAAGAAAAATCACTGACACAAAGAGCTGGTTCTTTGAAAGTACAAACAAAATTTGACAAACCTTTAGCTAGACTCACCAAGAAAAAAAGCAAGAAGGCTCACATAAAACCAGAAATGAAAGAGGAGAAATTACAATGGACACCACAGAAATACAAAGGATTGTAAGAGAATACTATGAAAAGTTATATGCCAACAAATTGGATAATCTAGATAAAATGGATAAATTCTTAGAATCATACAACTTTCAAAAACAAAATCACGAAGAAACAGAGGGGGCCAGCCCTGTGGCCAAGTAGTTGTGTTTGCACGCTCCGCTTCGGTGGCCCAGGGTTTCACCGGTTTGGATCTTGGGCATGGACCTAGCACTGCTCATCGAGACATGCTGAGGTGGTGTCCCACATAGCAGAACTGGAAGGACCTGCAACTAGAATATACAACTATGTACTGGGGGGCTTTGGGGAGAAGGAAAAAAAAAGATGATGATTGGCAACAGATGTTAGCTCAGGTGCTAATCTAAAATAAATAAATAAAACCTGAAAATTACCCCTTAAAGAACAGGAATAAGACAAGGATGCCCACTTTCACCACTCTTATTTAACAGTATTGGATCATAATCCTAGCCAGAGCAATCGGGCAAGAGAAAGAAATAAAAATGATCCAAATTGGAAAGGAGTAAGTAAAACTGTCACTATTTGCAGATGACATGATTTTATATATAGAAAACCCTAAAGAATCCACCAAAACTATTAGAAATAATAAATGAATACAAGACACAAAATCAACAGAAAATCAGCTGCATTTCTATATACTAACAAGGAAATAGCAGAAAGAGAAATTAAGACTACAATCCCATTTATAATCACAACAAAAAGAATAAAATACCTAGGAATAATTTATTTTATTTTATTTTGGTGAGGAAGATTGGCCCTGAGCTAACATCTGTGCCAATCTTCCTCTATTTTGTATGTAGGACGCTGCCACAGCATGGCTTGATGAGTGGTGTGTAGGTCCACACCCAGGATCTGAATCTGCGAACCCTGGGCCACCAAAGTGGAGCACACGAACTTAACCACTACACCACCAGGCTGGCCCCCAGGAATAAATTAAGGAGGTGAAAGACTTGTACACTGAAAACTATAAAATATGTTGAGAGAAATCAAAGACACAAAGAAATGGAAAGGATTCTATACTCATGGATTGGAAGAATTAGCATAGTAAAAATGTCCATATTTCCTAAAGAAATCTACAGATTCAATGCAATCCCTATCGAAGTCCCAATGACGTTTCTCACAGATATAGAAAAAAGAATTCTGAAATTTATATGGAACAACAAAAGACTCGAAAAGCCAAAGGAATCCTGAGAAAAAAGAACAAAGGTGGAGGTGTCACACTCCCTGATTTCAAAATATACTACAGAGCTATAGCAATCAAAACAGCATGGTACTGACACAAAAACAGACACATGGGCTGGCCCCGTGGCCGAGTGGTTAAGTTCGCACGCTCCGCTGCAGGCGGCCCAGTGTTTCGTTGGTTCGAATCCTGGGCACGGACATGGCACTGCTCATCAAACCACGCTGAGGCAGCATCCCACATGCCACAACTAGAAGGACCCACAACGAAGAATATACAACTATGTTCCGGGGGGGCCTTGGGGAGAAAAAGGAAAAAAATTAAAAAAAAAAACAGACACACAGATCAGTGGAACAGAATCAAGACCCGAGAAATAAACCCACACATCGATGGACAGCTAATTTTTGACAAGGGAGCCAAGAACATACAATGGAGAAAGGAAAGTCACGTCAATAAATGGTGCTGGGAAAACTGGACAGCCACTTAGAAAAGAATGAAAGCACACTATTATCTTACACCATAAACAAAAATTAACTCAAAATGGATTAGAGACTTGAATGTAAGACCTGAAACCATGAAACTTCTAGAAGAAAACATAGGCAGTACACTCTTTGACCAATGTCTTAGCAGCATATTTTCAAGTACCATGTCTGACCAGGCAAGGGAAACAATAGAAAAAAACAAACAAATGGGATTACATCAAACTAAAAAGCTTCTCCACAGCAAAGGAAACCATCAACAAAACAAAAAGACAACAATTGGAAGAAGATATTTGAAAATCATGTATCTGATAAGGGGTTAATATCCAAAATATATAAAGCACTCATACAACTCAACCACAAAAAAACCAAACAACCCAATTAAAAAATGGGCAAAGGATCTGAACATCTTTTCAAACAAGATATACACATGGCCAAAAGGCACATGAAAAGATGTTTAACATCACTAATTATTAGGGAAATGCAAATCAAAACTACAGTGAGATATCACCTCATGGCCATCAGAATGGCTATAATTAACAAGACAAGAAATAACAAGTGTTGGAGAGGATGTGGAGAAAAGGAAACCCCTGTACACTGCTGGTGGGAGTGCAAACTGGTGCAGCCACTATGGAAAACAGTATGGAAGTTCCTCAAAAAATCAAGAATAGAACTACCATAGGACCCAGCTACCACTTTTGGGTATTTATCCGAAGAACATAAAAACAATAATTTGAAAAGATATATGCACCCCTATATTCATGGCAGCTTTATTCACAATAGCCTAGACTTGGCAGCAACATAAGTGCCCATCAACTGATGATTGGATAAAGAAGATGTGGTATATATACACAATGGAATACTACTTGGCCATAAAAAATGATGAAATCTTGCCAGTTGTGATAACATGGATGGACCTTGAGGGTATTATGCTATGTGAAGTAAGTCAGAGAATTTCAAATACTATTATGTCTTGACTCATAAGTGGAAGATAAAAACAACAACAAACACATAGAAACAGAGATTAGTTTGGTGGTTACCAGAGGGGAATGGGGAAGGGAGGAGGGAGAAAGAATTAATAGGGTGCATGTGTAGGTTGACAGATTGTAATCAGTCTTTGGGTGGTAAACATGAAAAAAAAGAACTACACCAAAACATTAATAGTTATTTGTGTCAAGACTACATGGATTATAGGTAATTTATTTTCCTTTCTCCTTTTTATTTTCCATAATTTAATATTTTTACATGGGTAATTTAAAAAATAAAACAAATCAGCAAGATTCCCTTAAATAATATTTAAGGTAAAGGTAATTACAACAGAAATCCACGGATAATTTCTCAAAAACTCTCCTATACATGAGTTAAGTCCAGATGTTTCTGCTACAAATTGTTTGGTAGGTGGATCAGGAGTTTATGGCTCTTGCTTTTAGACAGGGAACCTGGGTCTTACAGGAGTGAAGTGATATTCCAAGGTTACAGAGACAAGGACTCCACTGACCCAGGAGCTATTGCTAAGATGGGTCATTTATGGGGGGCCTCCAGCTGCTCTCCCTCATTAGCCGGAATATTCCTCTGCTATTGGCAATTAAATGAGTTAACATATATAAAGTACTTCGCACAGTGCCTGGCACATAGTATGCATTCAGTAAATGGTAGCTAGTATTACTAACACTACTCACGCCTACTCCTGCTCTGTGGGTGCCTATGGTCTTGATCATCTCTGCCCAGCAGTATCTGGCCAAAGGAATGGAGAGGTTATAGCCACGTGTTGGGGCAAGCTCCACTGAGTCTCTCACACTCCTTAGCTGTGTTCCCTTTTGTTGCTGATGCTTGAGGCAGCTAGGGCCACATCCTGCCCCAGCCCTGTGGGCAATTCTTGATAATTAGCAGTCTGGCTCATGGGGCAGCCCCCTCACCCCATCCTACACACTTCCCACCCTATTCCTGACTCTCATACCAACTCTGACACCACTTCTGACTCCAGATCCAGCTCCTACACAGACTCTGCAGCGCAGCACCTGATATACAAGCTCAGCTTCCTCATTTCTGTATCCATCTGGGCCCCCATCTTTTCAGGCATATATTTCTATCTCCTGTGTGTAGGCAGAAAGCTTAAGTATTTCTTTTGTGTCCCAGCTCCTCAAATGCACACACGTTAAGCATCTAGCCTGGAGCTGGTGCTTAATCATTAGTTCTCAGAGGGAGGCAGCTGGGACTAATAAATGCTACTTAGCTTTCCACTGCAGGAGGAGGTCTCAGAGACATGGGCCAGGCAAGAATCTCTGCTGCAGAGTTGGCGCTAAAGGCACCCTAGACACAGAGGTAGCCCAGTAAAGGAGTGACCAGACTTGGCCAGAAAGAAGAGGATGGGGAGTAATGGCCTCAGGGAAACACTAAAAATAGGTGGCTAAGTAGCCAAGTCTTAGGGCTGGTGGAGAAAAGCAGAGTTCACCTCAGAGTCGCACACAGCACTCAGTCTCCCGCGGGGGGACCTGCCAGGGTTGCAGGCAAACCCTCAGAGCAGAGACATGGCGAGTCTGGAGATGTGGCTCAGCAAGGGCCTTCAGCCCGCACTGATAAATGGTATTGCTGGAACCTGATGCAATCTGAGTCGCTTAGCAGAGGCATCAAAGATGCAAGGTTATTAATTTATGAGCAAGTTGGAAGCCTGACTGTTGTGGTCACAGGTTTGTGTACAATCAGGAACTCACAGTGACCAGGGTCCATTATAAGCACTTAAATATTTCTTGACAAAATGAAAAAGTGACCAGGAAAGCAACTTGCCTGGCAACACTAAGGAGTCTGGGGTACAGAAGCAGCACCATCCTCCCCTACTCTCTGGGTCTCTACTCTCCCTGCCCTTCCAGCGCACTCACCTCAAAGGACGCCCGGGGACATGGCTTCAGGGGCAGGTTGGTCCCGATTCTTCTCACTACACTGCGAGCAGCCCCATGCGGCTTGTTTTGCCAGATTGGGATGGTCTAGAGCAGAGACAGGGACAGCCACAACCTCAGAGATGAATCCAACTACTGTCCCCGTCCTATTCCCTTTAGCAGGGAGACTGAATTCCCCAATCCCAGGGACAGGGCACCCTGGGTAAGTCAAGTCTCAATTATGAGTGAGGGCAGGTTCCCCAGTCACCAGCCTTCACCTTGGCCAGCCACCTCAGGGTACACTTGCTGCTACCAAGGCGCAGTCAAGGTTGGGAGGGTCCAGTGAAGGGGATAGCTCGGTGTAGGGATCATCCAGGCTTCCCTCCCTTCCCTCTGCACAGAAAGGCAGAAACACGCCGACTCCTTAACGTCACCAAGATCATAGCTGGTTCTGCCTGTGAGGAGTGGGTGCAAGGGTGGCCTCCCTCCAATTCCAGGCCTCCAGGGGAAAGGAAGAATTAACTAGAGGGTCTCCGAACTGCAGCAGACCCAGCACTCAGCCTTCCCCACCACACCCCTGCCCTGGGAATGTCCCTTACCACATTGGCTTCCATTTCCGACATTTCAACCGGCTCCTGAACTTGAAGGACCAAGCAGCCACAGGGCAACTCTGGGGGCTCGGGGAGGTGGGAGGCGTGACTCCTTCATATCAGGCCATCTTAGGGAACACCAGACTTCTCTTCTGTGAAACAACCCCCACAATGGGGACTCAATGGCCACCACACAAGCCCCATGAAACCAGGCCCTGCAGAGCCATGACCAACACCAAGGTTTCTCTGACACTTCACAGGGGAGAAAACCAGCCCCAGAGGCTGCCCTCACTCAACAATGGTTTCTCCAAATCTAGACCCTTAAAGGTTCTGTTCCAGACTTGCTACATGAGCTTGGCCAACTGGGGGGAGCCTTCCTGGGCCCTTAGGCTTCCTGAGGCAAAACTTCCAAACATGTAAACAGAACCCTCTGGTAGTTAGAAAGCTCATGGGAAAGCCAAAGTATAGGTACCATCCAAGCCCAGCACTCATCCTTGAAGATGAGATGTAAAAGCCCAGCACGTGCCCCTCGGCCTGGCACTCCGGGGCCCCCGCAAGGCAGAGGTAAAGCAGACAACGGGAGAATGAACGGCCAGCTCCAGCCAGTCTCAGTCTACTAGGCTCAGGGAAGAGAGCCAAAAATTATCCTGGCTCGGCCACCTACTGGCTCTCTAGCCCTAGACAAATCACTCAACCTTTCTGAATGTTGGTTTCTCCATCTGTAAAAAGAGGACAAGAAGAGCCGCCACTCTAGGTTACCTTACAGATCAATCAGTGAAACGGGATTTTAAAGTGCTTAATGAACTGTTAAAACATGATACAGATGGGTGAAGTCACTCCTGACTAGATTCTTCACAGCTGCCCTTGCATGGTGAGCAGATGTAGTCAATGAGCTCGTTCGTTCCCTCGTTCATCAAAAACCAACAATACCCACTCTGTGCCAGGCCCTGTGCTGGGCACTGTAGGGGCTGTGGAAGGAGTAAGACACAGCCATGCTCTCAAGGAACTCACGGTCTAGGAGAGAGGACAGGAATACATAATTCCAGGAGAGGCTGAGTATCACTGCTTAAGAAGGGCACCCCAGGCAAGTAGCCAGTTCAGCGCCCTGGTCCCAGAGCCCCATGATGAGCTCAGAGGAGGTAGGAAGGGAAGAAAAACAGCAACAGCACAGGTCCAGGGCAGGAAGGTGAGAGAGATGTAAAGAGCAGAGTGGACATGGCGTAAAGGTAAACTGGGGCTTAAGTCACGAGCGCTGGGAAGGCCCGGGTGAGAAGTGGCTGGGCAGTCAACGGGCAGGCTCCGAACAGGGGACGACGGACTGGACTGACCAGAGCAGCTCTTTCTGGAAACCTCCCTTGTAGGGTGTCTCTTTCACCTCTGGGAGGGGAGTTACCATTCCCTTTGTGATACCTATGAGGAAAGGAAGCTGGAGAGAGGAGGGGACGCATCTGAGGTCACTCAGTGGTCATGCCAGCAAAAGCACCCTGAGTCTGGTTCAGATCCTGCCGCCTCCTGCACGGGCCCAACTTCTCAGCACAGTTCAGCCTTTCATCAGAGTCCCCGTGTGCAGGCTCTGTGCCGAACGTCAGCGCCTCCACAGGCTCCACCTAACAGCGCCCCCCTGGTTTCTCGCTTAGGTCACTGCAGCCATATCCTCTCCAAACTTGCCTCCAAAGACTCAGCCGGGCCTCTAACTCTCACAACAGCCTGAGGAATCTTTCTAGAACACACTGCTAGTCACACCATTCCTAGGTTTGAAACAGGATAAAACCTAGCCTCCTCAGCACAGCCTGCAGGGCCCTCCACGGTCAGGCCCAGCCTCACCAGGCGCACTCTCTCCCGGTCTGGACCAAACCCAGCACGGCCCCCCGCCCACACCGGGCCCTGCACACTGCGCAGCCCCCACACCAGCTCAGGTCCTGCCCACACCGTTCCTCTGCTTGACCACCACCAGCACCCTCTTCACCGAGCTCCTTCCCATTCTCGGGAACTCAGCTCAAGCATCGCCTCCCCTCCCTGACAGTCACGTCCTTTACTGCCACCCCGCACTTCCTCGGGAGTTCTCACGATGCTAACTGGGGAACTGTCATGTGCTGTTTGTCCAAGGGCAGGGACTCCCCAGGCACAGCACTGCCCGCCTGGTACATGGCAGGCGCTTAAACGACGGTTCAGTTAAGACACGAACGAACGGGAACAGCGACGCAGCCTTCAAGCCCCCGCCCGGGCTGTCACTGGCTGAAGACGCCCTCGCTCGCCGGCAGCGCGGGCTAGGCTTCCCGCCGCCGCGCTCCCGCAGCCCCTCTCCAGGCCGCCGTCCCGATCGCTGACCCGGCCGCCCGCCGGACCCGGGCGCTCCTCCGGAGCGTGGCCGCCCTCATCCCCGGGCCGGCGCCCCGCGGAACTTCGCCGAGCGGACAGCCCGCGCGGGCCGGGCCGGGGCCGCGCCTCCCCTCCCCCGCACAGCCGGCCGCAGGCCAAGGTCGGCCAAGTGCTCGCCGCTGGCCCAGGCGGAGCGAGGCGGCGGCCCGGGCCGTCGAGGAGCGCGGCCGAGAGGAGAAGCCTCTAGCGGAGCTCGGCCCCCGAAGCTGGGGGACTCGGGCGAGTAACTACCCCTTGGGGACTCAGTCCCCCCTCTGCCAAACGAGGCAGACAACACCGGCTCCCGCGAGAACTAGCGCGGGAACAGGAGCCGCGGGCTTCGCACAGCGCCCAGCACTAGGCCGCGTCGACTGCCGGCCCAAAAGCCGCGCTCCCGCCTGCGGGCAACCTTCTGACCTAGTCTCACCTCAGACTCCTGCCCCGGGACTCACTCACCTCACGGCCCCTCCTACCACAGCGGGCCGCCCCGCCCCAACCGCCCTCACTTCCGCTGACCTGCCCCCCGGAAGCGATCCTCTGCAGCTGCGCACCGAGCCGGGCCCCGGCGCCCTCGGAAGGCGGGCTCCGATCCGGCAGCTGTAGCGCGGCTCCTGCGGGGGCGGGGCGGCCGCACGTGCCGTTCGCGAGGGAGGGACACGCCCATCCCGCGAGGCCACGCCCCCGCCGGTCGAGCCCTTGGGAAAAGTTGTCTGCGCTTGGGGATTCCGGAGACCTGATTGGCTGCATACCCCGCGGGTCTCCGCCTTTGCTGTTCTCCACGTCTTGTCCCGATCCAGCCTTGGAAGCCGAGGTCTCACTGTGTCACTACTCGCCCCTCAAATTGTGCGGTGTCTGCTGTCCCCACCCCTACCGCAAAGTTGAGAATCCTCACCCTGGCGTTCCAGGCCTACCGGACCTAGCGCTTGCCTTGTCTCATCTCGCCCTGGTCCCCTTCACAAGTTCCTGCTTCCCATCCAAGACCCTCTACGGTCCTCTCCAGCAACAATGGGCCTCTTTCTCTGACTCCTGTCCTCCAGCGCTTTGTAGCTTTCTTCCATTTTAGCCTTTATGTATCTCTCTTTCACACAAACACACACGGTATATTCAGTAAGTTGGTTAATCAGATGGGTAGATGGATGGGCAAGACCCCAGAGTAATTCCTTCCAGGCTTACTCACCCATTCCCTCTTTGCGCTCGAACTCTCTCAGTCCTGGTTGCCGTAGCATCCAGGCCTGGGTCACGTGCCCTCCTCCGACCTCAGCACGTGGCTGGGCCTGGCTCCCGGGCTGCAGTTCTTTGCTCTCAAAGCCTGCAAGTTCTGTCTGCCAGGGACAGGACAGCTTCCCGGGTGGACAACCTGTGCGGTCACACAGGGTCTCATGATTAGAAGAACTCCGTGCTTGTTTTAATACTCTGCTGTTGCCCTCTAAAAATATATATATATACACACCTATATATGTATATATATGTGTATTTTAACAAGGGGCCCAGCATTTACATTTTGCACTGGATTCTGCAAATTATCTACCTGGTCCTGGCCAGAGACCTCAGAGCTTGTCCACCCTGCTCTCCACCATATTTCATATGATGATGGTTGACTTCCAGATCCAACCCTCTTTCCAGGATGGCAAATTGTTGCTTTAGTCACTGATTCCTCCCCCTGGGCAATGGCAGGTCTTACAAATCCACTCCAGCTGTCTTTCCTGGGTGTGGTAGATGCTGTCTTGGTGCCCTACCCAGATCCCCTTTACTCAGCTGGTGAATCCACCCTCCAGCTGCTGTGTTGGCTGCTCATAGCTGCCCCCTTCCCTAGAAAATTGCCCTTGCAGGAGGGAGAATGGAGGCTCTAACCCGAGAAGTTACTCTACCCCCCAAGCCAAAGACTGATACAGGGACAAAATGTCAGTTCAAGTTGGTGGTGTGGTTTATGCTCCAGAGCCCTTCCCCTGTGATCAGGCCAAGGCTGGTAGGCTTTGGGACTCTATCCCTGCGCAGCATTTTTCCTTTCCCCACTCTGCTTCACTCCTCTTTTACAGGTTTTTCCTGAAGTGCAGTCCCTCAAAAAAGTTACCTAATGCCTGTCTCAGGCTCTGCTTCTACAATAATGTTTAACTTCAGAATCTTTCTCAACACAAAACACCAAATTCTAAAAATACTAAGTTCTAGGTGTATCACAAAATTATTTTAAGCAAGGCATTCAAGCCCTCTGGTGACAGAGTAGTAGTCCCTATATGCATTCCAGCCATGCTCCCTTGCCCATCTGCCAAGCCAATCCCACCAAGGAGTCAGACCAAGGACCGAACTGAACAACATCCCACTCAAGGAAAGGCACTTAGAACCACCTTTGTCTCTCCAATTTTATTATAGGACATGTTGGGGACATGGGAGGGAAGTGGCAGAGGGGTAACAGAGGGAAGCTGAGTGCCCTCCCCGACCTTGACCTTTGAGGCACAGTGGGGTACAGGCAAAGGTACCAGATGAGGATGCAGAAAACAAGAAATCAGTGCCTTCCGTGGAACAAGACTCGCTCCACGTGGAGCCAGCCCTTCAGGACCAGCAGGAGGGGAAGAGCCTGCCGGGTGGGGAGGCTGAGTCTCTGCTGACACTGGGGGGCTGCCGCCCACGCCTGGAAGCACGGAGATGGGCTCAGCTGCCCTCCCTCCCTCTAGGGCATGGAAGCACTGCCTCCCAGAAGGGCACAAAGAACTTGGCTGAGCTTGCTGGCCCATGCCTTATTCAGTCTGGAGATGGGAAGGGAAGGAGACATTTTGGTTCAAAAGGCTTCCTTTTTCACCTCAGTGAAAACAAGCAGGGGAGAGAGATGGCGGTGCAGTGCAAAACACACACTCCGAGATGGAGACGCAGGCTGAATCTCAACTCCACCACTGAGTGACCTTGGTTAAGTCACTTCACTTCCCTGAGACTCAGTTTCTTCATCTGCAAAATGGGAACAATTAATATCCTCCTCACAGATTTGTTGTGAGGACTAAATGAGAAAACACATGTACTCTTAATAAAGTGCCTCCCGAGAGGGAAGGCTCTGAGGATACTCCGATGGCAGGCAGGAGCTCGGCAGACGGGAGCCTGGAGTGTCTGAGGAAGCGTCTGCCTGGCTTCCTCTTCCCTCTTCCTGTGGGGCAGGGGAGCCGGCTCAGCTCCACGGCCTTCATGAAAGCCCAGGGGCCTCTCATGGGCCCGAGCAGAGGACAAGGGTAGAGTTGGGGGTACGCCAACTCTCTGAGAACCTGTTTTTAAAAAAGCTGGAAGAGGAGAAGGAAGAGAGGACTATTTCTTCCCATAGGTGCAACTGCGGAGACATCAAGCTGGACCCATCCAGGATTTCAGATCCAGCCATCATGGGGCAGCCGCGAGGAAGCCATTGTCCCTCCTTTCTCCTCAGCGCTGGGGTTACAAAAATACCTACAAACTGTGAGGAAGTTCACATAAAAACACTTTTCTGCATGTATAAAAAAGAGACTGGCCATGGTCAGTGGCTCAGGACATGGACCAAGGCCCTAAGAATGGCCAAGGAGGATCAACAGCCACCCACTGGCGGACAAGCTGGTCTGAGCTGCCCTGGCAGCGGAGGCGGCGCCGGCCCCAGGGAGGCTGTGTTCTTTGGCTGGGCTGCACTTCTGTGGAGCTGGGTCTGAGGGGCAGGAGGTGTTGGGGGCACTGGTTCCAGCAGTCCTACTGTGACCCTGTGCTGGGGGAGGTGGGGCGTGCCCTTGGCCCTGGACTTCAGGGACCCCTCAGGGGACTCCCTTGCTAAGGGCAGAAGCCAGCTTCACAGTAAACTTTCCCAGACAGCTGGCCTCCAGCAAGTCCCGACACAGGTTCTGGGGTCCTATGATTAGCAGGATTGAGTGGTCTGGGACAAAGTAGCCTTTCCCCTTCTGAAGGAGGGTTCTGTCCAGAGCCTCTAGAAGGATGTTTCCAACTGAGACCAACCCCACTGGGGACATCAGGCATGGGAGGGCAGCCAGGGCTATGGCCAGGAAGAAGGCTCCAGACAAACCGGAGTGCTTGCCTGGTGCCCTCTCCCCGCCCAGGCCAGGGCTTCTTGATGTTTCTTTTGGGAGGGAGGTGAAAGTAAAGAGAGAGGAGTGGCCCTGTCTTCCTGGCACCCACTGCTCCCTATTCTTCACCCCACAAGGGCCTGGACTATGTGCCTGAGTGGTTGAGGTCTAGGGAAGTGACCCCAGGCCCTGTTTTGGGGGTCCTAAGAAGCTTCTGGAGCCAGGTGGGTAGTAAAGAGCTGATGGTGGCAGCCAGAGCTAGGGGTTCATCCACTTGGTCAGCCCAAGGAAGGACCCCTTGTTTACCCCACATCACTGAACGCAAAGCCAGGATGGCCACCCTTAGTTGACCTCAGACCCCACAGGCAGCCTGGGGGGCAGGAGGGAATGTCTGAAGTTTGAAATGTGCGAGAACCCCTGGCCCCGGGCCAGAGGGGCCTGTCCATCAGTGCTGCGGGCCTTTCTTTTCAGCTCCCCACTCCAGCCTGGCTTCCACTAGGGCTGGAGGAGGGGCAGGCCGCGCCGAAGGCCCTCCTTCAGGAACTGCATGTAGGTGGCTGTGGACGGGTCTTCAAAGGTGGACGAGAAGCTGAAGACGTTGCTCTCAATGTCCTCGGGCTTCATGGAGGTGATGTCCAAGAAGTAGTTGGCGTTGATGTGGTGGACCTGGGAGAAGGGCTGGGTGAGGAGAGCAGGGGCCCGTCCAGGCCCAGCACCCCCTCTGCTCCCCGTCTCTCAGGAGAAGCAGCCCCGTGCAGGCCTGTCCTGGCTCGGAGCGGGTGGCAGACAGGCAGGGCTGCTCCCCTCTCCTGCCTCTGCTCACAGGGGGCCCTCTGATGACACAGCTCTTCCATATGGCATCCATGAGGCGAAAACCGAATGGCTTTCAGCATCACCTTTCCCTCACCCCCACCCCCAGCATGACCCTCTTGTCCTCAGTTCCCGTGACCCCTGAACTCCACACTCCCTTCTGTCAAAATGCCCACGCACTCGATGGGCCTGCTTCCCTGTCTGCCTCTCGCTCCGGCTAGGGAGCTCCTTAGGGGCAGGTGCCCGGTCAACAAACGAGCTAACAAACAAATCAACAAGCAAGCGGAAGACCACGGCCAGGCACAGTGCCCCGCAGAGTTCTGGCTGCCAGCTCCGTGAGCCTGGGTCTGCCCGGCCGGGCTCCACCACGGTGGGCGCCAGCGCACGAGCGCGAGCTGGCTGCCACTCCCCAGGCCCTGCCTCCCCTACACCCCGGGGCCCAGTCCCGTCACGCTGAGTCCAGGACAGTGGAAGCCTCCGGTGGCGCCCTCTTCTCACCGCCCAGGCCTCATGGGTGTCCTGAGGGACAACTCTTCCCGGCCACTTCCAGCTCTTGCTCCTGCACTGCGCCCTGCTGAGCGCCCGGGAAGCTGACCACCCTCCTACAGCCCCACCCTCACCATCCTTTGGGACTTACAGGATAACGAGCAGCCTCGCTCAGCAGAGCAGGAGACTCTGAGGCTCCCAGGCAGGCCTGGCTGCAAAACCAGCTGCCCCTCTAAATCGGCAACTTGTGCCACATCTCGGGACCTTTCTGAGGCTCAGTTTCCTTGTTTGTAAAATGGGTATTCATGATATCTATCTCCCAAAGTTGACGTGAGAAGCCAATAAGAGGACGTGTGTGCGTGCTTATAAGAGGTAGTGTCTCGAGGCTTGGCCCGGCCTGGCCTCCCCTGGTCCTCTATGCCTGTCACAAGGCCTGGCCCTCCCTCCTCCTTCCATCCTAGGGCTGGCCATAATGGCCCAAGGTGAGCCTTCCTTTCCAGCCCATGTTCCTGTCCACTCTGCTGCTAGACTGTGCTCATTGCTACCTGGTCCCCAAAGTGCTGCTGAGGTCCCTCTTCTCACGGGAGCGTCCTGACACCCGTACAGGGCAGGCAGCGTGGGCACCATAATTCCTGTTTTATAGATGGGACAACTAGGGCTCGGACTGGCTAAGAGACCAGCAGGAAGTAGTGGAGCGAGACTCAAAGCCTGAGGAGGTGTGCAAGCCTGAGCCCCCTGCCGGCCGCCTCCTCTGGCCCAGGGCCTGACCTGGGGCTCGGCACGGTGGCGGGGGTTGCCTACCACAGTGCCGTTGGGCAGGCAGATCATCATCTCCACGGGGAAGCTGTACTTCTCCAGGTGCAGGTCAGCCAGCTTCTTGTGGGACGGGTTGTCCTGGTTGTTCTTTGGGGACAGGTGGGCACACTCTGAGGTCTCATCCGCAGCACTCTCCCAGGGCCTCCCGGGGAGCCACTCCCACCCACCTACCACTCACCTGCAGGTCCTCCAGCTCCTTCACCAGGGACCATGTGCTGATGAAGCTCTCGTTGAGGAGGGCGAGGATGGGCGAACTTTCCAGGACGGTCTCCCGGAGAGTCCGCCCTGAACCTGTCAGGGAGAGGCAGGGCCAGAAGAGTGAGGCCCCCCGACAGGTCCTGCTGTGTTTTCTATCAGCATAAACCTCATGGACTGCAGAATGGTCTGAGCACCCAGGTGAAATAAGCTATGCAAAGAGCCTGCCACAGAGTAGGTGCTGAATAAATGGTAGCTGCAATTAATACCAGTAACATACTAGCATCTTGGGCTAAGATTTGGGGTGGGGGTGTACCTGGCCCAGGGACTTATAACAGAGACAACGTCATAAATCCACTAAACTCTGTGCCCCAGGGCCTTTGGACAGACTGTTCTTCTACCTAAAACATTCTTTCTCCTGTCACTTGACAAACTCCTACTCATCCTTCAGAGTCTCAGCTTAAATGTCACTCTCTCCAGGAAACCTTCCCTGACCCCCCCCCAGTTACACATTCTCATGCCACTCTGGACCTTGCTTTGTGTAACACTCAGCATGCTTGCACTTATTCACTCAATGTCTGCCTTCTGCACACACTGTGTGCTCCCCGAGGACAGAGACTGCTTCTGACTCCCTTACTGAGAGACTCCCAGGACCTAGCCTACAGCTTGGCACAGAAGGTGCCCAGGATGTTTGCTGACTGACTGCATGAGGGCAAGGGTCTTTGTAGCCAGTGTCAGACACCCAAAGAACTTTGCACTCAGAAGGTCTTTGGAGTGTTTTCTGAGTAAGTGAATGCATGCCCAGCCTCTGGCACTATTTTTCCTCAGACTTGTGTGTAACACTTTACAGAACACAGGCATTTTCACAACTCTAGGCAGTATGTTACCCTGTCGAGAAAACTGAGGCTCAGGGAGGAAAAGTCACTTGGCCAAGGTCTCCAAGCTGAAAACAGCTGAGCTGGACTCTTTGCATTGTGTCCAGCAGCTTCCTCTGAGCTCAGCTCGTCAACCCCCAAGCCCTCACCCCACACCCCTGCCCTGTGTAGCCCTGAGTCCCGCAGGCTCCAACAGGACAGTCCTGTTGGTCTCAGAGCCTCCTGCACCCCACAAGGTGTGAAGTGTCCCCCCATTCTCCCCTTGGACTGGTGGGGTCTCCCTCACCTCAGCAGGACTGGTCGTCCAGGGCCCCCCACAGCAGGATCGAGTGCACCAGCTTGTTCTTGGCCTTGGCTTGGTCAAAGGCCTCGGTGAACGGCAGGTAAGTGACCTGGGGTCACACGGAGACAGAGAGAAGCTACTGTGTGCAGCCAGGGTTCCGTGTAGGGTGTTCAGTATATAATACGTGTGTGTGTATGTAGCATATGTGTGTCTGTAAACATGTATATATAGGTGTGTACAGTGTTTCTGTGTGTGTGTGTGTGTGTGTGTGTGTGTAGGTGCTTGCAGGGTGTGTGTGTCAGTGTGTGAAGGGGTGCTGCTAAACCAGGGGAGGCCTCCTCCAAGTTCAGATGGCAAAGGGGAGGCTCCCCCTTCCCCTGGCTGGGTCCCACAGGGAGCCAGCCTCAGCAGCAAGCCATGCACTGAGCCCAGTGCCCTGTGCCCAGCTGCTGCCCCCACAGGCCCGCCCCAGCCCTTCGGAGCCTGACCCTGGCCCATGCCTGCGCCGCCTCACCTTCTTGAAGGGGTACATGGCCACCTCCAGGCGCCGGGCAGCCTCCTCCCAGCTCAGCTCCTGCTGCCACTTGATCTCCTCAAACACAAACTGGAGGGGCTCCCCCGAGGGCAGGCGGCTGTCGATCAGGTTGCCATCCTCATCCAGGATCACAGAGGGCACTGAGGGGCCCAGGGCCTCCAGCTCCATCTGGGCCAGAGGTCGGCAAGAGAGGATATCAGTGAGGGGTGTCTGAGAAACGGGCAAGAATCCTCAGGGGGCCCTCAAAGACACCCCCCTCGTTGCAGAGCTGGGAAGACTGAGGCCTAGGGACAGGCAGGGCCTGGTCAAGGTTATGCAGTGAATCCAGGACAGAGCTGGTGTCCAGCCAGGGCTCTGTCCACCACGTGAGTCGTCTCAGGGCCCACGGCAGATGCTGGGCTCTGTGTGGAACAGGGGGCTTCTCAGAATCCTGCTTTGGGGGCAGTTGGCCTCAGCCTGCCAGGAGCCCTGTCCTTCACCCTGGATGCCCTGAGGCTCCCAGCCAGCTAGGCCCTCCCTGCAGCCGAGCCCTGCTTCCTACCTGGGCAGGGACCACCTGTGTGCCCACCTGGGGTATGTAGCCGATGTCCACCTCCATGTTGCTGCTCTCACTGGCCCCGTACAGCCACTCCATGTCCACATTCAGAGACCTGGGGGCAGCGAGAGGGCGGCCAGGGCAGAGCCCCACCACTGTCAAGGCCCATTAACCACTCTGTCAGACTTTACCTCGCTGAGAGCGCACAGCTGACCCCATTTTACAGACGAGGACACTGAGGCTTGGCAAGGTGAACCCAAGGTCTTAGAGCCCTGGGGTCCTGACTGCAGAGCCTGGCCCGTTCCTCTTCCTCAGGCACTGTGGCCGCACCACCCTCCCCGGCCCAGCCCTTTACAGTCTAGAGGGCTTTCACACCCATGTCCCGTGTACTGCCCACGACCCACGACTCTGAGGCCGAGGTCATTAGCGTCCCCCGCCCAGGACAGGAGTGGCGCAGGGAAGGCCAGCACTGGCCGCCCTGCGCTGGCCTCCTCTGCTCCCTCTCCAGCGGGAACTCTGGCCCTATCAGGTGCCATCTGCAGATCTGCCACACGGGGGCGCCCCAGGACTGGCAATCAGGCCCCTTGGGAGGGGTGAGGCCGCGTGGGGCGAGCTGCCTTCAGCAGCCCAGTGGCCTGGTCCTTGGACACATGCCCAGGAGCAGCTGGTTCTGCAGCTGGCTATTTGGGCCTCTCCTGTTCCATCCAGTCCAGGACCCCCACCTCCAACCCTGGGCTGGAGGCAGATGTCCCCTGGGCCTGGAGCACAGGTGCTTGCTTGGGGAGGGGAGGGAGTAGAGCTCATCCTTCCTCCTCATTTCCCTGTGGCCGGGATGCTCCCTCCCTCCAGGGAGTGAGAGGAAGGCACTGCTGCTCCTGGGGGCAACTTTCTCTTCCCTGGCTATCCCAACCATCCCCTCACTGCTGAGCAGGAGTCAGCCTCCAATCTAGCAGATGAGGAAACTGAGGCCCAGAGAGGGCCATGGCCTTGCCCACAGCCACACAGTCCACTGGTTCCACGGCCAAGACTTAACTATGGGCCACCCAGCTCCTAGCCCAGGTCTTGTTCCTGTGCAAAGTCACTCAGGCCCACTAAGTGGCCACCAGCTGTCAGGGAGGAATCTGGAAAGACTTGAGGCCAGGGCCTCTGGGTCCCCCGCTCCCATGACAAGGCTGACCCTGAGCAGGTCAGGCAGGCAGGGAGCTGGCATGGATCAATCCCAAGAGCTCCCCCTCCCAACTTGTTCTTGGAACGTAGGTGATGGGGACCTGCCCTCAGGCCTCTGCCTGTGCTGTTCCTTCTGTCTGGAAAAGCCTCCTCACCCCCCAGGCCTCCACTTAGATGACCCTATCTCTGGCAAGACTGGATGGACCCCGACCAGCCAGGTCCCTGCCCCCTGCTGGCCCTCCCCTAGGTGCCATGAGCAGGCTGTGGTTACTGTTGGAGGTCTGTGTGTGGGCCTGTCGGGGGTCCGTCAGCAGTATGCAGGCAGGGAGGCTCCGCTTCAGGGCCTACTGGCTGCTGCACTGGGTCCCAGGCAGACTGGGGGGCAAGGACCACACAATGCCTGAGACATGCTTCTCAGATGATGGAATGACCCCCCTCAGCCCACCTTGGGCTGCCTCCTCCTGGATCCGCTCCAGGCTTTCCTGGTTCTGGGGAGCAAAGGGGGGATAGAGACTGAGGGGGCCTCTGGGCCCCTGCATGTGAACTCCTGGAGCTGGGGGCGGGGACAGCCAGGGCTCCCACCTGTGGTTGGGCACGAAGAGCCGGAAGTCACGGACGTGGGTGGCATCTTTGGAGAGGATGATGTGGCCGGTGAACTGGCCAGGAGAGAACCAGAAGGGGAAATCGGGTGGCTCGCTGAGCTGGAACTCGGCATGGATCCTGTGGGGAAGAGCCCGCTGGGAAGAGCCCCTGCTGAGCAGGAGCTTGCCCTCCCACTTCTGCCCCAAAGCTGGGAACCCTGGGCCGGAACCTTGTGTGGGGCAGAGGGCTGGGCAGGGGAGGAAGGAGAGCGTGCGGGGCAGGGAGAAGGCCCGAGGCCCTCCAAGCGCTGCCCGTCCTTCAGGTCCCAGTCCGTGCGCTCCTTCCCCAGAGGCCCTGCCTGACTCTCCCCTGAGGTCTCAGCCTGAGCTCACGCGGCTGTGTGACCTGGTGTCAAAGCTCTTATGCACCCCCTTCTGTGTGGATGACAGTCACGGCCACCAGCCCGTGCCAAGCACACTCCACGCCTTTTCTCTTCCTCCTGGGAGGGAGTCACCGCCACCCTGATCCACAGATGAGGACACCGAGGCTCAGAGAGCCAAAGCTGCTTGCCCGAGACCACAGGGTGGTGAGTGGTGGAGCTGGGGGCCCCAAGTCCAGCCCTGCCCTCCCAGGGCCGTGCCTTCTGTGCTGCCCTGGAATCCCAGGCCCGGAGCGGGGCACGCAGGATGGGGCTGCGAGGACCACTCACCGGAACATCACGGTGTAGTAGAAATCACTGATGGCGGTCAGGCAGGCCACAGCCCCCTGAGGGGCAAAGCGGGTCTTCACGAAGGGCCGCGGGTGGAACATGCTCAGGAGCCGGTGGATGATGACCTGGGGGAGGGCAGTGGGACCCCAGGCTGGCCTGCTGGGCCCTGCTCCCCTGGGTGAGGGTCAGCTCTGAACCTGCAGGCCCAGGGACCCAGGGAGGGGGTGGGTCCAGAGGGAGGTGGAACAGGTGGGGCAGGCCTGGCGCTGGGGGTCCAGTTCAGGTGGGGAGGGGCCATGCCTGGGCTGGGGCTCAGGGCCCCGGGGCTGCCATGGCTGCCCTCACCTCCTTGCCCTTGGGCGGTGGCGGGTAGAAGCGGTTGTTGGACAAATAGCCGGTGAAGACACTCAGCTCACTGGGGATGATCCACCAGGGCTCGCCCAGCTCCACGTGGCCCCGAGGCGGGAGGAAGGGCTGGAAGTGGCGGGCGGCAAACACCGCACTTGGCGAGGCTGCGGTTGTCCAGTTGCGGAGGCCAGACAGGGCCAGGCGGGAGACCTGAGGCAGGGAAGGCCGAAGCGTGAGGCACTGGGAACCGTGATTTTGGGGTCCCCTGTGTCGTGCGTGGGTGGAGGTCTCCCTCGAGCCCTGGGCCAGCCCACAAGCCAAAGGAACAGAGGCACCAGGGGAGGCTCCTGCCCTGGTGACCCCGCAGGCCTGGCACTGTTCTGCCAGAGCCGAGGCTCATCTCACCCTCCCCAACCCCCGGCCCAAGAAACAACGTCCCTGCGGCCAACTCAGGCCCAGCCCAGGCCAGAGCAGGCCTCACACAGTCCCGCCTCAGTGCTCTGCACAGCCAGCATAGCAACCGGGTGCCACAGCCCTGCCCTGGGCTTCCTCGCCCCCTCCACCCGCCTTGCTTTCCGCTCCCCAACACCCCCACCAAGTCTCCTCCTGGTGCTAATGTCCCACTGATGAGTCAAAGTTTGGCTCTGGAGCTAAGTCGGAGGAGGGAGACCATAGCCACCTTTTGGGTGAAATCTCCAGGGTCAAGAGCAGGATGAGACCAGAGAGAAGGGGAGGGAAGGCGCCCCCCACAGAGAGCGCCCTGCCTAAGCACAGCCTGCGCCACACTGACTGCGCGCCCCGGCCCACGGCCTGCCCTAAGCTGTTTCCTCAGTAATGCCCCTCACTTCTGTCTGATGAGCTGACGGGCCTGTCTGCACGTCTGCCTGGGGCACAGAGGTGGGACCCTGAGCTAGCAGCTCCCTGGCATGCTCCACCTTCAGCAGCTGTCCCCTGCCCTTCTGGGCCGCAGGCAGCAGTCCTGTCCACTGAGGCATCAGCCACAGGAGGGTGAGTGCCTGGCAGCCCCGGGGAGCTCAGCCCCCAGGGAGCTGCCCCAGTCTTTGATAGCAGTAGGTTCCCCCCCTTCCCCACCTCCACGTGGGGCCCCAGGCTCAGTGGGGAGGGGGGTGGCAGGAGAGAGGCGCCAGCTCCCACCAGGAGGGATTTAACAGGCCGGCTCTCAAAGCAGGGCTGGCTATGAGGGCCGGGTGGAGCCCCTGCTGCTGGGGCCTGCTCACAGGCTGGGGAGCTGCCTGCTGCGGGGACCTGCACTCTGTGGGGCTCGGCTAGGGAGGCCAGGGCGGGGGGTGCTGCTCCTGACCCATCTCCCCTCTCAGGGAGGGTGTGCCCCCAGCACCTGCCCCACATTGTTCTCGCTGCTCTGCAGGGCACTCATCTGCTCCAACAGCTTCAACCACCACACCAGGCCCATTGCTGCCAAACCCATCTCCATCCAGATCTTTCTGTGGAAGGTCAAACTTGTGTTTTGAACCACTTACTGGACTCTCCTCCTGCACAGCCCCCAGGCACCTCAACTTCAACAGTTCAAGCTGGCCTCATGCCTTCTCCACCAGACCCACTACCTTTCTCTCATCCCCATTGGGGCAAACGGCCCACCAGGCACCTGGTCACCAGCCAGAAGCCTGGGTCACCCCAACTCCTCTGCCACTGCTTTCCATTGCAGCCACGTCCTGCCTTTCTTCCTTTCCCGCATCCTCCAGGCTGTCCTTCATCCCCGTCACCACTGACCCCCACCACCTGCCTCCCTCCTGGGAACTGGTCTTTTGCCTCCCATTTCTCCCCAGCTGCCAGCTTGGAAACAGGCTGAGGAGGGAACTCTCCTATTTCAACATCTGTGACGGTAATTTGCTGCTGCAGAATGAAGGCCGAAGTCAGGCAACAGAAGCCCTTTGCGTTCAGACAACTTCCCTGCCAGCCCCACTGACCGAGACGCCCTGGACATGTGTCCCACGTGCCCTGGGTTCAGCCACATCAGCTCCCTGCCCTCGGTTGACCGGCCTGGCCCTTTCTGCCTCAGGCCTTTGTTTATATGAAGTGACAGTTCAACTGAGACATAAGAGCTGAGTAGGTGTGGGCTGGGCAGGGAGAAAACGTCATTCCTAGCCGAGGGAGCAGCATCTGAGAAAGCTCACAGTTGGAAGACAGCCTGGATGTCTGAAGAGGCTGGAATAGAGAAAGCGGAGAGGAGAGGATGGGAGAGGCAGGCCAGGCCTGGGATGCCTGGGTCCCAGGATGGGCTGGAGGCCTCGTCCACAGGGCCTCGGGTGGGGGTGGGGCTCGTCAGCACAGCATTTGTCAGGTGCCCTCCCCACTCCATGTCCCCTGCCAGGGGCCCAATCTCAGATGGTCCAGTTCATTGGAGTTCAACAGAGCAGCTGTCAGGTGCCAGGCATCGTGCTGGGGGCCTGGGGATGCACAGATGTGGGGGACACAGGCCTTGCCCTCAAGATACCCACAGCCTGGGGGGAGAAGACTGACTTGCTGAAAGTGGCGACTGTAGGAACGGCAGCTGCATCAACACATCTCTGGTGCACTTGCTGTTCCCTCCAGCAGGACCCGTCCTGGTCCTGCCGCTGCCCTCACCTGCCCAGGCCCTCCTCCCCTACAATCTTCGTCAGCCGGCACTCCCTCCAGGAAGCCAGCCCAGATCCCCCGCCCAGTCTGGAGGCTCAGGCCTCTCTCTGCTGCTTCCCGTCCCAGACTGTGGGCCTGGACAGCCGGGGCAGCACCGCCCCCACTTCTGCACCCCCGAGGCCCGCACGGAGGACAGCTGACACAGGGAGAGGGGACGGAAAGGAGGAAACTGGAACTGAGCACAGACCCCTTCTTAGGAGGCGAGTGCACACACATGATCCTCCCATGTGCAGACCTGTGTGTGGGGGACCCCCGCCCCCAACTCACCCCCAGGAAGCCATCTTTGCTCTTGGTCATGGACTCCGGGAGCAGAGGCTGGAATCGGGCTTCTATGGTGAGCGTCTCCTCACTGGGGTCAGGCGGCAGCTCCTCCTCCTCGTAGCTGGCCGCAGGAGTTGACCCTGTGAGACAGGGATTGCTGGAGAGGGCCCTGTCCTCAGGCATCCACACTGGCCATGACTAAGGGAGTAAGGTTTGGAGCCAGGGGTAACAGTTAACAACCACCAAAGTAACAACCAATGTGTATCCCATTTTAGTTTCACAGCAGCCCTGTGAGGTAGATAATAACATTATCACCAACTTCATTTTACAAATGAGAAAGTGAAGGCTCAGAGGGGTGAATTCACTTTCCCAAGGTCACACAGCTAAGTAATGGGAGTCAGGATTCAAAGCCAGGCCTGTCTTACTCTAAACCCATGATCAACCTTCTTCTGGGGGAGTTAAGATCTCAGAGCTCCAGTCTCTTCACAGGCTTAGGAACCAGATGATCTGGGTTCAAATCCTAGCCCCACCTTTTGCCAGCTGTGTGATGGTTGGCCAGTGGCTTGTTATGAGGATTAACTGAGCTAATCTGTGTCATGTTAGCACCAGGCCTGGTACAGAGCAAACCCATAATAAACTTTAGCTGTATTACTACTACAGAGGTTTCAGGGTCGGGGGTCCATGGAGCTGGGGCTCAAACCTAATTCTTCTGACTCCAACCTGTGCTCTTTTCAGCAGGCCAGGCTGGCCGCAGAAAGGCCATTCTCACTGTTCCCTTCCCTTTGTTCTCCACATGGAGTCCGAGATGCACTCGGTGCTGGGCCCACCAAAGGCAGCATCTGCGCGGGGATCTGCCAGGCCCGGCAGCTGGGATCCCCAGCAGCAAGGAGAGAAGCTACTTTCCGGGGCTTGGAGAGAACGCACTGGGCCGGGCATCGTGGGCCCAGCTCCAGCCTGAGGTCAGCTCTGTTTCCCGGACCGTTTGGGGCAAACCCCTCAGCCTCTCTGGTTTTCCTCCACGAGAAATGAAGACCATGCTGGCATGAACGTCCCCGTCATGGGGGTCTTGTGGAGAAACAAACGCTGCTCCGAGAGGCACTGGGTCAGGGACTCAGAGCAATGGATGAAAGCAGGAAACAGAACCAGGCGATCTTTTGTGTCACAGAAAGAGCCCTGGCTCTGGAGTGCGGAGGCCTGCTTCTCCCTGGTTCTCTGGGTGGCCTTGTGTCCCCATCATTATAAGGAGGGGCTGGCCTGGCAGTGGCTGACCTTGATTTCTCAGATCTCTTCCTGCTCAGAGATCTGCCGAGTCTAATCTTTCAAGTGTGGAGGGAATCATGAAGCTTGAAGGGAGAAATGAAGCCTATTTCAAAAGGGGTGACTAACAGAAGTGGGGCCCACGACACCAGTAACGGAGTAAAGCAGGGCGGAGTCTTGTCAGGTCCACCCTCCCAGGGCAGGCTGGTGGTACAGAGACCACATGTGGCACTGGCTGACAGCCTGACTGACGCAAGGGGTGCATTCGAAGCAGTTTTCAACCAGCAACCATCAGAATCACCCAGGACTCTCCCCAGAATCTCCTACTGAGTCGGAATCGTAAGGGGCTAGAGTCAGGAAACTCTCCTTCCAGCGAGCCCTCCCAGCGGCTCTGGCTGAAAGCCCTGTTCTAAAGAATCACTGTGATTCTGCGTCTGTAGTCAACGCAGTGAGGCCCTCACGGTCTGGAAGCCTCTCAGAACGGAACAGGGCTGTGCAGGGTTATTAGTCTGCCTGGCATGTTCAATTATTTTACTGCTAGTCACAGATAGTTATTCATAATAATGCTCAGCATTTTATGGCCCTTTGATTTTTTCATAAAAAGTTTTATTTCTTGCCTTATAACATTTGCTCGTTATAGACAATTTTCAAAAGTTTTAAGGTATGAAGCAGAAAATTAAACACACTCATAAGTGCCAACTAGAGAGACTGTTTGCCTCTATGTCCTGCTTAGATCTGGTGTTTCTGGTTTTGCCTGGTCCAGTTCTGCACTCACGGTGGCCTTGGAGGTCGTGGAGGGAGGGGTTATTTTCCCCTGATGGAGAAAAGGGTTTATGTGAAAAAATTAAAAGCAGCTCCAAGCCCAGCAAGCTTGGCCAATGCGTCATTATGAGGGAATTCTCGCTCTCCAGCCATAAAAAAGGACAAGGAGGCGGCTTCGTGGATGCTCGGAGAAGCCTGTGCAGAGGTCAAAGCAAGCCCACATGGGGCTGACCTGTTTACCGGCCATCTGCTTTCACCACAGAACTGACTGCCCCTGAGAGACGCTGACACATGTCTGTGTCAGCAAATTAGTATTTGTTATCTGACTCTCCTCTGACAGGGACCACAGGTCACTGGGCGAGCAAGTGGCCGACCTCCCTAACCCATCCCAGGACACAGGAAGCCCATCACAGAACGTTGGTGCTTACTCACCCGAGAGCAGCTAGCATCTCTTCTCGCCTTTTCCATCAACTGACCTACTTACACCAGGCACTTTGGGTGACAAATAGGTGCCCAAAATCGTAGTTCAAGAAACGTCACAAGAAATGAACGCAGAGGTTGCGGTAGTGGTGAGAGAAGCATTTTGTAACCCATTAGTTGTTTCAGCCCCCCATCTTTACAAAAAAAAAAATCACTGATTACAACTAGGCAAAAAAGGATCGCAAGAACGAGCCAGGACGCTGACAGCAGCTGAGCGAGTTTACACTCCGTGAGGACAGTCACGGCTCCCATCGACTGAACATCTACTGCACATCCGTCACTCTGCAGACTTTCTCTCTAATTCTCAACCCTGTGAGCTGGCCCAGGGCAGCCCCGGTTCAAATCCTGGCTCTGCACCTCCCTAGCCTGGGCACGTGGTGAGCCCCCTGTGCCTGTCTCCCAAACGATAACCATGAGCAGCATGACAGGGTCCATCTCACAGGCGCTGTGAGGATTAAAGAGACAACTTACACGAAGCGCTTAAAGTGAGGTCTGGCCCAGAGGAAGTGGCCAGGGAACATTAACTGGGGTTACTCACTCGTGAGGAGAACAGGCTGGGGGGTGGGAATGCGCGCTGAAGCCGCTCACCCAAACCACCAGCTAGAAAGTGTCAGAGCTGCGGGCAGGACCCCAGGGCTGCCAGGACCCACAGTCTTCCTCGACTCCAGAGGCCCTCCTGCTTAGAGCAGACGCAGAGCAAGGAGCGCAGTGCCTGGGCTCCCTCCTCCCCAGTCCCCAGCCTCTCCTGGTACCTGTCAGCTTCTCCGCGATGGGCTTGAACTCCTCTGGACTGATGTACATATCCCGGTCAGTGTCCAAGGAGGAAAAGAGAAAGAGGCCTTCTGTCCCCAGGGCCTTCAGTGCTGACTCCTGCTTGGGAGGAAGGGGCGGGGCTGAGCACCCGCTGGACACCCCACTGTTATCCCAAACGGGGGTGGGGGCGGGGGCGGGGGGAAAGGGACGGGGACGGGACAGCTCCCACCACCATCGTCCTGAGTTCTCTCAACACCTCCCAGTCTATCTGTCCAAATGTCACCTCCACACCGCCCCAGAGCCCCAGTCCCCTTCCCTGGTTCCTGCTTCACTCCTGGCCTTCACCCACTGTCCACTCTCTAAGCTCCCCCACCCTAAGTCTGTCCCCCACAGGCCCTCCTATCTGGCCCCAGCTCCATTTCTTCTTTCTCCCATTCTCCTCCCCTGTCCCCCTCCCCACTGTCCCAGCGCTCCCCAGCCCCACTTCCAGATTCTCCGGTCCCAGCTTCACGGCGGACCTTGTCTGCTGTCCACTGTCCCAGTCGCCCCTCTAGACTGTCCCCCTCCAGTATGTCCCAGCCCCTGCCTCACTGACCCGTCCTTTCACTTCCCCCCATTGGTCCTTCCAAGTCTGCCCGACCCCCGGAACCCCCGTTCCCTCCAGCTTCCAAGCCGCCCTCCCGGGCGCACCGTCCCCCTCCAGCCACGAGCGGACCTTCCCTTCCCGAGCGCGTCCCCCCGCCCCGCACCCCGGTCCAGTCCCCGCGTGTCCCGGGCCCGCGCCGCCCCCCCGGACCTGCCGTGCGGCCGCCTGGGCCTCGGCGAGGCGGGCGTAGGCCCGGGCGGCGGCGGCGGCCGCGGCGGCGGCGAGCAGGGCTCCAAGCAGCGCCAGGGCGCGAGCGCGGCGGCGCGGGGGCGCGGGCGGCGCGGCGGGGCCGGGGCCGGGGCCGGGGCCGGGGCGGGGAGGCCCGCGCTCGCCCGGCCGGGCCCGGCCCATGGCGGCGGTTCGGCGGTGGCTCCGGGGCGGCCGGGGACGCGGGGCGTCGGGCGGCGGGCGGCGGGGCGGGCTCTGGGCGGGGCGGGGGGCGGGCCGGAGGGCCCCGGGGGGCGGGCTCGGGGCGGGGCGGAGGGCTCGGGGCGGCCTGCGGAGAGCGGGGGGCGGGCCGGAGGTCCCCGGGGGGCGGGCTCTGGACAGGCCGGGGCGGGTGGGGAGGGCCGGGGGAGGGCCGGCCGCCTGCGCAGGGGGTCCACGCCCGCGGGGTCGGGCGCAGTGTCCGGCGCGCGGCGACGTGGTGGGCAGAGCTGAGCCGGCCCGTGAAGGGAGCCCGGGCCGCCTGCCTCCCTGGCCCCGGCCCCGGCACTCCTGCCAGCTCGGCGCCGGCTTCCTGCACTTCAGCTTCCCCCAAACGCAGCTGAGCCTCCGCGCCCCCTCCCGCCCGGCCGAGCCGGGGAGCACTTCCAGGCCGAGACGCGCCCGAAGAAGGGGCTGCGGCGGAGGGGGCGGGGGAGCCGCACACCCTGAGCTCTGCTGGGGAGGAGGCCCAGTGGGCCACCAGGCCTCGTGTCCACCTCGGTTGGCAGCTGTGAGGAGGCCAGAGGAGGGCACTGCTGGTCCCCCAGCAGCCGATGGGCACCCCACCCTCCACCCTTATCCCACCTGCTTTCGAAAATGTCTTCAGTCATCTAGAAAAAGAAAAATTACAGAGAAAGTCCGACTCCTGTTGTCTTCCTCATCCAGCTGGAAGGCCACCTCCGCAGATTCGTCAGGGAGGGGGCACGACCTGTTCAAGGCCACACACGGGTGGCGCAGCCCTGATGCCTTCACCTCCCTCGGCCAAAATGTCCTCTCCTGTAAGTGGGAGTGAGGAGGCCCTCCCTGCGGGCTGTGGCGGGGGGCAGCTCGGGCTGGCGCAGACAGGGGGGCTGTGGCTTACTGGCCGCCCTCTCCTCTGGACCTGGCACAGCCACAGGAGTGATGTCCAGAGAACAGCCGTTGGCATGCTTGGGGGAGGACCTGGATTTGAGGAAATACCTTCCCGTCTGTCGAGCCCTCAGGACCCTTAGTTTCACTGCGGCTCTCTCTGTCCTATCGAGACCCCAGGAGCCGGGGGATGGCTCCGTCCACACTTTCCCAGGAGAGGGCAGCAGCTCCCAAGCCTCTGGACAAGAACTCTGAGCTCTGAGACGCAGCAACACCCGCCCAGGACGTCACTGCCACCCCTGTGCTTGTGCCCCTTTCAGGATATTGGGGGGTTCTGAGCACCTACTATGTGCTGGGCTTGGTGTTGGGTGCTTCTCGTGATCCATTTTGTTCTCAAGCCACCCAGTGAAGTGAGGATTGTTTGCCTTGTTTTTAAATGAAGGAGTCTGAGCTCTGGCACGCAGATCTCCGTGAGTCCAAATCTCGTGGGCGCTGCCTCCCAGTGGGTGACGGACCAGCCGACCAAGTCGGGGCGGGGGCTTGCCTCTACCACCACTTCTGTCCCTCATGGGTGACCAGCCATGACAACGCCATGTGGCTGGGACCCTGTCTTCCCAGCACCCACGCCAGACCTGCATGTGGTGGGCACCCCAGTGTCTTTTGGATGAATGACTCCCAGAGACCAAGAGCCATGGGCCTTGGACCCATCCCTGGCCCAGTGCTCTGGCCCCACCTCCTCAGAGACCCACTGAGGGCCCGACATCTGGTGTTGGCTTCCGAAGGCTTCCAACTGTGCCACTTCCAACTCATTACCGCTAATGTTTGGGGACACCCTGCATACGACAGATGCTATTAGAAACCCAGATTCCGTTCTATCAGGAAGCAATGCTAAGAGAGCACAGAGCAGGTTAGGGAGGGGAAGATTGATGAGCCAAGGCCCCTGGAAGATGAATGAGGGACGTTCTCCTTGCCAGATTATTTTTATTTATTACACTTGCTTTTTGTTAAAGACACAGACACCCCGATCTCTGCAGCCCAGCGCTGGAGGGATGGGCGTGTCTCTCAAAGCTCAGAAGGGTGTGGGGGGCCGGGTTGGGGCGGGGGTCCGGTGGGTTTACAAGGCGTGACTCAGGTCAGCAAGCCTCTGGGAAGAGGATCAATCTCGGGACCCAGCTGTGGGGAGACGTCAGCTCCATGCCTTGGCAGTGGAGCAGGGCTGGGTATCCACCTGGTGGGCGCCCTTCCCAATGGGGCTTGCCCCTAAACCAAGGAGTTGGGCAGGGCCGAGCCTTGAGAGATTGGCCAGCGCGGCAGTTCTGGCCTGGGGTAGCCCTGCAGGAGCTCCTTGGCACCTTGTTTCTGGCCCTGAGAGGGCAAGGGTGGTATTTGGGAGCAGTAGCAAATGTACCGAGAGGCGTGATGGCTGCGTCCTTGAGGAGCCCGCCGTTAGCAGGGACGTCATTCATTCACCCATTCAGCAGATGGTTCTGGACGGTCTCCTATGCTCTGTTCTGGGCGCTGGCGATCCATCAAAGAAGAAAACGGAGTCTCTGCCTTCTAGACAAGTCAGTGGACACCGTGACCCCAGAGGGAAGTGCTGTGAGAGAGGGATGTGCACAGAGGAGTGTCCCCCTGACCGTCAGGAGGCGTCAGAAGAGGCTTCTCAGAGGGCAAGTCCAGCGGGGCCTGAGCTCAGGAGGTTACCAGTCAGAGCGCGGGGAGGAGCATTCCGGGGCATGGGCCCGGCCGTGGCACTGTGAGGACATCGTCCAGTGGATTTGAGCTGAGGGCCTGCGGGGGCAGGGGAAGGGAGAGGAGGCAGGAAAGACAGGCTGGGCCCCGCCCACTTGTGAAAAGCTTGGACTTCATCCTGGAGACAAAGGAGTCAAGTCGCAGAGTCGTCAGAAGAGAGGGACTTTCCGCCCTGAGGCCCGGTTCAGACTGCCCAGGGAGGGTCCCTCCCTCCCACTCTGTCCCTGCCTCTGCCCTGAGGCGGGGGGCTCTGGCTCCACATCCCAGGCGTTGGTGCAGATGCTGCCACTCCATCCACCCTCTGGAAGAGGAGGCAGGGCCTGGCCCGGCTGCAGCCACGTTGGCAGGGTCACTGCCCCAGTCCCTGGCCTGTCGCTCTGGCTCACCCCCACCCGCTCACTGCCCGTCCTCTAGCCTCCTCCTCTTCTGCTTCCCGGTTCCCTGGGTGAACTCTTCCGGGTCAGGCTTCTCTCCGCAGGCCTCTGCTGCTCCCCAGGGAGGAAGACCAGGTTAGTGTTTTCCTCTCCAGCTCCACCCAGATCATAAGGCGGAGGCAGGGAAAGGGGGCTGAGAGCCATTTGGCTGTGCCTTTTTGTGTTTCTCCTCTATCGTTTGGGACCCTAGAGAGGCAGAGGGGTTATTTACTCCCAAACCAACCCCTAACATCTTGGCAGCCAATAATAGGAGCAGCATTTGGGAGCAAAATGTCACTGGGGACAACTGAGGCTTCTGGTGCCACTGCAGGAGTGGCTTTACATGCCTGGATCCATAGGCCTCTCAACAAACTAAGTTCCTACTATGTACTGGGAACTATTCCAGGCCCAATGACACAGCAGGGAAGAAGACAGACAAGGTGCTTCCTCTCTGGAGCTCAATATTCTAGTAGGAGGAGAGGGGTGATAAACACACAAAGCAGACAATTTCGGGTAATGCTAAGCATGAAGGGGTAACACAAGGTGGTACAGAGTGACTCAGGCAGGGAGTAGCAACTTCAGTAGGAGGTAACGTTTACACGGCAAGCTGAATGGAAAGAATAAGCCAGTTATGTGAAGAATTGAGGAAAGGGCATCCTAGGCAGTGGGAAGAAGAAACAGCAAGTACAAAGGTCCTGGAGTGGAAACAAGCTTGATATGTTCAAGAAACATGGAGAAGGCAGAGTAAGCTGTGCGGAGAGGAACAGCAGAAAATGTTGGTGACAGAGGCTGGGGCCATGTCATCAAGAATCTTGCAGGCCATGGCAACAAATTTCATTTAGATATGATGGGAAACTGTCATAGGGTTTTAAGCAGGGGAGTGATATGTGACTTGTTTTTGAAAAGACCTTTCCAAATTGCCACTGATGAATGGGTAAAGAAAATGTGGTCTATCCATACAATGGCCATTATTTGGCGATAGAAAGGAACGGAACGCTGATACACGCTACAGCATGAACAGACCTCACAAACATCCCACTGAGTGAAAGAAGCCAGATGCCAAGACCACACGTGCGAGTCCACGTCCATGAAATATCCAGGATAGGCCAGTCTGCAGAGCCCACGTAGAGTCCTGGTTGCCTGGAACTGGAGTGGGGCAGGAGAGGAGAGAGGATGCAGAGTGTCTACTCATGGGCACAAGGCTTCTTTGTGGGGTATAAAATGTTCTAAAATTAGATTATGGTGATTATGGTGACCACTCTGTGAATATACTGAAAAAACATGAATTGTAAGCTTTAAATGGGGGAACCTTATGGCATATAAATAATATCCCAATGAAGCTGGGTTTTTTTTTTTTTTTTTTAAGATTTTTTTTTTTTTTCCTTTTTCTCCCCAACGCCCCCTGGTACATAGTTGTATATTCTTCGTTGTGGGTCCTTCTAGTTGTGGTATGTGGGACGCTGCCTCAGCGTGGTTTGGTGAGCAGTGCCATGTCCGCGCCCAGGATTCGAACCAACGAAACACTGGGCCGCCTGCAGCGGAGTGCGCGAACTTAACCACTCGGCCACGGGGCCAGCCCCTGAAGCTGGGTTTTTTTAAAGGCCTTTCTCGTTTCTGGATAGAGAGTGGACTGAGGGGGGCCAGCGTGGAAGGAGGAGACAGGAGGCTGGTTCAGTCTCAGGCCCAAAGACATCAGGGGCCTGGGGTCAGGCAGCCTGTCGAGCTGGAGAGAGGTCGGAGGACGTCGCGAATGTTCAGAGGCCTCACTTGCTGACGGGTTAGAAGAGCACAGTGAGAGGAAAACAAGCGTCAGTCTGGGGCTTGAGCTGGAGTAGACGGTGGTGTCTTTCCCGAGATGAGGGAGCTGGAGGGGCCCAGGCTGGGGGGAAGCCTCGGTGGGACCTGCCGTGTTAGGATGCCCCTGAGCCGCCCACTTGGAGCTGCGCGAAGGTGCGAAGGAGTCCAGAGCTGTGAGCTATAGGAACGGTGGTGCATGGGCTGTGAACCCAGGAGTCGTCAGCCTATAAATGACATTTAAATCCACAGGATTCAAGGAGATCATTGAAGGAGAGAAAAGCCTTTGGCCTGCGTGGCCGCAGCGGCTGATATGTGACCACAGATGTGGCTGTGCCTTGGAGCGCTGAGCGGCTTTGGCTGGATTCACAGGCACAGGGCTGGGACTGTGATTAGCCAGGAAGTAGATTAATTGCCGGGGTCACGATGGGCTTTGGCTAGGCTCTCATGCTGTCCAGGCGGGGAGGGAGATTTGTTTCCTGGGGTCAGGAAAGGCCCCGCCCACATGCACAGCTTTATTCTCAACATCACGGCCCAGAGACCCTGGGTTATCGAGCCTGGCCGCCGCGAGCACCGCCTGGCACCCAAGGATTCTGAGGCACAGGCGGGGCTGAGAATCCCTGGGCTGCAGCCGGCTCTAGCTGAGTTTCCCATGTGGGGTTTTCAGAGTGCTGAGCATTGAATGCCAAATCCAGAAGAATTTGTCCTTTTTGTAAAACCACCCTCCCGCTCGTCCTGTTTGTTGCTCATTCAGCACTGGAGGCTGAGACTTTCAAATGCCAAGACAGCCAAATCCCACACAAGCTGCAAAAAATGAGTTTCACACTTGGGGCCTTCAGATGGTTAGCGGCAGGCACAGGAAGATGGTGCTGGTTAAGAGCCCTAAGCTCTGCTCCTCGTCTCTGTTCTGAACTGTGACCAGGGCCAAGGAGAGAACAGGGGTTGGGCGGTCAGCCTCCCGGTTGGCCCAGGACCGAGGGCTCCAAGGCTATGGGACACTCGGTACCAAGCGGCAAAGTCCTGGGCGAGCTGGGGGGAGCTGGCCCCCCTCACAAGGGAGGGACACGTATCAGAGTGGCCCTCGGATGCTTCATGGTATATTTCAGGGGTTTTGACCACAAACGGGTAGAAAAGGGCTTTATGATGACCAGACTAAAAAGCCTAAGGACCCTTATTCTAGAGAAGGTAAGTTGTTACGGGTCGACTTGTATAAACTGAGACAGAGAAAACTCAGTGGAATGTTTATAATCTGAAGACGAAGAAGGGAATTAACAAGTTCTGTGCCTGAAACTCGTCCACAGCAGAGGAGGTGGGCATGGGGCCCGCCCTGGGGTGCCAGATATTGACGGAAGCAGTGGGAGGGAGCTCTCCGGGGGCCGGGAATGTCCTCCGTCTTGATGGGGGTGCGCAGTTATGCGGGCGTGGACCGGGTCACATCCCTTGAGCTGTACATTGAAAATCAGCATCCTGACATATGTTACTGTGTCTGCATTACACCTCAGTCAATATTTTTTTTTAAAGGTTCATTTAAAAACTCGAGGAGAGGCAGGACTAATTGAAGACCTTGGAGCCAAGAAAAATCAAACTAAAAGGAAAGAAGACATGCTGGTTGAGCCAGAGGAAGGGAGGGATTTCCTTAAGAGAAAAGTTGAGTGTGTGGAGACAAAGACAAGAGGGAAGAGGAGGCTGAAGCGAGGCGGGGTCAGGGGTGGGGCTGTTTCAGTTGTTCACAGGAGGATTTAGCAGAGAGAGAGGCAAGATCTCAGGGGGCAGGCCTGATGTTTTGCCCAGGGAGCTGGGGTCACGGCCCCACCGAGAGAGCCCTAGCGTCACAGTGGGTGGCAGCAGTCAGGCCGGCCCCTGTGGCCATCAGTGAGCTTGGGACAGGGAGGGTATCAAGGCCACGTGGAGATAGGTGAGGAGCCAAATGCCGGAAGGAAAAGCCCCAGAAATTCGCGCAGTCACAACCCTACGGGAAGTGCAGGGAAGATGAAGTAGCTGAAGTGGGGTATCGGGACAGGAAGGGGGGATGAGGGGGCGGCACAGGGACACAGGTGGATCCAGGCCTGTGAGGGACACGCACGGAAGGCCATCTTCTGGTTGGAATTATCGGTGGGGGAGGGGGAAGGTGGACAGAATATTAAGTGTGAGACTCCGAGCTCACTGACGTGGTACCTGCCACAACTGCAGAAGGTTCCAAAGAGAAGGAGAAGGCAGCCCTGGACCTCCCAGACAGCTTTGGTTCCATGTGTGCCAGGGAAGGACAAGGGCCATCCTAGGAAGCATCTTCCATTTTTTAAAAGTGCAGCCGGGCCTGCTTGAAACAAGTGGGGAAAACGGAGGGGAGTGGAAGCTGCAGGAACGAAGGTCAAAAGAAAGGCTCAGGGGTCCTGGAAGGGCCCAGAAGCCGAGGGGAGAGCACTGGGTTCTCTCTCTCTCCTGGGGCACCTGAGATGGGTTTTCCCGTGAGACACATGTAAAGGGAAAAAAGAGTTCCTAGGCCTCTCTGCTCGGAAGTCAGAGGCACCGTCAGGAACGTAAAGGAGGTCAGCTCCTGCCCTGCTTTAACCTCTTCCTAGCTTCTCGCTGTTCTCAGATTAAAATCAAACACCGCCCTGGCCCTCGAGGCCTGTCTGTCCCGCCTCCTCCAGCCCACAGCACGCTCTCTGCTCTCTGCTGCCTTCCCGTTCCTGGGACGCGGATACTTCCGACCTCTGAGCCTTGACACTTACTGTTCCCTCTGCCTGGAATGCTCTAACCACGGACCGCCACAAATGTCAGCTCCCGGGGGTGTCCTTGATCTCCCCATCTCTAGTGTCCTCCCCCACTCCCTCACTCTCATATATCCCCTGGCTGTGGCCTCCCAAGCACTTATGTCTGTCTGCACTCACCTTACTGATGGGTTTGCATTTCTGTCCCTGCCTCCTGCCTTGTCATTAGCCTGGAAGCCCCAGGGGACAGAAACCTTGTCTGTCCTGTTCACAGCTGCAGTTTTAGCCCCTTGCCCATTGCCTGGCTGAGAGAGGGTTAAGGGCTACTTGTTGAATTCCGAAGCCTGGAGGGTTCCGGAACAGCAGCCTGGGCAGCAGCAATGAGCCCCTTAACCTGACCTCAAGAACTTGCTGGATGGAGCATTGCAGAGAGAAAGCAGCAGACAGCCTGGTAAGGAATGGGCCTGTTACAAACCTGTGGTCCCCTGCTCATAGGAGGGGTGCAGGCTGTGACCCCAGACAGAGCTCACACTCCTGTCAGCACCAGAGTGCTGGGAACGAGGTGCAAAAGGGCCAGACATTAAAAATATGTGGCGTTGGTGGCTGGAGGAGAAGGCGGCCCATGTGGTCCTAAGGCCTGGGACTGCCACAGCTGAAATTCTCTGAATTGCGCAAGAAGACGGAGGTATCTTTGATGCCCCTGCCCTTGAGAGGAGGCCGGGCAAATTAGGGGCTTTTCCTTCAAGTTAGCGGAAACGGCCTCTGGATGCGGCGCCACCTGGCTCCTGCGAGGGCTGGGGCCCGCATCTTTGCCTTTCCCTTGGTTTCTCTCTGTCAGTGCTCTGGTCCCTGCAAGATGAGGGCATCATGGCTCTGGATTATCCGGGCTCTGGGAGCATCATTTTGCTGGGATAACTGCCAGAGGGAGTGCAGTTTGCTGTTATATTCTAACCTCTGGCCGGTGTGGGATTCGTCCTGCTGAGTCTGACTCCAGAGACGCAGGATGCTCTGGACACTCGGGGGCAGGTTAACTCAGCATCAGAGGAGGCGACAGGGCCACACCCAGCGAGATAGGAGATGGCCCAGGAGGCACCTGGGGCTGCAGGAACCCCAACATCCGAGCACCCTGAGCAGAAGAAAAATTGGAGAAAAAGGAAAGAGTTTGGATGTCAGTTTCTTTGGATTTCATTCTTTATGAGGAAGGAGATTTCCTTGTGAATTGTAATTTTTTTTTTTTTTTGAGGAGAGGATTAAGTGATTGGAGGGTTCCAATATTGTTTGAAGGCGGGGCAGTTTTCCTCTTACTGAGTTTATTGCAGAAACTCTGATGAGCCACAGTCGAGGCTGGAGCAACATGAGACAGGAGATAGACCTGTCTCGTCCTGTAGGTCGAGACTGGTAGGTCTCGTCCTGGCGAGCGGGGGTCTTGGAGATCACGTGCACCAGGGCCACACTTTCCTGAGTCAGGGTCCCGGGGGGCTTGTTGGAAACACAGATTGCTGGGCTCCCCTCAGAACTGCTGATTCAGGAGGTCTGGCTGGGGCCTCAAATGTGCATTTCCAACAAGCTCCTGGGTGCTGCTGGTGCCGGGACCGGGTTCTGCAGTCTGAGACCCACTGATCCAGTGATTGCCAGGCCTGGACCATCCTGTGGGCCACCGCAGAACCTCCCGCCCCAGCCTCAGGGGGGCGAGCGTCTCCTGAGGGTCAGGGCAGCTGTGCTGGGTGTACGCTCCCTCTCTCCCAGGGGACAGCCACACCCCTACTGACTGCAAGATCAGCCAATTAGTCCAAAGGCTTGGGGGAGGGAAGCTGAGGTGTGCACGCACGTGTGCGTGTGAGTGTGTATGTGTGTGTGAAACCTTTTCCTCTACTCTGCATATTCTCATCTCAGCCCCTGGATCGGTGACGTCCCCACTTGGAGAGTGATAAATGGGTCTGGCCTGTCTCCCTGCTCTGTGCAGGGGGTGAGGGGTGAGGTCATCAAACTGGTGAACTGGGCGAGCCTGACACTCCTGTCACTTTAGCCAGGGGAGTGGTCACTGCACTGACAGGGCCACTGGACCCACAATCTGTACTCCATCTCTCTGGGACCTTCCTATCTCTTAGTGGAAAGAGCTCCCTTCCCCTCACACACACTTTCTGGAATTTCCAGTCAGCCCACGGACCAGGACAGCCCCCAGAAACCCTGCAATAAAACTGATCATCAGTTCCGCACCTGGTTTCTTGTGTCTGTTCTCAACCAGTTGGACCTTGTGGGAGGCGGGTGGGTGACTAATCCCTAAACCTCCAGCACAAACATTTCTTGCTGTCTACAGTGTGTTGGGGAGACAATGGTTGGGACAAGGTCCCTGTCACCCAGGAGCTCCCAGGCTAGCAGGGAGGGGCTCATGCAAACCTGGGTCTGCCACAAGTATGGCCGGAGCCCAGGAAATGGAGTTTTTATGCCTGTGTCAGGGGTGTGGCAGGGAGAGGTCAGGTAGGCTTCCTGGAGGAGGTGACATTGAGGGCAGCCTTGAAGAAGGAAGAGGAGTTTAGTAGGCATACCTGGGGGGCAGAGACAGTCCAGGAAAGAGGCACAGGTGTGGAAAGACAAGGAAGTGTGTGAGAACACGGGCAGTTCTGGCTCAGTTTCTAAAGGAAGGAATCTCTGGGCTAATTGCATGTTTTCCTGGTTGGGTGTTACCATTCTCTAAAGCACTGAAGGCTTCTGGGAGAAAGATCTCAGTTATCGATCTTTTCACTTAGATAGGGGGTCGGGGGGGCACCTAATTTGTTGTCCCAGTTGGGACCCTTTTGAGAGCAGAGTGGGCATTATTAATTAGTGTGCTGGAACAGCAGGTCATGCTGAAACCGTCCCGAGCCAATGCTGTCAGCAGTCACCCTACACTTAGAGTCATTTGCATGAGAAGGGGGGTGATGGAGGTTGTGGGGAACGGTGGGGAGACCACCATGGCCTCCTGGAGCTGCCCGGAGGCCGGGAACAGCGGCTGGACCCAGCAGGCCACTCTGGGCCTCGGTTTCCTCCTCTGCGGGTGGTTGCCGGCCTCGCCTCCCTTCCCAGTTGTCGGGAGGAGCCATGGAGAACACCATGAAGACGAAGGGCGAACTGGACCTCACGTGCCCCGGACGCCTCTCGGCTGGACTCCTGGGTGAGCTCGCAGCGTCTTCCTTCCGCCCCGACCCCTGCCTGCGCACCCCCTAAGCCAGGCTGGCCCCTGGAAGCCCTGGGACAGCCAACAAATCTTCATCTCCATTTCCCAATTTCCGGAGATTCAGGGCTTATGGCAAAATGCTCACTCAATGCGAAAAGCAGAAAACATTTAGATTTATTGCTTTGAGAGTTTGGTCTGTCTCCTGGGCCTGGTTGATGCAGTCTCCTCCAAGTTTCAGAGCATTTGGTTTAAAAAGAAGAATTTTTGACAGCAGTGTTTTGCCTCACGTTTACGCAAGGTTTTATAGTTTACAAAGAGCATTCACATAATAACAATAACCATCATCACTGTAAGTGATGAGTTCCTGCCCTGGGGAGCTCAATTAACCCTTGAAATCACCCTTCCTGTCCACAGATGGAGAAGCAGGCAAGCAGAGGCTCAGAGAGGTTAAGGGGCTTGCCCAAGGTCACACAGCCCAGGGAAAGGGCAGAGTGGAGCTGCACCCAGTTCCATCCATTTCAGTCTCCTCTCCTGCCATTCTGCCTTTCTCATCTTCAGCCTGACCCGATCTGCAGACAAACAGTGAGTGAGAACAAAAGAAAACAAGTTAAAAACCAGAGGCTTTTGCAGAAAACTGTTGGAGGCTGGAGTGAGTGTAAAAATAACCAGGTGTGTTCAAGGGAAACCTCGAGTCTCCAAACAATATGTTTTGTGCTAAGATGATTTTCGTAATGATGCAGGTTGCGGAGGGTCCGGCGGGGCCGGGCTCAGGGAGCGGAGGGCTGACGTTCTGAGCTCGAAGGCCGCACCGTCCAAAACGGCCGCCAGGAACCACACACGGCTCTTTAAGTTTAATTAAAATGAAATAAAATTAAAAATTTAGTTCGTTGGTCTCACTTGTCACATTTTAAGTGCTCGATGTCCACATGTGGCTCGATATCCACATGTTGGATAACACAGATATAGGACGTTTCTGGCACCGCAGGCAGTTCCACTGGGCAGCATTGTTCTAAGCCATCAGCGAGTCTGCCCCGTCTCCTCCTGACCGTCCTGGTGGAGGGGGAGTCGCTGACACAGGTGACAGACACGCCTGCTCTGAGGCAGCTCCCTCTGCAGCCGAGGCACCTGTGATGCCATCCTGCCACTCTACTCACCAACCAAGGCCTCGCTACTCCAGGTGTGGTCCAGGACCGCAGCATCAGCAGCTCCCGGCAGCTTGTTAGAGACACAGGATCTTGGGCTTCATGCCAGACCCACTGAACGTGAACCTGCACTTTAACGAGATCCCCAGGTGACTCAGGTGCACATTTCAAGTTTGAGAAGCTCTGACTTAAGAGACAGACTGAGCGGGATCAAAATATTGCCCCAGATATAGGAAACCAAACCGATATTTTTAGATACAAAAAATCAGCATCAGCACCCCTCTCCCCGCAGGAGTGTGTGATTCAGCTTCAGTCGCAGTCGGTTGAGCATCTCTGTGCCACGTGATCAATGAGCATATTTCCAAGGACAGACCCCCAGGGGGGTAGGTGGGAGGAGCTGGCCCATTCCCCATCTCCAGCATCTTCTCAAACCACCATGGGATCACCTCCCCAAAGCAAAAGGAGCAGAACTGAGATCCGCATCTTGGCTCTCAGGGACGCTGCCTTTAAATCAGATTTTCTGTTTTTGCTTTTCCTTCCAATGTATTTGGTTTTTGAACTTTGCAAATTGCCAAAGACACAAAGTGATGCACAGAGCCAGTCTGAACAAACTCAGTCTCTTAACGGGAGGCATCTGGAAAAGGACCATGCCCGACCCCTTCCCGGGGGTGTGATGCTCCTCGGGCCTCAGTGCTGGGAGCCAGGTGCTAACGAAGGTTTCTGGGCAGGAAGCAGCAGCAAGCCCATCTGTGAAGAAAACAGGTGCAAAAGGTGGTTTCATCCTCGGGGAGGGCAAAGACGAGGCTCAAAATGAGACTGGCAGACGCCGAGCCCGGCTGGGGAAGGACGTGCCACTTCAGGCCCGGTCCCCTGAGCTTGGATTCAGCAGCTCCTCCTTCGGGAGGGTGACTCATCTCTTAATTCCTCTCTCCTCTCAGCCTACCTTGGGTTTTACTTATTTTTATCCTTGGAATGGAGTGAAGTTGCCAAAAGGATATTGTTCCACCTGCAAGGGCCCTCCTGGAGGATGAATTTTCAAATATTCATTTCTACAACTTGCTCACAGCAATAACGCAGAAGACAAGAGCGCCTGGGGAGGAGAGGGGGACAGCGACATGGGTCCCGGGGGGAGCCTGGGGCCTTGGGGAACTGAGAAGTGGGCTTTGCAATGGAGAGACATTCCAGGACTTGACTCTCAGGAGTTAGACAAGAGGAATAAGGGGAATGCTCAGTACGCTTTCAAAATTCTCTTTATAATGCTGAAAAAATCAAAGCCAAACCTGCAGAGCTCCTGCTGTTTTTGCCTGGCCAGCTGGCAGCTTCATTATTTTGGTGGCAAACTTCATGGTTTCTCGAGGGAAGAGCCCGTTGCCCACTGCACGGGGCCTTGGTGGCTCCGTCAGTCACGATGTCCTGCTCTCCACTTGGCTGGGGAGCACGTGACCCAGGCCAGGCCAATTGGAAGCTCTCTTCCTCCAAGGGAGACACAGCAGGACGGGGAATCGTTTGGACTCTCCCGTCCTGATGGCCTGCCTGGATCCCTGGGCAAAGCCTCTTCCTAGTCTTTCTTGAGGTCTGGCTGTCTATTCTTCTAAGAGTGCATGAGTCACCCCAAGGCATTTCAATACAGGGTTTTTTTTTTTTTTGCTTAAGTTGGACAGAGTTGGTTTCTCTTATTTGTACTTAAGAACCCAAACTGACACAAACACAAATGCCCAGCAACAGGGGCTCGGACCCAGAAAGCATGATACAGCACACGATGGAATACTACACAGCCAGGTACAGTAAGGAGGTAAATGTATATTTGCTGACATGGAAAGATGTTTACAGAATACAGTCAAGAGCAAAAGCAGATTATAATAAAACAGTATGCACAGTATACCATGTTTGCAAAATAGATTCTGTACATTCATAGAAAAAGATCTAGAAGAAAATATAACAGTATTTATTCTAGAAAGTAAGATGGCCAATGATTTTTCTTTCTGCTTGTCAATAAAGATCCTCCTAACCTTTCTATGATGTTCGTGTCGTGGGTTTTTCTGTTCTGCTGCTCCTTTAAACGGGCACCGGCAGGCTGCCAGAGCCACACTTTCTTGATGCCTGTCTAGAGTGAAGGGATTTGCTGGGCTCAGGCAGTGACTCATTCACCAAACGCCAGGGCTCCTGCCGCAGGGACAGCTCACCTGTAGCTCTGACCACTGCTTAAGAAGGTGCTGGAAGCATCTGAGTCTCCAGAACAAGGCAGCAGTGCTTCCCGCAGTGCCAGGGCACCAGCAGCCTCCCGCTTACCTCACAGCAACCTTGTGAGGTGTGGGGTCTTCCTCTGCTTGATGGAAGAGAGTGGCCCAGAGAGGGGAGGTGACCTGCCCAGGGTCCCACAGCCGGGGCTTAAGGCCAGGTCACCGGCCCAGGGCCCAGCACACTGGCAGCTACTCAGGTTTGCTAACAGAGCCAGAATGGAGCGGCTGAACGTGGGGAAGGGCTCAACGTTGTCCTGTGCAGTCAGCAGTGCGACAAGCTGCAGGGGTGAGGGTGAGGTTGAGGGGAGGAGGCGCCTGAACTCCCTGCTCTGCGTGCTGGGCCTCCTCCCAGGGAGCAGGTGGCGGCCAAGGCGCAGAGTGGACGCAGGGGACACCCTTCCCGCTGCCCCTTCTTCTCTCCCAGGTCCTGGTGTGACGGCCAGCTGCTCAGGGAGGCGCTCCGCCGTCCCCAAGATAGGTCCTGGCTGTCAGGACCTCGCCCGCCTGTCTCCTCTGCAGCATCTCATGTAACTTGCAGCCACGTGACTTATCTGTCACTTTAGTTCACTGTCTGTCTCTCCCCCTTGACTGGACGCTCCCTGAGGGCAGGGCTTATGACAGTTGTGGTCCCAGGTATGTCCCTGGCATCTAGCCCAGTGTCTGGTCCCCTGCAGGCACTCACCAAGAATTTGCGAATAATGGAATAGATGAACACAGGACTGGGGTGGTGGACAAACCACAGGGGCTGAGCTCGCCTCTGTCTTTACTGGCTGTGCGACCTCAGGCAAGTTGCTGCCCCTCTCTGGGCCTCTTCCAAGCCTTGACCTAAGTATAACTATCCAACTCCATTGAAAGGACTGGCCTCACTGAATATATTAGGACCAATTTAAGGGAGGGCAATAGAAGCTGGAGTCTTTACTAAATGGTATCTTAAATCAACTGCTGGTTGACTATCCTTTCTGAGGATAACATTGCAGTGTTTTCCCAGGAGTCACTAATGTGCAATGAACCCAATCATATTTCTTATTCAATAAACTCTTTTATTGTAAGTTTACAGATTTTTCCATTACAACAATGAAAATAGCCCTAGTGATTCGTAACACTGAGGCCCAAATCAAAGCCCCTCCTCAAATTATAAAGATAAATGACAGAGTTGAACACATAGCAAAGGCTGGGCAGAGGCATTGAAAATATAGAAAACGAGGTCCAGGTTTTGTGGGCATGTGCAAACACTTGAAGGTTTAGTTCATCAGGATGACACTGTTTTTGAAAGCACACGATTTGGAAAACTATATTTATAATTTGTGATAAAACACAACTGTAGAGAAAAGGCAAAATCAAGCAAAAACAAAAAAACCCTGAAAAACGAAAGGTAGTGAATCAAATACATGGGGTCGATATGGAAACCTCTGGTCGTTCGGCCCTGGAATGGCAAGTGAGTGGGTTTCATAGAAATTCTCCATAGAAAGGAATGTCTGGGCCTGGTGTGGCATCGCTGCATCTCCAAGTCCTGTCTCCTCACAGAGGAAAAGAAGTTGCTTGTCCGACACATCGGCCCGGGGCCCGTCTGGACTGGGGCCCACGTTCCCAGTCCCTTTGGGAACAATCCCAAATCCAGGACGGGCGCAGGCGGCCCGGCAGTGGCAGGGAGGCGGGGGCAGCGTCAGCCCCCCGCCCTGCTGGAGCTGTCCAGGTGGTTCACGGGCAGCGGGTGGGCCTCCGTGTTGAACACCCAGTCTTCCGGGGAGAGCACGTCATCTTCAGAGAACAGAAGATAGAGATACCTGTGCCCCCGGGCAGGGAGCGAAGCAAGACACAGCCTGTCAGTGTTCTGGGGAACGAGGACCCAGTGGGAACGGATCCCAGGAGCCCCTGTGAGGAGCCTGTGGCTAAGGGTGCAGGGAGGCCCGAGACCCCAAATCTGCCTGGAGGGCTGGTCTCAGGGAGGGAGCTGTGGGTGGGAGGAGAGCCCTGGGCTTTGGGGCAGAGGCCTGGGTTAGTCCTGGCTCTGCCCCAGCCCTCGCGCCCAGCCAGCTTCACTCGGGTTCTCTCCCCACCTGGCCCTGTATGTGAGCCCTGCGAAGACCCCCTTAGGGCCTAGATTCTCCTTTCTTTGCAGGGTGGCCTGAGTGCTGCACCAGTCCAAACTCTGAGGCTGCTCCCTATGTGCCCCCCAGGAGACTATAGTGACATAGATGTTGGGGCGCTAAAATGAACAGGGAGTTGTGACTCCAGAACTCCAGCTTCCCAAGCCATGGGGTTCTTTCTGGAAGGAAAGGGCCATTCCAATCCATCTTAAAGGGTTAAAGCACAAGGGGACTGCTTTGGGGAACAGCAAGGAAATGGGGTGGCCCAGTCCCACCCCAAGAACGAGAGAACAGAGCAGCAGCTGTTCTGAAGAGGGCAAGTCAACAGCAGTGACCAGTGCTGACGTCATCCTCGACATGATTCCCATCTTACAGCAGAGGACACAGTTCCAAGGACTAAGTAAACCGAGAGACAGTTGACTCCTCACACAGCTAAAACTCAGGGGTGGAGTCCAAGCCAGTCTCTCCCTGAGTGGAGACACCAGCCTGGCCCAAGGCTCACCCTTGGGGGTGTGTAACCCTCCAGATCCCAAGGCCCCCATCCCTCATGGCCTCCCTGTGATGTCAGAGCCTGACTGTCAGTGAAGGGGGGACCGCTGACCCCTCCCCGCATCCCTAAGGAAAGCCTGAGTTGCCCTCTGGAAAGAACACCGGCCAAGCCCCAACTCACTTCAGTGTCTCCGCTAGAAAGAAAGTCTGCTGCTTGTTGTCGTGGTTGGGGATGCTGCTGTACACGTCGTGGATCCCAGAGAAGCCAGCTTCCGTTCGACAGTTTTTCTCTAGGGCCTGAAGAAAAGCAAGGCAGCCTCAGCGTGGGGAGAGGAGAGGTCCCCAAGACTCGTGCCTGCCCAGCTCGCAAACAGGCAGGCCCGGAGCCCTCAGCTGGGGACCCCGGCGTTTGTGGAAGCAGAAGGCCGAAGTATTCTTCCAGGGTTCAGCTGCCCTGCCGCCAGGCTGGAGGGGCCACCCTCCCTGGGCCCGTCACTGACAATCAGTGACACGGGCCGCCTGCCCTGAGCTCTTGCAGTCTGAACCCAGAGGAAGCTTCTCCTTGCCTTTCAGGGAACTAGAAGGACCTGACAGTCACCCCCACAGTGGGGACAGAGGAAGGCACTGGTGCTGTTCGTGGCTGGGATCTGGAGACCAGACCTGGCACACCCCAGGGCTTCCCCACAGAGACGTGGTCCCTGGGCCAGAGGTGAGTGGGCCACGGGCTGTCTGCCTTCTGTATAGAAATGCAGTTTCTACCCACTGAGGGGTCTGTGGGCTGGGCCCAGGAGCAGAGAACACTTGGCCTTCAATGGTCAAGAACCAGGGCCCCCTGGAAGCAGGGGACTCTGGCCAGTGACCTGTGTCAGGGAACCTGAGCAGGCCTCGTGCCCGCCTGAGTGCGATGCTCTGGGTGTGGCTCTCCCCAGGACAGTCAGTGCCCCTGAGGGCAGTGGGCCTGTGGGGCAGGAGCGGGGAGGTGGCGGGGGGGCACACAGAAGGCTCAGCATCCATCAAGGAAGCTTCTGGAGTCCACACACCTGCCTCTGACACCCAGCCCAAAGAGGGCCGTGAGGTTTCCCACAGGTGGTTGGGGACAAGAGGGCTAGTGGAGGGGAGGCTGGGGCGGGAGGAGGGAGCAGAACCCAGAGAAGGGGGCGCTGCCTGGGGCTGGGCTGGCTTTGGGTACAGGACGGGGTGAGCTACTGGCCCAGCAGCCAGTTCCTGTTCCAGAAGAGAACTCCAAGGCCACCTGTCCAGGCTTCAGGTCAGAAAGCAGCGCCCACACGGGCTCCGGCCCTCGCTGGCTGGCCCTGTGTCTGGCCTCTCACTGTGCTGACACCCGCCCGGGCCCGAAGGCTGCAGGCACTCAGAACCCTCTTCACAAGGTCCTGGCCAGAATCTGCCCAGCAGGAGACCCTTGGCTCTGCAAACACAACCTGGACCCTTTGCATTCTGAACCTCAGCCAGATGTCACCCTGGCTTGACCTTCCTCCTGGTGCCTGAGCTAGGGGGTTCTGGACGCTGACTGTGAGCTGTCTGTCAGGGCCACCCGTCACCCCCAGCCCTCGCCCCAGGCGCACTCACCATCACCACCTCCCAGCCCCACTCCCTGTAGATGGGGTCGTGGGTCTGCCGCCACAGGTACATGTAGCTCTCCACCACCTCCGGCCGCAGGATGTAGTAGCTTTCGCTGAGCTGTGTGGCCACTGCCTCTCTGCCTGAGTTGAACCAGAAGGCCTCGGGCCCCAGTTTGGTATCTGTGGGAAGGAGCAGCCAGAGGGCCCAGGTCAGACCTCCCCTCCCCGCTCTTCAGGAGGCAGCCGCCCCAGGAGGGATCTCAGTGGTCTGGAAGCCCCGGCCGAGCGCTGGCTGCTGATGGCTTGGCATGGGGGGCCCTGCTCGGTTTGCCCCGTAAGGCTGAGCCTGGCAGACACACAGCTTCCCTCTTGACCCACACTGGCCAAAGAAGACCCCGGGGCCTTGAAAACTTTGCAGTTTTAGAATCTGAGAATCCAGATGAACTACCCAGCACTCTGGGAAGGCAGAGGTTTGGGCGATGTCCCCAACTGTGTATTTTGAAACACTACTCCGTAAGTTGTCAGCCAGAGCTCAGCCAAGAAAGGGTTTCAGGTTTAAACATATTGGGGGAACAGTGCGTTAAATAAAATGGTCTCCTAGCTGCAGGACTTATCAGATCTTTTAATATGCTAACATGCATGATGCTTCTCCACAGACCCCCTGTCTTAGGGAATGGCTTTCAACACCTGGAACCAGCCGTCCAGAGCTGACAGTTTGGGAGCCCGGTGAGGTGGCGATGAGGGGAAGACCTGCCCAGCAGGCAGGTACTCAGGCGGAGGGAACTGATAGAGAAGGCCTGAAGAGGTCTGCGTACTGTTGTCTTTATTTGTTTGTTGCTTTTTGGACAATTCGCTGCCGTTCCTGTTTTCTGGATGACCACAATTATAACCACCACCGCAGCCACCATTCACACACATTATTTCAGTCCTCGAAAAATGTTTTTTTCCTAAGGTAGATGTTATTATTCCTCTCTCATGCATGTGGAAACTGAGGATCAGAGAGGCTAAGTAATTTGTCCAAGGCAACACAGCGAGTTGTGGTTGAGCTGGGATGGGACCCTGGATCTGTCTGATGCCCTTTCCCCAGGCTGTGCTCTCTCTTTCTGTCCTGGGTCTGACTCTCTAGGTCCAAAATTTAGGGTATGTGGGTCACATCTTCCTCCCTCGAACGCCTGCACATCCTGTCCAGGTGAGCTGAGGGCGCAGCTCTGGTCCACATGTGTGCCCCCTCCTCCCATTAGCATTCGGGACCCTCAGAGGCCCTGCACTGCCTTTCCTCGAGAGAGATGAGCTGGAGCTTTGCAGGATGTCCTACTCTGCCATGGAGGGCTGCATGGAAGAGGCACCAGCCAGACCCGGGCCCCTCCAAGCCTCTGGAGTGGTGCGGCTGCTCCGCCCATCAGAAAACAGTCGTTTTGCCAAGCTGCTAATGGGGTGAGGGCAGGAGCAACTGTCGCAGCCATCTGTGGACTAGCGGGCTGGCTGCAACAATATGCTCCATTAAACAGACTGTCTTTTATGGTCTGGGCTGATTGTCCCAGACAAATAGCGAGCTTTTTATTATTCCTGCGATTTCCTATTTGTTTACAGCCCTGGCAGAGACAGCTCTTTGAAGGGAACTAAAGACCGGTTTTAAGGACCCATTGCGAACGGCTGGCTTCCTGAAAACAGCTCTAGGAGATCTGGACTCAACCGGAGTGGTCACAGTCTCATTTCTGGGGGATGCTGACCAGCGCCTCCCACGCTGTTGGCTGAAGGCGGCTGGCAGTGTGGTCTCCATGGAACCCTCTGCCCCCCCGCCCCAAGGAGACTTGTGTTACTGTCCCCACTGGACGGATGAGAAAACAGAGGCCACCTGGCTGGTGAGTGGCAGAGCGGCACTTGAGCCAGGAATTTCTACTACAAATCTTAGGTCCTCTCCTCCCACCAAGACTGGGATTAAACTCCGTGGTGGGCACCTCCTGCGGCCCGGGGGGCACTGCTTGCAGAAGCAGCACACACGGTGCGGCCGGGCATCAGAAGAGCTGGGTTCCAGCCCCGCTTAGCTACGCATGCGCAGTGTGACTTTGGGCAAGTCACTTCCCCACTCTGGGCTGACTCAGTTTCTCCACGTGTAAAATAAGGAGTTGGGCTCATGCATCTAACGCGACCTCTGACTCTAGCACTGACGACTCTGCAGCGAGTGCCGGGTGGGCACGATGCAGGCACTCTTGAGCTTTCCGGTGGTCTTACATCAAAGAGGGTGACAAACAGGGTGCTGCCAGGAGGGGATGAGACCCCCTAAATGGGGGGATTTTGGGGAGGAAAGGGGAGAAAGTTCGGGGGTAGCAGCTCCGGGATGAGGGACTTGCTAGGCTCAGGCAGCCAATGTTTCTGCCTCAGGGGCTGGGGGACCCTCTGCTCTGTGACCCTCACATGGGACCTTGGCCAAGTCACCTCCGAGCCTCAGTTTCCTCATCTGTGTTGTGAGGTTCAGTGATGATGTGTGCGTCAAGTGCTGAACAACACCTACACACACAAAGCGCTTAACACATCATCACTCTTTTCCCTTTAATTTAGGGCACAATCTCAGCACAGACAACCTGTCCCCATTCAGATTTGACATAACTTCAAGGCGAGGCTGCCCTAAGTCCATGCGTCCCTTCTCACTGCCACTCTGCTGGTCTCTCCTGGTGGCTAGCCTCAGTCTCACCTGCTGCCCCTTCCCCTTGCAGGGTTACCTGAGCGGGCGTACGACTCGTGGCACGTCTTGGTGATCTGGGCTGCGAGCTCTCGGTAGTGGGCCCTCTTTTCTTCCTTGGCATCCTCGGCACCGAGGGCGATCATGCCCCCGGAGAAACAGGCCAGGTGCCCCATCTTGTGGTCCAGAATCCCCCCTCGCCACTCAGCAATGTAGGTCAGCCCCCCGGGAGAGACATTCAGCAAGTGGGTCTCTATTGCCTGGGAGCAAGGTGGGGATTGGGCAGGGAGAAGGGGCAGGGGTACAGAGAAGGGAGAGGAGAGGACGGAAGATGAGCATTTCCGAGACAGCAGCGAAAGCGGCTCTGCTGAGCCCTCCACCCCAGGCAGAGGCGGCCTGCTGGCCCGGGCTGGCGGCCGCTCCTGACGGGGCCACAGGAGGCTCTGCCACTCGCCCAGCCGAGGCCGGCGCCTGCTGAGGGGCTTGGACACAAGGCAGCTCCCCAGGGCGAGTCTCTCATACAGACTTTTAAATCTTCAACATACAAAATTAAAAAAAAAAATCTCTTTAAAAATTGTTGTCATCGTCCATTATATCCTCTGTTAGGGCATCTTAACCTGAAGCCCGGCTGGCCTGTGGGAAGAGGGTCCATATATTTTATCAGATTCTCAAAAAGGACTACAGAGAATTAAGAGCTGCTTCCTACAGGCCCTTGTCAGACGGCTTCTCATTTAACACCCACGACAAGCCAGGCACACGGGCTGCAGTGCCCTATACAAAGGGGTCAAGTGGCTTGTCCCACGTCACCCAGCCACATCAGGATTAGGACGAGGAGCCCCAGATGCCCAAGCACGGCGCCTCCCACTACCCAACGACGGCCACTCCTTTTGGTGGCAAGGCACTTTGGGAGCCCCCTGCTCCTGCAGCAGGTGATGCTGTTGGGAAGGACTCTGGGGGTGTTGGGGGGTGCAGGTCTCAGTCTTTGTGCCCCCCGGCTCCCTGCTGGTCCCTGGGAGCCCTGGAGAGCCAGGTGATGGCAGCAGCTGCCCAAACAACCACAAGGCTGGACTCGAAGGGGCCATGGGTCATGGTCCAAGGCTGGGGCCTCTGGGGCCCCGGCCAGGCCTCTGCATTCTATAAATAATGAATTGACTGCATCTCGTGCCTGCTCTGGACCCTGAGAGGTTTACGCTGCCACCACAGACACGGCTCCTGGGCGCAGACTCCTTGGGTTCAAAACCCATCTCCACCAGGTCGAAGTTGGGTGACATCAGGCAGGTTCTGCGCTCTCTCTGTGCCTCAATTTCCTCATGTGTAAAATGGGGTAAGAGCATGAACCATTTCACAGGGTTGTGAGGATGAAACAAGACGTGTCTGCAGAGCTCGGCCTGCTTCCCAGCTCGGGGGGTCCTCATGGACGTTGGCCATTACAGCTCCTCTCCAGGCGGCCCCCGCCCCAGCCATGCTGGCCTCCTTTCATTCACAGCCCCCCCCTCCCCACGTGGAGCATTTTGGGAGCACAGTGCTGTGCTTGGTGCAGGGGACACAGCCCCTGAGGATGGGTCTGGACCCCGCCTCAGGGAGCTCACCGGTGAGCGCAGAGACCTCCCCGAAATCAAATACATGGAAGAACTACAGTGTGTGCTCAGTACTTTGAATGAAACTCACTGAGGGGCCAAGACAGAAAAAAGCTTGCGGAGGGGCTCTACTCTGCAGAGTGAGCTCAGAGAAGGCGGTGACCAGATAAGAAGGTGACGGGGCCTGCAGGAAGGCTGGGTTTTCTTCCTGCCTCGGGGCTCCCTCCCCCTGGGCTGACCCCAGCTCGGCCTTTGGGCCTCCTCCGGGAGGCAATCCCTTGGAGAGGGCACCCTGATCTAAAGCACTCCCGTCGCTCTGCCACCCTGTTCTCTCTCAGCGTGGCACCACCCCCACTGTTTGCGTATTTGTGCGTGTTTCTGGGGAGCATCTGTCTCTCTCCCAGGACTCGGCGCCGTGGCAGCAGAAGCCACCACCCACAGTCCCAGCCAGTGCCTGGCACAGGGAAGGTGCTCAGACAACGTTTGCTCCTTCACTGGTTTTCCCTTTTCCTTGTCCTGCACGGCCCAGGGTGGTGGGCTGGCTGGACCCTCACTGAGCAGCAGGCGGGGAACCTCTGATGCTGTGACATGCCCGGGTGCCTGCTTCACGTGGAGAGGAGTCCCGAGGAGGCCTGGAGAGCCGCCTGCCGCTCTGCCGGGTCTGATCTGGGCCGGGTGCATGGCAGCTGCTCCACATCACTAAGCATGCGGGGCGGGAGGGGTGGTAGGGCTAGTCCAGGGCACAGAAACCCAGCTCAGTCACCCGGTGTCAACACAATGGAGAGAACACGGACAGCGGGGGAGACCTCAGGAAGCCTGCCCGGTAGCCAGACGTCTGCACCTTCAAGACCATCTCCCACAGGTGATTTCTGTTCGGGGTTAACCCCAAGCTAAGTAATTGCAGTGAAGAGGAAATGAGAGACCAGTCTCTCGCGGAGGACACAACTGAGACAAGCAGATGCAAAGACAAGGCTTTCTAAAACCCTAAGCAAAGCACAAGACAGCACAGGCTGGCAACCGCCAGGTAAAAAGGCTTAAGTCATAGCAAGGAGCTGGCTGAGAGCCAGAGACCCGGGTTCGAATCTCGGCTCCACAAGTGGAGAGCTGGGTGACCCAGGGCAAGTGATTTCACTTTTCTGAAGAGTCCCTTTCCTCGTCTGTAAAATGGGAACAGTAACTCCTGGGCTGGTTTTGAGGCTGGTCAGAGACTCTGGCTTCTTTTGCCCCCTGGAGGGGACCCATCTGCGCACTTCCCGGACTGGATCTGGAGCCAGTCAGACCCGTGTTTGCGCCCTGGCTCTGACACTTGTTGCCTAGTGACCTTGGGCCCTTCTGAGCCTCAGATTCATCATCTGTAAGAGGGGGCTAAATACGACATGGCACCCAGCGCGCCTGCCCGGAGGAGGCCGCGGGGACAGAGGCTCCCCCTGTTCTTACCGACCCTCCCCCTGTGACCCTCAGGGCTGTGCCCAGTCGGCCTGTCCGAACCCCCCACGCCCACCCAGCTGGACATTGGTCTCACTACGCACTGGAGGCCCCTGGGCAGCTTCGTGGCTGTGGCGGCCTGGAGGTTCTGCTGTGACCTTGTCGGGGTGCAGCCTGGACATCGGGATTTTACAGCTCCCCAAGTGATTTTTAACATGCTGACATGGTTAAGAACCACCAGAATATTCTTCAAAGCCTCAAACTTGCCAGAGGCCCAGACTTTACCCAGGGCCAGGGACACTCCAGGCTCTTCACTGGGGAGATCAAATTCGGCAGCAGAGCTGAGTTCTCTCCCGTTCAATCAAGTGCTTTCCATAAGGCTCCCCGTTTGCTTAAATAATTCATGGCCATTCTTCCCTTGAAGCCTCAACTCCACTGTGCCCTGAGGGCAGGGAACCAGGCTGCCGTTAACTTTCTGTTTACTCTGCAAGGCACTGCAGAAAGATCAGAGAGGGCCTTTCTGGGCAGCATACCTGCCACCGCTAAAAGCTAATCCTCTGACAGCAGATGCTGGCTGCGGTTTACGCTCAGCCCTAGAAGCGTGGAGTGGACGGGGCTGAGACTCAGACTGAGCTGGACCTGGAGTCCCAGCAGCTGCTTCACGACTGAGGCCTTGGTATCAGGGAGCTGGGCAAGGAAAACTCATCACTGAGCCCATAGTTTAAAGGGTCCAGAAGTGGCAGAGCTGGAGCTAGACTCTGGAGGCCTGTTTCACTGTGCTTCCTTTAAGTACTATCATTTCTGGCCAGATTCATGCGATCAGAGGGTAGTTAGAGATCACTCATCCATCCATCCACCCATCCTTCTTTCCATCCACCCAACTACCCACCCATCTATCCATCCACCCACACATCCATCCATTCACCCACCCCTCTATCTACTCACCCATCTATCCATCCACCCACCCATCTATCTATCCATCCACCCACCCATCCACCAATCCACCCATGCATCTATCCTTCTCTCCCTCCAACCTTTCAGCATTCATGCATCTACTTGTTCATCAAATAGTTACTGTATGCCTCCAAAGTACCAGGCACTGTTTCAGGAGTGAGGCTATACAGTGAATGAATAAACAAGATCCTTGTTCCTGGGTAGCTCACATTCTGGGAAGATAGACAATAAACAAGTAAACAAAGATGTGCACATGATAATTTCAGATGCCAGTGAAGGTGAGTAAGAGAATATGTCTGGGATATGTGACAGAGAGAGGTTGGGAAAGGCTAATTTCAGTGGCATTTGAGTTGACCAGTAAGTGAGACCTATCTATTTGCATGATATTCCAGCTAGAGGGACATCAAGTGCAAAAGCCCTGAGGTGGGAAGGAATCTGGTGTGTCTGAGGCAGGCTGGGGACCAGAGCTGAGAGGGCAAAGGGGAGCGAGTTCAGGGTGATTGACAGGCCTAGATCAGGTGGAACCTGGAGGGCAAAGGCGAGGAGTCTGGTTTGTTCCAAGTGCTCAGAGGAGCCAGTGAGGGGAGGGATGTGCATTTCCAGCTGCTCTGGCTGCTGTGTGGAGAAGTGACTTGGAGGGAGGGCGGGGAAAGGCAAGGAGACCAGTTTAGAGGACATAAGGCAGTAGCTTAGACCAAGACGGCAGCAAAGTAGATCCAACCTGCTCAACTCACTTTATGGAGAAACTGAGGCCCGGAGACTGCCCAGTGCCTTTTTCTGAGTTGGGTTCAAAGGTATCTGTGGATGGGCTGAGGGGATTCCAGACCCCCTTCCCAAAAGCTCAGGCTACCCGATTCCCCCTTCTGTCCTAAAGTCTCCCCTCCCTTTGGAGGCACTCACCCCTTGTTCATTTCACACCCCATGGACAGACCAGCAGTGGTGACGGACAATGGGGATAACACTGTAGCTCCAGCTCTGCCAGTTCTGTGCTGTGTGGCTTTGAGCAAGTGCCTTCCCCTCTCTGGGCCTTGGTTTCCATCCACATGAAGAGGAGCAGAACTGGGTGCTCCCCTGAGGGAGACCCCTCCCGGCTTAGATGCGCAAACTATGTCCCCTTTGGTTTGGCAGGAAGACGGCTGAGGGTCTTGCTTGGGCAGCCTCACTTGGGGGCTCCCAGCCCACCGTCTGGCTGCATTCTGGGCTCTGACACATCAACTGAGGCACAGACACGGTGGTTTCTGAATCAGACTGCCTGCGCTTCCCGTGAGACCTCGGACAAATGACTTCACCTCCTTGAGCTTGGGTTTTGCATCTGAAACATGAGGATGCTAACACAGCCCTAATTTCAAGGTGTTTGAGAAGAGTCACGAGACAGGGTGTGCAAAGTGACTGGCTGGGGAGGGGACGGTCTTGTTCTTCCAGCCAGCTCGCCGTGGGGGAGGGGTGAGCACCCCCCCGACCCCACGCCCCTCAGCACTCAGGGGCCTGGGTGAGAGCCAGTGGCCAATGACCAACGGCCTGTGAAGAATAAGGCTCTCATCTTACCTCCAAGGCTTCGTAGTACATGTCTTTGGCCTCCATATCTGTCTTGGCCGACATCAGCCAGGATTTGATCAAATATTCATAAAAACTGTCCCCGAGTCCTCCAACCGAGACGTGGTCTGTGAGGGGAAAGATGACAAGAACATTATCTCCATCTGTTGAGGCCGCAGGCGGGACTAACCGGGCGCCGTCTCGCCTGCCAGCCTCGGTGGCCCCCGGTGCTATGCGCGGGCAGTGAGAGAGCATTTAATCAGCAGCCTCCAAGCCCGGAACAGGGGCCGAGAGAATGGCATGGCCCGTGACTCAGGGGACACCAGGGCCGTCCTGACGCGCGATCATCCCGCACGAAAGCGCGCGGGCTCATCCGGCCACTATAAATCATGCTGCTTCAGCCGCGGAGGACGCAGGGCCTCCGGTTATTAACTGTAAATGAGTTGCATTTCTTTAAAAAGATAATGTGGTGGCAGGGAGTTCAGAGATTTTTATTACCCTGCGACAAACATGGTAATTAATGCGGGGCAGGTTCATAAAAGGCCACAGAAAGGAGGAAGGAGACGCTTAATTTAGTCGGACAAAGTACAGAGCTGCTCTGGAGAAACCGAGTTTAAATTTAGCAAATTGTGACACATGCAGATCAGTGGAGCCGGGGGAGGGAAAATCGCATCTGTGGACCCCTCTCTGCCCTGTTGGCATCTGCCTCGAGTGGCAGGACCTCCAGGTTGTGGCTGAATGAGGTGTCTGCACCCAGGGCTGTCCTAGGAGCAAGATGGGTCGACCAAGGAGCACTTAACCACAGAAGCAAGACACGAAAATACTTCACTCACACGCCTTAGAAATGAACAGTGGGGAAGCATAAGGCTCTCACTACAGGCACAAGAAAGGGCAAACTTCAGTGCCCTGTTAGGATTCACGTGCGCAGAAAGACAGCAAGGAACACGGCGAGTGGGTTAAGGCGGCAGGCTGGGGGGGAATGGGAAGAGTGTTTTCAGCTCCTCTGGGCAAAGAGCGGGTAGAAAGAGAGAAGAGAGGGAAAGCGGGTGGCAGGAAGAGAAGGAAACAGAGAATACAGCACCAGCCACCGCTGATCAAAGGTCCACTGTGGGCCAGGAGCTTCACTGGATAATTTACAACAATCTTCCCAAGAACCCTGCAAGGTAAGCACTGTGAACCCTGTCTCCCAGATGGGAAACAGAGAGCAGGCCGAATAGCCCATCCAAGGCCACCAAGCCAGAGAGCCCTCACTTCCTCAGCTTTACAGTCAACCAGAGAATGCAAACAAAGATGCTCAAGGAAAGGAAGGACATGGGTGAAGAGAGAGGGACAAAAGTCAGAGGTAAACATGGATGGGGACAGGGAAAGGGGGCGGGGGGGCCCCCCTAGTAAACCAGTGCTTCCGGCCCTCCAGCCCCTCCACAAACAAATCCTGGCCGAGCAGGGGTTCAGGGACAGGACAAACACTTGCAAACACTGGAACAGACCTGAACGAGCAGCGGGTGGGTGGGGGTCAGTGTGGGCTGGACTTTGCCATGTGAAGAGGGAAGAGGGACCAGCATAGAGGACCCCCACTCCTACCCCCAATGGTAGGTGGAGGACACGGCTTGGGCAAGCACAAAGGGAGGGACAGGGATGCGCCAGGCCCAGCATGTTGACGGGGTGTCCACGGCTGGAGCAGGAGGTCTGTGCAGAGCAGGGGTGGGGAGGCGGGGAGGCTGGAAGGCACACGGGGTCAGCCTCCGCTTAGAGCAACAGCTCAGAAGGGGTTCATCATCTCCACTGGCCTGCCTCCTCTCACTGTTTTCTCCGCCACCCCAAACCGTCCTAGCCCCAGCCCTCCCATGCTTTTCCTCACCTCTGATGACCCCTCGCCTAGAATACCCTTCCCGCCTTGCCCGGCGAAGACTTCCTCACTGCCATGCCTCAGCTCAGGCATCACCCACCCCAAGAAAGGCTCTCCTCAGTGTCTTCATAAACCTGCTCCCAGCCTCTCCACAGGCTGACCGTGAGGAGTGAGGGAGATAAGGCACACGCAACCTCCGGCCCAGTGAGCTTCAGGTGGGAAGCGCTCAGCAGGAGCCATCCTCCCACTGCTGGGTGCATGCCTGGCCAGCAGCTGCTCTCAACACTGTGCCATAAGCATCTGTTGATGGGTCTGCCTCCCCTACCAGGCTGGGGCTCTGTGTGGGGAGGGACCACGTATGATTCACACCTTAGGCCCAGTACCTCTATGGCACATGGCAGATGCCCAGTAAGTCCTGATCGAATGAAAGGAAGGTAGGTTTGAGCTGTGCTTGGAAGGGCCTCGAATGCCAAGCCAAAGAGTTTGGACTTCATCATGTGATTGCAGAGAGAGAGTATGTGTGTGTGCGTGTGTGTGTGACACGGCAGAGGGCTTCACCTGGCAGGGGTGTGCACAAGCGGGAGCCAGGTCACCAGGAGTCGCATGGGCGTTTGAGACACGACAGCCTCTTGGGGATATGTGTATAGTCTGTGTCTCAGGGGGCTTCAAATGAAGTGGTCAGTTTTCATCTGGAGGCCCCACTGCTTCCTAGTAAGCATGTGTGCAGTATCTTCCCAGCACCATGGGGCACACTGGGAGAAGTGCAGGGGTGGGAATTAGCAGACGTGGATCTGCCATTAGCTCAGGGCAAGCCATTTTGCAGTCTGGGCCTCAGTCTCCTTACCTGTGAAATGCCAAAGCAGAGCGTGAGTTGGTGTCCATGAGCCCTAGAGCAGAGTGGGGTTCCTCTGCTTCCTGACTGTGTCAACGCTCTCATCACACTTGGCAGCAGGAGGTGCCGCCCTACAAGCCTGGGCATCAGCAGGCAAGAGAGCAGCGTGATGCTGGGGGAGGCTGCCAGGCTGGCGCTGACGGGAACGCACACTCCTATACCCACCGGGGAGAATCTGGATTTGCCACTTCCCTCCCACTGGGGAAAATGTGGGATTCAGGCAGCGGACAAGGACAAGCCACTCCAGGGCCCAAGCTGAAGGGCTGGCAGCTGTCTGAGCTCTAAGTGTCTCTGCTGGGGTCGGTTGCATCCGCTCTTGGTGCCAGCAGGAGCCTGAGGGACTTATCCTGGCTTTGAAGTCCTAGTGGCTGGAGGGTCTCGGCCTCCCCCGTCTCCCTGAAGCTCAGCTCCCAGCAGGAGAGGGGAGCAGGCGAGAATAGAGGCCTGGGACGGGGCTGCGGCCCAATTCCTCAATCGCCTCTCTAAACTGCCATTTCTGTGGTTGCAAATGAACTAAACAGAGGATTTAAAGGAAGAAAAGAACGTGAACACACTTAGCTTATGCAAGTTGGGAACGTTATCATCTGCTGGAAAAATACACAATCACCAAAAAACACAATAGAAACCACAGAAAACCTGAGATGACCCAGGCGCCAAAGCCAGGGGAGGAGGTGGGCAGGCACCCAGATGAGCAGGACTTTGTAACCTTCCCTCTGCTCTTTAGCAGGCCTCGGGTTCATATTTTATTAATACAAAACAATTTTCCAGACGTGAGTGCCTTTGCCCAGCCCCGCGACCCTGGCGCAGGCTGAAAAGAAAATAATGCTTCTCCGAGGGGGCTCCCCTGTAATTTGCCAAGGTGGCTGTTCAGGCTGGGAAGCCACACCCCTCTCCTTTTTATGGGTTTTGCTGCATTGTCCTGGAGCCACGAAGGCCGGCAGCGGCGTAGTTTATCTCATCCTCAGTCAGGCCTTGCAATTAAAAGCAGTAACAGTTATTGAACTGTCTCCATCGTGGCCATAATCTGTAATTCAAACCTTCGTTTTCTCCTGGCACTTTTGGGTTTGGCGGTGTGTTTTGGTTAAAAATACTTTGCATTTCTATAAGCGGTTTTTGCAGGAGGACCCGTGGGCGTGAGGTCATCACCTGTGAAAATTCCTGGGTCGAACTTTTTGGGCTTCCTAGACCCTCGGATCAGAGGGGCTCGGGGTGGGAAAGACGGGCTCGCAGTTTCTTCCAGTGTCCCTGCGGCCGGCCAGGCTGTGCTTGCATTCTTTTAGTGATGGGCACCATTACCTTTCGGGGCAGACAGATCACCTTCAGAAGGTGAACTGAAATCTGCTTGCTGCAGCTTCTGACCGTGCCTCCATGCCCTGCACGGTCCCCAAAGAACACATCTGGAGCTCTCCTCCTATCTTATAGGAGGGGAAAGCAAGACTTAGAGATGCCGCAAATCCCCCAGTCAGGCAGTAATTAGACTCATGTCTACTATGCCCCTGAGCCCTTGCTGATGCCATAACAACCAGGGCCAGAGGCAGGGGAAGGGAGAGGGGGCCTTGTTTGGGCAGACGCAGTGGAGGTGGGGGCTCTGGGAAGCTATTGGGGAGCCCCCAGAGGCAGGGCCCATGGTGGCAGCAGTGCCACCAGTTAGCACTGTGACCACATGACCAGGGCCTTGGTCAGGAGGGCAAGGCGGAGCCCGGGCTTCTCGACAGGGGTGCAATCCCAACAGCCTGGGAGACTTTTCAACACTGAGCATCCCCCTGACCTCATTCTGTTTCAGAGGGTGGAGCTGGGGGCTGGGAATGAGGCTCCGCCGTTGACCCGCAACAGTCTGGTTGAGAAACAAGCCTCAGAACAGAGAACAGCAGGAAATCCCGGGACCGATTCTTGCAGGCGTGAGATACCAGCGGTGAACTCATGATGTTTATATTGCTATATAGTTAGGCTCTGCTGAATTTTTTTTAAATTAAATTTGGAGGTGGGTTACCAGATTAGAGGGGCTGGGAGAGGAAGCACGGCCTTTCTTAGAGCCACTTCTGGAGCAGGCAGTTCTCTATGGAATAGTCCTGCAGGTGCGGTGGACAATGAAGGAGGGTTCAGTGGGCAGCAGAAGAGACGGAAGGCTGAAGCTCTGATAGGAGGCTGGAGACGGCTAGTGTGCGGGGGATGCTCGGGGCAGGGCCTTCCTGGACAGCAGCCATCACATCCATCCCAACGGCAATGACAACAGTAATGAAACCGCCCACGAAGCCTGGCAGGGTAGGTGGTGTCCAGGAGCACTGAGCGAACGCCATGCTAGTATGCGGCTCTGATAAACGCATCACTCCCCTCGCAGCCCAGGTGCCTAGCACAGGCCAGAGCCGGGAGCTGGGCAGGAATCAGCTCAAGGAGGGGCAGCGGGGTCTCTATACTCACGTTGCATCCAGTTCCCGCTCACTGGGCTGAGGAAGTTGGGGTAGAGGCCAAAGGGCTTGTCGATCTTCTTGAGGACCTTCCGGATGTTCTTGACCTGTCGAGAGATGGACACCAGGTGCACCTTCACTTTCCCGAAGAAGCCAGCCGGCTCCCAGCCCACCGAGGATGGAGGCAGCTGGTTCAGATGCAGAGGAAACCATTCCCATGAGGCAGAAGGGGGAGCTGCAGGACCGACAGCAGGCTCCACCTCAGAGCTGGGGGCAGGCCTTGCCCTTGTGCCCACGCGGGGCATGTCAGGACATGGCCACAGAGGGGCCTGACCCACAACCTCTGCACTGACTGCTCCGCCTGGAGCCCTGCCAGGCCCCCACTGCCCCCTCACCTCACCCCTTCCTCACTGCCTGTCGCTTTGGGGGATGGGTCTTTTAAGGAAGAAGTTCATATAAGTGATCGTAGCTCATTCGTAAGTGCTACGCAGAACTGCCTTTTTAAACGGTCAGAAACGGTCAAATGTTGGCCATTTCATACGTTACTTTATCTGACACCATAGGAACCATGCCAGAGGAGAGGGCTAGGCTCCTTGACGTCCCTGTGCCCCAGTGGGCATCTCAGGGTTTTAACAACTACATCCACTACAACAGCTGTTACCATTTCCTCCGAGCCACACCCGTTTGACACACTATCTCCAACCCTCAGAACAGCCGTCACGGTTTATTATGTCAGTTTAACTGACAAGAAACCCAAGTCTCAGAGAAGTTCAGTGACTTGCCCATGGTCACCGGTTGTAAGTGGCAGACCAGGACACGAGTAGGTGTCTGATCACAGGAGCAGCCTCTGGGTCCAACATGGATCAGGGTGGGGACCGTGCAGCAGAGGCCGCCCCAGCTGGAGCAAGAAGAAGCTGGACCTGCAACCTTTAGGGCTGCGAACAGCGAGAAGCGGGATTCAGGAAGGCTCTCTCCCTGGGTCTGCTGTCCGGCAGTAAATGAATCCTGCCGGTACAGAATCCGCCGGAGAGAAAGGCCCTGGGGCCAGCGCTCAATCGGGGGCTCGCAGGTTTCCCCACAGGCGAGGAGCACGGAGAGCAGCCCTTAGCTGTCAGACCCTGCTTTCCAGGGCACAGACTTTGCTTTGCACATCACATTTCAGATCCATTTATGTTAATGGAGTCCATTATGGGGGACAGAAACAGGCTTGCACCTGACTTATTCTTGACTGTCCTGGTGGTGAGCAGGCAAGAGGCTAAATTTGCTCCCTGGGAGGGTGCGGGCACTTCAGAATTTGGGCCAATTTGTTGACTGCCAATAATCGCCTCTGTGGGAGGCATGATTAGAAGACAAAAATAGCCTGAGAATGTAAATGTAGAGAGAGACAGAGAAACAGACAGGCGTATGCACTCTGGAGAAAAAGCCGGAAGCCTGCTGTACCAATCTGGGCTTCAGAGTCAGAAAGTCCTGGGCTTGAATCCCAGCTGGATGACCCAGGACAAGTGACTCAGCCTCTCTGAGCCTCAGTTTCCTCCTCTGTGAAATAGGGATAACAGGAAGACCACTGCCTAGGTTGCTGGGTGGGACAGAGATACCCTAAGGTCCCCAGCACATGGAAGGTGCTCAGGCAGTGGTAGGTGGTATCTCCAGACCAGCCAGGGACTGCAGGGAGCTCCTCGTCCCACTCCATTCTTCCTAGAGGAGTTTTGCTCAAGAGCAATGGAAACAGGGAGGCTTGGGGGAGGAAGGGCTTGGAGGTGGGAAAAAGGACCAGAAAATAAGGCCCGCTGGGAAGCGGGATTAAACTTCTTCCACAAGCTTTCAAGGTGGAGTGTCACAGACAGGCAGAGTCCCTCTCGATCTAAGGAAGAGCTCCTGCGGAAGTTTTGACAACATGACGGGCTGACTAAGGGCAGTAGTGAGCCTCAGGGCAGAGGAAGTCACCAAGGTGTTAGAAAGCTCTTCTTGGGGCTGGCCTGGCGGCCTAGTGGTTAAGTTTGCAAGCTCAGCTTTGGCGACCTGGGGTTTGCGGGTTCGGATCCTGGGGGGGACCTGCACCGCCCGTCAAGTCACGCTGTACTGGCATCCCACAAACAACACTGAGGAAGACTGGCAACAGATGTTAGCTTAGGGACAGTCTTCCTCTCTAAAAAAAAGGAAAATCTAGTATAAAACAAACAAAAATTTTTTAAAAAACCTCTTGATCTTCTCAAGAACGCTCAGGTGGATTCCCACAATGAGCAAGCAGTGGTCTAAACCTGGTGTGAAAAAGCACATGGGTGCTTGTTGAAAATGCAGATTCCCGGGCCCAGGGTGAAGTCCAGAAAGTTGTTTCTTCCAGGCAGTGAGACGATGATCTGAGGCTAATTAGCTGAAACAAACCTGGGAGCCACCGGGTAAGGTGTGACTCCACGACCTGCCAGCTCCCTTGGCATTTAAGAGGCTAACGTTTGAGGAAGAGAAGGCTTTGGGAGCGGGGCCTCCAAAGGTTCTTCTGGGAGGGCAGGGCTTCATCTCCCCAGGCAAGACTCCGGAAGGGACAACAGCCGACGGAGCCTGAGGGCCATCTGAGGGTGGGGTGTGTACATGTCCCTTCTCTGGGCTTAGGGTTAGACCCACGGAGACACTTCCAGACAGTGGGACTGCCAAGGGCTGTGACACTGAGACGCTGCTCCTTCTGGAGGGCTTCGCAGAGGGGCAGGAGCGGGCAGCTGTCAGGACACTGGCCTGGATGCCAGCTCTCTGCACCCCTGCAGCCTCAGCCAGCCCGGGAACAACTGAGAAGGCACAGACCTGTGCCTCTGCTGTGGAGTGCAATCGCTTTGCAGCCTGCTGACAACGTGAGCCAGACAGGCATCTGGGAGGAACGGGCAGGCAGATCTCACATGAAGAAGTTAAATGTCTCTGGAAAGGGGACTTCTGCACCAGGTGGCCATTTCCTGCCAATGCGAGCTGGAGCCTAGATTTCAGTTGCTGCACTTTCTCCAGATGCCACGTATGTGTGGTTGTCACCGAGCTGACGCACACACCAGTGCGAAGCTTCTTGCTGGCAGCTTCCTCTCCTCCCTGCCCTCTGCAGAATCCTGGTTACTCCCTGTGCTCAGTCCCTGCCACCTGTACACAAGTAGCTCCTTGCTGTGTTAGCAGTGGCTGGAGGCCCTCTGCGTTCCCCACCCACCCCCCTGCTGCCCCGTGATCCCTTTCCCCTTCCTGGGCTGAGTGCTCAGCCTTCTGCTCTCCAACAGGGGAAGAGAGGAGCCAGCTGGGGAGGGAGCAGGAGAAGACTTGCCTTTTCTGCGAAGACCGGGTTGCCAGAGAGCTCAGTGAGGTGCAAGAACTCCAGGTGCAGGGATCCGAACTCGGCCAGGATGCTGCTGCTCCCCGCCATGGCCCAGCCCCAGCTCCTGTTGGAGCCGCTGAAAAGACAGAAGCAGCCACTGTCACCCCGCCACCACCCCAGCCAGGCCGGCTCCCCTGCTGAGAGGAACAGGGACTGCTGGTGGGGGAGCACCTACTATGTGCCAGGCTCTGTCCCAGGAGCCTTCGCCTATCATCTCAGTTCACCCTCCCTGGGCGTCGGGGCTATGAACAGCCCCGTTTTACTGATGAGGACACTGAGGTCCGTGAGACGAAGGGACCTGCTGAAGGTGATCTGAACGCAGCCTGTCTGACTTGCAATATTCTTCGTTTCTACCGTCAAGCAGCCCCTACCAGACTCGTGGACTCGAGGACAGTAGCAGAACTGCCTCGGTGGCCAAGACCTGGCATACGCGCTGTGTTAAGTTTACAGGTGATCTCAGTGAGGCCGTCGGACCCCACAGATCACTTGATTTCCATCCTCGGGCTGAAGGCCACCTGGCTGCTCGTGTGGAGGGTACCGGCTAGGGTTGAATGGGGGTGGAAGAGAAGCAGGGGCCCCACTTGGCCCTTCCTCTCTCCTCGAACTCTCAGTGCTTCCCGAGGACACAGACTGGCCCCTGCCTGGAATTTTGTGGCACCCACACCTGCAGGGCAGGTGGCCCTGGTACGCCCACACCTGGAGCTCCTGGATCCGGGGAAGCCCCATGTCAGGAATAAAGCAGCAGGGCTCTTGGAGCAAAGGCTCCTCGCCCATTAACCACCCGCTTCTCATGGGCACCTCAGATAGTCAATGACGTACTATTACTAGCATGGCCCCGAGACCTCGGTGGAGAAGGATGTCAAACGTGCTGAGCACCTCCGAGGAGGAAGAGAGCAGTGGCAGGGCCTCTGCCAGTGCTCCCAGCTGCCCCTTTTACAGATGAGGAAAACAAGGCACGGGACACGGACGTCACCCGACCGAGATCACACAGGAAGTAGCACAGCTGGGACCCCACCGCTGGTCTGACCCAGAGCTTGTCCTAGCCACCTTGCGGGCTGCCTCACTTTTAATTACAGAACAATCAGGAAAGACACTGCCTTCCCAGGCGCTTTCACTTAAAATCTCCCGGGACCTGCAGCCAAAAGGCGCGGGTTCGAGTTTGCTAGCTGAGCAGCCTTGAGCAAACCATTTCATCCTGTGACGCAGAGTGTCTGCATCCATCACACTGGGTCACGATAATACTGTCCCGTCTCCAGAATGGGGGTGGCCTTGGACAAGCTGCTTCCTCTCCCTGTGCCTTAGTTTCTGCATATGTATAGTGATGATCTTTCCTGTGGGACCTTTAGGACCACCAGGGGGACAGGGGTCAACCTCGCTCTGCAGGGAGGTTGTGGAGGAGAGGGGGTGAAAACAGCCAGGTGGAGTGAGCTCCCCCTACTTGTAGGGCCTCCAAGGTGCAGTTAGCGTGGGCTGGGCTGAGGGACTGGCTCTGCAAGGGCCTCCCGGGAGCCCCTCGACTTCCCTGCTGCAAAGGCTCTCGCTCCCCAGGAACTGCCCCTGTCTGTCCCTCTGTCTTCCAGGAACAGGACCCAGGAAGGCAGGTGTGGGTGGGGGAGGTCACGGCATGCCACCTGAGGGGCACTGCCTTTTCCGGTGTGGGCTGGGGCTCCCCTGAGGCTGCCATTCTCCTCTCTAAACTCTGTTGTCCGACCTGGATTTGGTTTCCAGGGAAGTCAGGAAACTCATCAGTCTCCCAGCTTCCGGAAATAAATGGAGGACTCGAGTGTTAGGATCTTTTGGAGCAGGTGACCTCAATAAACGTGGAGCCGACCACTGGCCCCTTCTTCCTGTCTCCACTTTCTGGGTATTTCCCTGACCTGGGGCAAGTAGGGAGGGATGGGTTTGCACAGAGAGGGGAAACGGGGTTTCCGGATAATAAATAAAACAGCTTGCATTTATTGAGGCACCACAGATGCCAGACTCTCGGGCAAGCTGTTTGCATCTGGACTTCGTTTACAGCCCACAAGGTAAAGTATCATTAATCCCAAAGTGCGAAGGAGGAAACTGAGGCTCAGAGAGTCAAGAGAGTTCTTGAAGGTCAGAGCCTGTAGGAGTTTGAGGCGGGATTCACTTCCCTAAGGGGTCTCCCACTCCAACGGCCGGACATCCACCCAGAGGGAAGGGGGGGCGGTACCCGCTCTCTCCCTCTTCCCCCTAGGCCAAGCGAGACTCCTCTCTCCAGCCTGCGATCTCAGTGGGAGCGGTGGGTACCCGCAGAGGGTTTCCTGAATAACTGATGCTTCCTGCCCTCGCAGAGAAATTCAAGGTAAAAAAAACCACCGGCCACCCAGTCATCTTGTGTTCTCATCTTTCCCCACGAGCCTCTCCTTCCTCCCTCCCAACACTCACCCTCCCAAGTGGACTCCTGTGGTGGAGCCACCCAGCAGACGGGCGGAGGCAGCGCTGGGCAGAGGCGGCCAGTGGCCGGGCCCTCCCTCTCTCCTGCCTGGCTTCAAATGCTGGCTCCTCCAGTTCCCAGCTAGGTGACCTTGGGCAGGTAGGTTGGTTAATTTCTCTAGAGCTCAGTTTCCTCATCCATTAAATGACAGTACCCACATCTCACAGGGTTATTGTGAGGTATAACTTATGTGTGTAATTCCTGTCAATTTTATCCTTATGTAATTACGCACATGTAAATTGTGTTGTTAGAGTTGAGTTCCTGATATGTACCAGAGAGCTGTGGTTTCTTATTTTATCTTCAGATTCAACTTCAGAGGTAGACACCATGATCCTTATTTCATAGGTGAGGATACTCAGGCTCAGAGAGGGGGAGACACTTTTCCAAGGTCACACAGAAAGTGATAGAGCCAGTAGAGCTGAATCTAAATCCAAATCTTAGGTACTTTGTGCTGCAAATGCATCTGTTCTGGGCAGCATCCAGAGACTAGGAGGCCTTCTGACCAGCCCTCTGAGGCAATTGGCTAATGGAAGCTCTGCCCTCTGCTTCCCTCCCAGGCTTTTAAGCCTGCAAGTGGGCGTGGAGCCTGTGTTCTCCCTCCTTGGTGAGAGGGGCTGCTCCACAACGCCGCTTCCCTGCCCGGCTAGAAGCTGTGTGTGTGCCTGTGTGTGCACTCATGTGTACAGTGTAATCATCACCTTTGGAACCAGGCAGACCTGGATTCTAATTCTAACTTTGCTGCTGTGTGACTTTGGGTAAGTTACCTCACCTCTCTGAGCCTCAGTTTCTTTGCTGGTAAAATGGGGTCCATGTGGTTGTGAGGTTGAAGAGAGAATCCATGTCACATGCTCACATCATGCCTGGCACACAGTGAACGCTCAATAAACATTCACAATTATTAAGATGCGTATATCTGTGTGTGGCAGGGGCACACATACATAAATGCACATTTGTGTGTGAAGGTGTGCATGTATGTATACACGCAAGAGTGCGTGTGACAAAGGTGAGCTTGTGTATCTGAGCCTTTATGATTTGAATGGGTGGCAGCAGAGTGTGTATGCGTGTGTGAGGCTGTGTGTGAGCGAGCGAGAGACTGAGTCAGCTGCAGAGGTCCTTGGACTGGCCACTGCCACTCTCCCGGACAGTCCAGTGTCCCTGCAGCTCCCAGGTCATGGCTGTCCCCGCCTCTGCCTCCCCGGCCAGGCTGCACAGACACACCTCCTCAGGGGGGAGGAGCAGTCACACCCCCTCGGGGCCCACTGCCTCTCAGGGCTCCCCTCCCCTGGCTGTTCTCGGGCTGGGCCTAGTTATCTACTCCTGCTGCTGGCACCCACGTCTCACCCTTCTCCTCAGAGCTGCCCCAGCCAGCCCCGCCCAGAGCAGGGACTGCAGTGAGTGCCCCAGCTCCCACCAGTAGGCCCTCTCAAAGGGCACACTCAGCGCCACGTGGGCCACATCCATCCCTGACGTTCTCCCTGGTGGAACACGGAGGCATTTTTAGCAGCAGACTCTCTTATCTAGAAAACGAAAGGGAGGTGCTGCCGGGAAATATGCACATACACACATATACAGCACCAGCAGAACGCAAACAGCCTAAAAATAAGCGCACTTTCTTAATCAGAAACGTCAGCATCAGGTCCGGGCTCTGAGGGGCATGGGTAAGGCAGACAGGCCAGGCTGCGGTTTGTAGGGCCTGAGGTAGGGGACAGGTCCACGCACAAGGGAGGGAGGGATGCCTCAGCTAAGGTCCTATCCCAGACCCTGGGCGGCGAGGCCTGAGACGCTGCATCTGGGAGAGGGAGCCAGAAAGACAGCGTGTTTGCATCTCGGCTCCCTGACAGCCGGCTGTGTCTCTGCAGGATCAGTGTTTGTGGGAGAGGAACCTGAGAAGAGATCCAAGTGTCCAGCTCTGGGGAAGCAACCCTGGCACTGGGAACAGGATTTGATTGGCCCTGAGGGCCCCTCCGTGGCCCATGGTGCAATTTGAGTGAGGTCACACCCCAGGAATGCTTCTGGACCACAGAGACAGTAGGCGAAGATGCCGAGCAGGGCTAGTCCCCTCCTCAAGGCCCAGGACGGGCTAATGAGGCAACTGAGGCCGACCTTAAGCGTGGGACTTTCCCAGCACAGAGAGGGCACCCCGGGCACTCCGCCAGAGCCCAGGGTCCCTGCGTTCCTCCAGCATCGTCCTCCTCCCAGGCAGCTGGCAGAAGCTACTGCTGGACTGAGAGCCCTGAGATAAGAAATCAGTTCAGGGGATGGAGCCGGGGAGTCCAGAGCAATGGAAATATTACAGCCCTTCTCCCAGGCCCGGGGTTGTAGAAAGGCCTGAGGTTGGCCCCACAGAGCTCCCCGAGGATGCCCCAGAGGGCTCCCTGGGGCCTTCTGCAGTGTCTCCCCGGGGGTCTGCTTCATGAGGGAGGGAGGGACTCAGGAGTTCAGAGCAGAGCTTTCGATCTGTAACAAAACGGTTTAAATCTTGGCCCCATTACCCATTGTCTATAAGACCTCGGGCGGTTTCTCCATCTCTCTCTGAGACTCCCTGTGAATAATGGGGGTAATATAAGCACCTGCCCTCAGAGGCTGGCTGTGAGTATGGCGAGGGAACGAACGGAAACCCTCAGCACAATGCCAGGCATGGAGCAGTTGCTCACTAAACGGTAGGAACAGGGTCGTTACTATTCATCTTTCATCCTGCACACAGCACCTAGCACAAATATTTGTCAAAGGAATGAGCAAGAACTGGACACGGCTCCTGCCCTTGAGGAGCTCCCAGGCGGTGGGCGAACGTGGAGGGGAGTGCACCGAGGCCTCATGGAAGAACATGAAGTGCCTGGAGGCCAGGAGAGGCGAAGAGGCTTCTGCTTAATGGCGAAGGTAGCCCTTAAGCTGGGCTTTGACGGCCAGGGGAGCTGGAGGGAAGGGCGATCCGTGGAGGAAGAGAGTGAGGGAAGGCAAGACAAGGGGGCACACTGCAGTCCCCAGGGGCAAGATGATGCATGTTCTTCAACGCATCTTTAAAGCTGGATCTTAAAGCTGGCTGGGCGGTTAGTTCTCTCGACTGTGACCCCATCCTATCCCCTCTGGGTTTCGGCCACCACAGCTGGAAAATGAGTGGCTATAAAACCACTCCCACCCCCATGAGCAGGAAGGAAGCAGCACGGGGTGTCGGGGGGGGGCAGGTGGGCACCCCGAAGGCTCTGGAGCTGGACGGAGCTGCAGCCCTGGCGCACTCTTCCCGAGCAGGGTTCCCCAAGGTCGCGTCCACTCTGGCATTGTGACTTAGTGATGCCCAGAAAGACTCTGTCTGGTCCACACACTGGGTGTGTGATGGGATGACGCAAGCGGCCAATAAAAATCAACGTTTCACAACAGAGCCAGCAGAAAGCAGCATTACCAGGGTTTCTTTGATTAGTGGGACTACATGCGATTTTTTTGGTCTTATCCAACACTTTTGGTATAATCTACATTTTTTGCAATGAGAATTTATTCTTTATATAGAGGGGAAAATTTCAATACATATTTTATTAAAATGGAGTTGGAAGTCCTGGGTACGTGTCCTAGAACGGTCAGTTACTGGCTTACGTGACCCCGGCTCGGGCCTTCACTCCTCAGTGTCTGTGCCTCCATGGGCTTGACCCTCCCAGAAGCCCCTCTGGGTTCCGACACTGGGCTCCTGAGACCCAGCCCTGCCAGGGACGGAGGGTAGGGGTTGGCAGACCAGGGTCCCTCTGCCCTGGGTCCTGAGACCCCCCCCAGCAGCTTTGGGTGCCTCCTCGTGGTGGGAGAGTGTGATGTGCCCACTGGCTCCTGATGTGGGCTGGGAAGGCGGGTGGTTGGGGCACACCCGGAGGGCTGTGCGTCACGGCAGTGCAGTGGGACGACCTCAGAGGAACAGCTGCCCCCTCCCCATCCCCGGAAGACCAGGCCTGTGTGGCCTAAACCCTGAGAACGAGGTTTGGTGACACACACCGGCCCAGGAGAGCCCTGGGCTAAGGCTAGCTTTCACCATGCCCCTGACTTGCTGTGATTCCCAAGGTGGTATTGTCATCTCCCTGTGCCTCAGTTTCCACACAAACACAGCCGAAGCCACAAGTGGGAAACCAGAAGGCATCCTACCTTTTGAAGTTCACAACGCCTTTTGGGATTCCCGTGGGGGTGTTGAAGGCTGGCAGGAGTTTCTCTCCCAGCTTGATGGCCTTTATTCGGAACACCTGGAAGGGTCAAAGGGCATTGTGAAAAGCGGCTGGGTAGGGCACCATCACTGCAAGGAGCTGCTCCCGCTGGCAGATAAACCCGCCAATGCTGCCCGGCCCAGGATGGGAGGCTGCACGAATTCCTGGCTTGTGGCCTCAGGTGAGGCATCTCTCCGAGCCTCAAGTGCCTTCTTCATAAAAAGGACAATATTGCCTTCCTCAGAGTGCAGGGAGGAATGAAAAGCAGGTAATAGTTTTGTTTGTTTGTTTGTTGAGGAAGATTAGCCCTGAGCTAACTGCTGCCAATCTTCCTCTTTTTGCTGAGGAAGACTGGTGCTGAGCTAACATCCATGCCCATCTTCCTCTACTTTATACGTAGGACGCCTGCCACAGCATGGCTTGCCAAGCAGTACCATGTCCGCACCCAGGATCCGAACCAGCGAACCCCGGGCTGCTGAAGCAGAACGTGCGAACTTAACGGCTGCACCACCAGGTCGGCCCAGTAGGTAATAGTTTTAAGGCCCTCACTGCCGTGTCAGACCTGTGACTGAGGCTCAGGGACCAAAGCTGAGATTAGGGGTGACCACTGGGAAGGTGAGGCAGTCAGGGCAGTGGGTCACCAATGGTTAGTGTCTGCCCACACTGCAGGACCAGGACGTCACATCACAGGCTGAGTGCGTGGGAAACGAACTTGGACAGCGTGTAATGAGCACTGGACTGGGAGCCCAGACCCCCACCCAGGGTTCCCATCCTGACTCCACAACTTGGCTTCTGTGCGCTTCTCAGCAAACCACTGCCACCGCACGTGTCAAACCAGGGGAGTCTTTCCCCTTGACATCCTGGCTCTGCCCACTGTTCCCACTTACAAAGGGAATGAACAGAGAAGGTGACTGGCTCGTCCTAAACCACCCATGTGATGGCAAGGGAGCCACAGCGGGTCCCAGCCTCAGGGCCCCTGCCTGAGGCTAGGACCCCCTCGAACTACCCTTCTGAGTAATTCAAAAGGACCTGGGGTCTTCTGACTCAGTACTTTCCCTCCTAGGAATTTATTCTAAGGCAACAGACAACCTTAGATGTTATAAAAAATAACCAAGGCTGTTGTAAAAATTTAACTTTATGGCTATTCATTCCAGCATTGTTTAAAATAGTGGAAACAACAGAAATACTCTATTATAATAGAATAGCAAACTATATATTCTATTTATCTACTATAAATAGAAGTATCAAACAATTGGTTAGTGGTTAAATTACAGCTTCCTCTAATGGAATACCATATAGCCACTGAAATCATGTTGTAGAAGGATATTTAATAGCCAAGAAAGGGTTTATAATCTATTAAGAAAAAAATATTTCAAAATAGTGTATTTCAACTTTTGTAAAAATTACGTGCACATGGATGTGAGAGAAAAGGATGGGAAGAAAATCCACCAAAATATGAACGATGGTCTCCTCAGAGCGGTAGGCTCATGAGGATTTTTATTTTCTTCTTTTGGCTTATCTCTATTTTCTGTGTTATTTTTATAATAAAAACAATCTCACAATAAAGGTGATTTATCTTTTAAAAGATGAGATGCCAGTCCCTAAGCAAGTGCTCCTGGTGGGACAACACACACTTCCTTTCGGATCTGGAGGGTGACCCCATTTGCTGACCTCCTGCATGTGTCGTTGCAAAACAAAGTCTTGAGGTCCCCCCCTCCCAACACGTGCAACTTAGAAATGTGCAGGCAGCTGTCCAGGGACCGCAGTGGGGGAGGAGTTTGCGACCCCTACAGGGGCTGTGGATGGAGGACTGGGAGGGGCAGGTGTGGTTCTCACTTAGGAAGGGAGGGAGGGAGAGGGGAGAACCACGCCCAGGGCCTGGCGGGGATGCGAGAGAGAAGAGGGTAAAGTCAGTGCCAGACAGTGGGTCCAGCTGTGGGCACAGGGGTCGGATCCCTGGGGGCTTTCTAGAGTCCAGAGTTCACAGCCTCGCATCACCCCAGAAGCCCCCGGATTAGCAACAACAAAGGGCTCTCCTCTGAGGCTCCTGATGGAGGCTGAGCACAGAAGCATGAAGGAACCCACCGGAACCTGAACCTAGACACCAAGGCTCTGGCCGCGCTTTGCCCTGAGGCCTCCGAGCTAACTCTTCCTGAATGCTCCTATCTACTGGCTGCACTGCAGGCCTCCACCACCCCAGGGAGGGTGCTGGGCGAGCGCATGTGCACAGGAGTGATACCACTGGGAACAGCAGACCACTGGTCCCCCTCACCACCTTGGAAGTGAGGAGGCATGCCAGCTCTTATCTACGTGATCATCAACCCTTGCAACGGCTGGTGGGGAAGGTGTTGCTCCACTTTGAGGATGACTGAGGACCTGTGAAACTGAGTCTCAGAGAAGCAGTTTGCCCAAGCTGTGGGGCAACTAAGTGGCTCTTTTCCAGGACCCCAAGCTGCCTCTCCAACACAGAGACGCGGCCTCAGACAGCCACTGCAGGCAAAGGGCAGTGGGCCGGTGCTTCCAGAACAGAGGTGAGAAAAACCAGCAAGAATTCTACTTTGTAGATTGGAAAGGGCACTGGCCTGGGAGTCAGAACCTAGGTTCAGATCTTCCCGCTTAGCAGCTGTGTGACCTTGGGTGAGCCACGTACTGTCTCCGAGCCTCATCTGCACAGTGAAACACTGATATGTCCCCTGGCTGCTTCACAGGGTTCTTCTAGAAATCAAATGAGAGGATGTATATAAGTGAATGTGCCATATAAACTGTAAAGTGCTGTGGTTATGCTTGATAGTCTCCTAGAAGTCTCAGTAGGACTGGCCTACCCAGCAAGAGCTTCTCCTTCCACAGGTTCCCTCTGAAGCAGATAGCCCTCAGCCCAGCAAGGGGTGTGGGGTCTCCTCTGCCACTCATTCCACAAATATTCGTGGGAAATTTTTAAAAATGGAAAGACCCATTCCATAGGCACCCACCATGTGCAAGATCGAGGACTGACAGAGGAGGGAAGCCTCCGTCGAGTGTGGCTAAGCCCTGGTGACAAGCTACAAGCCTGGCCCAGGGTGGAGAGGCCGCAGCGTCAGGAGTCAGCCCAAAGCAGCCGTCAGGGACTGTGGGGCCTGAGCAAGTTACTGCTCTCCGAACCTCTGTTTCCACATCTGCAAATCGGTGACAACACCCACCTCATGGGCTGTTTGAGGAGCAGGGAGAATGTACACGAGCGGCAGAGTATCTGTCGTGGGGAGGGGCTGGGGGGGCAGAGGCGGATCAGGAAGGCATGGCTGGAGCACAGGGGCTGAACCCTCAGGAGCTGCCCGCTCAGGGATTCTGAGCGACTGGGGCCTCTCCTTGGTCCTTTTGAACTACTTCTAAGTCACTGGTGCTCCTATCCACACCCCACTGTCTGGTCTGCATCCTGGAAAGCCAGGCTGATGGTCCCTCCTAGCGAGCCAAGGCCCCAAAACAGGTTCTTGGAGTCACACCCACCCTCAGAGGCGGGAAGGAGGCCCGAGCATCAGGCCTGAGCAGCGCCAGCTCCTTCCTAAATCGCTGGCACCCACACCAGCCCCTGTGAGCCCCGAGCTGCACGGCTCCCTCCTCCTTCCCCACATCCCACGTCCACCTCCCCACGAGCTGGACGGGAGGCTGGGCAAGGGCCCGTGAAGAACACTGATGCCTTTTTCTGCTCCATATGTCATTTTCCTGTGCTGGGGTTTTCAAATGAAATCCAGGCCTCGGGTGGCTCACAGCCCAGGGCTCCCATCTACAATTGTTTGGGGACAAATTGGTACAACCAGTAATCTCTGCTGAGGAGATTATGCTTGATGGAGAGAGGCCTGGAGCGACTGGAGAGAGAAAGAGCACGCCTTTTGCCTCTAACCCTTGGCTTCAGCTGCTGCTGCCTTAAGTTGAAGGGAAGCGGAAATGGCTTTCTCAGACAACAAGCCAACAAGCCGCAGAGGTGAAGAGGGAATTTTCTGCAGCTTGCTCTCCTCACCTCCAGGCTCCCCACCGGCAGGGGGCCAGGGATAATTATTTGTCTCTGGGTGGACAGAGCAGTGGTCGTGCTGGGCAGCGCGGCCCCTCTGGGTAACAGAGAACACAAGTGACCAGTGACCACGTCCTGGGGACCCGGCCAACCTCACCACCAGATCCTTGGGCTGTGCCTTCACGGGAGCTCACAAGGGGCTGAGGAAGCCCCCCATTTCTACAGAGCTCCGCGCTTCTCAAAATTCTCTTGCAGTGCAGAGAACATGGGCTTTGGAGCCGGTCAGCCCTGGGGTCAAATCCTTTCCTTCCTGTCCCATTTCACAACAGCTCTTTGACCCAAGGGGGATTAGGATCATCTCCATGGTAGGGAAGGAAGTGAGGCCCGGGGATGAGAGAAGGGCACTCCTCAAGGTCACAGGCAGTTGTGGGGTGGAGATGAGGCCCAGGTTTTCTGACTCCATGCCCAGGACTCTGCCTTCTCACCTCACTTCACAGCCCTCCTTCTGGAAGCCAACGTGGCTCACCTGAGGCCAAGGTCTCACATTGACAGCATGTGACCAGCTTGGCTGCCCCAAGTTCCCTGTTGCCCCCCTGAGACCTGGAGCCAGCGTCTGGCTGGTGGCTGGCCCAGGAGGCGCAGGCAAGAGATGGCTGTGGAGTAGGACAGGGCCAAGGGGCCCCAGGGGTGGAAATGGTGAAATAATGGTCTTGGCTTTGTCAGTCTGGAGAACCAACACCTCCAAAAACCAGTCCAGCAGCTCCACAAGCCTGAACCGAGCCCAGTTATTGCCGGGTTCCGTGAGAGGGGTTGCGCAGCTGGGCGAATAGACGCAGTGGTTGCCCTTAGAGAATTTACTATCAACCGTGAGAGCCAGTTGGGCTCACCTGGGCAGCAGAATGGCCGCATCAGGCAGAAGAGGAGGAAGACTCTGCAGGTGGCATGGTGGAGGGGAGGGGGGACGTGGGTGGCCCTGGGCAAATCCCCTCGAATCCCAGATTCCTCACTGGTGAAATGAGGAGTTGGGATTGGATGTTCTCCAAAGCCCCTTCCAGCCTGGATGGTCCAGCGCCTTGAAGGGCCAACTCACCTCTTCCCCCGTCAGGTAGAAGGCTGAGAGGAGGCCTCCGATGTACCGGATGTTCACCTCAAACAAGGATGCTTCTCCGCTCTGTAGGGCAGAAAGAAGGGGGGAGGGGGGAGGGCGGCGGGGACACTTGTGAGATGCCCACAGGGCTCCCAGGGATAGCGGGGTCCTTGAGACAGGCCACTGCCCCTCAACCCCAAGGATCTGGCCACATGTGTGCCAGGCTCCAGGGCCTTGCCCAGCGGGCCAGGCGATGCTCCACGGCGGCTTTCAGGGCAAAAGGCGAGAGGGATCAACACCTGCCTGGCTGCCGCTATTGCACATTTACAGCATTCCAAATAAACACTGGGTTTGGCTTCCTTCCCCAGCCCTTGCCCGAGGCCATCGGGACAAAGTTATGCCTGGCTGCTCTCCAAGGCACTCAAGAACCGGGTGGGGAGCTGCGGGCTGAAGCTTAGCCCGAGGGAGGCATATTCTCCACCAGTCTGGCTGCTTCCCTTCCCCGAGGGAGCCCCTGGGCTGAGCAGGAGGGTGGTGTGGCCCTTCCTCAGGGTGACAGGGCAATGGGAAGGTTCTCAGAGGAGGTTCTGGGGCAGACAGGGCAGGCTGAGGCTGAGAGGAGGGGATGCTAGACAGAGCCTTGTAGGCAACCAGCGATTTCTCAGCCTCGGCTCTGGAGCCCTCAGGGCATGCCCACGCTCGTCTTATTCACTGATACTTTCTTTCTGAAGTCTGGAGCAAATGAGGAGTGTTGGGGAATCATGCCAAGCGGGTTAAAATCCCACCTGAGCCACTTACTTGGCTTTGGGACTTTGGGCAAGATATTTAGCCTTTCCCTGCCGAGCTTCTTTATCTGTAGAACAGAGCTGACAATGCTTCCTGCGCAGGGCGGACATGAGATGAAGAGTGATGCAGGCGATGTGCCCGCCTGTCCCAGCCTTGCTCCTTTAAGGTGCCTGTTATTACCTCCCTGGCCCCCGAGGGCTCCCCTGGGCATGCTTCCCACATCAGGTCCTTCATTACTGATAACAACCACCATCACGCCTTTATGGGGAGAGCTTTTCCATCAACCGAACGCTGTTAAGCCTCTAGCTCTTTTTTTAAATTTATTTTTAATTTTTTTCTTTTTCAGTTTTTTGGTTTTTTTTTTTTTTTTTTTTGAGGAAGATTAGCCCTGAGCTAACACCTGCCAATCCTCCTCTTTTTGCTGAGGAAGACTAGCCTGAGCTCACATCCGTGCCCATCTTCCTCTACTTTCTATGTGGGACGCCTGCCACAGCATGGCTTGCCAAGTGGTGCCATGTCCGTACCCGGGATCCGAACCGGGGAACCCCAGGCTGCCGAAGCAGAACGTGCACACTTAACCACTGCACCACCAGGCCGGCCCCAGCCTCTCTCCCTTTTAGCCTTACAGTGCTCCTGAGGTGGTCACTCCCATTTTTCAGATGGGAAAGCCAAGGCTCAGAGAGGGGGAGTGACCACATCTTCCTTTCTTCCAGGGGCATTCCCTAACCCACCCCTGCCTGCCTGAATGTTACCAGACTCCCCTGACCCTGGCACCACCTGGCACCTTGGCAGCTGCCTGGTGCCCGCTCTCTATCCCCTGCGTAGGGGACAAGGTGGGCCTATGAAGACACCCGTTCCTTCTCCCACCTCTGCCTTTCTCCCACTCAATACAGCGGAAATGAGGGGATTCTAAACCTCCTCGCCTCACACTGACTACCAGAGGTCACAGTAAGTCTCAAAATAATCACAGTAATGAGACGATGATGCTGGCACTATGGCACATCTGTACTGGACTTGACAGGGTTTTAAATGCTTGTTACAACCCTCCATGGGACTTAGGCCCGCGAGTTAGGCATGATCACTGTCGCTGCTGTGTCCTTCCTGTCTTAGAACTGGGGAAGCCAAGGCTCAGGGAGGCTAACGACTTTCCCAGGCTGCCAGCCAAGCCAGGGAGGCTCTGTTGTGGTGTTGCTTCCAGCTTTCCCCGGTTTGTCTCCCTGCCCCGCTCTGCACTGACATGAGCTGCAGGAGCTGTCCCCATACGCACCGGGACTGTCCCACGGGGAGCCCCGGATGCTGCCTGACAGTGTGTTTTGATGTGACCCTCCCTCTATCTGTCTCCACCTCTTGCTCCCCAAATTCATCTAAACAGCCTCTCCCCATGGTGAGCTGAGACCTCCAGGATGGATCCGTTACTTCAGTCTGGGCTGGGAGATCAATGGGGTTGGGGTCCGGTATTTAAGGATTTCATGCCACCCAGACACATTACCGTCTCCTCCTTAAGGCCCTGATCTCTGACCAGGGATGCCTATGAGGCTGGAAACCGAGGGTCCGGGACCTGGTCATGGGCCTCTAACCAGATGGCCTCCCAGCCCCTCTCTCAACAGGGCAGGACAGGGGGCCTCCAGGTTAGAGCAACTCAGAGCAGACAAGCCACTCCTCCCCTCCACAGAGTCACTTCCCCTGTTGCTGTTCTGTGCAATACATCCAGCCGTAGAAGGGACTTCCTGGGTGTGAGCAACATGCCTGGCACCCCAGAGAGTGAAAAGAACAGTCATGGCTGTCTTCCTTCCCAGGAGAGGAGGATAGGGTGATAAATACTCATGGGCCAGCCAGGGTTGGGGGGACGTCCCCCACCTTAAGGCCGGTCTCAGGAGAGGGGACTCAGCATGGAGTGACTGCTCTGCTGTGCAGCCTAGGGCCAGAGCCTCCAGGTCTCTGGGTTTCAGAGATGACAGCGTGGAGCTGGCAGCTGACCTCTTGGGTCCCTTTTGGCCCTAACACCCCAGGGGTCTGTGACTCACCACGTTCAGATGGAAGCTCTCTTCAACCCAGGCCTTGGCCTCCTGGAACTCCTCCTTCAGCTCCATGAGGTAGAGGGTGTCGAGGGAGTCAATGACTGTTGCTCCGCTGAGGCCTCCTGCAGGCACAGAGGGTGGAAGGCAGGACCCAGGGTCATTCCTATCCTTTCCATTCCCGACCACACAAGCCACCACTCCCAGGACCCTTCTAAATGCCTGGACAGGCGCCAAGGCCAAGGCTGGCCCAGGCATAATCCAGGGAGAATCTTGTGCCACCAGCCTTGGAAGGCGAGTCCCCCCATGGGCTGCCAGGACCCAGTGACCCCGCCACGGGCTGCTTCCTCCTCAAGGCAGCAAAGAGTGGGTGGCAGGCTGGAAGACCACATTCATGGGCTAAGCCATTTCCCAGACCTTGGTCCACTCTTATATCCACCAGCAAGTCAACCATCAGTGCTGGTTGGGTACCCACCACTCTTCTGTGATGCTGGAAGGAAGTTGAACTGGCATTTGGCCCACAAAATCCTAACAAATGTGCCAGTCCTTTGACTTTGCAATTCCATTCCTTATTTTATTCTAAGAAAAAAAAAAAGAGATGTTCATAAACATTTATCCAGGAAAGTATTTATTGCAATACCATATATAACAGGGAAAAGTTGGGAAAAAACGCCAAGTCCTGTAATAGGGGATTAGTTATATAAACTGTGTGTTTATTGAGGAGATATCCATGGGATCTGTTAAGTTAAATAAAAAGTTGGTTGCAAAAGAAAAAAAAAAGCACAGCATAATTTCTTTTCTTTATCGTATGCCAAACGCGTCCGAGCCTGCACAGAACTAGTCTGGCAGGACATAATTCAGGCGTTATCTCCAAGCTGGGATTACAGGTGCTTTTTGATTTCTTCAGCTCATGGATTATTTGTATAATTAGAAGTTTATTTCCGTTTAAGAAAAAAAGGAAAGAAAGTTTGGGCAAAGAAACCCAACAAATGCACAAGCCAAAGATTCTGTGGCCACTCAAGAACGGTGAGGACACAAAGCACAAGCTACAAGGTGGCCCCTGCCACTGGGCCTGAGACTCTCGTCCTGGGAGTAAAGGCTGAGATCATCGTGCAGAATGAGAGTTTTCCACACCACACACTGGGCAGGAGAGTGAGGACGACGACCTCCCCACAGGGCACAACCAGAGCCCAAGTGGAGAGGCCTGTGAAGGAGGAAGGGAGGGAAAAAGAGATGTGCTTGGTGCCATCTGGAGGGCTTCCTGGAAGAGGAAGCTGCCTCCCACAAACTCCTTCCAACTACAGGCATTGCAGGCAGCAGCAGTTTTCTTTAGGGATCAGAATGTAGTTTAAGAGGAGTAATTGTTCCTTCAGAGTCCTCCTTGCAGAGGCTCAGAGCCGTGAGCATCGCAGGCTCCGAGGCCCCCAGAGGAGCTCTAGAGCTCGCCGACAGCGCTGAGCCCCACTTGAGTCTGAAGCACGGGCTTTGCGGGCACTCCTGCATTCAGAGTTAGCGTCGAATATCCTTGATTAGTGCTTCCCTAACTGCTCACTTGTGTCAATTTTGGAGGCAGACAATCCCTCTGAAACTCACACACTTACCCACCCCTCTGGGCCGGGCAAGGTCTGATAAAGGGCACAGCCTGGAAAAGGATGGGAGGGCGATCAGGAAGAGGCTGGGAGAAAGATAAGGCTGGAGGTTAAAGAATCCATTTCCAGCAGGGAGGGTTTAACAAGGAAGAGAGGAAGGAGGGGAGGGCTGGGGAAGTGAGGGCTTCCCAACGGAGTCCTGCGTTCCTGGATGCCCTCAGTACTTGAGTGGAAGTGAGTTTCCAGATCGTCAACCCCCACTACACTGAAGGATTGGTAGGAAAACAGACCCCCGTTGATCCTGGCTGCTTCCCCTGAACGTGCCAGAGGCTGGACGTGGTGCATGGGAACGCTGTACCCTCCGAGGTGCTCAGGCACCGGGGCACTGATGCACCACAGAAGGACAGAGACTGCGACATGCCCAGGCCACAGAGTGCCAGCCTGGTGTCCCACTCCTGGCTCTGAACCTAGGGCCCCCTCCTCTTATACCACAGGGTCTCAAACCTGATTTTTTAAGGTCCTGGAGGGATTTTCAAGATCTCGCTGCCCCACCCCTAAATTTCAAGATGACCCCTAGAGAGGGGTTGGGACAAGCCCAAGAATAGACCAGCGGAGGAGTGGCAACCCAGCCTGGGCCCAGTGTGATGTGTTTTCCACGACAGGAGTTGCCTCTCAGTTCCCTGTGAAAACAATTTCTGGTCTGATTGCAGCCCCACCCCACCCTGCGGGGGCAGGGGCCACTCTGGTCCCTGCCGTGCCGCTCGCTAAGAGAAGCCCCAGCTGTGCATTCTTCAAGGCCAAGGGAGAGGGGGCAGAGTATCTGATTTCCGAATCCTGCCCTGGGCTGGTGTTCCCACCTCACGGGCCCTCCTCCCCCTGGGCTGAGCCTGAGCCCAGGGCCCCAGGGCGTCGGCTGGGCCAGGAGGGCTCCTCGTGACCCGCTGTCCTTCCTGAATACTCCGGAGGTGGGCGGCTGAGAAGGCAGCTCGCTAAGAGATCTGTTGGCAAGGGTCTGCCCTGCTCTCAGGTTCCTGACTCCTTCTCTCGGTTGAGCTCTCACCCGTCTCCACCTACCACACAGCCGGGCTGCAGGCCAGCAAGGCACTCATTGGAAAGCCTTTCATTCCAGGCGAGAGGTTACCCGGCGGCCAGGCTGGCAGGGGAGAAGGCCTTATCCCAAATTCAACTCTATCTGCACCTGCAGCCGGCCTTCGGCAGCTCCCCTGGGGAAAAGACACAGGTCCATTCAGTAAACAGGCCCATGATTTATATGGAAAGAGCCAACCGGGCACAGAAGGCCAGCAGCCAGCTTGGATGCTTCACCGGGCCTGGGCCTGGTGCAGATTCCAGGTTGGCCCAATCCCTCAGCTCCGAATCCTTGCTGTTCACAAAGGACTCCCTCCCCCTCCGCTGGGGAGGGGAGGAGGGCAGGAGGCAGTGAGCTGTGTTAAAAGAACACAACTCTGGGTTCAAACCCAGCTTGGGCCAGCAACACATCTGCTCTAAGAGTCAAAGTTCTCAACAGTAAAATGAGGTTAAGACCACTGGGCTGGGGTACGAGGGAGCCACTGCAGGCTCCTGAGCCTGGATAAATGCATCACATATATGCCCTGTCCAAAGACCTCTGATAAGGACATCTGTACGTGCCTGGCACAGAGTGCTTGACAAATCAGTTCATTGCTCCCATTTCTGGGATCCCTTAGCTCACCTTGAAACACTGGCCTGGCCAGGGAGATGCAGGTTCAAATCCTGGCTCCATCACATACAAGCTGTGTGCCAGGGCAAGACACTGTATCTCTCTGAGCCTCATGTTCCTCACCTGCAAAATGAGGACAGTAGGAACCACCTCCTAAGGCTGCAGGGAGGGTTAAATGGGCAGTGGATGGAAAGAAGCTGGCACAATGTTGGTACATGTGAGCTTAACCCAATAAACAGAAGTGGGGCCCTCCTTGCCCCTGACTGGCCCTGGGCAGCAACTCCACAAAACCTTCTGTGGTCACTGAGGCCTTGCAGTCCTCCTGCATTGCTGGTCTCTCCCGGCCCCGCAGGGCAATGTGGGCACGAGACTGCAAAACCCTTGGCCCAACTTAAAGGGAAAGCACCACATGAGCCCTACCTGCTGCTGTGGCCATCGCCAGCCGTGACCTGGGTGTGCACCTGCCGCCAAAGGGCCTTCCTCCCTCCAGGACCCCTTTCCTTCCCCTGATTCACCCTGTACACTGTTGCCTGATCTGTCTTCCTAAAGCCAGATCCAGCTGTGTCCGTCCCCAGCTCAGGGACCTGCAGTGGCTCTCAGTACCCATGCAGTGAGGGGAGTGAAGCCTTTTGGGTGTGACTCTAAAGGGTCTGGCTAATCTCAACTCCTGCCAAGCTCTGCTTCCTAGACACACGTTGCCCACTCCCGCCTTCACACCTTTGCATGTGGGGTCTCCTGTGCCAGGAAAGCTGCTCTGTGCATCTGGGCATACTCAAAGCCCACACTTTCTTCAAGGTCCACTTCCCCCTGGCAGCCTTCCCTGATTCCACCCAGCCAGCCTCCTCCTGCCCAGAGAGCTCCCACAGCACTTTCTCTGGCCTCCACGCAGGCACCCACCACCCCCACCCTGCACTGTGGGCTTTGTCCCATCCTCTAACCACACTGTGAGCTCGAGGTCAAGGGTTCCCCCTGGCTCTCTCATACTCCTTCCCCACCTTGTGTCAAGCAGCCCCCAAGGCCAGAGCCCCCAACCCCAACAGGCCACTTGCTGTTCCTGCAGCCTCCTCACACGCCCCGCCTCCTGAGACTCTTCTAGAAACTCCACCAGCATCTGCCTTCCCACTCCTCCTCCCCCTGTGGGACTCTAGAGCCCACCCTGACGCCTCCCTGCCCATGAAGCCCCTGTGATCTCCCCCGAGGGTCCTCCCGACTCTCCCCCTCTGAGAACTCTTCGCTGGCCCCTCCAGGCCCACACGGCAGGCCCCTCCTCTGTGGACCCCCACCTCCAGTCCGAGCACTCCTCCATTCTTATCACACGATAAAGGAGTGGTCGCTTTACTTGTCCCTGTCCCCTGTTAGAACAGGGGCTCTGGTCTGCACCAGAGTCATCTCCACGCTCAAGAAACAGCTGCTGAGCGAAAGTGGGAAGGTGGGAGGGCAGGACAACAGGCTGGGCCGGCTCTGGCCACCCGCACCTACGCTCCCGGCTTCACGCTTGCTCTGCGCTGGATCTTGGCCTTCAGGACGCCCCTCTTCCCCTTCCTTCTCCTCCCAATGCTGAGGTCGCCTCTTCCCAGGCTCCGTGGCCGGTGGGCTCTCCCTCATCTCTACACGGATAAAGACCGGCTTCCCAGGGCTCTGTCTTTGGGTCTTTTCTCTTCTCCGTCCCTCATTCCCTTAGTGATCCAATCCCATCTCACAGCTTAAATACCATCCACATGCTGATGATTCCCAGATTTAAATTTCCAGCTAGGACCTTGTCCCCAAACCCCAGACTCACCTATCTGACAACTCTCCGCTCATATTTCCACTTGAGGTCCACAGGCATCTCATGGTTAACTTGTCTGAAAGCAAATCCTGCTCCTCCCTCCACACCTGTTCCTCCCAGCACCTTCCCACCTCCGGGGAGCTGTGGCCCTAAACCCTTGAGTCTGCTGTGTCTCTCGCCCCCACATTTGGTGCTACAGCAAATCTGGCTCAATCTTTACAAGATTTCCAGACTCTGTCCACCTCTCACCTCCTCCGTGCTACCACCTTTAAAAATGCAAGTCATATCACCCCACTCCTCTGCTCAAAACCCTCCCATGGCTCCCATCCACTTGGAGGCCCGTGAGCTGGCCCTGGCTCCTCGGCCCCTGCCTGGCCTCTCCCTCCTCTCCAGTGGCACCCCGTTCCTGGAGCCCTCCAGGCCTTGGAGCCCTGGCCTTGGACTGTGACGGCTCTGCTGAAACAGCACCCCCACTGCTATCCCCTCACCCTTCACTCTTCCTGAGCGCCTTTATCCCCAGGGTCATCACACGAGGATCTGCCTCCCTGTTTGCGGTCTGCCTTCCCCTGGTGGCGCCGAAGCTCCTGGAGGGGAGAGCTCCGTTTGTCCACTGCAGTCCTCCACTGCCTCCAACACTTTCCAGCCCATCACAGGTGCCCGGTCAGTATTTGGGAATAAAGGGCCTCCGCCCCCTGGGCAGGGGACGCTTCGAGGGGGCTATGGCTCATTCGCATCTCTCAGTGCCTGGCTACGGTCTAGCACCCAGAGGCATTAAAGGTAAAATGTGTTGGTTGAACAGACTGAGCCCACCACATAGGCGTCTGTGGTGACCACGTCCAGGGCTGGAGCCAACACAGGAGACCCTCCCACCAGGCTGCAGCCAGATCAGTCAGTGGGGCTGAGCACGTCCTCACCATTGCCCTGCGCATGCTGGTGTGTGCCAGCACCAGAAGTAAATTGTCATGTGTGTGCTGGTCTCTACAAGGGACCAGACCCCGGCTCCCATAGCCTCCTCCCTGGGGGCTGCCTGGACAGGAACCGCCCTATCCTTCTGGACTGAGTTTGTATCCCCTCTCCTGACTCTGCCATACTAATGATGAGGAGGTTTTTATGTGATGTTATATCAGCAAAGAGAAATGGGTCAGGCTGGGCAACATAAGCTCCAGGAAGAACATTTAGCAGGAAAAAAATCACCCAAGGCGTAGCCCATTACCTCTGTATCCCCACAGCCATAAACTAATGGTTGCATTTAATTTAATGATATAATCCACAGAGACTTTTCTTAATCTGTAAAGAAACAACAAAAATGTTTTTCTCAGCTTCCAAAGAAACCAATGCGGCTGTGTGGCAGGTTGTATTTCCCAAAGATAGCTGCACGGTATATGCCATCCCACGAGAGCAACTCTTCCCACGGCTCCTCTCCTTGAGCTGGGTGGCCCATTGTGACTACCTGGAGCAACAGGATAAAGCAGAAGGGATGATGTGCAAGTTTCCAGGCTCCAACCTTAAGAATCTGGCAGTTTCCACTCCCTGCCTCTTGGAATGCTGGCTCTTGGAACCAGCCACCAGAATGTGAGCAAGCCTAAGGCAGCCCACGAGAGAACACATGGAGAGGCCATGTGTATGTTTTCTGACTGACTGCCCATCGGAGGGCCCCCGCCAACAGCCAGCATCAATTCCAGACGTGTGAATGAAGAAGGTTCCAGATGGTTCCAGTGGTCAAGACACCCTCAGCCTTCAAGCCTTCCCAGCTGGGGCCCCATACACTGTGGTACAGAGACAAGCTGTCCCCATTGTGCCCTTTCTGAATTCCTGACCCAGTGAATCTGTGAGCATAATGAAATAATTGTTTTAAGCCACTAAGTTTTGAAGTAATTTGTTATGCAGCAGTAGCAACTGGAATGTTCTGTCACATGGGTTTCTAGGAAGATTAATTAAAGCGATATCCCCACTACCCCAAAGCACATTGTTTGGAAACCACATCATCTTGTATGGCGAGGTCTGGCCGCATGCAATCCTTTCAGGGATTAGGCCCTCTCCACTTCTCTCAGGTCTGGTTTTTCCCCTCCAGTAGGCTGATTGTTTCCAGGCAAAAGTTTTTCGGAGCCTCTGGAAGGACTAAAGATATTTTTTAGGAATTATTCCTAGAACCCAACAGAATGCTCTTACTATAGGCTGATTAGTAAAAGACGATCAGATGTGACCACGTCACTGTCCTTTGTAAAAGCCCTCAGTGATGTCCCTGTTCTCCAAGTTCAAAGTCCTGGCGCAGTGGGCAGGGTGCCCGTGGTCCAGGCCTTGGCAACCTCTCCAGCCTCACCTCTCTACTGCTCTCTGCATGTGATGCTCTTTCCACATCAGACCACCAGCAGCTCCCCAAACGCCCTGGGGTGTCTGCCAACACGGGTCTCTATGCCTGGGATGCCTTCCCTTCCCGAGGTGGCTTGGTAAACACCTACTCATGGTTCTGGCCTTGGCTCGAGCTTCCCTCAAGGCATTCCTGAGCTACCAAGCAGATCTGACGGTCCCCCCTTAGCAAGCCCACCTGCCCTGCTGCAGGGGCTCTGTCACAGCGCTGCCTGCACTACGTCACACATCTTTGCTTACATGCCTGTGAATCCCAGGGGGCAGGGGCTGGACCCGGCTCTTCCCAGTGGCCCCAGCATCCATCCCCAGGCCAGGCACCGAGAAGGAGAATGAACGACTGTTGAATGAATGAGCGGCTAGTGGAAACGCCCACAGCGCCTTCTTAGGGATCGCCAAACACTTTACAAGGCTTCTAGGCCTCGAGAAAAACACACCACCCACAGCAGTGGCCAGCTATCCAAGGAAAACACGGTTGGAGGGACGAGATGGGCAGCTGCAGACGTCAGCGCCTGGTGGAACTAATGGCTTCCTCCGCCCTTCCCAAACAGATGCCACGCTGTGCTGCCACAGCTGGCTGGAGGAGGTGTGGCGTGGCCGACGGCTGGACGAGGCCACTGTGACGAATGGAGGACATGGTTCACTAAAGCCATCGACTGGACGGGGCTCCTCGCTGGAAAACAGGGTGTGTTTAAAAATGTTAATGTTTTGTTTGTTTTTAAATAAGGGCTGCGGGTGCTGTCTGACCTGGAAACTAGTATTTAAAACTCCCTCTGACAGTGCTGTGGAGCCAGCTCTGAACTGCTTTTATCTCAGAAAATCTCCGAGAGAAGAAAAGGCAGATGGAGAAATGGGAGCCCAGGATGCTGCAGTGACATCTCAAAGACACACAGCAGCTCAGGGCAGAGCTGTAACCAGACACCACCTTCCAGACCACACGACCTTGTTTCCCTTTCCAGCTGTGTGATCTTGACCTCTCTGGGCCTCAGAAAATGGGACAATTAGGTCTCCTTTATAGAATGCCATGGCCAGCTCAGATGAATGTATACAAAGAACACTCAGCAGGCGCTCAGTACAAGAGAATTTGATACACCCAGCAACGGAGAGGTGCTCAGTGCCTGGGGCTATTATCATAAGGCTCAGTTCCAGCAGAGGAAGCCATCCCAGGGCCAGCAAAGCCAGGATCCTTTGCAGATCCTTGGCCTAGCAAGAAAGGATGGCACGGCCTTTGTGCCAGGCAGGCAGGCGAGAGCCCTCAGGAAGGCAGGACCAAGCTGGGCAGGCACTGTGTCATTTTTAACACACTTCTCACCTTACTGGGGAGACGAGCAAAAGCTGGAGCCCTTGGCTGCTCACCCCCAGAGAACTTAAAACCCCACTGCTGCTCTGGGCAGCTCCTGAGGGCAGCCCACAGTCCCTCCACGCTCCGGCTTCTATCTGCAAATGAGATGACTGCTCAGTACCCTTCCTCTGCCTCCAGGGAGGGTGGACATCCCTGTCCCCTCAACCTTGGTCTTGTCCAGGTAACTTGCTTTGGCCTTGTGGTGGGTGGGACTTCAACTCTGCCCTTGACTTTCGGCTTGGCCAGGAGACTTGCCAGTGGGATTAGTGGACATGACTTGAACAGAGGTCTGGAATAAGCTTGCATGGGTGGGCTTCCTCCTGCTTTTCAGCAGGAGAAGAACAAGCCTCGAATAGCCACTGGTCCGAGAAAGATGAGAGACAGGTGGAGCAGACCTGGACCCAGCTGAGCACAGCCTAGATAAACCAAACTCCAGCCTACCTACAGCCACATGAATGAGAAATAAATAAATGCTCACTGTCGCCTGCCACTCATTGTGGGGTCATTTGTTACACAGCATGATTTTGGAAACAGCTGACTGATATAATGCCCTTCCAGCCCTAACTCTTAGTAGTCTCTTCGTGTTTTCCCTTCTCTAGCTAGACTACTGATTCTATGTGGTCCACTCTTTCTAGCCTTCCAGCCCTTTACTCACACTGTTCCCTCCACTCGGAACGCCCTCCTCTAACCCAAAATGTCTCCACACATGTTCCAATCCAATGTCTCCTTTAAGTCCTAGAGAAAATGCTGCTTCCTCCATGAAGACGTCCCTGATTGCCCCACCTGGACCTGGTCCGCCTCCTCTGACTCTTTTATTGAAAGAACTGCTTTTCACAACTTTCATTATAGTCATCTGTGTCCTCTTCTCCAGTCTACCGCAGGCAGGGAGTGTGTTCAGGGCTGACTCTATGCCTGGTGGCTCTGAGCCAGCAAGGGCCCTGTGGAGTCTGGGCGTCACTGGGATCTGCTGAACGAAGGACTGGATAGCCTCCTCGCACTGCCTCATACCCAGATGAGGAAGCCACCCCGACTGTGCCCCTCTCCAGAGGCCGTTCCTACGTGGCGTGAGGTGCCGGGGGGGCAGACACCAACTCCATGATGCTCCGAGCCCCTGGCCCAGGGCAGACACCCACCCAGGTTTGCTTGTGGAATGTGGAATTCTCCCAAATGCCAACTGCCAGCCCCTTCCTCATGAGAGGTTCCTAGGAGTAAGTGCAGTCTGCACTGACAGAGCGCTCGCTTAGTGCCAGGCGCCGTGCTGTAGGTTTCATACACATCGTCTTCTTTAAACCTCGAGCCAATTCTGTCACTGCCCCTCTGTCACAGATGGGAGAGCGAGGCTTCAAGGAATTAAGTCACTTCCTCAAGATTTATTCATTCACCCAAAAACATATTTTTGAGTGCTCAGGGCGTGCGTGGTGCTGGAGCACAGTGGGGAATGGACAGTCCCGGTCCCCACTCTCCAAGAGTTGCAGGTCTGGTGGGGGAGAAAGACACCAACCAGGTACACACAGACGACATCTAGTTACAAAGGAACGTGAGTGATAAAGGAAAAGAGAGCGGAACCGTGGCCAGGGGAGGCTCAGCACTTGAGCTGCTGCCTGAAGGAAGCAGAGGAGGAAAGAGGGGCTCGGGGCAGGCCAGGCAGAAGGCAGAGCGAACAGAACAGCCTGAGGCTGGGAAGTCTTGACGTGTTCGATCATGGAGCAGAGAGGAGGTCATAGGTAGTGAGAAAGAGGGAATGTAGCAGGCGGTGCAGGGGTGGGGCCAGGCCACACAGGGCCTAGAGAGCTCACAGAAACGCATGGCAACGGCTCAGGGACTCAATCTGACTGGCATTTTAAAGTGATCCTCTGGCTGCTGTGTGAAGAGTGACCTGGCAGGGGACCCAGGAGGGACCCCACATGGAATAATTCAGGGAGCTGTCCATCTTGGAGGTGAGTGCCCACTGGTCACTTACAGATGGGTGGGAGGGAGGCAGGGAGCATCTGGCCTGCACTTTGAGACCCCTCAAAGGCAGCTGGAGATGCTCCCCAGCCAGAAGGCAGAGGTTTCCCAGTCCAGGAACAAGAGGAATTAACCCAGAGCAGAGGTCAACATCACCCAGTTGTCGCACCTCAACCCCAGGGGGAGCCTCCAGCTGCCCTCAGGCCCCCAGGCGCAGAGTCACAATGCCATCTTAGATATACACTGTGGCCGCACAGAGCTATGCACTGATCATGGCAAACACGGCCGGTGGACTAGAGCCAAGAGGTACAGATGCATGGCTCTGATACCAAGATGAATGCTGATTATTGGAAAGGGGGAAAGAAGGGCAATCAAAGAGGCCCTATTCACCCCAAGAACAGAAAGAGACGGCAGAGGCAGTGCCGGGAGAGCCTGGTGCCGAGCTGCGCTCCAGCACAGGGTCCCGATGGGACGGCTGAGCCGGAGGGAACGGGCCAGCAGAAAGGGCCAGTCCCGGAACCACACTTACTGGCTGCCTTAGTTTCATCATCTGTACAATGATTGGAGCAACACCACCTCCACCTGCGGAACCATCATGAGGGCTGCAGGTCACAGAGCGTGAGTAAAACTCCAGATGCAGCAGCCGCCCATGGCTGGCCTCAGCCTCGGCCTCAGCGGAGATGCCAGCGCGGCTCTCAGCTGTGGAGCCCGTGTGGAGGCAGACACCTGCTGGTGAGCGCCCCACAGGCAGCACCTCCTTCAAGCTTCCCAAGAAACCTACAAGGCAGGCACAATTTGTGTCCCTGTTTTACAGATGGGGAACCTGAGGCTTAGAGAAATCGTGTAAATTTCCCTGGGTTGAGAATGGGGAGCCAAGATTCAACTCAGGCTGGCTGCTTCAGAGGCTCTGTGTTTCACTGCTGTGCCATCCCGCTCCTGTGCAATTTCTGGGAACTTGGCCAGGTTCACAGGGTCTGAGAGGGTCCCAGGCAGGTGCCCACAGCCACGAGACCCTCAGGCTATCTCCTCAGGGTCTGACAGTACCTCCCGCCTGTGGGCTGGAGCAATGCCCCCTCTGTAGCAGGCACTGCCTGTGTGAGAGGAGCTGGGTGCCTCTCCCTGCAGGAGCCCTGCCGGTGATGCACAGACCAGTCTGGCCCTCTTCCCCCAGGAAGCCTTCCCAGATCCCCTCGAGGGGGTGATCATCCTCCCTACACCATTCTGGGTCCCACTGCTGATCACCTGGCCCAGGCTGACTCACAGGAGGGTCCATGTTGGTCTGTCTCTCTGACAGGCAGGAGCCCTGGGAGGCAGAGATCCTGCCATATTCAAAGAGCTTAGTATAATGTTGGGTGCTCAGTAGCTTTGGAGTAAAACGTATACTGAATTAACCCAGAGAGAGAACTGAGAAGCACCCGGAGGAAGCATGACCACGGCCAGACCGGGTGGCCCTCTCTCCATCATACCCACGATGGTCCCACCTGATTCCCTCCCAGCATCCAGTGAACAGGAGGGGACCGATCTGCCCTCCTCTACAGACCAAAGACCTTCCCTTTGCTTGGTCCCTAGGCCTCTTCCAGAATCTAATAGAAGCCCCCCCACTCCCTCCTCTTACCTGAAAGGGGCCTGCACACATTTTACAGTAACACAGGCTTCCCATCGCCAGAATTACCTGGGCTGACCACCTAACTGAGGTCGGGGGCAGGGGTCGTCTGTGACAGATTTTTATTTCCTACAACGGACGGGGTGAGGAAGTCATTCTAGAGTCAGAATGATATAGAATCAGATCATGTCTTGGCTGTTCCCAGCTGTGTGACCTCTGGTTAGCTACTTCACCCACGTGAGCCTCAACATTCTCATCTGTGAAATGGGGATCATGTCAGATCACGTGTGTTACTAGAGAGACTGGCAGTAGTCGGTGCACAGTGAGGTTTTCTTTTTCTTTAAATGTAAATGGACTGCAGGGGGTGCCTGTGAGTCACCTTTCATTTGATTTAATTTGATTTCTTTTAGAGGCAGCAGTGATAATGGAAAAAGCACAGGCTTCTTTGGTTTTTTCTTTTTAAACATTGGCACCTGAGCTAACATCGGTTGCCAATCTTTTTTTTCTTCTTCTTCTTCTCCCCAAAGCCCCCCCAGTACATAGTTGTATATTCTAGTTGTGGGTCCTTCTGGTTATGCTATGTGGGACGCTGCCTCAGCATGGCTTGATGAGTGGTGCTAGGTCTGCACCCAGGATCCGAACCGGTAAAACCCTAGGCCATGGAAGCGGAGTGTGTGAACTTAACCACTCGGCCACGGGGCTGGCCCAGCACAGGCTTCCGGTCAAAATGTTTGAGTCTTCGCTCTGCATATTACCAGCTGTGTGTCTACAACCAACTTAATTTACCTCTCTGAGTTGTGAGTCTGCATCTGTCAAAAGCAACTGATAGTAATCCCCTTGAAGGTGTGGGCGGCTTGGATGAGGCACAATGTCTCACCGAAAGGGAGAGGAGGCGGAAGGTCTGTGCACGCGCTGAGCATGAGAGGCCCCCCCGCCCCCGTCCCACTTGCCCATGCCCACCCACTCGTCATCCCTGGCATGACAGCCCTGAGCAGCTTCCTGGGTGAGAACTGCGTCTGTCTTAGATCCAGGGACCAAAGCAATTCACAAATGCAGCCACCGTGCCACGGCCCAGAGGGCAGCTCTCTCTGCTTCAGAGAAAACACACAGTTCAATTTCCTAAGGATCGAACCCCCAGGAGCCTCTCAAGGCTTTCCCAGTGAGAGCGGTTCTCCCCCAACGTGCGACTGACCAATTACAGCCTGAGGATCTGAAATTCTCAGCCAAGGTTTGCGAGGATGACGGCGAAAACGAGAGCAATCTGATGGTGGTGGCACAGTTTTCAGAAATACACGGTAATCCATTTCTGTCAATCCATGGGAGGCACAGCTCAAATCATTAATAAGCCATCGTACTTAATCAGGCCGAGAAGGCTGGCCAGTGCCTCTCAGATCATTTTCAAATGGTTTCAGGTTAACTTTCAAAAACTGACAGGCAAGCAGGGAGGGGATTATGACAGACGATAATCTGAGGCACTCTGGTTCCGGTTCTCAGGGGGCGAGGGATTTGAGAGCAAATCGCCACCCAGACCTCAGCGTGGTGGTGGGGACAGCGGTGAGGGAGGGTCCAGGATGCATTAGCAGTGCCTTCGGCCCTCAGGGACTCTGCAGCCGCTTCCTCAGAAAGACAGCAAATTCACAGCAAACTATTAACTAAAGGAATAATTACGACGTCCATGGCAGGTGCTAAGAGAAGGTGGAAGTTTCTCCAGTGGTGACCTCTCGGCTGTGAGCCCACAGACCTGGGCTGGGAATCCTCTTTGCCTCTCACGTGCTGTGTGACCCCACACAAGTTCCTGTATCTCTCAGACTCGGGTTGCTCCTCTATAAAGTGGGATGCTCATCTCACAGGCGTGGGAGGTTACGCAGGAGGGAGGAGCACCGGGGATGTGGGAGAACCCCGCAAGTTAAGTTGGGGTCCTCCTGAGAGGGTCTGTGAGTGCCAGGCTAAGCAGTTTGGACTCTACTGAGAGGGGATGGGGAGCCATGGAGGTGTGTCAGCAGGGCCAGGCCTATGAGCAGCTGTGTGGATTAGAAGCTAACTGAGGGGCCGTGGGCAGGCTGTGGAGAAGGCTGGGACAGTGTTCGTGCAATCCAGGCTGCTCGAAGGGTCAGGAACATTTGTGTCTTCCTCTGGGTCTCTGCCCACACTGGGCACTTGTTGACTTCTAAGTGACCACTCCCACCACACTCTTACCCAAGGTTCCCAGCCTTTGTTTAAGGAAAACACCCTTTACAATCCCCAGCCAAGACCAAGCTCCCCTTCCTTAGGGCAGAGCTGTGGGGAGACTGCCGCCCTGTTAGGAACGGCATTTCCCAGCCCCTTTGCATTTAGGTGGGGCCCTATGACCAATTCTCACTAATGGAATATGGGTGTAAGTTACATCCACCACTTTGAGGCTGGGCCATAAAAACCACTGTGGGATCCTCCAAGGCTGAGGGGCCTTGGGAGTCAGGATCTGAAGATGATGGAGCCTCCATCACCCTGGGTCCTGAGTGACCAGAAGGAGCAGAGACCCTTCTCTCTCCCATCAATTTGACTTTACATGAGCAAGAAATAAATGTCTGTTGTCTTGATCCATTGAGATCTCTGGGTTTATCTGTTACAGCAGCTAGCATTACCTTAATGTAAAAACTGCTCTCACTAAACAGAATGACCTTGGGCATGTTATTTCACCTCCCTGAGCCTCAGTTTCTCTAATGCAGATTCTTGTGTAGGCCCAACAGGATGACAAACATGAGCAATGCTCTGCAAGGAGGGAAGGACCACAGAGATGCCACTCATCACTGGTGTTACTGGCTTCAGTGTCTCCAAGAGCCTGAAGGAGAGGAGACTTTGCACAGATCCTGTGGAGGCAGGGGGAGTGCAGCCAAGGCCTGGAGAAGCTCCAGGCAAGGGGTCAAGATCCACCAGCAGATCCTGACCCAGACTGGAGACCCTCCCTCCAGGCTTTAATTCCGCCCCTCAGCAGAGATGCTCCCCAAATAGCTGAGCCCCCCAGGAAGGAGGCTGGGGCCTGGCTTTCATCTTCTGGCAGCTCCCCAGGAAGCAGTCAGCCCAGCTTCCCTGATAACTTGTTCCAGCCTCTTACAACTCATTAACAGGAAATTGCACGCCCTGCCAGGAAGATGCATGCCTGATTTTTCAGACCTGTCAGGTCGACACTGTTATCAAAGCCTTGTCATGTTTTTGCACAGTCCCCACGTTCTCCTGCTCTGGTGACCTCCTGGCAGCCTCTGGGCTCAGCGCATGCACTTGCTGCCTTTGGAGACTTGAGCACCTCGTGTGGTTGTACGGTTGAGCATTGTTCTGCCAGCCAGTGTGGCAGGGAGCAGGGGCCCAGGATGGAAGCCCACATCGGTGGCCCAGGCTCTCCTCTGTGCCCCGCTCCTAGGCAGTCCTGCACCCCCAGCCCAGGACTGATGCTGGGACCCCAAAGGAGGACAGGAGGCTGAGCAACGTGTGATGTGCTGAGTGGGGTGTGGCCATCAGCAACTTTAACAGGACCCTGGTCATTACACGTCCTTTGCGGAGGGGGCTTCCCTTCCCACAGCTTGGAGGCAGGGGTGGAGAAGGCCTCACCCCCAGCCCCTGGAGCCTGGACTCAGGGCAGGGCCACCGCACCCTGTCCACACGGCCCTGCTGCCCGCTCTCGGGCGGGCAGGCGCAGACGCTGAGCTGCTCCACCTCCGCTGCTCTCAACTTTTCCTACCGCCTGCTCACCGGCTCTGGCTGGGGCGTGTGAGGAGCCCTTAAATCACCCGCCTGAGTGACAACCACCAACACCTGGACTAGGCCCTACGGAGAGACAGAACAGAAGCAACAAGGACAGAAAGCATCCGTTTCCAGTCTTTTCACACACAGTGATGAATATGTTTGATCCTTACACCCACCCTGAGGGGCGCCATCACCTCTACTGTACTGAGGAGGAAACAGGCTCATGGACATTAAATGACGGTGCTCAAGGTCACCGGGCTAGTCCACAAGCAGTAATCTGAGCTGGGTCCATAAGGTCCCATAATAGTGACGGTCACTTGTTTAGTACGTCCTTCATGCCAAGCACTAAACTGAGCATTTTATTCTTAATACTCATAACAACTCTACAGCAGAGGTTATAGCATGTCCATTTCCAGATGAAATAACTGAGGCTTAGAGAGGAGCAACTTGTCCAAGGTCACACAGCAAGTAAGCGGGAACTAGAGCCTTAATGCCTTTGGTGTTGGTGCTCTCTCCCTATGCCAGCTGCCTCCCCACTGAGAGGAGTCCCACCTGGCGAAGGCAGGGAAAGAGGCTACAGGATTTACCAAGCAAAAGAGCAGGATGCAGGCCAAGAAGCACATGAAAAGATGTTCAACATTGCTACTCGTCAGGGAAATGCAAATCAAAACTACACTAAGATAACACCTTACACCTGTTAAAATGGCTATACTCACTAAGACTAAAAATAACAAATGTTGGAGAGGATGTGGAGAAAAGGGAACCCTCATACACTGCTGGTGAGAATGCAAACTGGTGCAGCCAGTATGGAAAACAGTATGGAGATTCCTCAAAAAATTAAAAATAGAACTACCATATGACCCAGCTATCCCACTATTGGGTATCTACCCAAACAACTTGAAATCAACAATCCAAAGTAACATATGCACCCCTGTGTTCATTGCAGCACTATTCACAATAGCCAAGACATGGAAGCAATCCAAGTGCCCATCGACTGATGATTGGATGAAGAAGATGTGGTATATATATACAGTGGAATACTACTCAGCCATAAAAAAGACAAAATCATCCCATTTGCAACAACATGAAAGGACCTAGAGGGAATTATGCTAAGCAAAATAAGCCAGTCTGAGAAAGACAAATACCAGATGATTTCACTCATATGTGGAATATGAACAAACACATGGACAAAGAAAACAGTTCAGTGGTTACCAGGGAAGGGGGGTGGGGGGTGGGCACAGGGGGTGAAGGGGAGCACTCATGTGGTGATGGACAAGAAATACATACAACTGAAATTTCACAATGATGTAAACTATTATGAGCTCAATTTAAAAAGCAGGATATAAAATTGTACACATGCTGGTCACTACTCCATTAAAAACTCGAGTGTGCATGGATCAGATGGGTGGGGTCTGGTAGACAGTGGGTGGCTGTCTCAGAGTGAGGTGGGGCCTGGCCACTTCTGTCAGCTCATGGTCTCTCTTCACTGAACTTTTCCTTGTAAGGTGAACAGGAGCCAGTGGAGTGCAGGTGTGGTGGCTCAACCTTTCCCGCACTGTGGCAGCAGGGGGTCCTCCTGCCCTCTCCCCAGGTGCAGGAGCCACCTGGCCAGGTGATCTCTCCACCCCACCACATTCCAGACAGGCCTCAGGCTCAGGCAGAGATCCAAGCAAACCAGCAACCGCTGCTCTGAGCACGTGCAGCTTTGAAACAGTGCAGACTCGCGGGAGAGGGGCTGAGCAGCAGCTACAGCCCAAGCAGGGGTACAGAGCCCCCCACGTCGGCAGTCCCCCCACCACAGAGGCCAAGGCCGAGATTACCTGGTCTCCAATTACCCTCAGAAAGGTCCTTTGTGACCCAGCCCCTGCCCACCTGGGCAGCTCATTACTCACCTTTCACTTCATGCTACAGTCACCCTCAGTTCAACATCCCATACTGCCAAGCCCTTGCCCAGGCCGTGCCTTCTGCCCAGAATGCCCTCCTTCTCCGCCCCCCTACTTGTCAGCTCTTGAGTGCACACTGGTTGTTTCTTAACTGCCCTGAACCGTCCCCCAGCTTTCAGATTGTTCAGAGTCTCCCTCACAAGTCATTTTTCTTAAACTTCTGCTAGAACAAACAGTTTAGGAGGATCCTAGAACTCCTTCTAAAAGGCCAAGTGGAGTGGAGAAGGAGGATCAGGATGGGAAGGGAAGAGCTGAGAGGTGAGATGGGATGGCCCAAGGACACACTGCGCACCCGTGCTCTGGGAGACCCAGGAGGGCCTGGGCAGCCTCGCTCTAGTCTGCACTAGGATGGCTCCTGGGCTGTCACCCCGCCATGCCCTCGCCCAGGCTGTGCCCTCTGCCTAGAACGCACTTCTCTTCTTCCGGCTCATCTTCCAGGCCCAGCTCGACACCACCTGCTCTGTGAAGCTCCAGAGGTGGAGTCAGCGGCTCCTCCCCTTGCCCCTCAAATCACGTGAGGATCCTGCCCTCTGGGAGGAAAGCTCCTCCGGAGCCAGCGACACGGCCAATTCACCTTCGCATCTCCAGCATCAGCCCAGAACTGCCTAGAAATGCCTCATTCGTGAATGAATGAATGAACCTCCTTCTGCTAAGATCCCAAGATGCCTAACCGCCCCTGCCTGCGGGGTCTTCCCTCTCCAGTCAGAAAGGAGCAAACTGCGCCCTTTGTCTTCATGCCAGTTGTATCGACCAGAGTCTGGTTTTAATGGTGCTTTGACAAAAGGCAGCGCCCACGTTCACTTTCCTTGGCTAATTACATTTCCCAATTGAAACGCTTATCTCTGGGCTGGTGTTAAAGACATAATCAGTTTCCAGAATGGATTCAAAAGAGGTGAGAAGCAAGAAAATAATTAAGCCAACTTCTGATTGAATCAAATAATTAAGCAGATTAAATCGGTTGCCTGTGATCTACGGCCCCAGCCCGAGCCGGGGTAGCGCGCTTCTCTGTTGTAGAGATCATTTCTGATTGTTTCAGAGATGGAGAGCATTCCTTCCGAGTAGTAAGTAAAGGAGAGACTCTTTCAACTGAATATAAATCTGGGTGGCAGGATCGTAAGTTCCTGGTTTAGGCAGAGAATTCTGGGTTTAGCAGAAGAAAAATCCAGGATGGGGGGCACTCTGATCATGCCTGGGCACCCCGGGTAGAGAGGCTGCATCTGTGGCCCCGGTTTCTCACCCCTCCCGTGTCCACGCCCTTTGCCAGTCTGAGCAAGGTGTCCCCCCCGTCCCCTCACCCTGGGCTCAGCTGTGTGGCTCACTTTAGCCAACGACAGCAAACGGGATGTAAGCAGAGGCTTGAGAAACACCAGCACATGTCCACTTGCTTTCTTGCCCCTTTGCCATCGCCATGAGAACAGACGGACTAGACTGATGAAAATAAGAGACACGCGGAGCACAGCTGAGTCGTCCCAGCCAAAGGTCGCCTAGATCAGTCCACAGTCAGCCACCCCCACACACGGGGGTGGGCCCATTCCAGACCAGCAGTCACTCAGCCGACCAGCCTGGAGCAGCTGAGCCCCGAAGCCTCCCATGCAAGATAAGCACTTCCTGTTGCATGCCAGGGGGGTCTGTGTGTGCTTGTTACACAGCATCACTGTGGCAACAGATAATTGATTCCGTATCCCTCAGCCTGCGTTGGCCTGTCCTCCAGTCCTGGCCTCTAGAAGGTACCCTCTACCCTCAGCCAGGCATCACTTAGACTCCTGGTGTTCGAATGGTAAATCTTTACACAAAAACTCACCTGATCCTCACAAAGGCTCCTGGGCAGTTGTCAGGACAGGGATCATCTGCCCCATTTTACAGATGATGATGATGGGGAGGCTCAGGGAAGCAAAGAATTGGAGGAGCAAGAGATTGTGGTTAAAGAGAGCGGGTGGGATGAATGCATGAGCCTCACTTCCCCCCAGAAACGCCACTAAAACAACAGAATGAGAATTTTTTTAAAAAGGCATCAATCCACAAGGACAAAACAAAAAGGGGAGAAGACAACAGCAACAAGTTTTGGCAGCTGGGAAGGAGAGAGACGTGTAATACTGACTTAGCAAAGCCAAGAAAGCAGAATCCAAGTCGCGATGCTGAGAGCAGGAGACAACCCCAGAGGCCCTGGAGCTGGCGGCAACCCCAGGCATCTCTGGAAGTGGAATAACAGGAGGATTTGTTGAAAGTCAGCTTAAAAGGCAGTATGACCCCTAGATCTTATCCTTGCCTCTACCCAGCCAAGGAAATGTCCCCTCTCATCCCAGACGAAAACTAGAGATTGAGTTGTGGGAGCAGTAAGACAGAGGGCCTCTGGACCGTGGGGTACCAGGCAGAAGGCACCATCCTGAGAGCAGGGGGTTAGGTGACAGTTTCCGGACTGCCCCAGTTTGAACCCCAGCCCTTCTGCCCACCTGGCTCTCAGCAAGCTGCAGCCAGGAGTCCACCTCTAGGAAGGAGAATGGAAACATCCTCTATGCAGAATCGGACCAGCCCTAGAAAGCAAAACCTACATCAAGGCTGCCCTGTCAGATCCCCCCACAGTGAGCATCCTCTGACAGAGCCCACACACCACACGGGACCTTCAACCATCTTCTTTCTGCGCCACATTTAACATGAGCATGCAGCCAAGGATCCCCAAACATCTGAGGAAAAACTAAAGTGAGAGATAGGCATCCATATGCACAAACAGGACAAGTAAATTTAGAGGACACAGAGGCTCTGCAGGAAGAAGGAAATTACAAAAAAATAACATCCTCCAAGAGACAAAAGAAAATAAATGTTGCACCGTGAGATAAGAACAGGACGCTCAAAAGAGAGCACTTACAAAACAGAACTCTGGAAACAAAAAACGCAATAGAAGAGCTGGAAGATAAACTTGAGGAAATTTCCCAGAGTAGAACCAAAAAAAACGAAAAACCAGAGAGCTAGAAATGATTAAAAAAAAAAAAAAATTAGAGAACCAGCTCAGGAGGTCTAACATTCAAACTGTAAGAATTCAAGAAATGGAGAAAGTGGAGGGAAGAAAATTATCAAAGAAAGAATTCAAGAAAATTTCCCAGAACTGAAGGACATGGGTTTCCAGAGTGCAAAGGTCCACTGATTTCCCAGCACAATGAATGAAAACTAACCCACAGTAAGACGTGTCACTATGAAATTGCAGAACACTGAGGACAAAGATTAGATGGCATAAGCTTCTAGAGGAAAGACACAGGTCACATACAAATGATCAGATATCAGAATAGCACCAGGCTTCTCATCAGGGATGTTAGAAATTAGGAACAATGGATCAGTTTCAAAATTCTGAGTGAAAATGACTTCCACCCTATACTTTGTTATTCGACCTCATTATCAATTAAGCATGAGAGTAGAAAAGAGAGTTTCAGATTTTGCAAGTTTCAAATATTTGACCCACCCCTCCCCAATACACTGTTTTCCAGAAAGCTTCTGCATGGAGCAAACCAAGAAAGAGAAAGGCAAAGAATTCAGAAAATTGGGGATTTAAAGCAAGAGACATTCACAGCTAACATCATACTTAATAGTGAAAGGCTGAAAGCTTTCCCCCAGGATTAAGAACAAACAAGGATGTCCAGCTCTATTTAACAGTGTACTCGAGATACTAGACAGGGCAATCAGGCAAGAGAGAAATAAAAGGCATCCGTATTGGAAAGGAAGAAGTAAAACTATTTCTGTTTGCAGAGGACGTAATCTTGCATATAAAAATCCTAAGAAATCTACTAAAACACTATTAGAACTAATAAATGCGTTCAGCAAGGATACAGCAATATACAGAAAGTCAGCTGTATTTTTATATACTAGCAATGAACATTCCAAAAATGAAATAAATAATTCCCTTTACGATAGCATCAAAGAAAATAAAATACTTAGGTATAAATTCAATAAAAGAATTGCAGGATTCGTATACTGAAAACCAGAAAATGTTGTTGAAAGAAACCAATGGAGGTCTAAATAAATGGAAAGACATTCTATATTCATGAAGTGAAGTCTTAATATTGCTAGGATGGCAATACTCCCCAAGCTAATTCAACCTAATCCCTCTCAAAACCCAACCGGCTTTTTTTGCAGAAGCTGACAAGCTGATCTTAAAATGGGAATACAAGGGACCCAGAATGGCCAAAACAATCTTGAAAGAGAAGAACAAAGTTGGAGGACTCACATTTCCTGTTTTAAAAACTACAAAGCTGTAAAAATCAAGCAGCAGGCCCAGGGGTCAAGTCTCCAGAACGGAGCCGGTCAGAAGACTTGGGATGAAACTGAAGCAACACCTAACGCAGCTGAACCCACTGAGAGGAGATTCACACAACCAGGGGAGAGCGTGGGAATGAGGAGCGATAAACACTTACACGACACAGCAAACCAGCAGCACAATTCTGAGCCCTGGAGAGAACAGTTACACAGGAAGGAGAGAGAAATTGTACTGTACCAGGATCAGCCATGAAGAGTGTGTACACAGTGAAGATGGTGCTAAACACTGAATAATCAATATTTTTACGTAACTGTAATAGAAACAATGGGTAATGGGAAGTGTGTGTGTGTGTTTGAGAGAGAGAGAGGTGTGTGTAAATAAAGCTACAATGAGATATCTCGTCCCTGGCTTATTGTCCCTGTCCTTCTTGGGATGGGGCTGTCCACACTCTCAGCAGTGGGAACGATCGTGTGATCTAGACCTCAGCCAGTGCACACCTTTCATCCCTCTGGACACAGGGATTAGTTAGGGACAGACAGAGCCATGGGCTCAATTTAGGCTTCTCAGAGCTTATCTTGGGACTTCAACTGAAATAATCAAGAAAGTGGCACTAGCTCTTTTATACCACACACGAATGGGGTGGATGGAAGCTAACGTAGCTGTAGCCAAATTGCTATCAAGGAAGAGCCAATATGAGAGTGAAGCCAATCCAGAGAAAGTAGAGCACAGAGATGGAGAAAGAGAAACTGAGTCTTGGTGACTTCATTTCATGCCTGGATCAAGCTGTGTTTGAAGTCCAATTCTAATGATTTCAACCAAGTGATCTAGTAAATTCCTTTTGGGCTTAAACCAAATGAGTTTAAGCCTTTGTCTCTTGCAATTCAGGGAAGGCAAACTGACACACTTGACCTTGAGAGTCAATGTCACCCTTAAAATATATCATCTTACGGGCCAGCCCGGTGGCACAGCAGTTAAGTTCACACGTTCCGCTTCTCAGCGGCCCGGGGCTTGCCGGTTCAGATCCTGGGTGCAGACATGGCACTGCTTGGCAAAAGCCATGCTGTGGTAGGCGTCCCACATATAAAGTAGAGGAAGATGGTCACGGATGATAGCTCAGGGCCAGTCTTCCTCAGCAAAAAGAGGAGGATTGGCAGTAGTTAGCTCAGGGCTAATCTTCCTCAAAAAAAAAAAAAAATCATCTTAGGGGTAGTGCTGCCATCTAATACAGGTGCCAGGGTACCACCAGGTTGTTGCGTTAATTCTACCTCCTTTCAAGTGCAGCTTACTCTGAGAACTCAAACAAGGCCTTGTTGATTGTACCTGGTATGTGACATTGTAAAGCAATCTCACATTATCAGCACTGTGAAAATCCCCCTATAAAAACACATGAGTCTAAAACGTTAACCTGGGAATTAGTGGACATTTATCTTCTTTTGGATCGGTATAATTTCCTCCCATTTTTTTTTTATCTGCTTTCTGAGCCACCTCATTTATCTAAGCTTTCAAAAGCTCACGCAAAACACATAATGCACTTCAGCTATAAAAATCAATGCTGGAGGACGCGTTTTTACCAGGATTGCTACGGAAATTCTCCTACGGCTTCTCAGGGGCCTTACTACCAAAATTTTTATTCATGAATAAGAGCCTGAATAGTTTTGCCTATAAATAAAGCTTTTCCCTAATCATCAAATCAAGGAAAAAATGTAATTTTATAAAATCTATTCTTTTTTGTTTTTGAAGGGAAGGAGATTATATATATTAGTTGGGGTTTCAAACAACCCTCCCCTCTCCCCAACCCCAAGAGACAAGTGAGTGACTTTAATTAAAGACCATTTACCCTGGGGATGGATTGCTTACTGCAATTTGTACCGAAGAGACACGTTCGCAGACAAACGGATTGCAGTCCTTAGATTTTGATCAGATGACAAAAGCAGCGATTATGTTCACTCGTCACTTCCTCACTGTAAAGAACTCTATTAGGAGAATAATTTGAACGGACTCTCTGCGACTCTGCATTTTCAAGTGTGATCTATTTCAATGCCACCGACATTTTTCCCCCTTTTAAAAGTGAGTGGTATTTAAGGAAAAACGCCAGCTGGGTGTCTGTTTGAGGAGGGGCTGCAGGAAATGGAAGGTTTATATAACTCTCGGAAGCCCCAGTCACTTGCAAGTGCATGAGTAACCTGCAGCCTTGGGTTGCAGCTGCAAATAGCAGACACAGACAGTCCTAGAGCACAGGAGGAGACTAATCAAACCCACACGCTGGCGCTGGACCCCTTGTTCTATTTTTCCATCTCCTGGCTGCCCAGTGCTGCGGGGGTTTGGACAGGGCTGTCTAACTGCAGAGCCACGGAGTTTAAACGGAACCATCGGGCCCCAAGGCTTCCTGATTTGTATGTGGTCTGAAAAGAGTCCCATGGATCTGCCTCGGCACCGGGCTGCAGGGACGTCGCTGGTGTTAAACAGGCCCCAGGAGGGCCTTCTCCGTGAGCCCGTGAACACCATGTGTGCTGCATTAGCATGCACATGCATCATGTTACATCCTACATGCATCATGCTACATGCTACACGCACCATGCACATGCCTGTTATACTAAAGGACTGAGGGTGCCCTGTGAACAGGGGCTAGTCTAGCTCCTCAGGGCTTGGCTCAGTACCTGGCACACAGGTGGTGCTCAATAAATGCAGAGCGAGTGACAGAGTAAAAACATGTCCTTTACTTCTGTCCATTTGGAGCTGAGCTCAGCACCAACAGTGACTGGATACCTGGCCAGTTTATCTCAGACCCAGGAAAAGCATATCCCTCGGCCTGAGACAATGGGAATCCAACTTCTTTCTCTAGGCTGATCCACAAGCGATTTGATTTTGGAGATTTTAGAGTAGGAAGGACTCTGAGTGTGGTAGGTTGCAAAAACATTCCTGATTCTCCACCCTTCCCTGTATCCACGGCTTCGGCAATGTGACATAGCAGCTGCTCCCATCAAGAGATGGAGTCTGTCTCCGTGTATCCAGCTGGCCTCTTACCTCGCCTGATGGACAGAATGTGAAGGACGTGTGTGTGCCTGTTCTGAGCCTACGTCTTGAGGGGCTATGCAGTCTTCCACCTGTTCTTGTGGACCCTGGTCTCTGCCACGAGAAGAAGTCCAGGTCCACATGTAGCAAAGCTGGGTCATCCAACTGAGGCCATCCTAGGTGACCTACCAGCCGACTGCAGACAAATGAGTTAGCCCAGCCAAGACCCACAGACTCATGAGAAATGATAAATGGCCTTTGTTTCACGCCACTAAGTTTTGGGTTGGTTTGTTACATGGCAGTAGCTAACTGATACGCTGAGTTCATCAGTCTAAACAACTGGGAACTCCGAGGTTCAGAGAGGGGAGAGACCTACCCTAAAACCACACCTCTCAGTGACAAGGATCCCAGTATGGGAAGCACGAACCCAGGACCCTTCCAACTATACCAAACACTGATCTCTCACCTTCTTAAGTTATTAGCCCTCAGGTTCTGAACAGAGGGCAGGAGCAGGTACGTGAAGGTCACTAAACAGCCACAAAGAGGCGAAGTATATGTCATTAGTTCCCAGCTCACTCCCTCTGAGGTTCTAGATTCATGCTCCTAGAAAGCCACTGGGTTCATACACAATTACAACCATGTGTTCTGCTATGAAAATCAAACCACATGGACTTTTCCCAATTTGTAAAACATTACGGAAATCAATAGAATTTTTAATAGTAATATATAAAAGGCACTTAGAACAGCACTTGGCACACAGTAAGTGTTCAATAAATGTTAGCTATTACTTTTATTAAATTCTTCTCTCACAGATTTTTCTGAGACCTTTGGTGCCTGCTACCGTTTGCCAGCCAGCAGATAAAATGAATGAATAACACTCACAGCCAACATCGACTTAATCTCTTTGTAGGCCAAGCCCTTTACAGACATCATCACAGTTAATCTTCACAACATTTCTTTGAGGTATGAATCCCATCTTGCAGATGAGGAAACTGAGGCTCAGTGAGATGACTTTGCCCAAGGTTAGCAAAGCTGGGAAGTGGCCAGGCAGGATTTGCACCCCAGCTGTCCAACGCAAGCCCACGGGGTACAGACCACGATTATTCGGCTCTGTTCTCTCTAGTGCTTAGCCTAGAGTAGGGACTGAACAAAAGTGCAGAATGAATAAATAAATACATTTCAAGGGGTTCAACAAATAATATAGTGTTTCCTCCACCAGAAAGGCTAAAAATAAAAAGACTGACAATACCAAGCACTGGTGAGCGTGTGGAACAACGAACTTTCACGCATGGTCTCCCCTACCCTCCACTCACCAGATCCCAGGCTCTTGAACTTAAGGGACATTTACTGTAACCAAGAGAGCAGGGCAGCAATGACACCTGATTGACAAACACAACTGAAGAGGCCTTACAGAGATGTGATTAGGAGCACGGGCTTCAGAGATGGACAGTTAGCGTGGGTAAGAAATATCTGTTAGTCCCTGGAGTGCTGGTTTAGTCCAGGACTGTTACTTTCCACTGATCCATTTATTGCTGCTACAGACTTTATTGAGCATCTACTGTATGCCAGCCCTGAGACCCTGGAGCTGCCACTGTCATGACTGCAATATAAGTAGATGGTCCCATGGGACTTTCCTAAACTCCACCAGCCTGCTTGGTCTTTGGTCACCTCTTCTACAGCCTGCATCAGGTCCCCGGGTTTCCCTTCTCTTTGAGAACAGGAAACGCCACCTACAACCAGAGCCTCGCCATCTTAGAAATAACCAAAGCAGCAGGGACTGCCATCCATACGTGCCTTTCATTTCCAAGGAAAACCTGTTCCCTCCCTAGAGATGTTCCCTGTTCAAGGGTGCTGCAATGGACTGAATGTTTGCGTGCCCCTGCATTCATATGTTGAAATCCTAATTCCCAATGTGATGGCATTAGGAGGTGAGGCCTTTGGGAGGTGAGCAGGTCGTGAGGGTGGAGCCCTCATGAATAGGATTACTGCCCTTAGAAAAGGGACCCCAGAGAGCTCTCTTGCTCCTTCCACCATGTAAGGGCACAGTGAGAAGATGGCCCTTTATGAAGCAGGAAGCCGGCCTCAAGCAGACAACACATCTGCTGGAGCCTTGATCCTGGACTTCCCAGCCTCCAGAACGGTAAGAAATAAATGTTTGTTTTTAAAACCACCCAGTCTATGGTATTTTTGTCACAGCAGCCCCAAGCGACTGAGACAGCTGCTGTTTGGCAGGGGCCAGACATTCTTCCACCCTCCAACCTCCCCTTGCTCAGAGCCCTGTGGTCACTCAGCCTAGCAGGTCCCAGGCTCCTGCTAGGCAGCGGACACTGGCTGTGTTTCATCTGGGCAGATCTGTGGACTCCCACAGCTCCTGGGCTAGAAAATGCAAGTGCCCAGACCCCAGGTGGAGCTGAATGGGTCCCCAGGGACCTTCTCAGACATGTCCCCAGACAGCGGCCACTTGGTACTGACTTGGGATTGAACTCGCTTCGGCCTCAGATTCTAAGATCACGCACGCAGTTGTCCAACATTTTATATCTAAAAAAACTGTCTTAGGATTCTTCCTGTTTAACCCTTCTAACCCTAACCCTTTGAGGCTGGCCAAAGTTAGGAAACAATTCCCCATTTTACAAATGAGGAAACTGAGTCCAAGAGGTGAATTACTGGCCTAGGATCACACAGGCCTCCTGCCCGCTCACCCCAGCACTCTTTCTACATCTCTCGCGTCCTCTCATAAACAAGGGGGTGGGGTGCAGAGAGACGGGGAGAGGTTAGCACTGCAGGGCGCCCAGCACCAGGTCAGGTACTTCTGCGTCATGCCAGCACAGCCGGGGGAGATGGGACTGCGCCCGTTTCACAGATGAGGAAACAAACCCAGGGAAGCCGAGTGATCTGCCCAATGTCATGATAATAACAAACGGCAAAGCAAAATTCTAACTCAGGTTCTGAATCTCCAGAGAGACAGGCAGAGACCTATTTTTCAGAAACAGGGTTTATTGGGGTCCCAGTCTGGTGAATGACAACAAATCAGCAGGCGGTGATAATGCGTGGTCAGGCACCGGCTCCTGAACGCCGTTCTCAGATGGGAGGCTAGAGCTGTTTGAGGCTGCACAGCATCGGGGAACGTGAACTAGCCTCTCAAAGGGGCCACCTGGAAAGAACTAAGAGTCATTTATAGTATTCTACTAGGTTTGATTTTTAAAAACCATGTAAATTTTGAGGGCAAACAAAATGAGACTGTCAGTCTGGAAGGATGGAAGGCTGTCCTGGAATTATGGCTCCTGTATGTTTTGTTATCTCAGGCCACGCTCTTGGATTCTGCCCCAAAATACTTATTTCGGCTGGAGACCATCCCCTCCTCCGTGCTTTGGGGCTGCGAGTTAGTGTTACTGGCCCGGGGAGATAGGAAGGATCCAAACGAGGTACGTGGTGTAGCTGTCACTCCACTGTTGCTGGGACAAGTGTTCCCTCAACCGAGCTCTAGCCCGCCCCACCCTGCAGCATCCGAAGGCTTCGGAGAGAAATAAACAAAACCAGCGTCTGCTCAATAGCTGGCTCGAGACTTCTGACGTGGTCCATCCCGTCACCCGCAGACAGGAAACAGCCCAGCGCCGCCTGGTCCTTTCCACTCCAACACTTGTTTCCTGAGCCCAGCATCTTCCCGTTCATGAGAGCCAGAGCAATGTAAGCGCAGGGCCCAGGTCTAGTTTCTCTCTGAAATCTCCAGTGTCCACTCCAACACGTGGAACTCTATAAGGGTTCAACACTGCTTCACTGGATAAACTGAACGAATGGATGATAAGTCCTGTCCCGTGACTGCTCCGCTGACGCTGGGGCCCAGCTGCTGGTGACGACCGTGATGACGATACGGAGGAAGAGGTGAAGCTGTGGTTCAAGGTTACAGCGAAGTTCTGGGCAGCCAGAACAGACGCTGACCGTTCCAACCTCAAAGCCCATGGCAGCTTTTCCCAGCAGACCTACACCCTTTGGAAGCCCTCAAGTGCATTTTCTCCTCCAGATCAAGTTACTTCAGAGGCAGACCAATTCTCGGGTTAAGTAAAAAGAATGTGAGCAGATTACCTATTGATTGTCATCCCCCCGGGGTTTTCCAGATAAAGACCCCCCACCCTGGGCTCTGCAGGGAGCGCTGACGGGCCAAGCGGCAGTGCGATGGGAGGTCTAGGGGCCGGAGCTTTGAATCGTCTGATTTTAGTGCTTCGGAAATCTCTGCCATTGTGGAATGGCTTTCTATGTTGGCATTTCCGCTCCCTGGGTTTAAAGAATGAGAAATCTGTGGCTGATCACATATTCAGCAACCAAGTGCACTTATTCGAAGACCTAAACTGCAGAAATAACTCGCGTGATTAGTGGAATGAATATGAGTCAGATCATCAAGCTCAATCTATGGATAAATCAGGAAGAGAGAACTCAGCGGAAAAGAGGGCAAGCGCTCCCGGCCGTCTTTTCCGCAGGGCCAAGACACACTTTCCCCGCGAGGTGGCCAAGGCGAGAATCCTTGAGCCTCTGCTCCTTAGAGATGCTTGTTCTGCCAGTGTCCCAAGGCCAGCCATGTCCCAGGACCCAGCTCCATGGCAGAGCTGGACCTCTCGTTATCCCCAAAGGGCAGAGCCACTGCCGAGGAGCTGGGAACAGGGAGGGTGATGAGAAGAGGGCCCTGGTCTCGCCTCGGGGCTGGAGGACCCCCTAGTGCTCACTGGTGAGTGCCTGCAGAACAGACCTTACCTTCTGGGCTCTGGCCTTGGCTTTGCCCAGTCTAGCTGCTCACCAGCCACCTCCATAGCCCCTGTCCTGGATCTGCCCCTCGCTCACATCTTCCCTTTCCCAATGCTCTCACTGCTGAGGGCTCAGGCTGCCATGCACAGGCCCAGCTCTACCCGAGAGGGGCCTGCACGGATTCCTGGGGGCAGAGCCCAGTCCTGCAAGGAACCTCCCAGCTCAAGCACGCTCTCAGCCTGGCCGCACCTCAACCCAGCCCCACAGGCCGGCCAACCCTGCCGAGTTGTGCAGACACGCTCACAGCTCCCCTGACGTGGGTCTCCAGTGGCCTCATCTTCCTGGTCCTGGATGGTTCCCTAGAAGGCACCTGCCAGGGACTGAGAACCACATCTAGGTCATAGCGGCATGGAGCAAACACCACCAGTTCTTCCCTTCCTGTCGTTATTGTGCAATTGAATGTGTGGGGGCACTCTGAGGGACCAGGCCTCAGGCAAGGCAGTCACACAGTGAAGAGCTGGAAAAGCGGAAGCAGGAGACTGGCACCTTAAACCACACTGTGGGAGGCTGAACAGACCTAACCTTTTGTATCAGAAGCTTCTGGGGTCAAAGAGCTTGGGTTCCAATCCTGGCTCTGCAATTTGCTGGCTGTGTGACCTCGACCAAGGTATGCAACCTCTCTGGGCCTGTGTCCTCATCTGTAAAATATGGATATTTCTGTACAGAATCATGTGTAGGATTAAATAGATAATATATTTAAAGTATTCAGCAGAGCGGCCTGTGGTAAATGCTAGATCATGTTAGCTAGTCCTGTTCTAAGAACATATCCAAAGAAAACATTAGGAAAAACATGCAAAGAGTAGTGAACTGAATTAGAAAACATCTTATCATTGCTTAGAATGGCAAAAAAATCAGAAAAAGCTTAAATGTCCAGTAATAGGGGTAAGAAAAAAAAAACCAGATATAATATGTATGAATATAAACACACACACATATACATAGTCCATCCATATAACAGAATACCACACAGTCATTAAATGTGACAATACAATGTTTAGTGTTTAACAGCTTGAAAAGATCACAAAATACTGTGAAGTGAAAAGAGCAGATCACAAGATAGTATTTACCATATAATTCTTTTTTTGTAAAAATGCATATTTACATCTATTCATTTTCATGGGGACACATGTGCAGACACACAAAACTATGGGTCACCTTTGGGTGGTGTTCAGAAGCTTTTCTTTCTGGTTCATATTTGTAGTTTCTAATTTCTCTACAATGGGCATATATTATGTTTATCTTTCTTCTCTTTCTTTTTGGTGAGGAAGATTGTCACTGAGTTAACATCTGTGTCAATCTTCCTCTATTTTGTATGTGGGACGCCGCCACAGCATGGCTTGATTAGCCAGGGGTAGGTCCACATCTAGGATCCAAAACTGCAAACCCCGGGCCACTGAAGGGGAGCACGTGAACTTACCCACTACACCACCGGGCCAGCCCCTGTTTATAAATTTTTAAAAAGAGGAAAAAAGAGATGGAGTAATTTTAAGGGGTAGAAAAGGATTTTCACACTCAGATAATTCCAAACGGGATACAGGGATCTGTTCAAACTTCATCACTCTCCAACTGAGAAGAAGCATCAAGAACAGCAGCCTTGAGAAGAAGGAAAATTCCACTTTCAAGCTTTCGTGTCTAAGAGGAGTAGCTTAAAAATGAAAATTCTCCAGCCATCCTCATGCATCCGTCCCCATCACTCCATCCCATGGGACACCAGCCCCAAAAGCCAGCAGCAAACCAGACACAAAACGTGCCTTCCTGCCGGGCACACAGACTCAGAGGATAAGGATGATAACAAATCTCTATTTCACCCCACAGAGACCCTTCCTGCTGACATGGGGAAATCTGGGGCACAAGTCAGCTCTCTGGAAGGAGGAGCGATGCTTACACGGGATCAGCTGGAGGTCGGGGAAAACAGCAAAGTCTAAACATTCTTCATGTCACAACTTTGTCAGCTGTGTTGAAGTTGACAAGATGCTTACTCAGCACCTCAAGACATCTGCCAAACCGATGTGGGTAAATGTGTAAGCGACGACAACTACCAAGACTCTTCACAAGCTCGTGCCCAGTGGCCTGCTGGCCTCCGCTCCCACGCTGGGGGCTGCACAGCCCCACTGCCCCGGGATTGGGTCTCAGGACAGGAGCCAGGCTGGTTTATCCACCTGCCCGTTTCCAGCATCTGTGCTGCTAGCCAGGACCGGCACTGGCTGCGAAGGTCAGTCAGAGCTGCGCCTACCTTCAGGAAGCAGTTTCTACTGCAGAGCGTGTTCTTCAAAGAGAAAAACAAATCCAGTCTAACTCACAAAGGAACATGGGGCTTGCAGGCAGGAAGGAAGATTCTGCCATTCGGCCTCAGGAGGGAGAAAGGGACTTTGGTTTCCTGCCTCCCTGGCAGGTTCCTACTGATCAGAGAAGGGAGCAGAGCCAGCTGAAGGGTACTGAGCCAGGTGGCTGTGCCAGGCGGGGGTCTGCGGGTGGGCTGGACAGCAGAATGAGCTCCGGCAGGTGGGGCCCTGCCAGTGCCCAAGGAGATGGGTCATTTGTGATAACAAAGCTTCTTAGAGGCTTTTCTGATCAAAATCCTCTCCCTGGCAATGCAGGAACGAGGGGCTGACAGACATGCACACCCCAGCCCTTCTAAACCACACCTCAGAGACAGTTCATAGTCACCCTGAGAATATCCTGTGTTACCCGGGGGTAGGAGGAGCCCTAAGTACCACACGCCAGGAAAGGACCCCCTTTTCACAACTGCTCTGCCTCCCAGTTACAAATGCCACGTTCACCAAACATTTGCCAGATGAAAACCCCCAGACTTGCCGGACCCCTCACCCCACACGGCTGCTCTCCAGGCCACCCCAGCTTTGCTGCTGAACTGGGACCCCACCCAGGTGGTAGACTCAGCCCCTACTGGGGGCAGGGGGCTCGCCCTTGCCACAGGCACTAACGGGGCTGTGGGAGGGGACCAGGCACTTCAGGAACGATGGACTTTAGGCCCAGGAGGGTCCTGTGGTTCCTAACCCGGGTTGTATGTCAGAACCACTGATGGAGCTTCTTTTTTTCTTCTGCTTTTTCTCCCCAAATGTCCCCAGTACACAGTTGTATATTCTAGTTGTGGGTCCTTCTAGCTGTGGCATGTGGGATGCCGCCTCAGCACGGCCTGACGTGGCCATGTCCACGCCCAGGATCCAAACCGGCGAAACCCTGGGCCGCCAAAGTGGAGTGTGCAAACCCAACCACTCAGCCACGGGGCCAGCCCCCTGAGATTCCGTTTTTAACACAGATCCCTGGAGCAGCCCCAGACCCAGGGACTCAGAATTCCTGGGGATGGAACCTGGAAGTCCAAGTTCGCAAAAGCCCTGCAGGTAATTCTGAGGCTTTTCCCTGGTTAAGGGCCACAAATTGGTCCAAACTGCTCATTTCACAGACAGCGAGACTGTCTCAGGGAGGGGTGGGAAGGTGCATTGTCCAAGGTCACACTGACAATCACTGGTAGAGCAGAGGTGGGACCCAACTCTCCTGCTTCCCTGGACAGCTGTGACAATATTAATGGTAAAGATGACGATGATGATGATGATGATGATGATAACAGCAGGTACTATTCATTGGTACTACTCGAAGCCCTTCATATGTATTAACTAAGTGAACTCTCACAACCACTCTATGAGGTAGATACTATTATTCCTATTTTTCCAGGAGAGGAAACTTTGGCACAGAGAGGTTAGTTCACTTTCCCAAGACCACACAGCCAGAAAATGGTGCCAAAGCCTCTGCTCCTATCCAGTTGGGGTAACTGCCTCAAATTGCCAGGATCTTGCCTCAGGGGTTTTGCTTCCTCCCCAGTCAGTGGGTTGAACTGCAGACTCCAGGATGTTTTTGGGGGATGGTGTCTGTGGAGGTGCCCAGCTTTGCACTCCGACCCTTGGAGCCTAGGGGAATCCAGAGAGTGTGTCTCGTTGGTCAAGGGACCTGTTTTTGCACTTACATCTGGGTGTGGATGTGGCTCACGCCCCAGGAATTCAAGACCCTTCGGATGAAGCCACATCCCCAGCGGAAAGAAGGACCCTGAAGTAGGATTTGGGCGAGAACGGGAAATGCGGCTTCTCCCAGTCCAGCCCCGGTGTGACATTTTCCCAGACCGTGGTGAGTGCCATACAATAGCCTTGTCTGGGGTGTTCAGGGTTTTGTCCTCCCTGGTTTGGGGAAGATAAGTAACCACTCTGGCTTTACTTTTACAGCCTAATGCAGGAAAGGGGGACGCAAAGGACCAGGGCTGAGCAGCGTCAACGGAAGTATGTCACAACCTCCTTTTAGTCAATAAACACACATGGACCCCTCTCTGCCATCCGCCGTTACCTCTGGATACCCGAAAAGCACCACCTCGGCCTGAGGTCACACTGGGGATGCACGAGGCAGGTGACGCAGGAGGTCCTGGCCCGTTGAGGGGGGATACAGTCCCTGAGGCAGGGAAACAGAACGTGTGGACTCTGGAGGTGGACAAGGCTGGGTTTGAACTGCCACTCTGCCTCTCTGCAGGCTTGGGCGAGTCCCTTCTCCCCTCAGAGTCTCAGTTTCCTCATCGTCGTGACACCTCAAAGAGGCACCGTAAGGAATGAACGGAGCTCCCGAGAAGGTGCCTACACAGCACGTGGGCACCTGCGGCGAGGCCCCCCACACCCCACACCAACGCAGACAAAGAACCTGAGTCGGCGGGTTTATCTGCCGGCTTTCATGACAACGATAAGAAGGAAGGGACCCATCCCACCAAGTCTGAGCAGCCGCAGGTTTCTGGGACCCTCACCCAGCAAGGAAGACCAGGCCGCAGGAGCAGGGGTGCATTAGGACTTCCACGAGTCCTACCTCCATAGAAAAATTTAAAATGATCCTGTACAATGGCATTGGTAGGAAGAGGAATATAATCCAGGCTGGATTCATTATTACACATTATTATATTCATATTTTTCTTCTGATTTTAAAAGAAATTAAAATCACAATACTTCTGTGATCTCCAGGCACTGTATCTAATGAAGGAGTCGGCCCTGTGCAGGGACCTCTGGGGGAGGGCCTGGCTGGGTGCTGGATGCACAGACGAGGCCTCTTCCCTCTGAGCCTACAGCCCATTTCCCCACAACCGTGCCCCCGTTTGAGCACAAACACTCTCCCTGGCATGACTTCCTAAGCTTGGCCTGTGCTGTTCCTCCACCTAGAACAGAAATTTCATTGATGTTTCTCAAAATTTACACCCAGAGCGACTCTGGCACCCAAGAGCCACCCCCCCCATACGACTCCTCTCAAATGCCACCATCTTTGTGATTCCCCATCAGTGAAATGTGGAGAACTTTTGAACACTTTAAAAAACGGTTTCAGGAGGTCAGCCCGGTGGCGTACTGGTTGAGTTCACGTGCTCCGCTTTGGTGGCCTGGGCTTTCCTGTTTGGATCCCACACATGGACCTATGCACCACTTGTCAAGCCATGCTGTGGCAGGCATCCCACACATAAAGTAGAGGGAGATGGGCATGGATATTAGCTCAGGGCCAGTCTTCCTCAGAAAAAAGAGGACTGGCAGCAGACGTTAGCTCAGGGCTAATCTTCCTCAGAAAAAAAAAAAAGGTCTCAGGAACTCGCTCGGCAGCTCTCCATAGACAGCGACATTCTCTCTCGCAGCAGCGTTGCTTAGGCACGCGTTCTGTCTGGCGGCGTAAGCAGCTGTCATTTGTCTTGTCTCCGAGGAGCTCATCATGTCCTGCTCTTTTTTGCACCCTCTTACCACTCCATACCCAGCTCAGAGTCTGGCACATAGTAGGTACTCAATGCAAAGTTGCGGACTTGAATTACAGCTTAAGAAATAATTCAGGTCTGGCCCGGTGGCATAGTGGTTGAGTCCACGCGCTCTGCTTCAGTGGCCTGGGGTTCGTGAGTTTGGATGCCAGGCATGGACCTAGCACGACTTGTCAGGCCACGCTGTGGTGGCATCCCACATAAAATAGAGGAGGATTGGCCCAGATGTTAGCTCACTGACAATCTTCCTCACAAAAAAAAAAGAAGAAGAAAGAAAGAATTCAAACTCCTCACGTGCTCTCATGCTATCAGTCACTTGCTGTGAAACAACATCCAGACACGTTTCTGGGCAACTGCTATTTCAGGAACAGCGTTATCTGGGGAGCCGGGCCCTGCCTGGGGGAAGTAAGAGGCAGGCAGAGGGCTCCCTTCCTCCCATCCTAATTATTTGCTTGGCCATCGGCAGGATTAGATAACAGCAATTACACCCCATGATCTATTCCCAGAATTCAAAGTTATTGGGGGAGAAAATGCAATTGTGCTTTATGCAGTCATTAAAACAACAACGAGAGCAGTGGATTTCAAACCGCCTTTCAGACTCGAGGAAAAGAAAACAGACTTGAGTATTAGCTCCAGATTGTACTGACAGCACACTTCCGGGTCTTTTTGTCCTCTAGGCTCTCTCCACAACTTCTCAACAATCCCTATGGATCCCTGCATGGTTCTCACGCTTATGCTTGGGAGAGCAGCCGTCCATGGAGCGAGGGACCGACCTGCCCGCCTCAGAGGCCCCAAAAGCGGGGGGAAGTGAAGCCCTGGCTCCCACCTTCCAGAGAAGTGGCCTTGGCTCTGTCCCCACCCCATGTGGGGCCACCATGACCGGTGCAGCATCGCTGCCTCGTCGTTGAGCCAGCTGCCCACCTGGCTGCACCAGGCTCTCACCAGCCAGAGTGAAACACACCCAGAAGTGGCCCAATCACTTACCATTTTAGGACCGAAAAGTAATACGAGACACCATATACCAGATGCCCACACTGTACGGTGGGGAAATGAGCTCAGAGAAGGAACGGGCCTTGTCTGGGTCACAGAGCTGACTGAGGGCCAAGAAGCAATTAGAAGCTAGGTCCTCTGGCTCTTGGGGTCTGGGGTGGGGAGAAAATCCCGGGGAGCTACATTCACGGGACCCCATTATATACCAGCACTGCTCACAGATGGTCTCTTACCTCGCTGCCACCCGCTCCAGCCACACTGAACATGTCTTAGACCCCCAGAGGCCACGGTCTTGCTCAATCTCCCCTCTAGGCTTTGCACCCGCCTTTCTCCTGCTTCTTCATTCATGCTTCAGGCCCCTTCCCAGGGAACCTTCTGAAGCCCATCCCTCCAAGACTGAGCTGAGGAGCCCTTAGTGTGACCTTCTCTCTCACAGCACTCATTCTGCCTTAATTAAAGTTTAAGTTCATGCATTCGTCTCCCCACTAGCCTAGGAGGTCCACGTGGGTGCCCCTCTTGCTCCTTGCAGCTTCCCCTCTGTCTAGAAGAGTGTCGGGCACACAATAGGCACTGAACAATCATTGACAGGTAAAGCAATGGTCTCACGTGATCTCAAGGACAATCCAGTGAGAAGCTGTCATCATCGCCATTCCACAGGAGAGAAAACTGAGGCTCAGAAAGGAAAAGGGACACCTGCCCAGTGAGTTGGTGGTGGAGCCAGGATTTGGAGAGCTCAAGGCTCCTAACTCCCAGGTCAACATTTTCTCTGTTAAGATCCCTTTCCTGGCATGGTCACCAAACTAGACAAGTTCCAGTTCATGTCATCTTGGGCCCGTGTGTCACAGCTGCAGTGGGTGGGGAAGCAGAGAGGCCACCCCATGCCACCGGAGAGATAGCACGGGGAGGGGCTGGTGAAGGCAGACATTGCTGACCATTCCTTCTGCTGCGAGGAGACTTAGAGGTGGCTGGTCTGGGAGGCCTGGTTCACCCCAAGTTAAGGCAGGAAGCACAGGGACCCCCTCCAGATAAGGGCTGAGCAGGCCCTGGGGAGCACAGGCCAGGGAAGCTGGGCCTTTGACCTTGGGGTGGGGTGGGGCAGCATCCAGCAGGAGGCTAATATTAATTATACTGACAACAGCAAGCACTGGTGAGGATAATGGAGCAGCCAGAACTCTCAGACATGGCTGGTGGGATTACCAATTGGTTTACCCACTTTGGAAAACTGGCCGCATTCGACTAAAGCTGAACATATTAATACAGTATGACCAGCAGTTCAAATCCTGGGTAGATCTCAACATAAATGATTGCTTGTTTCCACTAAGAGCATGTACAAAAGCATTCATAATGCTCAAATACTCCTGATGGGAATGAAAAATGCTGCAGCCACTGCATAAAAGAGTCTGGCAGTTCCTCAAAAGGTTACACATGGAGTTACCATGTGATCCAGCAGTTACACTCCTGAGCATATACCCAAGAGGAATGAACACCTACCTATGTCCACGCAAAAACTTAGACATGAATGTTCATAGCAGCATTATCCGTAATAGCCAAAAAAAGTAGATGCAGTCCAAATGTCCACCAACTGCTGAATGGATAAAGAAAATGCAGGATATCCAAACAGTGGAATATTACTTGGCAATAAAGAGGAATGAAGAACTGACACAGGCCATAATGTGCATGAACCTCAAAACATGATGCTCAGTGAAAGAAGCCAGCCACAAACACCCGATATCGTAGGATTCCTTGTATATGAAGTGCTCAGAATAGGCAAATCTATAGAGGGATGCAAAGTAGATTAGTGGTGGCCTAGCGCTGGTGGGGAAGGGAGGGTTTGGGAGAAATGGGCAGTGACTGCCAACGGGTACAGGGTTTCCTTCTGGGATGATGAAAATGTTCTAAAATTGATCGTGGTAACGGTCGCAAAACTGTCAATATAATCCAAGCCACTAAGTTTTAAACCAACAAAAAGTGTTTACAGCCGCTTTACTCAAAATTACCAAGTACTGGAACAAAACGGCCCAGCAACAATAGAACGGCTAAACCTGAAAACGAATGAACGACAGTTCATGGTCTAATTATGAGCGAAAAAAATAAACCATAAAAGAGTAAAACGGTATGATATGAAATTTTAAAGCAGACAAAACGAATCTAAGTTGACAGAAGTCAGAACAGTAGTGACCCTTGTGGGCTACTGACCAGGAGGGGCCTGAGAGAAGCTTCTGGGGCAATGGAGATGCTCTCCGTCTCCTTCTGCGTGGTAGTTACAGGGGTATTCGTTGTAAAATTCAGGGGCTGTGCATTTAAGATTTGAGCCTTTTACTATATGTAAGCTATCAGTTATATCTCAATTTTTCAAAAGTCATTACAAAGACCAGGATTTGAACCCCGGCTGTCAGGCCATCTAGAGTCCCTGTCCCTCTTGATGCCTCTTTCCCCATCCTCAGACCCGGGACCAGATGGTTTCAAAGAATCCAGCTGGCACTGTCAGTCTGAGATTCTGTGAATTCACATACCTATTTGTCACTGAATTTGCTGGGAAGTTTGGCAAGTGCTTGCCATCAATGCGGTGTGAAGAAAACAAGGCTGGCTGGCTGCTGTGGGCTCAGCCTTGTTTCCAAGGAAGGAAAGGTCTTTGGAGAGTGGGCGGGAACACGCGCCAACCAGGAGGGAATGTCAGTTTCAATATGAATCATCTTCTGCATCCCGGCAGCTCACTCTGGGAATAGATACCCTGAATCACTCCTCCCGAACAGGAACAAGACTTGCTACTAAAATTTCAAATTTCAAGAGAACCGGAACAGCCCGAATAGCCTCGCAGAGAAGAAAAAAGGAAATCAGCCTAGAAATGAACTGGGAATCATAGAGAGGATGGTGAGGGCCCAGGGTGCAAACCTCTTTGTACTAAAGACCAGAGGAGGCCCAAAGGCGGCCGCCGGCTCACGGGCTGCTGGCGCCAGGGCTGGGACGGGGACCCAAGGCTCCTAACCTCGAGGTTTCTCTTTACAACAACCTGCTACTATATTTTCCAGAGAAATAAATTATGCCCTGCACTGGTGGAAAGTCTTTTAAACAAAAAGAAAAAGAAAACAGCCAAGATGCATCTTAATTAGAAACTGCTTGGGGAAAAAAATCTTTGGGGAGGGGGTGCAGAACACGGAGCCACGAATGGTCAGCAGCTCGAGAGTGACAAATCCAGCAGGATAATTCAGAGGTGAGAGCTTTGCTTTGATAATCACCCAGCGTGACCCGAGGACGTCTGGTCTTCAGAAGCTGACGGAGGAATCATGGATGTGTCACTCCAGGCCACAGGGAGACCACCACGGGGCCGCAGCATCTGATCAGCAACTGCCAGTTCTGCCTGTCCTTCCCACGTCTGGGGTTAATATTTTCATCTCATTACCCTCCTTGTGCTAAAGCCCCGTCTGCCAGTGACGGGTGCTTCTAATCCATTTCCTCTGCACTTCGACAGCCTCCAGCCACAGATAGAGCAGACAGGGCCCCCAAAACACGTGACTACCGGGAAGTTGGCTCGCCACCCTTAAGCCTGACCCATTCTGTCCAAGGCATTGCAACATCACCACTTCTGAGGCTGATGACAGCTCTTTCTCAAAACACACTCAGCCTGGGTCAGGAATGTGCACCACGGCCTGCCAAAATCAGCGACATTGATTTTTCCATGGAAACTGGCGTTTTGTTTTTGGTTTTCAGAAAAAAAAAAAAACTCCCAAAAACAAAACTCATGAAAGTAGATATGATATTTTCAGCCAGATAAGTCAAAGTGCTCTGTTACCCAATAAAAGGAGAGAAGGGAAAGGCACAGGGAAGGGCGTGTGTGCAGGCAGGGAAGGAACACAGCTCATGTTCTGTAACGTGCCAGGTACTGTGCTGGGGCTGCCTAACCCTGCCCCCCGCCGTTCTACAGACGAGTAAACTGATATTCAGAGGACTCTGTGACTTGCCCAATTTCATTCAGCTGGTAAATGCTGGGGATCTGAACCCAGGCATATCTCCAAGTCAAAACGCTGCCTCCCGGAAACAAACTCAGGGGTCCACGGAAAACTGGGAAGCAGGTGGTTTTCACAAACTATCCGGCAAAGTGTGCAGTTCTCCAGGCAGCCAGACTGGGAGAGTAACTCTCCCCCAACAAGAAGACCCAGTAAGAGTGTGTGTATGTGTGTGCATGTGCGTGTGAGACCGCGAACATTTTGCAGAAGGCACTACGAAGCCACATGCCAAAAAAGCAATTGTAAAAATGACATCTTGGGGCCTGGATTTATTCCCTCTTCAACACCATATTTGCTCCGTTTACAAGGCAAAGATGATTTTTCTCTCTGCCAAGGCCGAACACTCCTAGCCTGTGATCTGAAAATCATGCTGTGTTCATTTTGCCTCTTAACTCACCCAAGCTCATAAATCATCCCTCAAAATGGGGATTTGGTTGGCAATTCTGTCCGGGATTCACCAGGCAGAGGCAGAATCCAATGTGGGGCTCTCACGGTCATCCTGGGCTGGCTCGGAGCAGGGGGACGTTGCTGTTGGCCATGCAGGCACCTCCATCCTCCGCAGAGAAGATGCCGGAGAACCAGATCCGCTGACTCCGCAGGACGGCTGCTCTTACAGGGTCAGTTTGCTGATTCTTAATGCACTTTGTGACAGAGGAGGAGGTCAAGGCGGCTGAGGAGGATGAGAGGAACAGCACAGCAGGACCCAGCCCTTCCCCAGCCAGACCCAGAATGAAGGGCAAAAGGGAAAACAGGGCAGGCAGAGACCGCGGGAGGCAATTCATCCATTCCGCAATATTTATCGAGAGCCTGCTATGTGCCAGACACTGTTACTTTCCTCGGGATAGAATTATTCTCACAATTATTTTATAACAGAGCATAACGGCAGCAGCTTCCCGTCCATGACGCATGTGGGCAAGTCTATGGGCAGGAACTGCACCAGCGGTTCACACACATGGACTTCATCTCATCCTCACAACTGTGGGGTGATGTGAGCATTATCCTCGTTGCTCAGATGAGATGGGGAAACTGAGGCACAGAGAGGTCAAGCAACTCGCCCAAGGGGCAAGACTACTAAGTGGCAGAGCTGGGATTCAAACTCAGGCTGGTCTGGTTCTCAAATCCACGCTCCTCTCAGCTCGCTGTGCTGACGGCCAGTGGCATGTTTTGCAATTAGGTGTTTTTAGGTTATTAGGCAGGGATAAAATGTTTCCTATGGTGAGAAAAGAGGGAAAGCTGGGTCTGTTTCCCAAGCCCTGAATACTTAGCTGAAGTCCAACAAGCAATGATGCCTGGCGATGGGTGGCTGCAGACCCCGGCCATGAAGTGCACGGCTTCCTCGAGGGTAGTGAAGTACAAGATGCGACACCAACCCTGAGGCCACCCTTCTGCCCAGCTCCCTTCTCTATGGCCACCATTATGTGGTCACTGGGGGATGCGGCAGCATGGTGGTTTACAGATCGGGTTTTGGAGTCCAACAGACCTGTGATCACGTCTCAGTTTCCTCATCTGTGAAATGGGGCCAAGAAGGGTAATGTATCCTTTATGAGGGCTGGGGGGGTACACGAGAGAATGTGGCTTCCGTGCTTGGTGTGATGCATGCACAGGGAGTGGGTGGGCTATTGGCCCCCAAATCATACACCTCCTGATAGCATGCCCCTGCTAAAGCTCTGAGCCTTTCAAGTTCCTGGTGGTATCTGGTGGTCATCATATGCCTGCGCTTCGAGGATCTGGCCTTCGACAGTTGGCTAATCTTAGAGTGGGTGGTGCAAAGAGGACTGGGCTGGAATTCCTAGTCCTACAACTAAAGTGCTGTGTCACCTTGGGTAAGTCCCTCCCCCTCTCTGAGTTTGGTTTCCCCAACTCTAAGACAAGAGAGTTGGATTTGCCTTCAAAGGGCCTCTCTGGTGGCGACCTTCCAAGACTCGGTGCCAGGGGAGGGTGAGTTCTCACGGATCGCTCTGACTTCTTGGGAGGATAAATGCTCATTAAGTGCTTCAAAGCTGGCAGCTAACACTGAGTGCAAAGGGTCACTTACGACTCGCCCAGAAACCCTTATGCTGGCAAGAGGCCGATTTATTCCATGGCCTTGAACCCTAACCTTCCTCCGCTTCTTCCCTGTCAAAAATTCCATTGTAAGCTGCTTAAATGAAGAGGTGAGAGGTCCACTGCCTACCAGGGGGCTGCCCGGCCACGATCTCTGCCACAGGCACTGGAGGGCTGGGGGGACAGGGCAGGAGGGGCTGGGAAAGCCCTGGAGCCCTCATGTGGGTCCTGAGTCCAGGGGACTTGGACACCCCCCAGTCCAAATGGGAGAAGCACACACTGTCCTAAGAGCCTTACATCATCCTCACGGAAGCTGAACTTGAAGGATGCTTCCTATGTGCCAGGCATGAATGTGAGCACTTCTCATATATTAACTCACTTAGTTCTCAAAACAATCCTGTGAGCAGGTACTATTGTTATCCTCACTTTATAGCTGGGAAACCGAGGCCCCGAAAGGTTAAGAAACTTGCCCAAGGTCACACAGCTAGTAAATGGCACAGCAGTACACAGATCTAAGCTGTCTGGCCCGAGAGTCCATGCTCTTCAACCAGCTTGTTTAATATCCCCCAAGTCCTAGCGGCAGCCCCTTCTTCCAGGCAAGGAAGCTGGGCCTCTGGGTGCTGAGCCGCCGTGCTTTACGTCATCGCCAGCTGCCGCGATGTGGCTGGTGCCTCCACCCTCCCCTCCTCGAACACCTTCAGAGGCAGACTTGCCCTGTGACTTAACAGTGATGGGAGTGCTGCCACATCCACCCATCACCATCGGCCCAGGAGCAGGGGCCTCTGTCCCACTCCGCAGTCCGAGGTCACATGGCTGCTAAGTGACAACACAGAGGTTCCACTCACGCTCGCTTGGATCCAAAATCCACACTCTTTCCACCACCCAGCTGGACACCCTGTCCCATTGGCCACCTCTCAGGGGAATGGGAAAGAGGCAGGTATCTTTCTGGTCTGGGCCACAAGCAAGACGCAGGCTGGTCCTCTTCCCTCACGGCCGCTGGTCTTAAGTCTTCCGATGGGGCCTGCTGAGCTAGATGTTGGTAAAAAGGAAGCCATTTTGACACTGAATTGCTTAGGACACAAAAACTGTCTTGAGCGACACCTCACCCAGAGGTCATGCTCTCAAAGTGAGAACAGATTCAGGGAGGGGGGTCCATGGGCCGTCGGGAGGGGAATTCAATTTGGTGGAATGCCTCACAGGGAGACCAGCTCAGCATCCAACAGCCTCACTCTGGCTCCTGTAAACCCTGCCAAGCCGGGCACCAGCGTGAACTCGTTCCCCTTCCCTGTCTGCAGCCTGCCCGGTCCCGCTGGCCAGGGAGGAGGCCGCCAGGACCCATGTCCAAACTGACATGCAGCAGGATGCGGGAGGCACCCTCAGGGCCCTGTACGTTGACTCAGCCGGGCGGGCGGGCACTGCTGCCCCTGACCGTTCCCTGCAGGGCCCAGCTGACAGTGAGGTCACTGACGACAGCAGCAGCCAGAACAGGAAGGATGCCACCCAGCACCCCACACGACTCCAGAGAAAGACGTAGTGGTGTAACAAGTAGCCTAATTCAGGCCAGTTCGTCTCCTTCTATCTTTGGGAACAGTCTGGCTTCCAAGCCCCTCACAGTTCCACCCCAAACTGGAACTTCCTCCAGGCCCCTGGAACGCCCCCCAGCCCTCCTCCTCTGGGCGTGTTCCCATGAGCCTCTGCATCGTCAGACCCATTTGTGGTAACACTAATCACAGAGACCACCTATTAAGCAGGTTCGACGTGTCAGGCAGGCCCTGGGCTGCGGGTGGATGTTTTCATCAGCTCTACTTCACAAAAAAAACTCAGGCTCAGAGAAAAATGACTTGCCTAAGGTCACAAAACCAGGAAGTAGTGAAGTCTGAATTTGAACTCAGGTCCACCAGCTCCAGAGGCACAGAAACTGGAGCCAGTAAAGGACTGATCACGTCATCACTTGAGATCATCTTCTACTTGTCCCTCTCTCTGAGAGCACCTGACAGAACCCAGAGAGGCCCCGGGTAAGGGCTACCAGTGTACATCTTGGCCGAGCTGGGGGGATTTTGCCATGCCATTTACCCCTGTATTCCTAGCAGTCAGCACTGGGCACAGCACGAAGCAAGCATTTGTTGAGAAAGTCAGTCAGTCAGGCCCAGCTCTCCCTGCCCAGGGCCTGGATCCACACAGAGCCTCCCTTCCCAGGCGCCAGCTGCCCACTGTGGCTCGTCAGCTGGCTGCAGAAGGCAGGCTCCGCTCACTGCCAGGACTGCTGCAGGTACCATATGATGGGGTGCCCAGGACCCTGCCAAGGCTGCTCCCGGGTGACAGACAAACAAAGGGACCCCAGAACCCCCCAGGGGCTCGCCTGAGCAACTTCCAACCACAGTTATTACAACAGAAAGCATAAAACATTCATATATCCTTGGCCCTCTGCATGTTCATATATGTTCTCATAGCAGCCCCAGGGTGCAGGATGAATGAACAGGGGCCCAGAGATGTCAAGTGACTTGGGCTTGGCCACACAGAGTGTTCAGGGCAGAGTGAGGACTTGCACCCAGGTCTTTCGACGCAAGGTCTCAGTTTCCTTCCACCATCCATTCCAGGCTGCCCACTCTCCGTTGAGGCTCGGTGACTGGAATGGGCTGGACAGCTGAGATCTAAATCGCGGGTCCTGAGGAATTTTACAGAAGGAGCTTGGTTTCGCCCAGTCCCTGCAGCAATGCTCCCCAGCGTGCTCCCTCTCGGCCGGTGGACGGTCTGAGCAATGGCTACGCAAGCTGTGCAGTTTCTGTGCAGCGCCCCCCAAACGCCACCAGTTCCCTGAATATTTGCACCTATTTAGAGGGAAGGAGACAGGGAGCTTCCTGGATCACATTTCTGATTTATACCAGTAGCCAAAGCTCTAACAGCTCTGATGAGACCCACACCAGCCACCCTTCCCGGGGCAGGTGTAGGGCGTGGAGGCAGGTAAGGCAGCCGGGCCCCAAAACCGGAATCCACACATTTCAGACCTGAGGTTAAAGAAACTTTAACTTAAATCTGCTTTCCTGCTTCCTGACTCAGGAGCCCTCTCTAGGAATCTATCCTAAGACTATATTTTATGCACAAAGAGGATAAGTGCTGCATTATTTTTAACAGCAAAAAATTGGAAGCGACCTTTGTCCAACCTCAGCAGATGGTTAAATGAATTATGGCACATCCATGCAATAATGACAACCATTAAAAACACTCTTTACGAAAAAATTTAAAAGAGTTAGGGAAACATTTATGATGTAACATTAAACCAAAAAAAAAAAAAAAGGACATAATATTGTACATAAAGGGGAAAAAAGCACACAGAAGACAAGACTGGAAGGAAATGAGCCAAGATGTCAATAGAGGCTGCATGCCTGTGGCAGGACGAGTTATTTTTCTAGCTGCTTTACATTTTTTTGATACTTTCTCTTTTTTCCCTACATTCTTATGATAATCAGAAAAAAAAAGAGCTACCTAAATTCACATACACACACACTACCTGTCCCCCCTCAAGGGGAGTGAGTTGTCTGAACAACCAGGAAGGTTGTGATGCTGACTGGTAAGAGGGAGAAAAGTAGGTCCTATCTCCCATTTCCCACAACACAAATAATTCTGACAGGGCCATACATGTCGGGGCCAGCCCTTGTAAATCTGCTTTTGAGATTTTCCTGGAAATTTCCATCGGACTTGCTCTTTGATTCTTGACTTCAGGAGCCTGTGTCTCTAAGCGGTGAGGAATACAGATGAGGAATTTCCATCTCCAGCCCCAGACAGCTCCTGTCTCTTAGGGAAGAAGGAAGCCAGGCTGCCCCCAGCATCTTTTCACGTGCAGAGAGGGGGCTGGCGACATGGATGGGTGTTCAGTTGAAATTCAAGGCTGTGCCCACAATAAGGCACCTTGGGGTCTCTCCAGCTGAGACGCTCTCAAGGCTCTGGGCCAGGAGAACCTCGGGCTGGAAAGGGCAGAGACGTCAGCAGGCGAGGCTGCAGCTCAAACAGAAGCTGCTGACACAGGTAGCACCCGGGCTGCTCCTGACGGGTGACGGGTGACTCTGTGTGTCCACCAAGTCAGCGTGCGAGAGACACACCCCCAAGACCTGAAAGGCAGTGCACCGGCCCCCTCATTGGAAAACTGCTCCGCTTCCCCATGAAAACACCCGAGATCATTTAACAGCTACACCTGGAGGACCGCATTGAAACTCGGTCCTCTGTGTCCCTCAGAACTCCAAACCTCCGTGGAAACCAATCTCCGCCCCTCACCATCCTCACTCACGTTTCCAACTTTATTTGCTCTAAAAAATAAATCATGGGCGCCTACAAAGAAGTGTGTGAGAGAGAAGCGTATGGGTTTCCCCCCAAATCTAGAAGGCTCAGGGGCCTGGACAGCCCAGAAGGAACTCAGACTTGGGAGCCCCCAGGTCTGGGGAAATAGGGGCACAGATGAAATTTCCGCTCGGCCACCAGGGGGACAGCCGGCCTCCCCGACGCCACTCACCGAACATGCTGCCCTCGTAGCCGTCTTTCGTGAGGGGCCGGAGCTCGTTTTTCCCCATTGCGTACCGCCGGTAGCTCTGCCAGGCGAACTGCATCATCTGCAGAGAAAGCAGGACAGGGACGTGAGCGTGGCCCTTCCTGACCACGTGGACCGGCCCCCGGCTTTGCCCTCGGCAACAGGCTCACACGTGTAACAAGCAATCTTCCAAATTGAGACGACAACTTCCTCTCACCATAATTTTATTCCTAGTGACAGCTGCCCGGAAAGCCATTCTCCTCAGACAACCTCACACGCCCAGAGACTAACCATAGATTCCCTAGAGAAGACACAAAAAGCACTAGAAACGTTCTAACCATCCTTCAGTGCCAAGTGACAAGCCACCTCTTCCAGGGAGCCTTCTCTGTTTTGCTCTGGCCCAGAGTGGTCCTCTGAAGGGAAGGGACAACTCACTGGGTGATGCCTGCCATATCCAACAAGACAACCCCCGACTCAGGGACTCTTAACTCCACGTGTAGACAAGGAGACAGGTCAGACACGAGGCAACTCGCCCAAGGTTACCCAGTGAGTCAGCGAGAGTGCTGGGAACTGAACCCATGCCCTCTGGCTCTGCAGCCTTAGGTCTGTCCCCAAAGCCTTGGTGCTGTCCCCACAAGTCACAGCATGAGTCTCTGAACTCCTCCAACACTTGCCTTGACCTACCCCGGCCATCCCAGGCTCCCTGGCACCCCAGTTGGTCACCGTTATTTTTTGTTTCCCTGGCTCTGGATCATAAGCTCCTTGAAGCTAGAAACTAGGCTTGCCTTGCCTCAGTTTCCCCCACAGCACCCAGCACAGGGTTTCGCATATCTAGGCAGCAAGGAGTAACGCAGTGCACGCACAAGTTCTTCCCAGATTAAGGCAATGACGTCAGCTCCTTGGGAGCATCACACAAACACTGCAGTCCCCTAGCTGCACTTGGCACTGGTGGCTAGAGGAATGCAAGGTGACAACCCACCCCAAGCCCTGCTCCCTTGTCCCCCAGTCTCCCTTTTGCCTCTATCATGCTCCTTTTTTGCCTTCACGTGGCAGGCTGCAGAAGGAGGACCACAGAGCTCTGGGGTGGCCACAGGGCAGACGAGGGAAGAGGAGAGAGCCAGGGACAGGCAGTGGAGGAACAGCTGAGGGACAGGTAGGTAGAGAGGCAACCTGTTGTGGTAGAAAGAACTCAGGCTTCGGGGCCAGAGAAGCCTGGGTTCTAATCCTACCTCTGCCTCCATTTCTCTGACTTTAAGTGACTAAACATCTCTGAGGCTCAGTTGCCTCATCTTTGAAATGGAAATAACAAGGACTGCTTTGCCACAATCTTGAAAGGTTTAAATAAAAGAAAGTAGCTGGAAATGCCCAGCTTCCGACCTGACACATTTGTAAGTGATTAACAAACGTGAGTTCTCCTCCCTCCTCAGCGGTTGAAATACTCTCCTGGTTCTCCAAGCCTCATCCACCCACCCCTCCTTCCACCCATCCTATTAGTTCTCAAACGTTAGCTAAATCAGGATCACTTGGAGGCTTGTTAAAACAGACTGTTGGGCCCCCTCCCTGGGTTTCTGACTCAGCAGGTCTGGGGTGGGGCCCAAGAATTTGCTTTTCTAACAAGTTCCCACGTGATGCTGCTGGTCCATGGGACACATGTGAGAATCACTGATCTATTACACGTGTTTATTTCTACTCCTCGCCTCACCTCTAGACATTGTCTGGCATCCTTTTGCTTTTCTCCTTCTAACTTCTGGCCTACTTCCTGCCTCAGCTCCCCACTTTCTGGACATCTCCACCTGCATTCTCCATGCTCTTCCACTCCTGCTGCTCAGAAAGCATCTCCTGCAGGCACATCTGGACAGGAATTACCACCACTCTTGCTGCTGCAGCCCAAATGCACTGGCCAGGAGAACAGACCTGACTGTCTATGGCCTGGGCTCTCCGTGAAAGGGCAGAATAATCTAGTACCACGTCTCCATTTCATAGATGACGAAACTGAGACTCAGAGATGGTAAGCGGTCAGGACAGCACAGCCAGCAGCGTTGGAATCCAGCTCTTTCAACTCCCGGGCCAGCAGACCCCACCTCCACGCTTGGCCTGGCCTGTGGCTTCCCGTGTGACACACATGCAAATGTCATGGTAACGCATGCCAAGCACTTGGCACGGGCTCGGAGTCCTGGGTCCCTTCCTCTGCTATTTTCCACTTATCTTAAATTGGCAATAACAGACACTAACTGCCGGGTACGAGTGCTTAAGGGAGACTGTCCTCCTCCCTCAGTCTCTCTTATCTGGGGGGCTCCCTCAACTAAGTCAGCACAAGGAGGGGGGGGACGTGGCAGGTGGAAGAGCAGCAGGAGGAAGTTAAAACATAAATGACAGCAGGAAAGAAGGAGCAGAGGTCTGGAGCGGGGCCTGCACCCCACCCTCAAAACCCCTCCTGCTTAAAAGACAGAGAGAGAGAGAAGTGGGTGTGCAGAGTAATTAAGAGAACCACAGGTATCTGCGTGTTCTCAAAGGAGCTGTCACTGCAGGGCCGTGGGGATGTTTGGAAGGCGGCCTGTTCTCACAGTCACTCATGTCAACGGAGGGGAAGGCAGGCACAAATAATCCCCGTGTCACTTGGGACTGGGTTCAGAGGGCAGTCAGAGCTGCTTTCACTCACACACACGTGCGCGTGCACAAGTACACACAGATCCCAAACGCACGTGCGTCTCTCATCTCGGGTCATGAGTAGCTCAGCCCAGGTGCTGGATGAGCAGGGGATGGGGAAAGACCCCCAGCCCGGCAGTCATTATTTCTCTTCCTGACGCACCCTATGCAAGCGCCCGCCAGGTGCCCCATCCTGTGCTCGCACAGCTGGGCTGCAGCCACGGTGGGAGTGCTTCCCCAGCCCCCACCCTCTACGCCCCTGCCAACTGCTTTTCTTCCTTCAGATCCCAGCTGAAATGGCACTTTCGCAGGGAGACCTCCTCCCCAGCCAACCCGAAGCCAGGCCTCCACTTCCATCCCGCGTTCCTGATGCCAGGCCCCAGAGCAGCCTGCAGTCAACCTTCTACACTTGCGATTACTTGGTCAGTCCCCCGACTCCATATCCACTACTGCATGCCCAGCACCTCAGCCAGGGACTGGCACATAACCAGTGCTCATTGAATATTTGTTGAATGAATACAAGAACAAACAAGGAAATTGGCTCTGGAGCTTAACGCATGGCTGGGAGACTCATCGTGGACCACACACGTCACAGGTGAGACAGGTAACGGGTTAGGGCTTCTGAGCAACAGAGGTGCTCCGAAGAGGGCAAGCATGCGTCTCAAGGGATGCTTCAGGGGTACCCAGGTGTCCTGATGGACAGGCGGGACTGTGAGGGGCACAAGAAGAGGATGACTCCCAGAATGGCTAATCTCACTCTACAACTGGTGACACGTGCCTTGGGAGAGCCCTGGACTTGGCTTTAGAGATGGACAGTCCCTGGCTTCAAGCTTAGGCAGGTCTAAGACATCAAAGATCACGCAGGCCGCTTCCAGCCCCATGCGAGTTCCTTAAAAGGATGAAGTAATCTGTCTTTGAACACTCCCCATGATGGGGTGCTCTCCACCTTACCAGGCAGCCCATCCAATTATGCAGTTTCACAAAGTTCCTCCTTAATCAATTCAAATCTGTTCTCCCCTATGGGCCGTGGGGAAGACAGCTCATACTGCTTCACACCACAGGCCCTTAGCCCGGAGAAGCCAACTCTCAAGTCACCCTAGGCCACCTGTTGGCCAGCTGAAGAGCCGGCTCCTTCAACAGTTCTCCTCTGGCAGAGCTCTGAGTCCCCAGAAACTGCAGACCCACACGTCACAACGTTTTTCCACGGTGCCCCAAGACTTTGCCACTCATTTGTCATGGCCGGCTATACTTTTGGTAATAAGCAGAAATCGGAATGCAGACGCTCCCTGGTCACATCAGGACCAGATCCTACGGGTGTGCACCTGCCATTTGTCCCTAATAATTTCACCTCGTTGGACTCTGCCTACCATTCTGTGCCATCGGGATCTTTCTGGAGCCAGATCTTATCACTCAGCGTGTGTGTCTCTGCCTGCTTTGGGTAATGTGCAAACTTGATGGGACTGCCATCTGTGTCCGCCCCCAAGTTCTGGACAGAAACAGGAAATGGCTGGGCCGAGGACAGAGTCAGAGAAAGAGCAGGAGGGGCCTCTCTTCTGGATCCAGCACTGCTCTTTGAGTGACATCTGTCAGTAAGTGAGGGACCCACCAGACGGTCAGCACGACCTCCGCGTCTCCCTTTTTGTACACGAAGATGTTGTGAAGGGCAGAGCTGAAACACAGAAACACTCTGCCCCAGGACAGCTAGCACAGAAAAAAATCATTGCGTTTTTTTTTTTTTTTTTAAAGAAAAAACCAGGGGTTAGACCAGCATGATTTGTTCTTAGAGAACCCATTTTGACTCCTACAGATCATCATTTTTTGTTCTAAATGCTTGCAAGTCACTAACTTAAAAACCTATTAGTCCTGCTAAGATGGCTATAATCAAAAAGATAGATGATCACAAGTGCTGGCCAGAGTGTGGAGAAACTGGAACTCTCACAAATTGCTGGTGCGAATGAAAATGGTGTAGCTGCCGTGGAAAACGGTTTGGCGTAAAAAGTTAAATACGGAGTTACTATGTAACCCAGCAGTTCCACTCCTCAGTATAGACCCGTGCAGAAAGGAGTTACTGTGGCAGGCCTGAGACATCTGTCCTTAGAAGGCCTGAGAGCAAGGCTGGCCCTTGGCTGGTGTCTGGGAACGTGGATTTAGCGAGTTCTCGTCACTCTCTGACTGGTTAGAGTGGTTAACTGTACCCAGACCGTTTGTACAAACAACGTGGCTTATGCCAAACACCTGCTTTCCCCATGGGAGTCTGGAATTTTGGCACGTGCTGGGCAGAGGGGGCCCCCGGTGAAAACCTTGCACACTCAGTCTCTAATGAGCTTCCCTGTAGACAGCACCTCACGCGTGTTGTCACAGTTCAGTGCTGGAGGAATACAGCGTGTCCTGGGTGATCCCCTGGGAGAGGACCCTCGGGAGTTTGCTCCTGCTCTCCTCTGGCTTCTCCGCATGCACTTTTTCTCTTTGCTGACTTTGCTTTGTGTCCTTTCACTGTGGCCAATCACTGGGAGTAGGAACAAGGGCTGCGTCATGGGAGCCCTCCTAGAGAATCGCTGAACCGAGGGGTGGTCTTGGGGACCCCTGACATATACCCTAGAGATTAAAAATATACGTCCACACAAAAACTTGTACACGAATGTGCATAGCAGCACTATTTGTAATAGCGAAACGTGGAAACCACCCCAAAGTCCACTGACTGACGAATGAAGCAACAAAATGCGGTCTAGCCATACAACAGAATATTATTCAGCCATAAAAAGCAATGAAGTACTAACAGATACTACAACATGGATGAACCTTGAAAACACTGTGCTAAGTGACAGCCACAAAGTGAGAGCCAGATACAAAGGCCACAGAGCACATGATTCCATTTATATGAAATGTCCAGGATAGGCAAATCCATGTAGACAGAAAGTAGCTTAGTGGTCACCAGGGGATGGGGAAAAGGGGACGTGAGGAATGACTGTTAATGGTCATGGGGCCTTTGTGGGGTGAGGAAAACGTTCTAAAGTCGATTGTGATGATGATTGTACAACTCTGTGAATATGTGAAAACCACTGAATTTTACACTTTAAAAAAGGTGAATTTTACGGTATGTGAATTCTCTTTCCATAAAGCTGTTATTTATATTAAAAAAAACTACTAGTGGGGACAAACAGATATGGTACGCCATTTGATATGACACCCTAAGGACACACCATCATTTCAATGGTATCCCTGCCAAAAATGCAAGCTTGAATGGAATCATGAGGAGAGATCAGACAAACCTCCACTGAGGGACAACCTACAGCATAAATGGCCTTTACTCTTCCAACGCATCAAGGTCATGAAAGAGAAGGAAAGACTAAGGAACTAAGAAGGGGACTAAAGAGACATAAACTAAATGCGATAGTGATCCTGGAGCAGAAATAACAATGCAGCAATTATTATTACTATTACTGCTATAAAGGACAGCTGTCAAGACAACTGACAAAATTCGAATGGGGTAACGGGATCAGCTGATTGTGTCGTGTCGATGTTAATTTTCTGGTTTTACTGTGGTTATGTAGAAAAGTGTCACTAACTTTTTAGAAACATACAATGAAGTATTTAGGGGTGAGGAGCATTATGTTTGCAACTTACTCTCAAATGGTTCAGAAAACAATAATGTATGTGGGGGTGGGGCGTGCGTATAAGAGAGAGAAAGAAAGCAAATGGTAAAATGTTAACATTTGAGGAATCTGGGTGAAGAGCAAATGTGAAATCTTGGTTAGATTTTTGCAACTTTTCTACAAGTCTGAAATAATTTTTTTTAAAAAACCATCAGGGACCTTTGTTGGAAATTTTTGTCATTTTCACCCAAAGTTATACATTACAGAATTCTGTTTTCCTCCACTTCTGTAAATTATGACAGAATGTGCCTCTGCCAGTCTCCTTGCAGCTCCTCTTACCCACATTCCACAAAAGCCTCCCTGGGCTTTCACATCCTCCTCGCCAAGCCTGTCCCGCCCACTCTGGTCAGAAGATGGAGCAAATGTGGAACCAGCAGTTTTGGTTTCTCCTTTTATAACTACAGATCTTCCTCAACTAATGACGGGATTATGTCCTGATAAGCCCATCGTAAGTTGAAAATATTGTGAAGTCAAACATGCATTTAATACCCCTAACCTACTGACCATCACAGCTTAGCCTAGCCCACCTTAACTGTGCTCAGAACACACACATTAGCCCACAGTAGGGCAAAATCATCTGCCACAAAGCCTATTTTATAACACAGTGTTGAATAGCTCATGGAATCTCTTGGAGACTCTTGAATGCTGCACTGAAAGTGAACACCAGAATGGTTCCAAGTGTATCACTTGTTCACCCTCGTGACCGCGTGGCTGACTGGGAGCTCCGGCTCACTGTCGCTGCCCAGCGTCCCAAGAGAGTATGCATAGCATGTCATGGCCTGGGAAAAGATCAAAATTCAAAATTGGAAGTACAGTTTCTATGAATATGTATCTTACCACATTCAAATGAGGTGCCCATCCTTACTCCATTCTTCCTGCTCCAAAAATAAATAAAAAGGCCCCTTTTGTGGTTTTGAGCATTTTCCTGAAGTTCCAGCTCAACCCGGGCTTCAGTTCCCTATGCCCCTTTCTCTCACATCAGGGCCACTCTTTTCACTTGAGCTGGGTTCTGTGGCCCCTGCTACCTTCTTCTGCATACATCCTTTCTGACAGTTTCAAAAATAAGGTTGATATCTCTACCTATCTATCTATCTATCTACCTACTTTTAATGTGTCCAAGGTACACATGCTCACTGCAGAAAAGCAGAGAGAAAGAAAACAATCACCCATCATTCAAATGCTATAACCACCTTTCCCATTTTGGTGTCCTTCTTTCCACCCTTTTCCATTCATCTTTGCTTCTTCCAGTGAAGATGACACAAACATTTTCTACTAGACTACAAAGGCATTGTAAACATTGTTTTTAATAGCTATGTAATAACCCAGCCAGTAGGTTCAGCATCATTTACTTAACCTTCCTCCCATATAATTGGACATTTCAGTGATTTCTACTTTGGGGCTATTATAAATAAGGCCATAACGAACACCTTCGTGGACACTCCTTTTTCTATATTTCAAGTAATTTCTTTAGGCCAGAGCCTCTAAGAAACTGCTAGGAAAAAAACTAAAAGTTATTGATATGTATGCTCCCTTTTAAAGATTAAACCCAGACTGCTTGTTTTGCCCACCACTGGGCAAAGCTTGGTGACTAGGAAAACGTATAACGATTTTGTGACAATACAGTAAAGCAGTTCACTTGGGGAGAGAAAACTAACATAACGAACAAGCATCGTTTACATTTGAGCAGCTCTTTGCACACTTCATCTCATTTAATTTGGGTAGTTCAGTGGGCTTGACAGGATAAGTATTGTTCCCATTTAGAAATAATCACGCAAGGGCTAAATAAAGCATGAGATGTAAACTATTAAACAGATATTAAAAACTGTGTTTCCAAATGTGTAGGGATGTACAAAAATGCTCATTACATAATATTAAATGAAAAAGCAGGATGCTAAATTATATAGTTTGAAACTGACTGTTCTATGTATGAGTGTTTTAAAGGAAAAAAAAAGACTGGAAGGAAATATACCAAAATGCTGAAAGTGCTTATGTCTGACAGGGAGAAGTTGAGTGATTGCTACTTTTTTCTTCTTACTGACCTATATTTTCTAAATTTCCTATAATGAATATCTAAAAATGTTTTAATGTCAAAATTAAAGGTTGTTAAAGTGAAAAACATAAGCAAGAAATGATACAGTGCAACTCCTCAGTCAAAAGGGAGTGTTTGGGTGGTTGGCCATGGGGTGGGTGGGATGGAGCCAGGTTTTGATAGAAGCAAGGAAGATCTTGACAGCTGGGAGTCAGAGAGAAGGCCAACCAGCAAGAGAAACAACATAAATAGAAGCACAGAGCCAGAAGCTCAGAGTCAAACAGAATCTGAGTGCCAGAGACATCACCTATTCCCAAAGCCACGTTTTACAAGAACACGTGAGGCCCAGACAGGGGAAGTGACTTGCCATGGCCAGGACACAGAAGTTAACAGCACAGGGATGGTAACATCTCCAAAAACATGGGCCAGGACGGTGAAGCAGCTGACTAGGGCTGGGGCAGCCTGGGCTACGGCAGGAGACATTTGGGACAGACTCAAGAACATGGCTGTAAGAATCAAGAGACGTGAGAACCAAATACCAAGAGAGATTATATCTCTGTTCCCACTGGGTTCTGAAAACACACAACAGGCAGTCATCACATGTGTGCGCGCGCATGTGTGCGTGTGTGCCGTGGTAGAGATGGAAGGCAGCTCTAGACGGTCTCTGGAAGCCCCTTCCTTCCAGCAATCTGTGATTTACAGATTCAAAGAACACCTGACAACAGACCACAACGCCCTCACTTCACCGAGCCCTGCAGAGGCAGCAAACAAAGCTCCAATGATCCGGACACAGGCAGAGCAATTGGAGCTGCGTCCGAAGACACCTCTTCAGTTCTTTCTCTAACAAAAGCTGTTCTTGTCCACCCGAACAAATGACAATGACACGAAATCTTAAAATGAAAAGTATTTACTAATTTCAGGCAGACATTATTATTTTGTTTAAGGTGTACTTTCTACCTCTCTCAAAGCTCCAGAAGTCTCTCCTGCAGAAAGTGACTAGAATCCACTGTGCCACCCAGGCACCGATGCCCACCCCAGCTGAGGGGCCCCAGAACAAGGGGACCAAGACGCATCTGAGGGGGGGAGGGAACAGGGACACTGGCAGATTGCCTTGAGAGTGGAAAACTAATAGTTTGCATTGGAAAGTTCTTTGGGGCAGTTGGGAAGGAAGGAGCGAGCACAGAAACAGTGAGACGTTCTCCCCCTTTTTAAGTAAAACAGGCCCACAGACAGGATCGGGTCTGGCAGCGACCCAGAACCACAGTTGCAAATCTCAAAGCTGCCAAGAAGGGAAATGGATTTTCCCAGTCATTAAAGACAGGCTCACACCACGACTCACAGGCTTACTGGCGTCCCCCAGCAGTGACAACTGGCCCCATCTGCAGGGGCTGAGCGGGAAAAGGCTTGGTCTCTAATGATCCTGGGATCTAATGACCACACACAGAGAGAGATTAAAACGTTGGGTTGATTTTTTCCTTCACTTTTAGCACAGTCCAGGGAGACAGTTGACAACTTGGTACCTAAAAACCATCCACATTAGATTTCTCAATCCACCCCCACCTATCGGTGCCCCACAAAATGACCTGATTGGTGACTACTGAAGAGACTTCTGTGAACACACATAACCCCCGGTCTGCAGCTCAGAAGCTGGAGGCAGGCGCAGTGTGGTTGTGCTGGGGGTGGGGGTTAGTTGAAGAGGGAGATGCTGCCTCCAACCCCCTCACTTCTGGGTTTGCTCGAGCTGTTGAAAGGCAACTGTAGGAAACGAACATGCAATATGACTCCCTACCTATGTGCAGTCCCCACAGCTCCCCCAGATCCTGGCCATGGGGACTCAGATCTGAGCAGTCGCAGATATCTCACCCCATCTGGAGCTGTTCTAAGGCACCAGGGTGGAGAGAGGGGGCCCTGGGGCAGACAGACCCTGGCTGCTCAAAGTGTGGTCCAGGGACCAGGAGCTGGGCGCACCCAGGGAGCATGTTAGAAATGCAGCAGCCTGGGCCCCATCCCAGAACTGCTGAGTCAGAATCAGCATTTTAACAAGATCCCAGGTGATCCAAACGCACATTACAGTTTGAGAAGCTGCTATAGGGCTCTGCTACCTACTGGCTATGCGGCCCTGAGTGAGTGATTTAACCTCTCTGAGTCTCAGTTTCCCCATCTATAAAAGAAGAACATTGGAGCACTTAACCCTGATGGTAGCCCCGAGAGTAAGACAGACAACATACATAAAGTGTTCAGGACAGTACTTGATATAAAGCAGCCACAGGATGATTGCTCTACTACCAAGTATCTATCAATTTCTCTGCACGCTATTCCAAACCATTCGACTCTCTCCCTGGGGCTCCTGCAGCAGCCTCCTGACCAGCCTAGAGGAGTCCTCTGACCTCCTACATTGTTTTCCACACGGTAGCCAGGGTGATTATTCAAAATGCAGATTTATTGATATCTCCACCCCACCCCCAACACACACTTGAACACTTCCGTCAGGTATAAAGATCCAACTCAATAAGGCCCGTCAAGCCCTGTAGGGTCCCACCCACTCACGCCTCCAGCCTCAGTTTATCCTCCCTTCTCTGCCCCAGCCACACTAGCTTTCTTTCTCAGTTCCTCAAAAAAAACCCTGTGCCGCCTCCTGCCACAGGGCCTTTGCATACGACAGTCCCTCTCCTTGGACCACTCCTCCCTCTTCTTTTGGCCTGGCAAATTCCACTCATCTTTCAGATCTCAGCTTCGTCATGTCCTAGAGAAGCTCAGCCTCCTGGATCAGGTCGAATCCCCCTATTACAGAGGATTATTAAAGTCGGAATTTTACATTAATTGTGTGATTGATTAATTAGTACCTATTTCCTCCCACCAGAACAAAGGGTCCACGAGGTTCTGTTGGCTCCATTGCGCACTATTGATCCCCAGCACCTAGCAGAGCACCCTGTACATAGAGGCCTCCACAAATAAATGTTGAAGAAATGTCTTAGGATGGTGACAACACAGGGCAGCTCCCCTGGGCCGCTCACGTCCTGAGGACCACAGGGAAAGGAGGATGCCTGGGGCAGAAACACCCACAGCCCAGTGGCTTTGGCTCAACAAGGAGTTACCACAGCCCCAGTGAGGAAACAGCTCCCCCTGTGAGGCCACAGGGCTGGCAAGAATGGGTGAGACACGTTTCTAGTGAGAACCTTTATGATCCTGGAGCGGAGTCGGCAGAAGGACAAAAGGAGCTGATGGAGACAGTCACAAGGAAATCGGAGTTCCACCAGGGCACTGAGACCGGTTCCCCGAGTGCACAATGAAGGGTCCCCCCCAGTCCTCTCCTCCATCACAGACTGGGTGTCGGGGGCTGGGGCAGGGAGATGGGGTACGGGGACCAAGATGGATGACCTAGGGGACCAAGATGGTTCTCCCACAGCCCCTTGCCGTCCATCCATGACATGTGCCTGCGAGTGAAATTCCAAGGGGAATTGTTCAACTAGGCCCTTTGGAAGGAATTTAGTACAAAACCCACCTGTGTGCAGGTGGCTCTGTCATTTCCAGAGTGCTCTGCCATCCTCATTTGAGCCTTATGGTCACCTGTGAGTGAGGCAGGGTGGGTGCCACCACTCTCATTTTATAGAAACAGCAGGTGCCCTTCCACATGCATACATTCATGGAACGTGCACAGTGTGCCAGGCACCCTGCCAAGGGCTGTTACGTGCCTCAGCATGTGCGGTTTTCACCACGGCTCTGAGAGGCCCTCTCAAGAAGGGGGGAAGCATAGTGCTTAAGAGCCTAGCTTTGGATCTCAGCTCTACCCAGCTGTGTGTCCTTAGACAAGATACTTAACCTCTCTGTGCCTGGATTTTCTCCTCTGTTTAAAAATAATGACACTGCCATGCTTCTCCAGCGTTTTGTGAGTCACCAGTGCTTTACGTATATATTAACTTATTTAGTCTTCACGCTAATCTTATAAGATTAGTATATCATTACTGCCATTCTCATATGGGGAAACTGAGGCATGTGCGCCCAAGTGTCGCAGCAAGTGAGAGTCAGAGCCAGGATCTGAACCTAGGCTGTCTGTGTTCTTGGCCACAACATTCCACTGCCTCTCACAGAATGGATCAATTCCTGCACCTGTCCCAAATAGGTGTAAGGATTCATTACAATGCACGGCATTCTGCGCAGCTCCTGGCACACAGAAAACTGGCAGTGTCGGCACTTGCGACTGCCTGCCCTGGGGCCATGTTTCTCTTCCTCCTCCCTCAGGAAACGGCCACCATCCTCGTAGAACCTCAGAGTCCTCTGGGGTCTCTTGTTTCTCCACCCCTCACATCTGTTCTCCAGCAAGTCTGCCGACGCCATCTCTGACTCACAGCTCGAATCCGCCTCCTCCCCCTATCCCCTGCCACTGTCCCTGAGCCCCAGCACGCTCTCCTCACTCCCCTTCTTGCCCCGCCTCCCCTCATCCTTTCTCCATACAGCCACCAGCACGATCCCTTGAGGATGCAAACTGGTCAGCCTCATTCCTCCATGCATGAGCTCCAGGAGCCCCCAGGGCACCCCCCTGGGAGGCCCGCCTCTGACCTCTCCCCACGCCCCTTCCCACTCTCCACGCTCAGCCACGGGGCCTCTGGACAACACCTCAAACACACACAGCCACTTCCCGCCCAGGGTAGGCAGAACAATGGCCTCCAAATGTGCCCATGTCCGAATCCCAGGAGCCTGAGAGTATGTGGTAAAATGGAACTAAACTTTCAGGTGGAAGGAGGGCTGCTAATCAGCTGACCTTGAGATGGGGAGATGAGCCTGGAGTACCCAGGTGGGCGCACGGTGATCATGGGGTCCTTAGAAGTGAGAGAGGCAGGCAGCAGAGCCAGTGTCAAAGCCGAGAGACGTGAAAGGCAAGCGGCCATTGCTGGCTTTGAAGACGGAGGAAGGCGCCGGAAGCCAAGGAATGCAGGGGGCCTCTAGAAGCTGGAAAGGCAAGGGAATGGATTCTCCCCCAAAGCCTCCAGAAAGGACTGCAGCCCGGCCGACACCTGGATTTTAGCCCAGTGAGACCCATTTTGGACTTCTGACCTCTAGGACTCTAAGAGAATAATTGGTGGTGTTTTAAGTCACTAAGTTTGTGTGATTTGCTACTGCAACAATAGGAGACTAACAGTAAACCTCAGGGCCTTTGCACTTGCCAATGAAAAGCTGAATGAACAAACCACCAAATCTCCAATACTCTTTCCACTCCACCACAGCCCTTTTTCTGCATAAGGAATTCTGATATTCTGGAGTAAGGGCACCAGCATTCTGGAATTCACTGTTCTCCCACAGCCCCTTGCCGTCCATCCATGACAATATGTAACACTTCTGCAGGATAATAACTTCAAGTCTGTCTCCCCTGCCCTTGAGCTCTGTGACCTATTCACCTCTGCAACCCCAACCCCTTAGCAGGGAGCCTGGCCAAACAGAGGAAGTCAACAGGGCACATGAGTAATAATAGTGGCCACATGTGTCACCTCCGTTATCCAGCAGTGGACATCTACTGAGCACTGACCACCTGCTGAGCACTGGGCCACGCCCTTCACAAGCATTTCATCCCACACCAACCCTGCAAGGCGGATTACCATTATAGTCCCCATTTTCCAGGACGAAGCAATCGCATCCTGGGGGGTTAAATGACTTGCCCAAGGACACAGAATAGTGGCAGACAGAGCCAGGCGATGGAAGCAAGCGGACAACTCAGGAGCCTGCACTCCTGCCCCTGGAGCACACTGCCTCCCGCTGCTCAACACCCTCAGGGAAAGATCAGTGTGTCCTCTTCCCAGCACAAGCGGCAGAGCCAGCGTTTGAAGCCTGGGTGTGGCTGATTCAAAGGGCTGTGCCCCTTCCACCCGCCAGCTGCTCTGCTGTCTGATGAACGAAAGAATAAAACATCAACCCGGCACCTCGAAACGGCACGTGGCACACGCAGAATCAAAATGAGGACCGGCTCCTGCCACCTGGGCCGACTGGCCCGTCCTGAGGTCTGCTTCTCTTTGAAAAAGAGAAATGCCCGAATTCCCAGTTCGCGAGGGCTCAGTCTGCTGGAAGGAATGGATGACCTGCTTTACAGCTGCCCCAGCAAAGGCTGGCGCCTCCACAAACACGAAAGAGGGAGAGCCAGTCCTTTTGCCTAAATGTTAAGAATTTTAAAAAGAAAGAAAAGAAAAGAAGTTTAAGTGAAAATGAGGAAAATACCAAAGCGAGCAGCAGAGACAGCCTGCCTGGAGCGTGGAGGGAAGTAATTTCCCTTGTCAGGGTTCCCAGGGAGGTAACACTACTTGAAATCTGGAAGTGGAGCCCGGATAGCCACGTTCTAGACTCGGTGGCATCTCTGTGAAAGCAGGGGGCCTGGGCGGCCTGTTTCAGGGCCCTTAGGGTCCACCGGGAGGCCCTCGGCCGAGGATGAGAACGAAAGGCTCCAGGGGGGCAGGAGCCTGGTTCCCATATCAGTGTCCCCACTTCTCGAGGAACAGCTTTGCGAACAGAATCCTTGGGGCCCCGTCTCCAGCTCATCCATGCGGAACCGTCAACACTTCCTCGTGTTTCTCCCTGGAGTCAAAAGAGGATCAGTACCATTCTCCTCGGAGATTCCATTTCTGGACTCCAGAAGGAGGCTGGAGAAGTGCTGGACACTCACGGACAGGGAAGGGCCTGTTTCTTCTCCAGGAAAACTGTTTGAATCAAGGCCTGGAAAAGGAGCCAGTATCTATCGAGCATCTCCATGTAGCAGCCCCTGTGCCAGATGCTGTCATAGACTGTATCTCATTTAATCCTCTGTTGCTACTCTGGGAAGCAGATTTTATGCCCATTTTACAGACAAGGAAACTGAAGTTCAGAGAAGTTCAGTGACTATTCTGATGGCACACAGCCAATAGGTGCAGTGTTTGGATTCAAACCCAGGTCTGATCCCAGCCTTTTCCTTTTCCTGTTCTTGCCTCCCCGCACCTGACATCCATTTAAAAAAAAAAAAGATGTATCGAGCATCTACTATATACCCCACATTCTGGTACAGATAGCAGTCAACAAGACAGGCAAGGTTCCTGCCTTCACGGCTCAGCGTGGGGAGACGGAAAACAAGAAGGGAACAAGTAAGCGGCGTAATTTTGAATGGTGACAAGCACTATGAAGAAAAATCAAACGAGGTGAGGGGCAGGGATGACAGCAGGTGGGGGTGGCCAAGGAAGGCCTCCAAGATGAGAACTGAGCTGAGATCTTAATTAGCATCTGGAAAAAAAAAAGCTCCTCCTGCTCCCCACGTGTAGCCTGAGAAATGCATTTGACTTTCCTCTTTATTCCCCCCAGGCCCCTATCGGCAGAGATTCTAAAGTACACATTTCCTTTCTTTGGCTGGAAAGGCTTGCCAAACCCACTGATAAGATTACTCGTCCACACCAGGAGAATTCCAAAGCAGTCAACAGCCCAGCTCAGCCTTACAAACACCGTATAAAATGACCCAGGTCCTGGAGCTCATTCATCCTAGGAAGCCGCGTAGCTGCCACCCCATAAGCGCTCCTCGAGTTTGCATTAATCAGACAGCTCAGCGTAGGCTTTCTTTTCATTTTTCTAGGTCTGTGATGATGGATGATGCGCGGTGGCTCTTCTGCATCCAGAATAAGGGGTGGGTGGTGTTGGCTCACTCCTCCGGGACTGAATTTCATGGGACCCTGGGACATTCTCCTTGACAGTGCTGAGCTCAAGCACTGTGTTCTTGAAAGAATTACTGTGGCCCTGTTACAAAGGATAACCTAATCACACGGGACAGAGTAAAACATCAAGCAATTTGATTTCAAAACCCTGAAATGGAATACCAAAGAATAATTAATGATGAAAACCAAAAGGCTCTAATCTAGATGAATTAATGGAACAGACTAGGGGAGAGAGAGAAAACTCAGATCTTCAAGTTTTGCAGATTTTTGAATGGTTTGAAAGATCAGAATCAAAGCGCACACAGGCCTTCAGCTGGCTTGATCTTTAGCTTTCTCCTCCCACCCCCGTCAAACCCTGCCATCCCGCTCCCAGATACCTGAATACACCTGCGCAGCGCTGCTGCTCTGGCTTCTAACAGGACCCGGTGTTCTCTTTCCTAAGCTGCCTGCAGATCCGGGCTTCCTGCTGGGCCTGTAAACCTGCGGCAGGAAGGTGGCAGCTCCTGCGGAGCCAGCAGAAAAGACCCTTTCACAGAAGGGAGACAAATGGACGACAGCCCATGACAGGTGATGCAATGAAACCTTCACAGAATTCCTCTTCCCTGTATTTGCTTTTGAGGTACAACTGTGGGTGATGGTGTCTCACTGGGGCTCTTTCATAAATCTCAAAGACAGGCCCTTTCAGACAGCCCCTACAAAAGAAAGGCCTTGGTGAGATTTCTGTCGCTGACAGCCGTGTACGCTGTATAAAGGAGAAAACCAGCATGTTTTCCCAATTCTGAGCACAGCAGCTGAAAAAAACATTGCATAAAACGATATCCATTCAGCGGGTGGGGGTGGGGGTGGGGTGGGGTGGTCTTCTCCAGCTGCCGTTAATAAAATAACACCAAGTCTTGCGTGCCTTTTCTAAGGAGAGTGGCTTCTACTTCATCTGCTGATCCAAGAAGCTGTTCATTTTGTCTTTTTCTGGGCAAGAGGAAGAAATTCCTCTTATTTCCACTGTGGACCTGGTGTTCCATTTACGAACCTGAGAAAGATGTGAGTAACCGTTCATGCTCAGGTCTGACTCCGAGCCTGGCTGGTACCACTTAAAATGAATAAAAAGGATGAGCTTCATTAGCTGGAATTCAACGGCCCCCTCACGGATGGGAAGTCACTAAGTGAGAAAGCTTCATTGGAGGGTGATGAAAGGAGGTCAGGGATGGAAATGATGCAACAGAGACAGAGAATGTAAATGCAAAAATGTTTCCTGAGGGATTAGCTGTGGCTATTTGAATCATTAAAAGTTTAACCCTCTTGAGGTCAGGGAAAGAACCAGAGGAAACTCAGAGGCACATTTCCTTTCTTCCTAGGATAAACCCAGCAAAATTTTAAAATGCAAAGCATCTCTAAACAGCTATTTGATTAGGGTTTTTTTTTTTTCCAACCAGGCTACAATAATTAGTAAATGCCTAGGAGATGAGATTTAAATATGCCAATCGGTCCATCTCGAGGGTTTAGCATGAACAATGTGGAAGGCAATTATCTTTAAGCGATAACCACTTTTGCGGGGTTACAGCCTTAACTAGAGATCTGAAACTCAATGGATGACCTCTCCCTAGGCCCGGAGCAGCTGCTTTCCCACTTAAAAAAAACAGTAATGCCAAATGTTATCTGAAAATCCCACCAGTGTGACCTTTAAAGGGAATGATTTTGAGTACTTCTGGGGATAACTCTGCCCCCATCTCTTCCATTAACGGGGCATTTTCAAAACCAGCAGGGTGATGGAGATAACTCGACTTCACAGAGTTGCAGACAGACTGTACCTGCAATATCTAACGCCCTATTTTCTCCACCAGTGATCATTTCTTAGGTTGGAAATCGTCACAAACCTAAAGATTCACATCTTCCTGCTTCTCGTGCAGTCCATCGGGATGCGTAAAATGGGTCCCGCAGTGGAGACTGGTCTGTAATGGGACAGAACATTATCTAAAAGAGGAGAGCAGAATGCAGTTAACTGCTGAGAAGTGGTTTTCTGTCCTGCTACTGGGGGACACTGCATCGTGAACTACTCTGGTTAAAACAAAGTCTTTTCGAAGACTCAAGCTGTCATCACACCGGGTCCTTTTTTCATCCCACGGACTGGCTCAACTATCTCTCAAAATAGCTTTTTATAATATTGTGATGGCAAAATGGCTGAGAGAGAGGAAGGTTTCTCTTCTTCAACCCGTAACTACAGAAGCATGTGTGTGTTGGGCACCAAGGGATGTTACCAGGCAACATGACAAAATGAATAACATTGATAATCTATCCCATAGTAATAGCTTTTATAATTAAAGATCACTGCAAGTACAATAGATCCCAACTCCAATGAGAATAACGGAGACACGGCCATCTCTCGCCTCTCCGTCAGCAACTCTCCTGTCTACACACGGAGCCTGCACTTGCACAGAACTGGACAGGTCTGTAATTGACCACCTGCCAGTGTTGGCGGCCATAACTCTAACCGGGCCAGTACCTTCTTGACTAAGTTCTCACAAGTGATAATTAAACCCGCCAGCCTCACTTGTGAGGTCCCGTTCACAACTGAGCAGCACATACATACCGTGGCATGTCTAACAGGGACAGACTCCCCAAGTACTGCTGGCTGGTGCCTGGGCGGCCAGCCCTCTCATCATGAGGTAAGTACCTTCTCACGCGAGTGCCTTGAGTCACAGCTCCTGCCCGAGGAGCCTTCACCTTTTCTTTTAATCGAAACGACGCCGTTTTGCAATTTCAGCTCCATCTATCAGGGGCTTCCATTGTCTGCTAATAGAGTTTACAGAATCCTATTTCCCAGTCTACAGCCAGGGCCAAGAAACCTTCCGTCATTCCTGTAAGTCCAAGAACGTCTCAGATGCACCATAAACTGAACCTGAGCTTTGTCCACCATCGGCTGCCGACCTGAGAACGTGCCAGCAACGGCTTTAATTCATGATGAGATGTTGGTTAGACAAATTACCTGCCAAGGGTACCTTTGCCTACCGCTATCGCACAGGAGAATAATCTTCAATGTGGGGATACATGGAAAGAGAGAGCTCTCCTGGGAGGAAGTGTTCTGCAAAATCTATTTCCTTGACAACTGTTTTCGAAGCAAATGCTAGTACTGTAGGCTTTTCCCCCCATGGTTTTGAACTATTCTGGTGTCTAAAAATCAACATTGTCAAACGCCTTAATGTGAAAAATAGGGATTAAAATAGAAGCAAAAATTAAGCTTCCAGAGTTGAACATTTTAAAACCCAGGGATTCATACCACCTTTTTTAGAGGGGTAGGGGGGTGGGGACAGTAGTGAGCAAGAGATGAGCAACATTTAGAGATGCCACTAGGAACTAGTCACTCAACACAGGTGACCACGGAGAAGAACGTGGAAGACAGATGGCCTGCCATGCTGGCCCCTCTACCCAGAATTGGAGGACTGATCTAGTCTCTATGGAGAGTGCAGCCTAGTCTCTGATCGTCCCCTTCTGGAAGTTTAAAGAAGCTCCAAGAACAAGCCAATCAGCCCCAGGAATAAGTTACGGTCCTTCAGAATCACACAGTCTCTGATTTTCTGAGATAGGCCCAATTTCAAATGTTCTGTCCCATTATCAGACAATGTGCCAGACACCATGTTCTAAGGTTTTACTTGGAAAATGTCCTGGGGAGTCGGTGGGCCTCCCGGGTACGGGCAGGACCACATTCTAAGAGGCAGGACAGTCCAGCCGTATAACGAGTGCTACCAGTCTCAAGCTGACCCTTCTCCCCCCATGACTTCAATGGAATTACTGCCTCAACTCTGAAGAGGTCACGTTTTACACCCATCTACCCATCCGTCCTGCCCTTCATCCGCCCAACAGTCCACATTAAGTGCTGCCTGTATGCCAAGAATGGTGCTAGATGTTGGGGTTACAGAGGAACAGGACGTGTATCTATTGTGGGGAATCACATTTTGTAAAGCAGGGTTCTTGATCTGGGGTTTTTGGATGGGGTGGGAGCCTGTGAACCCCTTGAAAGTGAATGCAAACCTGAGCGTTTTCTTGTGCACCTCTGTGCGTGCCATGAGCATTATTCTGGGGAGAAGGAGCAGGCTAACATAGGGGTCTGTGACCCGAGAAAGGTAAGAGCCACATAAAAGCTGTAATACAAATTGCTGTGTTCTGCCACAGAGATCTATCCACAGAGAAGGGGTAAGAACAAGCTACGCAATGGACGTGGTGTTTGGGTGGGACCTAGACAAATACCAAGAGTTTGGCTTCTCCTGCCCAAAGTCAAAGAACGAAGGCTTCATTCTTCTCCAGCCTCGTCTTCCAGCTGCCCTCCGGCCTCTCACTCAATCTCCCTCCACGCTTGTTCCTCCCTTCATTCACTGATTCAGCAAGGTTTCCCTGAGCACCTACTTACGCCGGGCCCTGTGAGCAAGACAGACACAGGCCCCTGCCTCCTGGAGCTGACATTCCTCTAAAAGAGACAGACATCCATCAAACGACGGAGAGATATATAATTACAAACTGAGATCAACACTAAATAGGAGGAGAAGAGAGAAAGAGAAGGAAGGCTGCGTGTGGGGGCCTGATTGCAGAGAGATGGGGAAGGCTTCTGTGCTCCCCGGCCGGCCATCTGGATTATAAACTGCCCCACAAGTTTGCAAGTCCCTCAAGGGGACAGACCGCGGGTCATGTGGTTTGGCAGCTCACGGAGCTTGCAAGCACCTGGCGCTGCGTAGGCACTTGTATTTGCTGAACAAACAGATAAGTGAATCAGCAGGCTATTCTGTGATATTTCTTATATTAAATATTTTAAGCCCTTTCAGGCACAAAGGTGTCATTTTAGCTCTCCTTCAACCCCACAGCACAGGGAACAGCTAACAGATCACTAGCCTGGGAGGATGCATCCCATTTTCACAAACTCAAAAGAAACTGAGATTTGGCTTCCGTCTCACTGGCGTTCTCCCACAAGGCTACTTCAGTATGCAATCCCAGGCCTTCCTCCAGCTCCGAGCCGTTCACACAGGACTCTGCTCAGACTGTCTTCCAGCTGAGGCTCGTCCCCATCAGCTCAAAGTTGAAAGATGTGACCACAGCGGAGGCAGAGCTCACCCTCGGTGGGGGAGATCAAGACACAGACAGCGGGCACTTGTGCCTCGAAGGAAGGACAAGTTTGAAGATGCATACCATGAAGCGGACATTTATTTTGTTTATTGTCTGTTTTGTTTGCTGCTGTGTCTCTGGTGCCTGGTACATAAGACGCACTCGATACTTATTTGTTGAATAAACAAGTCAGTGAGTGGAAGGGGACTTGGGCATGCCAGTCGCCGGCAGGGAGGCGCTAAAATACACGGGACACGCAACAAAGCTGGACCCAGCGGTGTGCTGGCCAATGTGCACCCCCCACACGATCACTGGGTGACATTCTTGTTTACTTTACAAAGACAAAAATGAAATAACAAAAACATACCAGAATTTCATTTTTTTGTCAATGAGGAAGCGGATTCTATGCTGAATTGGATGGTGGTTTTTGAAAACTAGAAGGATGTTATTTTCAATTTTTTGTGCTGTTTACAATGACACACTTAAGGTTACAGTATGAACATTTTCTCCATCTCTTTCCTAAGTCTGGACAATCTGAGAACAATAAATCAAATCCTGATTTATAATGTTTGCCAATTTCTGTGGTGTAAATGTTCCCATCACGACCTAGTTCAAGCGACCAACATGAGGTTGGGAACAGACGTGCAGTGGCCCACATTACATACAGGTACAACAGACATATGTGACCTCAAGGGCAGAGAGAGGTAACGAAGGGTAGTAAGTCACTTAGAAAGTGATGAGTTTTGAGTACCAGCTACCTTTGCTTTTAATATATTTAATTGTAACTTTATATAATTAACTTTTAAATCATGGCTATTTTTAACAATCAGCTAAGATTTTGAAAATTTAACAACAGCTCTAGTATATCACAGGCTGGGGGGCCGCCCACAGGAGGCCCAGGCCCTGCTCTGGGATCACAGGACATTCGGCTTTAATGGACTCGCCCGTCTGTGCAATCGGAAAACTAGAAAGCAGCTATATCAATGTTGGTGCGACAGGTACGTTTCGTCATGAAAAAAATTTCTTTTGAATTACATTTAGGCCCCCTAAAAAATCGCCCCAGATTTAGGGTTTTTGAAAGCCGTGCTCCAGCCCCTCCCAGGCCTGCTCCGTTCCCTGGAGGGAAGGGAGTGCAGCGTCTGCTCTGGAGGGAATGGCGCTGCCTCTTGGAGGCTTGGGAAAGGCGCAGCCAGCACTGTGGTTTTCAGGCATCGAAGCACAGACTGTGGAAAACTGTGGCCTGGGGCCAAACCAGAAGCTCCCCCAGGGCAGCCAGGTGAGAGAGAAGTCCAGGTCCGAGAAGGGGGGGAAAGAGCTGGGGAGCTGCAGAAGCAGAGCCAGAAGCTGTGCCGACTGCACGGGGCGTGGGGAGCGCGAGGTGGGAGCGACAGGTGAGTGATCCAGAACAAGATGGCCCTGACTGTGAAGGCTGCCCACAGCGCCTTCTCAGCAACAAGACGAACCCCAACCCCTGCAGATTCAGAGCTTCCAGCTGGGAGCACCTGCCGTAGTGAAACCAGGGACCACGCAGGCCAGCGGGCGACTTCACAGCTCAAGGCCTCTGTTGGGAATGAGCACCCTGGGCCCTGCCATGGCCTCCTGCTCTTCCTAATGTTTCTCCCCTGAGCAGCAGACTCAGGAACAACACGGGGGAGGCAGGGAAGAGGCAGGCAGGGCCTGGACTGAAAAATACAGGCTGCAGGTAACACAAGGAGGCAGGACAACCTCTCTCGGCTTCTTCACAGCATGTGCAGGTAGACTGGGGGTGACCTGGGGAAATAAGTGGGGCTGCGAGGTGCTGCAGGGGTACAGGGCAGAGCTGAGAGGGCCTGGGGTTGGGGGACAAGCAGGGAACGGGCTGAGTGAGCCTTGGCTAGCCCAGGCTCCAGCCCAGAGTCCACCCTGGAGGACAGCCAAGCCCAGGATTTAGGAGACACTGGAAACACGAGCAAGGCGGGATGGAGTGGGATGGGGTGGGATGGGGCGGGGCTGGGGAGCAGGAATGGGGGCATGGTACAGAAAATAGAAAGCACAACTCAGGACCTGAAAGTCCCGCTAATTCCACTGTTCGCTACACCATCCTGGACAAGACCCTCCCCCTGAGCCTCAGTTTCCTCATCTGTAAGGAAGACAAGTTTTGTGGACTGTTTTAAAGATCAAAGGAGGAAATGAGAAAGGGCTCTATGAGACGTAGTGGGCTAAGCAGATGAGAGGAACCTCAGAGGAGAGGAAGAGTATTAGGAGGCAGGTTTGGGGACAGCAGGCTGTCCCCTTACTAGGCTCATTCCAGTCCCTGGACCACCCTCCTTTATTCCCATGAAGCCTCCAGTGCCCCCTCCACTCACACCAGCCGGTAGAGTCTACAGTCTGCGCATCTTGTGATCAAGGGCAGAACGGGATGACCACCCTGGCTCTGCCACTTTCCAGCTATGTAACTCTGGGTATGCTGCCTAACATCTCTGAGCCTCAGCTTCCCCATCTACAACACAAGGAGAGCCATCTCTGTCTGCTAGAACCATCGAGAAGATTAGTAACCTATGGGAAGGCCCAGCCCCTGGGAGTGACCACTGAGTTTTGGCTTTGGATGAGTGACATCTGCTAGGCCACCCAGAGGGAGACCAGGTGTTCGCGGAGAGCAGGGGGCCTGGGGCTCGAGGAAGCAGGTGCTGAGAAGAGTGAGAAGCACAACAGGGCCCAGCTGTAAAGGCTCCACAGGTGGGCGAGCCCTCGAAGGGACAGGTGACCAGGTGACGGGCCAGGCTCGGCCTGTGGTCATCCACGGCCTAGAGTTCATTTCCCCCGACAACACCACAGGGAGATGATTCGCCGTGCGAATTACATGGGTGTTTCTACTCCAGGAAGGCAGGCAGCGGTAGCCGGCGGCGGTAACTTACTGAGGCCAAAGCCCCGTGGGGAGCAGGGCTAACAGGAGGTTACCGAGCTCCTCGGTCCTGCCCTCTCATTTTTCTATGGCTCTGGCCGTATCAATCTCTCTTTTGTGTGTTTGTCAAAGGGCAGCCCCCCAAAGGGGACATAAATAGAACTGAAGTACAACGAGCTACTATATTCTCAGCACAGGGAGTGTAAGGCCTTTAGTCTTAAAGCGACAGATGCACAGGAAATTATTTCTTGCTACAGAATAATGAAGACCATAAATTGCTGTGTGTATGGATGATTCACTAGAGGTAAGCACCTCCGACTGAAAAGGGAAGGCACCACCACTCCAAGCCTCGGGCCGTGCTTCATGGCTTTGTTCCCAGGCTTCAAGTACCCCTCCCCCATCCACCCCGACCCTCATGCCTCCCGCCCCTCCTCCTCCCCACCCTCTGGAAGGAGGCGCATCTTGGGGCGGCTCTCTCAGTCTGAAAGCTCCTTGACGCCTGGAGAAGGGTTTCAGGACACACAGCTGTCCAGCTGGGTAATGATAAGGATGGCCGTGACAGGCGCTCGCTCAGAAGGTTGAGGGCCCTAGGCTCCATTTTCCGTCGGGATCCCAGGCCCAAGACCTTCCCTCTGCCTGGTTACGACCCAAGCTGGTCTCTCTCTCAATCCCTCTCCCTTCTCTTTGACTCCTCCCTGACCAGCGAACCTAAAGAGACAGCCAGATGCCAGCGTGGTCAGGGCCAAACAACAGGCTTCTTTCATTTTCTCTTCTAACAGCACCCTCAAGAACCACTGCAATTAAGCAGACAGACACAAGCACAGCCTGACACACAGCAAAGAAACACACCGCAGAAGGTAGAGACGCAGAAGAAATGAACACTCTGGCTTATTTATTCCAAATATGCAGCTGACCCTATAAAACCGAGGAAAGTACTTCTTACTCAAACTGGCAGATCGCTAACCCTGGAGAAGGTGACAAATGCACCTGTACCATGTTATGAAATGATGTCTCTTAGAAGGACGTGATAAGCGTAACTTAAGACCCACTTTGGCTCTGCAGACAGGCCATTTGGAGACTCCCCCCCCCCCCCCAAAAAGAGGACACAGTCCAGGCCCTGCACTCACTCTCCCACCCCCAGCCCCAGAGGAGCTATTTCACCCTGTCAAGCTCAAGGACAAGATTTTTTTCTTTAAGTCAAACTGCAAAAGGAACAATTGGGGTTTCAGGGTAAGAGCGAATTTCTTTAGTTGTCCTATTAACCCCTGGACAAGTCCCTGAGGGGAGACTGGCTCTTTCTGCAGGGTTTTAAAAAGGAAGAGATTTCAACCAATAGACTTGGAAGCCAGTATCCCTGATACCGGGCTGACCACAGACCCGAGGAGAGAAACGAGGAGCTGAAGAGGGATGAGCAAGGAAGAGGCTGCCTTCTAACCAGCGCGCTGATCATCTTCTGTCCCCAAGGGCCTGGGGAAAGGCAGGGAACAGTTTTCTATTTGCATTTGTCAAACTTGACTCGCTCCCTTGAAGCTGTGACAAAAGATTTCAACTACAAGCGTCGGCCAGTTCTGTGACACTAGTCATCAGGTACTTGGAGAGCATCTGACAATTGTAAATACGGAGGCGAGGAGAGAGGGTCAGTTCCTCGGCTCGCCCACCCCTTTCAGAAGGGGCAATTTTAGGCTTGGACAGATGAGACAGCAGGTTCCACGAAATCCAGGAGCTGAGCAAAAGGCTGCAGCAGGAAGCGACTCAAAGATCTAGTTCCGTCCTCACATTTTATAGATGAAACTCGGACCTGGAGAAGTTCAAGGACTTGCCCAAGATCCCACAGTAAATTAATTCCGGAATCCGTGACCTTTGGGGATGACGTAGGTAGGAGCCCTCCACGAGAGAGATGCACTGAGTTCAGTTTTTGTTTCACAACAGCCTAGCTCACAAGATGGTTTATTTCAAACCAATAAGGCCTCGCTTTGTTTTAAGCCACTTCAATGATCAGAGGACAGCATGTGTTCCGGTGAACCCACAGCACTTTGGAGCCACGGAAAATTTACAGCCGAAACGTGAGCAGATTACCATCCACAGCATCTGCCGTGGAGCCGGGCTTCCCAACGCGGCCACACACAGATTAACATGAAAGCTCACTGAGCATAAAGAAAGGACAATTATTTGGAGCAAAGAAAAACCGCTTCAGCAATGGCACAGTCCTGGGACCTGGGAAAGCTTGAGGGGGACGCCCACCTACCCCATGGGACAGAGCTTCCTCAACTCAGAGCCTGGATCCAGCCCAACAGTACCCCCACGAGAAAAGTCAGAACTGCTCTCCTTTTATAAAGCCGTACCCTCTGGAAGGAGTCAGGTGACTCACGAATCAGTAACAGCCTGGGGTCCCCTCGGAGAGGTTAATTAATTTATCCACAGCTGCACAGCACATCAGTAAGAGATAAGTGATTCTAGGTTCTTGGGCTGGAGGACAGGAAGGGGTGAAGCACCCAGGCTGATCTATCTGGGTGATGCTGCTCCTACAATCCTGAGTTCCCAAACTCATCTCCCTCTCCAGCCTGAAATAGATCAGAGTTTCTCAACTTTGGCACTATTGACATTTTCGGCTGGATAATTCTTTGTTGTGGTGGGCTGTCCGGTGCATTGTCAATGTTTAGCAGCATCCTTGGCCTCTCCCCACTGGATGCCAACAGCATCCCCAGTTGTGACCACCAAAAATGTCTCCAGACATTGTCAAATGTTCCCTCGTGGGCGGTGGGGGGTAGGGGGGGCGGGGGATTACTCCAGTTGAGAACCACTGGAATAGACGGGCAGCAAGTCTCAGAGTGCAGGTCCCATACCATCCTCCCAAACAGGCCTCATCCCCTGCCCCCTAGGAAAGAGCTGGGCTGCTCGGCAAATTTCCTGCAGGAGCCAGACTTGAGGGAAACTGAGGCCAGCCACAGAAGCCTAGTTCTGGCGACAGTAGCTTAAGACCAATACCCTCTCCAACATGGCCCCTCAGCCCAGGACAGTGACCCTGCTGGGTCCACGACGGTTCAGGAAAATCAGGGCATCCATGGAGTGGCCCACCTGAGAAGCCAGAGCGTCTCATCAGGGTGGGGTGACAGGACACCTAATTAGAAGGCATTTGAACAAGGGGCATACGGTAGTCACATCACAACACAAAAAGCTGGTTTCCTACAAGGGCCCCTGGAGAGCTGGACCACGACCCACAGTGCTGGGAAATTGTCAGGAGTCTCAGCAGAGAAGTTACAATAGAAGCTAGTAGTGATTAACACCTACTATGCGCCAGGCACCTGCTAAGCACTTTATGCATACTCCAACCCTGAGGATGGTCTCATTATCACCATTGTACCGAAAAGGAAACTGAGGCAGCAGTTAAGCGACTTGCTCAAGGCCGCCTGTTCACCCTCATGTTGACAGAAGGACACCCACGCTATGCTTCAGGAGGAGGCAACCTCACCACAGGGCCTCTCGAGGCTCTGGTCCCAGCTCGCAAGACCCAGCGAGGCAGGGAAAAGGTGGCTTGACACTAGGCAGGCAGCAGGCGTCCGTCTCAGCTAAACAGGCACGTGCTGAGTGCTGCTGGCACCTCCACCCCGTGCCTGAGTGGGTGCTGGGGGCCTTCCAGCCCCTGGGGGGCACGGCTGCCGCCAGCTGGAACAGAACTTGAGAACACATTAGCGGAGTCTCACTTCCCAGGAGAGCGTGACTCCGCCGCACTGAGCAGACGTCTTTGGCAGCAAGTCACACTTGCAAGAGTCCCAGTGTCACTTAGAGAAGCCATTTGTTTCCCAACAGCAACCAGGGAGGCGACAGCTGTCCTGCAGCAGGAGTCCCTGGTGCTGCCTGAACCTCGGTCAGGGAGCCTCTGCCAGGGACCACACAGGCCTCGCAGCCCGACGCTGGGGGAAGCTCCTCGGCGCAGAGCCCGGGAGCAGAGTGTCTACCAGCGTCCTCGGGAAGGGCCTGGCGGCCTGGAGAGCAGCCGGTCAGACTCTTAGGAGTCAGGAGATGCCATGGAGGGGCCAATCGGAAAGATAAAGCACTTGGCTTTAGGTAGCCAATGCTGGGAAGCAGGACATGTACTCTGGGTCCCCAAACTACTCAGCGATCCCTGCTCAGGCCAGTCTCAGGCCACAGTAGGCAGGCAGCGGGGTCTTGCCTCCCCCTCAGGACCCACCAGAGCACTGATGTGGGACCATGCTGCTAACACGCCTCCGACAGAACAGGACTTCATCGCTTTGGCACTATTGACATTTTCGCTTTTCTAAACCCCACAACCCAGGAGTCTGAGGAAACACCTGAAATAAGCCAGATACAAACCCCAAAGCACAGATTTTCCCCATGGGGAACATCTTTCTTTCATTCTTACAGTGGACCTCAGGCCCCAGCCAGGGCTGGGATTAGAATGCCCTCCAACAAGCCGAAAGGATCAGTTTGCAGTTAAAGGATGAGCACGTTAATTCCGTGCAGCCTGCTCAGTGACACGAGCCAGAGGAACAGGCATCAGGCTCCCCCTGCAGAGAGCATCCTACTGAAGAAACGGCGTCCCACCTTGGGTCACGGCCCCGCAGGTGTGGAAGGGTCAGGCCCTGCCATGAGGAGCCCTGTCCACAGGGCTGGCTGTGAGCCCCCCTTTCCACTTCCTGGGAGGCTCACAGATGGCAGAGGGCAGAATGGGCACAGGAACCTGTCAAGCCACTTGCAGGGCAACAGGCAGCCTCCTGGCCCCAGGAACAAGGCCATGAGCTCGGAGAGAGGCTTAAAGCACAGCTGCAGAGTCAGGCAAGCTCAGGGCCCAGGCCTGGAAGAACCAACACCCCTCTCGCCTCTCAAACTGGGCAGCGTGTCCTTCTGGCCAGCTGGTCCACTGTCCATTAGAAGTCTCCGGCAAGGGCTAGTCTGCACCCTCTGGGAGAGAAGAAAGGACAGGAGAGGATTTCCAGCTGGCACCCTGGAACTCAGCAGTGGCTGGTCTCCTGGTTCTTGGCATCCACTGATTTCTAGAATGTTTGCTCATTAGTTGGTGGACTCCATTCTGAGCATCCAGCAGGCGGGAATGTCTCCAGAACCAAGCCTGCCTCCCTGGCCCTTGCTGAGGTCATTTACTCCCTTTCTCCTAAGCCAAGCCGCCCCAGTTCTCCTTTAAGGGGTTCTTATTTACTAAACGAACAAGTTAAAAAAAGTAACTTCAAAAATAAGCTCAGATCAGAGCAATAAAGCCTTCCTTTAGCCTTTACCATTAAAACTGACGGGAAAAAGGAGACTCAGATTCTCCAGGTGAGAATTACAGGGTTTGTGGATTAGGGAGACAACCAAGTCGCCTTTATTTTTCTTTCTGTAAGGACTAAATTGATATTTACTTGCACAAGCCAAGAGCAAAAAGGGCCAGCCGGCTTTCCTAACAGCCACTTATACTTCCAAGTATGGTAGACTTATCAGAATCTAAAATGGCAGAAAGAGAATTCAGAACACGATATGTCAGAGGTCAGCTCTATATTGTCCCAAATAGAGTTTTCTATTGTTAAAAGCCCCTGTTCCCTGCCAGAGGGGAGATTTGGTGAAGCCAGAGAGTCAAGCAGGCGATGTCTGATCTGGTCTCTCTGGGGGGAAGTCATGAGCTCTCAACATGGGCCCTAAGATAAGCTGAGAACAACCTCAGAAGCAACGGCGACATGGAAGCAGCCTGGAGCGATGGTTGCTACAGAGACCGATGGGTTTCCTAGAGGCCTCAGCTTGGTGAGCACTGGCACTGATTTGGTAACGAAAGGCTCCCAACTCCTACACAGTTGCTGACTGGATCCCCTCAACTCCTGGTCAAACTTACATTCAACAAGGTCACAGCCCAGCAGTAAGCCAGACGCTCCTCATCCTTCCTTGAGCACAGGAGACACAAATGTTGGGGAAGAAACTGCCCTGAGGATCCGATTTATAAACGCAAGAGGGACAATCTGTCTCAGGGCAGAAGAGACCTGCCTCAGGCCCATGGGAAGCGGAGACCCACAGGACCCCGTCGGGGATGCAGGTTTGTGTACATAGGGGCTGCCAGCATTTAAGCCTCTGCTTTGAGAGTCAGAAGCTGGTTCTGTCCCACCCACAGCCAGTGGTCAAAGGTCTTCTTGGGAGCTAATACAGCCATGGACAAGATGGAGCATCTGCATTAAAAGCAACAGGGCTGAAATACTCTCAACCTCTGGAGTTCACCCCATGACACTGGACAGGAACCAGATGTTTCCATCAGATGCAGGGCCACTACAGAAGAGTAGCAGGCAGGCTCTCAGAACCCCAGGAACCAAGAGGTCCCGTTGGAGACCTCTTGGGAGTCCAGCATTCTGGGACCCACCAGCCTAGAAGCCACGTGTGTACTGGATACCCGGAACAGAAACACACGCATGGGCAGACTGGCCTCTGAAGCCCTGAAACCATCTCTTGACTGTGGGATGACAGCAGTCTCACAGAGAGATGCAGAGCCGCTGAGAATGGAGATGGCACTGAGGTTCCCAGGGCAGGTTTTCAGGGCAAGATGTTGAGGTTCCCACCTCAGAGCTCACCACTGGTGAACGATGTTAGCAAAAAGACTCATTGGCTTGAACATCAGAATCACTGAGAGCAGCCACCCAGCCCTGAGGCCGCGAAAGCGAGCTCAGCCCAACGACCCAGTCAAAAGATCAGCCAATATGGACCAAAGATCCCCTCAGAAGTCGCCAGTCAAGTCCAGAAACACAAGGACTTCCTTGCCCATAGAAAAGCTCACTCAAGGAAGTCAAGAGGACAGAGGTGAAAATGGGGCGAGGGCGGGCCAGAGAGACCAGAAGGCAAGCAGCCAGGGTCAGGTCTCTGAGGTCCTGCTCCATCTTTCCCCAGGCTCTTTGGATTCACACCACCACGAGGAAAATATTGGGGATTTCTGACATTCAAAGAGCGCCTGACTATCAGCACGCTCATATCATGCATTTGTCACAAAGACAAAAACCCAAGCTCCGAGTCTCTGGTGGGAAACAGGAAGCAGAGCTGCTTCAGAAGACGTGCGTGTTCTGCAAAGAATCTACGGCCAAGAGATCTGCTGAGACTCGAGTGCTTACGAGGGGCAAGTGCTGGACAGCGCAGGAAGGTGCCCCTTCTAAGCTGGGTAAAACTTACACCAAGAGTCCCGTGGTCCTTCCTGGTACGTGCCTGGCATACATGCTAAGAACAATGCTTGTGAAATTCCTCAGGAAACGCAGCGGGCTCATTCAGCTTCCACCATTGACAGGAAGCAGGAGACAGGTAGTCAGGGAAGAATGACAGTTTGGGGATTAGCACGATGACAATTAGCCAAGTTCTGCTCTGCTTCTCTTTACAAAGAAAACTTCCCTTCTCTTTGCTCTTGGAATGCCATGCTAGAAGAGAGACATTTCCATGGCAACCACATACACGCTTAGCGATGTGTCACTAAATTTGTGTGTGCACAAAGGCACATTAGGAGACTTTTTGAATGTGGCGAGAGAAATAGATTTTCATAATTGAACGTTCCCCTCAAGTAGAGTTTCCCGTTTGCTGAAAGCCGGGACTGCAGCAGGAGAGGCTAACTCTGCCTCCGCAGAATCGACGCTCGACCCAAAAATCTCAGCTGACTTCAGAGGAAGGAGGCTGCTGCCCAGAAAGGGGCACAGACAGACGGGGGCAAAGCCGGGGGCCAAGACGGCCTTGGCAGAGCGAGGGAAAACAGATCCATCTGACACCTGACCAGACCCGGGGAGAGAGAAAGTTACATGCATGAGAATCAGACATGACCCGGACCTTTCCTCAGGTTCTTAGCACCCCATGACCCCAAGGCCCTCACCTGTTCTAACAGAGAGAGTGTAGGAAAAGATGAGCGCCTGTATCAGATAGCTTCCCCAAGAAGTGGAACGCAATAAAAAGAACGCTGAGTCTAGAGCCACAAGTCCCTGGTGTGCGTCCTAGTTCTGTCTCTTCCTACTCAGGGAACTTTGACAGCTACTTTTTCTCTAAGCCTCAATCCGTAAACTGGGAACATGCTCCCCGATTAGCAGATGCTTCAAGGAGGCAGCGAATGTGGAAGCATCACTACTAAACTATAACAACCCCGTTTACAAGGCGGCACTGACTGGGCCCACGCACCCCAAAGGAGGCCTCCGCCAGATGCAGGCTAAGCTCTCACAGCTCGGGTACCACGAAGGGGCCACCCCAGCAATGCCTGCGCCGGGTTGGGGCTGCTGTGGGTTATGGTTGTCTGACTCCAGGTCTCTCCAAGCACTCGTACAGCAAGGGATGAAGGACAGCCCTGCAGCATCTGCCCCAGAGGCTCCGACGGTGGCCTTTCTGGTCCTCCTCAGCCCTACACCTACCCTGGGTCCTAAGCCAGACAGTACAGCAGCCGGAAGGCCGGCGGGGTGGGGGTGGGGGGGCGGTCATAGCATATATACATTTAACTCACACACATTCGATTCTACCTATCTGCCACCCACTCTCTTCACTCTTCCTATTACTCTCTCCCCACTGGAACTAGACCTTGGCCTCCACTGCCCCAAGGAGAGAGAAGCCACCACTGAATAGAAAACAAACGAAACTAAATTTTGGCTTTCGAGCTTCCAAGGGCCTGGGTCCCAGCAATGAGAGATTTCCAAGGAGAGTTTTGACCACAGGTGATTTCACCTCACATGTTTCGGTCAGGACCTAACCCCAGGGAGGGGGCAATCAGGTGCCTTGGCTTCAGGAGAGGGGCACTGCTTTGGGGTAAGACACGGCACCTCCACACTGGAGCCCAGAGAGGTACCCCCGGCCTCCCATTACAGCGCTCCCTTCCTGTCCCCCACCCCCACCCCCATCAGCCTAGCCTGTGCGCTGGGCTTGGACCTGCCCCCTTGTTCCACCTGTAACCAGTCTTCCCAGGAGGAGGCCACACTCTGCCACCATCCCAGGCTCAGAGTCTAACACCTGGCACCCACAGACACCACTTGGGGCAGCCCTCCCAGGCTCACCATGTGGCCCTCCGACTGCTCAAGTCACTGCCCCTTACGCTTCCCATCACAACTCCCACCAAAGTGGGGAAGCTCAACCACCCCCGAGGGTAGGCCCTGCACTGTCCAGCTGTGCTTGTGAACTCCATCCAAGTTCCCCAGGCCCTGCGTCCCCTCCCTGCTCACTCCTGATGCCACTGGGCCAGCCACCCTACACCGAGGCTCACCCCAGATAGAGGGGCTGGCACACGCGGCTCCAAAAGTCACCACCTCCGCTCATACAGCTGATGAGAACGCGAGAGGGTGCAGCCGCTGTGGAAGTCTGGCAGCTCCTCAGTAAGTTAAACATAGAATTACATGTGACCCGGCAATTCTACTCCTAGGTAGGTACCCAAAAGCTCTGAAAACATACGTCCACCCAAAAACACGTACACGGAGGTTCACAGCAGCATTATTCATAATAGCCAAAAGGCAGAAAAGTCCCAAACATCCATCAACAGGTGAACGGATAAAGCAAAATGTGGCCTATTCATACAATGGAGCATTATTCAGACAAAAAGAAATGAAACTGACACACGTTGCAATATGGATGAACCCTGAAAACGGCATAAGGCCACAGATTGTATAATTCCACTTATGTAAAATATCCAGAATAGAAAAATCCATAGAGACAGAAAGCAGGTTCGTGGTTGCCAGGGGCTGAGGTGGAGGAGGAAACAGGGAGCGGCTGCTCAGTGAGTGCAGGGTTTCCGTTCGGAGCAGTGAAAATGTTCTGGAACTAGACAGTGGTGATGCTCACATAACAGTGTGAATGCACTTAAAGCCACTGAATTGCACACTTTAAAATGGTTAAAATGATAAATGTAATGTTATGTGTATCTCACCCACAATTTAAAAAACAAGTCACCACCTCACATAGCAGTCTACGCAGTTTCCTGTGCCGCCTCACAGCTTCTGTGATGCAAGACTGGAGCCTCTGGAGCTCCAGCACAGGACGGGGGTGCTGGCTGGAGGTAGAAGGTCCAGGCCCAGCTGAGGGGCAGGCCTACAAGTGTGTATGAGTCAGGATGCGGGACAGTTTTCAACTGAGCTGGTGGAACTGCTACAAGGTCCTCTGCCAACATAAATAAATGCTGTGAGGACGGGCATGGACGAAGGACCAGGAACTCAATTTAGCTTTCGACACCTCTCTGAGGAGACCAAGCAACCCAACACAGGCTGTTGCTGAAAACACAGGGAGCAGAGAGGAGAAAGACACCACGTGCTTCTCAGTTCTGCGATGACAAACCGGAACTGACTAGCACTGGCCGTGTCTCACCTGTTACCGCAGGGGGATGAACAGCCCTAAATATTCAGGCTTCAGGATGCTCAAACCACTTTAGGAAATGTCAGAATGATTCGGGCAAGACGGAGAAAGCCAAGATGGCCTGGCTGCCTTAAGACAGGGACTGCCGTGGCACCAGAGCCTTCAGGCTTTCTTCTGGACACAGAGCCCAGCTGAGGAGCCTCTTTTCGATCCCAGGCTGGGGCCAGGAAGCAGGGCGGCTTCTGAGGCTTGGACACCAGGAGAAAATCTGGAAGGGTGGCCAGGGTGAGAATGCCACTTAGATGTCCCTTAGATGGCAGTTTCGGCAGGGACTTTGCCAAACGACCCTCCCTTCCACGGTCAGTGGCGCGGTTTGAAGAGAACCCTCCCACTGGAATGGAGGCTCTGGCCACAAGCTGAGAAGGACACAGTGGTATCTATTTGGCCACTGCCTGCTTGTGGTCACTGGGAAAGACAAAACGTGTCTTCACCACTCCACAATTTCTTTCTTTCCTAGACAGCAATGAAGATTGAACCATGCCTTCTCCCACCAGAAAAGAGGTGAAGGAACAGCTTCGTACATTCTGCTGGGACAAGGAGGAAGCTACAAGGCTGGACTCACTCTGCCTCAGGCCAGGAGAAGGGTCTGTACCGTCCTCACGTTGGCTCTTGGGCTCTGGGTCCAAGCTAAAAAGCAGACAGCTCGGAGCACCCAGCTCTCCTTAGCAGAGGTCCGACAGCGAGTCCTGAAAAACCATCAGAGAATGAAGAAGAGAAACAGATTCTCTAATCCTTAATGCCAGCAAGAAAGGAAAGCCAAGGAGTCTGTGGCCAGTGAAGACAGCCCTCTGATGTGGGGAGAAGGTGAGGCAGGCAGGAGACTAAGGGCAGGCCCCTCAGGAGAGGCCATGGGCTGCAAGCCTGAGAGGCTGAGAGCTGCTCACAGGGCTTGGTGCACGACTGAGCGTGGCAGAATCAGCTGGTGAAAGGAGAAAGGAGGCTGGACATGGCTCTCTTGGTCCCTCTGCTACCTGACTCTACCTTCCCCTCAGATCTCTGTTTCTTCTTTAAAACACTGGTGCTCCCGAAGGCTCTCACCCCTGTGCCTTTCAGTCCAGGTTCTTCTCGAATGACTTTGCACTCAAGCCTTTCAATTCCTGGCACCCCACAGGACTTCTAAATCTTAATCTCCTGTGCCATCACCCCAACCAGGACCAAACCCATATTTGCAACCACCTAGATTTCACAATCATAATTTCTATCATGTCTAGAATTCAACTCGCCTCCCCCTCTCCCAGGATTTCTCACTGTCCCTACTTCCTGATGTCCCCAGGTAGAAATCTTGACCATTCTCAACCCACCTCCCACATCCACACTTATGACACGTCCCCAGATCCAGCACATGGGGCTCCTTGCTGTTTCACATGCCCACTGCCCCTGGTATTCTGCACATTTGCCTGAAACGTCATCCTTCTCCCCAAGCTCACGTCAAGTTGAGGTGAGTCCCCAGCCCTGTGTTCAGCCCTTTATTGGGGCACCTCCATGTGTTACAACTGTGGACACGTCTTCCGCACCCTAGCTAGACGTTCTCCTCCTTGAGGGCAGAAGCCTCATCTTTGCATCCTCAGCATCCAGGGCACTGCCTGGCATGCAGTACGAATGAGGCAAGTTCTCTCAAGAAGTGGAACTGAACAAAACAGATGAGCAGCAGGTAGTTAACATTCCTCTCACCGCGTATCAGTTCAACTACCTGATTTCATAAAGTCTGGTTTGGACCTGCTTGACAACTAGATTTCCAACACGAATCAGCTCTGCAAATTCTGGCAGTTTCTAGAACAAGAGTGATAGGGAAAAAAACCAGCAGCTCAAAGGAGGTAGGTCTGAAGACTGAGTCAAGACAAAATGAGGGGAGAGGAGGTTGGGCCCAGAAAAGCACTGGTCCCTCTCCAACCTATGGAATGGCATCCACCTGGGAGAAGCGGCAGAGATGGACCCATGCAGAAACGCCTCAGCATCTAATTAAACATTTTCAACTCCACTGCACACGGGAAGGAAACCTACATCCCCCATGGAACCCTGACAAATGAGTCGTTTCTAACCAATCTATCACCATAGCATCTGGGTACCTCAGGAAGATGAAAATAAGACCAATACATAAATGAAAACCAATGCACAAACAATCGTCTCTCCACACAGGCCTCCAGGAAGCCACAGCTACAGCCATCTGCCAAGCTCCATCCTCATCACTGCTTCCAGCAGCCAGAGGCCTCTGAGTAAGCACAGTTTAATATAAGATTTAACAACAGAAGGAAATTTCTCCTCTGAAGTCTGACTCTCCATTAATGCTTGTACACTCAACGTCCACCCCTTGAGCTGGAATGAAATAAGTTTGGGATAAATAGGATTTGTTCTTTACACCACATCAGCCAAAGAATTTGCTAGAAATAGTTGGGACAGATTGAACAAAGACCGCAACTTGGCTTGAGAATTCAGGTTGAGAATTCAAAGGTTTCTTGCATGAAAACGGTTCTTGAGGGGACCGTCACTAGGCCGTGGGGGGGACACTCACACTCATCTATAGTGTATTCTCACCTCCTACAGCCTCTGCCAGAGGTGGCCTAGATAGATTTGATCCGATCAACCCAGGGCAGCAACTCTCAGGTTAAGTCCCATCTAGCACCTGGCCAGGCAGAGATGATAGGAAATTGCAGACACTGCCATCATGACTCTGAACACCTGGGACTGGGTTTGGCTCTTTCACTTCTTCCATGCTTTTTCCTGAGCATCTGTTACTCGATTTTAAGGCCCAAGCAGCAAGGTGAACAGCCGCTCTGTTCACTGGAAAGCGGGAGAGGCAGCCACAGGAGGGAGGGTGATGGCCTTCCGGGAAATCTACTCCTGGGCAAATATTTTCATTTCAGATGTTTATGCCCTGCCTGCTTCCCAAACAAAGATTTAGGTGGGACAAATATTTATGCAGCTAAATAATGTTTCCCTCCTTCCGTGCATCTGTATGGAGTGGGAAGTGATTCAGACACATGACAATATTACACTTTAAAATGCCTTAAAGCCAACAATTCCTCTTTGCTGTCCCTTCAGTGCATAACTGAGGCTCAACAGACAGTGGGTGTTTTCAATATTTTTTCTAAAAGTTTTCATAAATTCATGGCTTCTCTTGAGCACGTGAACAGGATCTGCTCTTACTTCTGGAAAACTCAAGTTTAATTGAGTCTTTTCCCCAGCTCATTTTTTCCTTATCTGATTCTGGTCTAGGTCTTAATAAATACAGAAAATTTCCAACCTCTTCCATAAGTAGATAAAAGAGAAATCTAGCCAGAAAGGTGACCAGCAGAGGTGGAGATGAAACACCCACAGGTGAGTTCTAAGGTACGGCTGCACAACAGAAGCACCTGGGAGGTGTCTGAAAATCCCAGTACTCAGGCCGCACCCCAAACCAATTCAATCAGAATCTCTCTGGGAGGAACCTGGGCGTCAGCATTGACTAAGATCCCCCGGGGTGGGGGGGTTCCAGATGGCAATAAAGGTTAGCATCCCTGTTCTAAAGATTCACAGGACCAGTTCTTTTGAATACCTACCAAGATTATGACAATTTCTGCTTTATTCCATCCCAAAGCAAAAACTCTTCCTCTAAATTAACACCGGTGAGCCTTCAGATGATGTAATAGAAAGAAAGTCAACCTAAGAGTCAGGAGGGGAGGTTTGAGTCAGTGCGTCACAATGGAAACTGGTGGGGCCAGGAGTTGGTCACTGCCTTTTCAAGGTCTTCACTCTCTCCGCTACAAAATGGGATTATAGTCCATGCCCTGTCTGCCACAAGGCTGTGGTGGGCATCAGCTAAACTCCTAACGGGTTGCCAGGGCTCTATTAGGAATACCACACACACAAGGAATTTTTGGTCTGATCTAGCCACAAGGGGTTGGCCTCAGCCCAGCCCAGCCCTGACTCCCTCCAAAGCAGACCCCCTGGGGATTCTCCCCGGAGGATTTAAACAATGGTTGGTACAGAGGCCAGAGAGTCAGAAACTCCTTTCCTCACATGCAAGAAGACTTCAAATTCTACGGCTGACAAACTGGAATTTTGCTTCCACTGGTGCCAAGTTTAAGAGCACTTTACTCAGAGCACAGAGTCTCATTATGCTTTAATCTAATCCAGTGCCTAATCTCAGGGAGCATCTAATGCTGTTTGCCTCCCTCGGCCCCATCTGGATGGACGCCACTCTGGTACCAATCTTAGCTACTCAAGGATCAATAACCAGAGGTAGACCTCTGAGCATGATTACAAGGGAGGCTGTGCTACCCCACCACCTCTGAGAGTACATCAGCGTGAAGTCTCTGCCCCTTACATAATTACACACCCAAGAGGCCTACACATAAACCGGTAGAGATGTCTCTAGACTGAGCTGCTATTTTTCTGTCAAAACATGAACTTTCTCTATAAAGGGTTTCCTTACACTCCAAAGCAGCAAAATTGATTATATTTGATAGGTGTTCTCTAAAAGGTCCAGTTCTGAAAGCAAGAAACTAAAGTCGTCTTTTCCCATTGATTCTTATAATTAAAAAACAGGACCATTCCAGGGCTCTGTAGGGTATGTGACAGACATGGAGAATGGCTTCTGGGAGAGCTGGAAAGGAGGAAGATTTGCTGCTTTAGGTCAAGAACACAGGTACAGAAAAACAAAAAAGGTGCCAAAATGTCTTCCCAGGAGACCAGCATTTACCTGGCAAGGTTTAGGTTTAACCTCCGAAAATTTCATTCCAGAAGTGAAAATGGGGGAGAAGGATTTAAGAGATTTAGAACTTTTATTCAACACCCTTGAATACCCTAAATGAGATGAATTAAATTAAAGGTAGCCTTTGCAATAAGATACATTTCCTTCATACTGAACTTTCTCAAATGAAGGGAGATAAGAGACCAGATTTTACAGAACACAGCTTGGAAATCCTTCAGCCATGTATATTTAGCTGCCTTCTGATCAGTAATTCAGCAATTTGGCCTACACAGTCTTTTTGTTTTCATTGTGGGGATTTATAAACCAAGTTTTAAAAAGTAGTCATTAGACTTAAGGCAAGGAGGCCAGAGAAAATATTTGACAGGTTAAAAAATTTTAAGAAGAAAGTCACACTAATAGCAGCTGCTGGAACATCACAGATACGAACAAATATTTACTCTTAACACCTAAAAGCAGATGAGGAAAAAATGCACCAATAATTTAAGATGACATCAACCAGAAATTAGAAGCCCTTTTGAGAACTGTAGTCTCTATTCAGGATACAGTTTCAACACAAAATTATATTTCATGTACCCAATACCAATTACCAAAAATAACTAAGAATCTTTAAACATCTAAACTAATCTAAAATACGCACATTAAAGTTTGTACACTTGAATCAGGGGTCTTTGGAGATCTACTCAAAGTCTGCTCATTTGTACTTTACATTTAGTGCTAACAAGTTAGACTGACTGGTTTCCTAGCCGACTGCAGGTTAGAAAATAGCAAACTAGGAAGAGGAGAAGATAAAGCAGCCGGAGGCAGGTATCCTGACAGCTATGAGAAGAGACAGCTGACAGTCTAACAGAAATATTGGAGAAAAGCTGCTTAAAAGCAGATGAGTCTAGAATTTCAGAAAAGTAACATTCACAATATTTGGCATAGAATTTAAAAAATGAGTAGACACATGAAGATGTAGGAAAATGTGACCCACAACCAGGAGATAAAACAGTCAATAGGGACAGACCCAGTGATGACAGAGAGGTTGGAAACAGCAAGCAAAGACTATGAAAAGCTATTATAAATATGCCTTCAGATTTAAAGGAAAATATGGAAACAATGAGTGAACAGATGGGAATGTTGGAGAAACAAAAACAATGACAAAGGTCCGAGTGGAAATTCTAGAAGTAAAAAAACACCTGGAATAAAAAAATTCACTGGGTGGGCTTAACAACAGATTGGACACTACAGAAGAAAAGTTCAGTGAATTTGAAGATAGGTTAATATAAATTATCCACACCAAAGCAGAGAAAGAAAGAGTGAAAAGAAAATGAACAGAGTCTCAGTGACCTCTGGGAAAATATCAAGCAATTGAGTCCATATGTAACCAGAATTCTAAAAGAAAAGGAGATAGATTGGGACAGAAAAAATATTGAAGAAATATGGGCCAAAGTTTTTCCAAGCTTGATGAAAAAATAATCAACCCACAGAAGCAAGAACTCAACAAACCTCAAGAAGGATAAACAATGACATCCACACCTAGGCCTAGCATAGGCAAATTGCTGAAAACTGAAGATAAAGAGAAAATCTTAATAGCATCCAAAGGGAGGGAAAGACGTTATATGCAAGGGAATATATTTGACCTCTCATCAGAAACAATGCAAACTACAGGACAATGAGTCTCTCATGTACAGAAAGAAAGAAAAAGTCAACTTAAAATTCTATTTCCAGCAAAAATATCCTTTTAAAATGAAGGCAAAAGAGAGACATTTTCAGATAAAGAAAAGCTACAAGAATTTGTGACCAGCAGCCTTACACGACAAGAAATGTAAAGAGGAGTTTTTCAGGCCGAAGGGAAAAATGACACCAGACAGAAGATCAGACATACAAGAAGGCACGAAGAACACTCTAAGTGGTAAGTACATGGGTGAATTAAAAGACTCTAGTTTATTAATTTCTTTAAGAAAACTGGCTATTTAAATAAAAAATAATACCAATGTACTGTGAAGTTTACAACACATGCAGAATGAAGATTAGAGAGGGTAAGTAGACACAGGCAGATTGTCAGGCTAGATAAAGAAGTTAGAAAGAGGAAGTGAATTAAACCCAAAATAAGCAGAAGGAAGGGAACAAAGAGTGAAAGTCAATAAAATTTTTAAATAGATATTAAACAAAAGATCAAAAGTTGGTTCTTAGAAAAGATCAGTAAAATTGATAAACTACTAAGTAAACTATTTAAGACTTAAACAGAGAAACCAATTACCAATATCAGGAATAAAAGAGGGAACGCCACTCAGATCCTACAAACATTAAAAAGAAAATGAGAATCTTAGGAACGATTTTATTCCAATAAATTCTACACCTCGAATGAAATAGACAAATTACTTGGAAGTGAAATCGACAAAACTGACACAAGAAATAGAAATTCTGAATAGCCCTACATCTGTTAAAGTAATTGAATTAATAATTTAAAACATCACACACCAAAAAAATTCTCTAGACCTAGATAGCTTTAGCGGTGATTTCTATCAAGCATTTAAGATAAGTGTTCTACAAATTTTTTCAGAAAATAGAGAGAATAGAATAGTTTTAAGTTCATTTTATGAGGCCAACATAATGCTGTATCAAAAACCAAACAAAGGCTTTATAAGAAAACTATAGACCAATGTCCCTCATAAGCATAGATGCAAAAATTCCTAACAAAATATTAGAAAATCAAATGCTAGTTTAACATTCTTTTAAAATCAATATGATTCACCATATTAACAGAATTAAAGAGGAAAACCATATGATCATCTCCATAGATGCAGAAAAAGTATTGGACAAAATTCAATCCCATTCCTGATAAAAACTCTCCACAAACTAGGAATAGAAGGAAACTTCCTCAACCTGATAAAAGGCATCTACCAAAACCTATACCTAATGGTGACAGACTGAATGCTTTTCCCTTGAGATCAAGAACAAGGCAAAGATGTCAGTTCTGACCACTTCTATTTAAAATTGAGCTGAAGTCTCAGCCACTGCAATGTAGCAGGAAAAGGAACAAACGCTGGAAAGGAAGAAGGAAAACTGCCTTGACTCACAGACGACACAACTGTATACATAACAGAGCCTAAGACTCATAGACGACACAACTGTATACATAACAGAGCCTAAGGAATCTACCAAAAGACAATAAAGTCACAGTATACAAAATCAGTACATAAAAAATCTCGTATTTCTACATACTTGCAACAAATGCCTGGAAAATAAACATTTAAAGAATACCGTTTACAACAGCATAAAAAATATAAAGTACTTAGAGATACAGATAATAAAGGATTTTTAAGCCCTCCACATTGAAAACTATAAAACATGTTCAGGAGATTAAAGAAAATCTAAATAAATGGAAAGAGATGCCACATTCACGGATCATAGACCCAATATCGTTAAGATATCAATTCTCCCCAGTTGATTTATGATTTATAGATTCGACTCAGACCAAATCAAAACCCCAGCAGGATTTTTCTTAGAAACTGACAAGCTTGTTCTCAGACATATGCAGAAATGCAAAGGGCCTCTAACAGCCAAAGCGACACTGAAAGAGAAGTCCAGAGACGGAAGAGTTATTGTACAGCTGCAGCATCAAGACAGTGTGAACTGACATAAAGAGAAATCAATAACACAGAAGAGTCCAGAAACAGAGCCACATATATATGGTCAATTAATCTAACATGACATCAAAGCAATTCAATAGGGAAAGGAAATTTTGATCAAATTTTGTTTTCAACCAATAGTGCTAAACAAGTGGACATCTAAATGGGAAATAAGGAACCTCAACCCCTACCTCATACCATATACAAGAATTAATTTGAAGTAGATGAGAGACCTAAATGGAAAAACTAAAACAATAAAGTTTCTAGAATGAAAAGGAGACTATCTTCATGACCTTGGGGTAGGAAAAGATTTTTTTAAAAATAGACACAGAAGGCACTAATCATAAAAGAAAATATTGATACACTGGACTTCATCAAAATTTAAAACTTCTGCTCTTTGAACAACACCATTCAGCAAATGAAAAGACAGGGGGCCGGATGGGTGGCACAGCAGTTAAGTTTGCACGTTCCGCTTTCACAGCCTGGGGTTCACCAGTTCAGATCCCAGGTGCAGATCTATGCATCGCCTGTCAAGGTAGGCTGTGGCTGGCGTCCCACATATAAAGTAGAGGAAGATGGACACAGATGTTAGGTCAGGGTCAATCTTCCTCAGCAAAAAAAAAAAAAAAAAAAAGGGAGGATTGGTAGCAGATGTTAGCTCAGGGCTACTCTTCCTCAAAAAAAAAAAGAAAAAGAAAATGAAAAGACAAACCATAGACTGAGAGCAAATACTTATTTTATATATACATATATATGACAGAGGACTTTTATCTAGAACATATAAAGAATTTCTAGAATTCAGTAAGATGATAAAAAAGCCAATTTTTTAAATTAAAAAAAGTTTTGGACAGTTAAAAGAAAGATATAGAAATGGCAAATAAACACATGAAAAGATGTTCGATATCAATAGTTAGAGAAACAAAAATTAAAACCACAATGAAATATCACTACACATCACATAGGATGGCTAAACTTCAAAAGGTGGACAATAACAAGTGCTAGCAAAGATACAGAACTCTCACACATTGCTGGTGGGAGTATAAAATGGTCTTATCTACTTGGGTAAAGTGCTTCCAGTTTCTTATAAAGTTAAACACATATCTACTCTGTGAGCCAGCAATTATACTCCTAGATATTTACACAAATGAACTGAAAACATGCCCACACAAAGACCTGTAAGTAAAACATTCATAGCAGCTTTATTCATAATACCCAAACACGGGAAACAACCAAAAGGTTCGACAACAGGTGAACGGATAAACAAACTGTGGCACAGTCACACAATGAAATGCATCTCAGCAATAACAAAGGAATGAAGTACTGACACACACGATGTGGACGAATTTCAAAAACATCCTCCTGGGTGAAAGATGCCTTGCACAGAAGGGCGTGTGTCGTGCCCCTCCATTTATCTGAAGCTTTAGAACTGGCAAAACGAATTCCTGGTGACAAACAGAAACAGTGGTTGGGGTGGACGATGGGGCATTGACTGAAAGGAGCAGAGGGAACTTTCTGGGGTCATGGAAATGTTCCATTGTCTTCACAGGTATGGTTTACATGATTTTCTGTTTTGTGCGTTTTGCCATATGTAAATTAGACTTAAATAAATAGATAGTACCTGCCTCTCAGGGTTGTTGTGAAAAAACAAGAAGAGAATACAAAGCACAGGTCCTGAGAGGCCACCAGTCTTATCTACACACCTCCGCAGGCCCTCCGGGCCCTCGCTGTCTGGCACAGGGCATTTTATGGTGCTCACCAAGTGCCGGCAGAGGTTGAAGGAGGGGAGAATTATTTCCTACTATTCAGTCTCTGACAATGGCTGCTATTTAGTGAAAACTGTTTGCCTGGAAGGTTGGCCTGTGGAGCAGCTGACTCCCAGAGCATGCCAGATACAAGCACAATTGTTGCTCATCTATTAAGGAGGATGCTAACCCATACACCCAAATTTCTTCTAGAAGTTACCACTAGTGCTACTGAACTAAAACAGATGGACAACTGCCCAGGTCTGAGCCTTTAATTGATGAAAATTCAGAGTTAAGAGATGTACTCAGACCTCCCCTTTTGAGTAAAAGCTGTTCTGACCACCTGCCTGCTGAGTTTGGGGAGCTCTCAACCCAAATCTTAGAAAACAGCCTTCTCAGGAGAGAAAACACCTACAGCTGGGCCACCACACTCAGGCTCTTGGAGCTGTGCTCTCTGAGGTTTCTGTTCTCTTCAGGGGTGGAGACACCAAAAAGCAGGCCTGACCTACAGCCATCTTAGCCACAACTCCGCACTTAAGAGAACCCAAACTATGCGCCTCAGCTATTAACCCCCAGAGCCGAAGGGGGGGGAGGGGGGGGGACTTAGGCCCTGGGTCCTCAGAATTCTTTGAGGAGTCTCCAATTTCTTTCCTACCATCACCTGCCATGAGAATACAGGGCTATGAAAGTCTGTTGTTTCTTTTCCCCAAATTATGCAAACACTTGTACTTAAGACCTTGGCCCTGGAGTAATGGGAAATCAAGAATCAGGGCTTATTGTTTGAATGAGCCTGGTCTTTTTGGACTGCAGGTGCACAGAACTGGAATAATAATCCTTGGTTCATGAAACTCATCTCTGCTCCGTGCATGGCCCCTCTTTTACAGTAATGTAATAAAGACCCACGAATTCACCCGAGGCCACTACTCTCCGGAATCCTGTCCATCACTCCCTTGCTAAGGCTTTCCTGACCTGGCCGATGAAAGCACAGCAGGAGAGATTTCCTAAAACTCCCACCACCTCCTTTAGTGCAGACGCAACTTGGGATGCAGAGGCAGGTGCCTTCCCCAAGCCAGAGGCGGTCCCCAGAAGGCTGCTGCCCACCTGGATTACCAGCCAGCTTCCCTGCACAGGGCTTTCCAATCTGTGAGCCTGATTTATTTTTTTCGATAAGAGAAAAGATGTAAGTCCCTTTGAGCAAAGTATGCCTGATATATATCACAATATTTATTTTTGGTGGAGTAATGGATCAGTCTTCGGGGAAAGCTAGAGAAAAGGCATTTTTGGAGCTCGGATGTAAATCAGTCACTCTAAAAACCGCAGGGGAATCTATATTCTTACCCCCCCTGCTAACGACAGTGTGAAACAAGCAGCTGACTTTTCAAAGTCATGGTACTGTTTGTTTCCAGACCTAACACTAAAGACAGAGCTAAGGATGGGAGGCCTGAGAAGCAATTGCTCCTGGGATGCCTGTACCAAATGCCCCCAAATGCTGGTACAACTCACAATGAAAGCACAGATCCACCCAGCCTGTGGGTGAGTTGTACACCTGGAGGGACAAACTCTAAGCTTTACTCTACTTGTCTACTCAGTTCTAAGGAAGAAGGACGAGGCGTGTGGCCGGGCTTAGGATATAAGGGTCTCCCAAAGGACCCATCCAGTTATTATAGGCCAGCCTTCCTATCTATATTAAATGTATCACAGAGCAGGACAGAGTGAAACTGAAGGACGGGGGGGTGGGGAAGAGATCTTCAATAGATTTGCAACTTTAAACAGAGCTCTTCGAAGGAAAGCTATTTAAATCTGAGTTGTTCCTAATATTAATTATTTTGAACATCTCCTAGGCTCAGATTCACACGCTACAAAGAACACAAAGCCTTTTAATTTTCCAACCTGTGCCTGGCACTGGCGGCGATAAATCAGATATACAGAGAAATCACACATGACTAACGAACGAGCCCACTAATGGGGAGCAAAGATCATTGGCCAAGATGACTTATTCAGACACGGCCACATATCATAAGCAGCAATACCCTGGCGGCCTAATGCAGCAGGCACGGAGGGCAAGAGCCAGGGCACTCCTTGCCAAGCTGCAGGCATTCCAGGGCGATTCGGGCATCTCCAGGTGCCTGCCATCCAAGCAGGAAAGAATTTACTCACGGCTGCCCCCTCCCCACTCCCTTCAAGTTAGATTTGCACTTGGAAAAACACTGCAGCTTGTAAAAGGCCTCTTGGGTCACAGAGCTGCTGAGCCCCCAAACCTTGCTGTGGCCCCGACTCTGAGACCCTTAGAATTCCAGGCACCCTCAGGAAGAAGACCAAGCCTCTGCCATCAGCAACTGAACTGCTGGTCTACAGATCTTTACTGGAGCCATTCATTCAAGTATCTGAGCTCTAAATGGGTGTCAGACCCTATTCTAGGTGCTTGGGCAGCCCCATAAACAGAACAGTAAACAGGTGGGAGTGAGGGAGAGAGAAGAGTGCCCTAAATGCCAGTCTCTTTGTTGTACCGTGAACACTGAGGCCCAGTGATAAATGGGAATTCTCCCCTGAGTTCAGAATTGACGGCATGGCTCGGACTGGAGCCCAGGTTGGATTCTTAGCGGGATTGCCACTTAGAGTGGCGCACAGGGCAATGGGCAGAGGGGATGGGGATGAAATTCAACCCATGTTCTTCATACAGACCAGGGGCAGCCCCGCTCCAGTGCTATGTTCTCACCGCCCCAGACTGCCCAATTCTCTTTAACAAAATCCCCCTTCACTGGAAGGGACAACTGAGGTTCCCCAGATCAGCAACCAACCTTCACTAATAGGACCCAGGAGAATTTGAATCCTTTCATTGGGATGTCCAAGCTATTCACTCCCAAACCTTATCTTGAGTGAGAAAAGTCTGTTGAACTTGAATCTGGAAGAGGCCCCCCTATGGCCAAGGTCCCCTGTAATAATTATAACGATCAGTTCCTATATCACGGTCGGATCTGAAAGGGAAGGCTGCTAGCAAGCTGTTTACATTCTCATCAACCCTTTCACTCTTCATGGTCCCAAGCTGAGGACCTGTCGCTGTCTAGTCCCATTTCTAATTCAATTTGGGTGAGAGGAAAGATTAACTTAATCAACTGTAGGAATACCTAGTCTTGACTAGGTGCTAAGGGATACAAGAGCGAAAACACCACCATCGTCAACAACACATCATCGCCCCTGACTTCATGGAACTGAAACATGTTGAAAACAGAGCTGGAAAGAGCCCAACTGCGATGGAGTCCCTGGCCAGACCGGCAGTCCACTTAGGGGCCAGGTCTGGAAGCAAGAGTGTATGTGACCAGCCAATTCTCCCCTCCCACACCCCACATCACAGAAGGAAAAACCAGGTCCAGGAAGGGGAGGAAGTGGCTCGCCCAGAGTCAGACAGTGGACGGTTGGGTGAGACTAGAACCCATGTTCTCTGGGTCTCCCCTTTCCACCACACTGCCTCCTCCAAGGTTCCAAAAACTGCAAAGTCAGGAGAAATAGTTGGTTCTAGTGACAGACCATTTCCTGATGCATGCACACCCAGAACGTGCAGCTTCAGCCATCTTATCAGCACAGTCCTCGTGCCCATGTCTCTCTCTCAAACCAGAATGATCATAAATATGCTTAGTTGATCTAGAGCCCAGGGGGCCAGTCTTCATTAACTCCCATCTGTCACCCTCTCTGAGCCTCTCTTGATGTTTACTTCCACTTTAAAAACCTCATCTTATAAGAACAGAGCCCTTTTTATCTGATGCTAGCTCCCTGTCTGCTCCTGGGGGTCTAATCAATCCACGTCTGGAAACAAACAAGCCAGAGAGGAAAGCAAGAGTCCCTTTTATGAAAACAGGCGACTTTCTAAAATGCTCTACCCGTGGGCAGGGCACAGATAGAAATTTAAATGAGAAGGAAATAAAGACGTCCTCCGGCAGTAGGCATACGCGTTCCTCAGCAAGCAGGACACCAGGAAGGTAACTCTGTGTTAGCAGCTGAACCAAAAACTCTGCCCCACGTTTTTCAGGTTGTTTGTTGGGGGGGGGGGGGGGGGGGGGTAGTTCCAAACTCAAGAAGCCTGAAGAGACAACAGCCTTCAAAACCTACTAGGTACACAGTCCAGCCCCTCCCTTCCGAGGAGCTTAAGGTCTTCAAGACAGTAAGAGAGCGCTCACGGAATACCAACCGCAGACGCATGCAAGCAGGCCTCCAGCTACTACCAGGGGTGCACGGAGACGCCAGACAGAAAGATCCAGACAGCTGGCAACCCACATGGACCTCTGCCCATCCTGTTATTTTACACCCACCTGCAAAGCAGTCTCCACACCTCCCAGCACCCTCCAGCAGCTGCAGCAAGTCACCGCCCGCAGCTGCTGCCAGCAAGGGAGGCTGTCTTTGTACAGAGGGGCAGAACCATGTTCCCCACTGGCCAGCCCACCCTTCCTACCAGGGCTCCTGACCCCAGGCTTTCAGAAATGGGTTACACAACCAGATATAAACGCAGAGAGCGCCTCTTTTGAAGAAGACAGTAGTCACTTCTTCATCTTTTGGGAGATCTTGTTGAAAATTGGATGGCAGCTCTGGACGTCCCCCGAGAAACCGCACGCATGCAGTTTATACGTAATTTCACTGGTGGTGACTGAAAGCGCAGAGAGAGCTAATGTGTTCAGAGGCGGCTGTGAGAAAGGGAGCTGCAGGGGGTCCCGGTGAGCAGCCAACAACACAGTTCCTTAACCAAAAGGGGAGAAATGACGACCCTTCCTCAGCCACTGCAAGTTCTGGCCTTCAATTAACTTCTGAGATTTCAACAAGACTTTGGAAGCTGAGAGCCCACGCACACACACAAAATAAGGACTCATCTTTGTGGCTTCCTATCTTGATGTCACCAAATGTCCTGTGATTGCGAGTTAAGATAGACTCCAAACAGGGCTTAGCGTAGAAGGGCTGAGTAACAGCAGACACAAGTTGGGAAGAGGTGGGCACTGGGAGGGAGGGCGGTCCGGACAAGGAGGGACAGCTAAGCTCTCCAGTGGCCCTGAGCAGGTCTGGACAGGGCAGGACCGGACCCTCGCTGCGTGCTCCCCCTGGAAATCAGGGCACACCTGCTGACTCCTTTGCAGCAGACCAAGAAGTCCAGACAGAAGCAGCTCTCTCCTTCTGGGCCCACGGGAGGGGGAGCATCCTCTCCCTTCTAGGAGACCCCGGCCCACCGTGCGCCCACAGCCCCCTTGTGGCCTGGGGGTGTCACTACAGCCCCCTCTGCATTGCTGGGCACAAGCCTCCCACAGGCAGCTCTAACAGGAGTGGAGCAGAATCTTTAGCACCAGCCGAGGCTTGACAACAGCCTTCAAGCCATGGTGAGGCTGCGTTCGCTTTCGGCTTCTTAAACTAAGACTAAGACTCCAAGTGATCCTTCTAAACCCCTCCTTGGTACAATCCCTACAGGGAACAAGTCCAAGACCTGCTTCATTAAGCCAATAACCTCGGAGCTTCTGTACCGTTACCACCGCCTTATTGATCATTCCTTCCTGCATTATGCAATTATGTACAGTTGCTCCAAAAGGTCACTAGAAGCAGTTAGCAAGCACACACAACATCCTCTGGTTTGCAGGTAGCTGGCTAGATTACAAAATACCTGCAGGACACCCAATACTCCCCAAATCCTGGACTTCCAGGGTAGCAGATCCCACAGGGGTTTGGGGGAAGTCAGGACTTAAGGACACAGTGAGAAAGAATGCGGCCCTTGGCCCCATGCAGGAAGAGAAGGTGTCCACTAACCAACCTGAACTCCACTCTCACTTGGCAACTCCACAAAGAGAGGGCGTGGAGCCCCCTGGGCTGGGGACTGGACTGGATAGACCAGAGTCTTGGGGTGGGGGACAGTTGGTCCAATGGGTCAGCTTCCATCTGTCAGGGGTGGGGATGATTAACTGAACCCAGCCAGGGAGAGTGCCAGAGAGGACTGAAGGTGGGAAGTTCGGGAGGAGCAGGGAGGGTGCAGTGTGCCTGGAGGGCCTCGAGCAGACCAGGGGCGCGGAGCGCCTGGGGCCAGGGGAAACGGATGGAAGCACAAGGGATCTTTATTTCTGGGGCGGGGGGAAGAGAGTCCTTACCTCCTTGACTTTCTCCCGCTGAGTTCGAACTACGCTCTGGGGCTCCTTACTCTCGTCGCCCCTAGTCCCCAGGACCGGGTGGCGGAGCCGGCTCCGGAACGCACTGAAGTCAAAGCTGAACGGGATGCTCTCCTCCTGGGGTCTGAGGGCCGCGACGCCGCTGCTCCGGGCCGCCGTGGCCTCCTCCCGGGGCCCGGTGGGGTGGGTGCGCCGCAGCCACCCTTTCCTGCGGCGGGTAGTGGCTTGGCTGCTGGGGTCGTCCTTGCCGGGGGCCGGCGCAGCGGGGGCCGGGTTGGGAGGCGACTCCTGCTCGTGGGCCAGAGGGTGGCTGGCGGCTTCGGCCATTGCCTCCAGGCCGGGCTGCGGGGTCCGAGGGGCCAGGAAGAGGCGCTTGAGGCGAGAGGACTTGGGCAGCAGGAAGAGGGCCCCAAAGCACAGCGTGATGAGGCCCGAGAGGAAGAGAAGGAAGAGGAACTTCTGCGGCAGCCGCAGCCCCCACGGGGAGGCCGGGACGAAGCCGGGCACTTTCCTCATGAGCATCGTGGCCTGGCGCGGGGCTGGGGACAGTCAGCTCCGGCCGGGCCCCGAAGCCCTCGGCGTCCAGGCACTTGGCAGCAGGGGGCTCGGCCAGGGGAGGTGGTCGAGGGGCGCCACCCGGGCCGGGGGTCCCTGAGAGTTTTGCCGCCCCGGGGACTGCCCCCGAAGTTCAGAGAGTTCAGAGTGGGTCCCCCCGCGCTGCGGCGGGGGCGCAGCAGCCTCGGCGGGGCCCGGGCGAGCCTGGGCGGCACGGCTCGGGGCCCGGGCCCGCAAGGGTCGGCCGCGCGCTGCAGCCTTCCCCCGGCCGCCGCGCAGCCGCTCCTCGCCGCGGCCGGAGCCCGCGGGGCCCGCGCCTTCCCGCGTGCGGCTGCCGCCGGGACTGTCACATGCCGTCCGCGGCGCCCGGGCTGTCGGCGCGGAGGGGCGCCCGCAGGCCTGAGCCCCGCGCCGAGCCCCCCTCGGCCCAAAGTTTCAGCCTCAGAAGCAGGCGGCCGGCTCAGGGGGCGAGGAGGTGGCGGGGCCGGCGGGTCAGCGCCGCTCCGAGAGCGCGCCGCCCGGCCGGGTCGCTACAGCGCCTGGGCTCGGCTGTCAGGACACGTCCACAACTTTGCTTGGCCGCGGGGCGGGCGAGGCGACGAGAGCAGGCACTCCGAGCGTGCAGGGGCTGGGGCTGCCCGCGCCTCCGAGAGCGGGGGGCTGCCCGCGCCCTAGTCCGCAGCCGGGCGCCGTCCGCCCCCAGCCGCGCCGGGGCGGCTGCAGCTGCGCCCGGGAGCGCGGGCTCCCGCCCCGCCAACTCCGGAGGGCTCCGGGCTCCCGCGAGGATCACCTGTTCCCGGCCCCGCTGGCTCCGCGGAGTGTGCAGCCGGGCTGCGCCTCCCCCGCTGCAGCTGGCGTCCTCGCCGCGGCCGCTCCAGACGGGCCGCTGCCGCCGCAGACTGAGCCGCCGCGCCGAGCCGAGCCTGCGCCCCGCAAGCGCGCTCTCCGCCCGGACGCCTCCGCCGCCGGCGCCGCAGCCCGGCTGTCCCCGGGACCGCGCCCGCGCCCCGCCTCCCGCCGGCCACGCCCTCCGGCCACGCCCCCTGCGCGCCCCTCGGGCCCGGTCCGCCGCGGCGCCGCACCAGGCCAATGGCCTGGCGTCTGGGCCGGGAGTGCGGGGCCTAAGCGAGGGTGGGGAGAGGACACGGGACTCCAAGCCACGCCCCCTCCCCCACGGCCCGCGCCGCGCACACTCCCCCAGTCCCGCCAGCACCAATGGTCCAGCTGCGCGGGGCTGGCGAGGGTGGGGGTGCAGAGCGGAGCGAGGTCATTGGCTGCCTCGGAGGGATCCCCGTTGGGCCGCAGCCGCCCATTGGTTAGTGCCCAGCGTTCGCTGGACTGGGAGCGACCGAGACCCCCCTCCCGCCCCCGTCCGCGCTGCTCTGGTTGTTGGTCCCCGGGAGGGGGCAGGAGACCCAGCTGGTCTGGGGGTCTCTGGCCGTCGTTCGGTCACCTCTCTCACCTTTCTGTGCCAGTCCAGGATTGGCAGGGAGCTGGGGGACTGCCCGGGGGTCCCCAGAGCGTCCGCGGGAGCCGCGGTGGTGCTGCTGTGGCAAGGGGTGGCCAGAGCCAAGCCACAGAGCTGTGGCTGCGCTTGGGCCGGCCTAAGGCAGTTGTTTGCACGGGACCCCCGCAGACCACTGCTCAGCCTTCCTTACCCACAGCCCCAGGTCTGGCCGGGGCCCCTGGGTGGGGCAGGGGGAGACGCTAGCCGCAGCGGTACGAGGGCAAGGAAGGAGAGAGAACCCTAGTCGTGTGCAGAGACCACACACATCATGTGACATGCATATCTAGATGCCTGCATGTGTCCTGTGTGCACGTGTGCTCCTATGCATAGAAACACAGGCACTCAGAGATTGCATGTGGGTGTGTACTTGCACACAAGCATACACAATTTGGCTATGGACACCAAGTGATTATACCAAAGCGTACACAGACATATATATCTATTAGTGCAAATATTAACATGTGCACACACATACCCACACAACAGGTCCAAAAACACACACGTGCACACTGCCAGGGATATATTCCCAGACACATGTGTGTCTTGACTCCAAGGCCCTCACACCTTCTTCCTTGGGCGTAAGTCTGTGTCTTCCCTTCCTGTTAAACCTAACCCAGGGCAAAGCAACATTGTGCTGCGTGGGTCTTTCATGCAAAACACTTTATAGAGACAAATAACAGCAGAGGGAGAGACAAATTAAGAGGTGTAATAGGCAAGAGGGAAAATATCTGCTTTCAGCTGCAATTTAAAGTGAAATGCAGCGTTGACGAGACAGAAAATACTGCAGGGAGGCCTTTCCCAGCAGGAGCAGCGGTCCGGGCGGGCTCGCATCTCATAAATCTTGCTTCTTCCCTGAGGCCTGAGGCTACAAACGGGCCATTGGGATTCAGACATCCTTCTACCTCTGGCCAGGCTGCTGACAGCAGACTCGCCCTGATATTTAAATACCCTTGGCGTGTAAATTTCTTTTAATTGAAAAGAAAAGACTGCTCTGGGTAACGGGGGCAAATATTTTGGTCACTGGAGATGAATAGTCTCTCCCAACCCCACAAGTACACCCAGCTTAAATGTAAAATTCTAATTCAGATGTTTCAGTGTCTCTCATGAGCTTGACTGGCAGGCGACCGTTGCCTGGAACCAGCTGTGAACATCAGAGACAAGCACGTGATGCACCTGACACAGGAGCCCAGAGGCCTGGCCTGGCCTCTTCCCACAGCAGACACTCAGTTCCTCACAGCGGGGACCATGTCTTGTTCACCTCTCCAGCTGCCCTAGGTCATCACTACAGTGCTTCCCACACGGGTGCTGCTTGTGGAGTAATGGATGAATAAGTGAGTGAGTGGATGCCCGTTTCACAGATGAGGAAACTGAGGCTCGGGGAAGGGCATGATAATAAACTAACATTTTCTATGTGCCGAATCCATACTGCTTCATTTACTTTTCAGAACATTCCTAGGAAGCAGATATTATTAATAGTCTCATTTTACAGCCAAGAATACTAAGGCTAGGGAGACTGAGGAGAGGTGAACAAGTATCTTTCTCAGTTTAATTCAGAAACTCAAGTGGGACTGGGAACAGAAACGAATAGCCGTTTAAAAAATCTCTTCCATCAACAAACATTTATTGAAATTAGATGCCAGGTATTGCGCTAGGCTCGGGTTGGACACAAAGATGAGCAAAGCCTGGTCGCTGTCATTAGTGATTGGTTCATTCAGTAAAGAACCACCCATTAAACAGCTACTGTGTGCCAGGTACAGAGGGGTGGGGATAACAGCCCTAAATAAGGCAGCGTTGAAGCCTACTTCAGGGAGCTTCTTATCTAAGAGGCAATAGGGACCAGTGCAGCCCGTCGGGAAGGGAACACCAGGCACTGGGCCCTGTGCTGAGGGCTTCACTTCCATCCTATCCGGCCCTCACAATGGCCCTCTCTGAAGCAGGCCTTGAGATCCCAACTTAACAGACGGGGAAAGTGAGGCTCAGGGGTGTGCCATGACTTGTGCAAAGTCACATAGGGAATAATTTGCAAATACGAGAGAAAACCAGACTCATCTAATCCCAGAATCTATGCTGCTTCTGTTAATAACATTAATAATAACGAAGATGAATGGGGTACTCACTATGTGCCAAGTCCTTGTAAAAGCATATTATAGAAACTCACTTATTGATCCTTGCAACCACCCCATGAGACAGGTACTATTATTACTGACATTTTACAGAAGAGGAAACTAAAGCACAGAGATGTTAAGGAACTTGCCCAATGTCACCCAGCTGGTAAGTGGCAGAGCGGGTATTTGAGCCCAGTCAGGCTCCAGAGCCCTTTATGTCTTTCCGAGTCTATTGCTCTCTATCTTATAATACCATGAGGGCAGGTACAAGGTCAGAGTAGGGAAAGAGCACCTGCCTCAGGCAAAATTTTCACAGGCTTGTTGGGAGGATTATATGTGCTCATTCAGTCATTCAACAAGTAGGTATAAAGTACTTACTATGTTCCAGACAATATGCTAAGCTTCAGGGATATAATGGTGAGCAAAAATAGATGCGTTGTTCCCATTGTGGAGCTTACAGTCTCATGGGGAAGAGGAGTTTAAGCAACCCCCAAATAAGTATGCAAGCTAAGAGGAGAGAGAAATGCTCCTATAAGAACATGTAACAGTGGTTCTGGACTCAGAGTCCAAGTGGGTGAGATGTGGTGAGGATGAGAGGAGTTACTTAAGCAAAGAGGGATAGTGAGACAAGCCAGGCTAAGGGGGCAGCATATGCAAAGGCCCTGGGGTGGAGGGAACATAGTGTTTTGAGAGCAGACAAGCCAGTATGTCTTGGGTAGAGAGAATGATGGGGAAAGACAGGAAGCATCACTGAATGATTTAGGGCAGGAGTAGGAATGTGTGTGTAGGAGTAAGTGGGTAGGTGGATTCGGATTAACATTTTAAAAAGGCTACTCTAGCTACAGTGTGAGAAACAGAATGGAGGGCAGGAATGAATGAAGTGGGTGCCTTTCAGAGGATATTACAATAGTCTATGGTGGCTTGAACTGGAGAAGTGGGAGGCGGACAGTACCACAGGATCCAAATCATATTTAGAATCCAAAAGATTGATAAGACTTGGTGATGACTTGAAATTGGACATTGATAGAGAAGAAGGCAGCTGCAATGATCCCCAGGCCTCTAACTTGTCCCCGGCCGGGGGCATGTGTTGAGATGGGAGCAGTGAGCCAGGCGGTCAGGGTGCTGGGCAGCTGGTGCAGAATCTGAATCTCAAATGGCCATTAGTCCTATTTAGAGTTGAAGACTAGAGATAAAGGCAAGCTCCAGCCAAGAGATAATCATCGGGCAGCTTCCTTAGTCGCCTGCAGACAAATTCAACCCCGGGCAGGAGAGACACTGCGGACTAGGGGCCTGCCCAGTGAGAGCACCCCAGCTTGGTCCCCGGGCAAAAGGCCCTGTGGCTGTCCTGGGCGCGCTCCATCCTGCAGGCTGCAGGACCCAGTCAGTGCCTCGATGTGCAGGGGGAGCTGATTTCAGGGTCACAGAGCCTAGAACGCCTGCCCTCAGACTCTTAAGAGAAGATCACAAAAGTTTCTTTTCAAATCTTCCTGCCTGAGCCCTTGGCCTTGCATCGGAGGTGGCCCAGCCCACCAGGAGCAAGAGTTCTTGCCTGGGCGCAGCTTTGCCCCCAGGGAACATTTGGCAACGTCTGAGGATAATTTTGGTTGTCGCAGTTGGGGGAGGAGTGCTACTGGCCTCTAGTGGACGGAGGTCAAGGGTGCTATTAAACACCTTACAATGCACAGGACAGCCTCCCACAACAGAGAAGTGTCCAGTCCCCAAGTGTCAACAGGGCCAGGGGTGAGAAACCTGGCTTAAAGCCAAGGTGTGAAGTCAGGGAGGCCCGTGTTTGAATCCTGGCTTTGCCGCACATTGGCTGGTTTATCTTGGGCAACTTGTCTGACCTCTCTGAGTCTTGGTTTCTCCATCTGTCAAAGGGGGTCAATAGTAACACACACCTCAGAAAGATGATGTGAGAATTAAATAACCGGCTATAAAGAGCCAGAAGCAAATGTTATGCTCATCCACCAAGTGAGCAGAGGCTGGGTTGGACTTATGCTTGATCTACATCCCAAACCTAAGTCCTCAGGATGCTGGGAAAGGGAAAGCAGAGTGGTAAGAAAGAGGACCCTGGAGTCTGGACCCAATCTCCTACCAGCAGTGAGACCTTGAGCAAATGGCTCACCTCTTGAAGGCCCAGTTTCCTCATCTGTGAAATGGAGGTGATCACAGTACCCACCACACAGGGTGGTTACGAGGACGACAGGAGCTCATCGTTGTAAATGTCGTAGCACAGAGTCTGGTCCAGAGTGAGCACTCCCTGGATGTGAACCAACGTTATAAAAGGAAAAGCATCCTTGCTGCCTCATGTCCTAGTGGGAAGCAGGCTTGCCTCCCAAACTGAAACTTCGGAATTCGAAGTCTCCAGGGAAGCTCCAATTTCAAGGACTCTGTCCATGGTCCCTACGAGAACTCTCATCTGTCAGGCTGTGCACCCAGATTTTCATTTCAGAAGATACGGTCCCTGCCTGGACAATAATAACAGTACTGTTTATGAAGCCCTATTCCAGGAGGCACTGTGCCACGCACTGCTCAGGGAAGGCCCTCCTCTCCAGGAGTTTCTAGGCCATCAGCTCAATGGTAGAATGTTGCAGATATGGAATCTGAGGATCAGAGCATGTAAGTAACTGGCAGTAAGAGGCACAGCAGGCGCTGGATCGCAGTACTCAAGAATCTCAGCTGAGGCCACCTCCCCGAGCATAGTAAGGGGTCGAGGTTCTTCTCACTCTCGCATCCTGGGTTACACTCACCTTGCTGACATCATGAGGATTACATGAAACAATGCACATTCATGTCTTAGCCGAGTGCCTGGCATGTAGTAGGAACTAAATATTAGTTGTTATTGTTATTTATGATACTGGCACTTTTTAAAGGGCATGTAAAATAAATATCTTTGAAACTCATAAACGTACATTTCTAAAAGCTTGCATCAAGCTCCATAAAGCTAGAAACGAAAGAGTATCTTTAAAATGAAACCCTGGCGTAATTCAGTCATCCGGTTCCACTGGCTAATATCAGGGAGTGAGTGTGCATGTGTGCGTGTGTGCATGCATGTGTGCATGTGTGTCTGTCTGTTTTTTAACATCCTTGGGTTACTGAGGCTCCAGATTCTAGGCAGGGTCTCAGGATCTGCCCCTCTGGGGTTAGGATGGTTTGAAGGGCCCGAGGCATCAGGCAGGGGCTGCTGGGTGAAGACCACATGGACCAACAATCATGGGAAGTTTCCTCAAACCTTATCCATTATACCTTTCAAGTGTTTTCTAGAACCAGATCAATAAGCCAGAGCGGCAAACAGGCGTTGTGGTGACAGCCTTGTTCTTGAGTAAAGAACAGCAAGTTTAAGATTCAAGGTTGTTACATGAGAGAGAAGAAAGATTGGAGTTCGAAGAGTTTGAGCTCCATCAGTTATTTTACGCATCCCAAGTCCCAGCTCTGCTGTTTGACTGGGCGACCTGGGCAGCTCACTCACGTCTCTGAGCCAGCTTCTTCATCCGCGAAGGGAGGCCCTGAGACCCTCCATGAGAGAACCCGTGGGCAAGCTCTCTGTTAGTGATCAAGGAAAAGAGACATGTTCGTTGTGGCTACGGTCCCTTTTCAGAAAGAATTTTCATCATTCCACAAATATGCACTGAGCCACAAACATAATTGTAGAACTTTGTGATACTCTCTGATATTTCCTGTTTCATTCCATTCTACTTTTTCTATTCTTCTATTCTGTATGTTTTAAAGAAATAAAAAAGCTGACAGAAACCAAGCTAGTCCTTTGTCCCGTTTGCCAAGTATTCTTTGATCCCTGTCTTTGGGACACATGGTAGGATTGCCCGCCCCCTTGTGGTTGAGTCGAGCCATGTGACTAATTCTGACCAATGAGCTGTGAACAGAAAGGACAGGTGTTGCTTCTAGCCAGAGGATTTAATTGCCAATGCCTCATCCTCCAGAGCTGTGGCCTTCCCTCTAGCAAGGTGACTGACAGTGATGGAGATGGCAGCGGCTGCATCAGCCAGGGTCCCTGTGCCACTACAATGAGCAGCACCTTCTGCACATCTGCATTGCCGTGGAGCATAAATGGGAAATTAATATGTGTTGTGTCAAGCCACTGAGACCACAGGGCTTTAAAAAAGGTTTTAACTAAAAAAAAAATTTTAAGGCGAATTTCACTTTAATAATATATTTTATTTAATCCAATATATCCAAAATATTGTCATTTCAATTATTATTTTAAAATTCAGAAATGAGATGGCTTAAATTCTTTTTTACATGCCACGTCTTCATGATCTAGCGTGCATTTTACATTTACAGCACATCTCGATTCAGACTAGCCACATTTCAAGTGCGCCGTAAGCCCCACGTGGCTAGAGGCTGCTGGACGGGACAGCACAGCTGTAATGCTTAGTGAACTTCACCGTGAAACACACTATTCTAAAGCATCCTGAGTAAATAAATCTTTATCCTAGTCCAGAGGATCTTCAGAAAAGGAACTCCAATGTCTCATAAAATGGGCTGTGGCTACATTTTTGATCCATTTTTTCTCATTTACTCTGCAGTGAGGGTTTTCCTCCCAGCATAACAACTGGCTGCTTAATTTCTCTGCCTTTAGCTAATTCACTTACCCCTACTCTCCCTCAAAGGGGAAAACAACACCTTTCAGTTGGCCCAGGTTGAAAGTAAAGAGAAAGTTCTGTTTAAATTGTTCTCGGTACCCACAGTGTTCCAGGAGCAGAGGTTCACTAAGGCCCAGGCGGAAGTGGAGGAGGAGGTGGGGGAGCAGCCGATGCGCTCTCTTCTTCACAGGATGTGGACGGTGGGCTTCCAGACACGAGGGATGGGGCGGGAGGGCAGGGAGGACAATGATACTGGGGCACTGGGACTTGATCTCCTGCCTGGGGAGACAGAATTCCTTTTGACTTTGGATGTTGGCTTTGGACCTATATTCAAGGATGGCAGCTAAATGTTAATTACTTTTTGTTAATTTGTTATTATATATGTGTGTTATTGTTGTTATGCTGCACCCACTGCTTAGAAAATGTGCTTCCTCGATTGACCAATATGTCAGGAGCATTTTTCCATAAAATTAAATATACTTCTACCTCATCATTCTAACAGCCAGATAGTATTTTTTAAATGGATCTACATAATTTATTTACTCAGTCCACTGTTGTCAGACGTGAAGGTTGTTTCCGATTGTTAATTGCAATCCACAGTGGTTGATCACTCTCGTTCCGCCTCGGTGCCTATGGAAGGCGCAGTCAGAGGACACATTCAGATGCAGGAAGGCGTGATCACCCCAAGGCGTCCTTCTGGCAAACTGGGGTTTCCCCACATAAGACACCAACTTCTGTGGAGGTGAGGAGGTCTCAGCCTTCTCTGAGCACTGCCAGGAGAGCTGTGTAAGGTGAAAACAGTGTTGGGGACAGAGGGCTGTGGGTGGTACCAGGTCCTGCCACTTATTAGCTCTGCAGACATCCTCTCTGAGCCTCAGTTTCCTCATTTGGAAAATTCAGATAATCATACTGGCCCTTTCGTATTGTTGTGAAGATTAAATTAGACTGACTCTGAATTCTGGCTAAATAAGACAGATTGAGCACACGCCCAGCTCTGCTCCCTCCTGATGCTCTACTAACGCAAAGGCAATAGGAATTTTTGTAAAAGGCATAAAACCACAAGGATAATTAGCTCAGAAGAGAGGACAGCACTAACAAAATTTGGAAGGCAGAAAAGTAGATGGATGGGTTGTAACTTAGGGGAACTAAGAACCCTGAACCGTAAACCTCCAATGGGGAAAGCTGGAAGAAACCCAATGTATGAATCCCGTCAAAGGCTCGGTGATTACCTACGGAGCCAAGGTGAGGAGGTGCTAAACACAGGAGAGTGGGTCCGCTCTCCTCCTTGCCTTCCCCAGTACCCAGCTACTGCTCCTTCAGAAAACCAGGGTCAGGGCTGGGGGAGGTGGCAGAGAGGCCGTCCCTCCTGTGGGCATGCGCAGTGTGGCACCAAGTGCCAGGCCCCAGGTGTCCGTGGTGGGGGAGGGTGGCAGACACAGAAACACAGCAGAAGTGGTCCCTCCTGGGAGAGACACTCTGCAGGGCCCAGCAGAAAGGCCAGCCTGCCATGCAGTCTTAGAGATAGTGAGCAGAGGGGCCTGGGACAGGGGGTCAGATGGGCTGCCTCATGCAGAGCTTTTGCTCCAACTAGGGCTCTGAGGCCTGAGAGGATAGGGCCTTGCCCAAATCCACACTCAGCCTGTCCCTGCCTGCCACCCAGCCCCAGCTCTCTCTGTGCCTCCCTTTCTCTACCCGGGTGGACAGTGGCCTCCTCCAGGCCCTGCTCCAGGCGCCTTCTCCTCAGCCCTCCTCAGAGAAACGTAGGGACTGTCCTGCTCAGCTGGTGGCTGGGCCCAGGGTCCCCAGTTTGGGGCCCTCCCACTCCTCTGAAGTCAGGCAATTCCCCGCCCACCTGGCAGCGCTGCACCCCCTTCCAGGAAACCACCACAGAATCTTGTTCTCAGAAACCCCTCCTCCCGGTCGGTCGGATGTCACACAAAGTGCTAGCTGCTGCGGTTTCAACCCACCCAGAGGCAAATGTGCTCTCCTAACCATCTGAAAAGAAACAAGCTTCCAAAGATCAAAGCATCGTAGCTATCACGGCAGAAACCCAGGCAGCGGGGCCCACCTGTTGGACAGAAGAGCGCGGCTCAAGTCTCCCCTGTGGACGGTCAGCCTTCCCCCATGTGGACAGTGTCAGTGTGTGAAGGGGACATCTAGAAAGGGCCTTCCTGGCCCTGTCTGCTCACCTGGAGTGAAATGCCTTTGGCAGAGGCAGAGAAGGCTCACACTCCCACAGGACGGAGGCCAAGGCATTTCCAGGCCATGATTTAGCAAATAAAAATACAGGAAGTCCAGTTACATTTGAATTTCAGATAAGGAACAAACAATTTTTACTGTAAGTGTGCTCCATGCAATATTTGGGACATATCTATACTAACACGTTATTCACTAATTTATCTGGAATTCAAATTTAATGGGGCCTCCTGTATTTCATCTGGCGACTCGACCTGCCCCCAGCACAGGGCCTGGCGCGTAGTAGGTACTCACTGAAGGAGGGACTTGTTTGAGCTTCGAACGGGATGAGAAATCAAAATGTTAGATTTCCCTGGGTCCAAGCGGACTTTCTACTTACTGGAAGTGAGTTTTAAAATAGCAAAATGAAACTGTTATTTTGACCAAAAGGGACCAGAAAGTCATAGATCTACCTGATTATCATCAGGAGTCAGGAAGGAAAACCTGCCCTGGACAGAAGTTTGCAGGCGGAGGAGAAAACTAAGGCCGTTTCTTCCTCGTAAGCCATCAATTCCAGCCCGTTAAATTCATTCATTCAAAAATATTTATTGAGCGCCTACTGTGTGCCAGGCACTGTTTAGTAAACCACCAGAATTACCATGATCATTCTTCTCATTGCCCCCATTTGAAGAGGAAAATTGAAGTCCAGAGAAGTTAGGTGACTTGCCCAAGGTAACACACCAGGTAGACGGTGAGTCTGGGATTAACACCCAGTGTGTCTGATAGCTGAGTGCTTGCTCTTCCCACTGTGTGACTCTGTGTGTCCACTCTGAGTAATGGGCGCACAGAGAGTAGAAGGAACTCGTCAGGTAAACCCACATGGACTACCAGCAGTCCCCTAGCCGTCACCCAGTGCTATCATTCTATCTCCTGAGTCTCTCTGATCCAACCCCTTCGCTCCCTTCCAACGGCTGCTCTCCTCCCCAAGCCCAAGCCACCTTCAGCTCTTGCCTCAACAGCGTTGATGTCCAGGCTGCCTCATCTCTCTGGCTCCCCTCCATTCTGTCCTCCACACAGCAGGCAGGATGACCCATCTGAAAGGTAAACGCAATCATGTCACCTTTCTACCTAAAGCCTTTCTGCAGTCTCCCACTGCTCTTAGGATAACAACAAAACTCCTGACTGTGGCCTACCAGGTTCCACGTAACCCACTCCTGCTGACTCTCCGCCTTCATCTCACTTCCTCGCCTGTATCAGTCAGTGCTTTGGTTATCTATTACTGCGTAACAAGTCAACCCAAACTTAGGCCCTCGAAACAATAGCTGTTTATTATCTCCCACGATTCTTGACTAGGCTCAGCTGTGAGTTTCTTCTGGGGCTGAAGTCATCTGGAGGCATGCCTGAGCTGGCCTCCAAGATGCTCACTAACATGTCTGGTGGGCAATGCTGGCTGAGGCCTGGGAGTTCAACTGGGGCTGTCGACAAGAGGCCACATGTGGCCTCTCTATGTGATTTGGGATTCTCACAGCTTGCCAGCTGGGCTCTGAGAGAGAGTGTCTCAAGATGAGCATTCCAGAAGATAAAAAGCCAAACTTCCAGCTCTTAACTTCAAGGCTAGGCCTGGAATTGATAAAGTATCATTTCTGCCACTTTCCTTTGGTTAAGAAGTCACAGGGCCAGCCTGGGTTGACAGGCAGGGGATATAAGCTCCATTTCTTTTTTTTTCCCCTGCTTTTTTTCTCCCTAAATCCCCCCAGTACATAGTTGTATATTTTTACTTGTGGGTCCTTCTGGTTGTGGCATGTGGGACACTGCCTCAGCGTGGCCTGACAAGTGGTGCCATGTCCACACCCAGGATCTGAACCAGCGAAACCCTTGGCCGCCAAAGTGGAGCGCACGAACTTAACCACTCGGCCATGGGGCCGGCCCCAGGCTCCATTTCTTGATGACAGGAATTTGCGGCCCTTTTAATCCACCACAGTCTCTGCTTCAGATTACAGGAACCACTCCAGTTCATTCAAGCAGAAAGGGGCTTAAGACAGGGAAAGTGCTTACAGCGCTGTTGGGAGGGCTGGAGAGGCCGCCTCTAGGCTGAACCTCCAGAAATGATGCCCAGAATAATACTGCAGCCTCTGCTATGATCAAGAAGCTGAGGAATGGGGCTGCTGCCCCCACACTGCTGGCTCCAGGACTATCCTCTCCCTGATCCCTGCCAGCAGAATGGGCGCCCCAAGCTCTACTCCTACAACCAAAAACAAGGGTCTAGACACTGAGCCCTCTGCAACAGCTGGTGCAGAAAATAAAACACCCCCATAACTCTGCTTGCCCAAAAATCAGAGAAGCCTGGCCTCCACCTTCCGATGTAAGATGCATGGTAGGTCTTATTGATGGAAACTAAATCACAACTGGATTCTTGGCTTCAGAAGTCTAGCTTCTTAGTCTCTCTGGAACAGGAAGGCACGCTACAAAAGATGCTGAGCAAGCCAAGCTACAGTATCTCCACAGTCCTGGGCCTTCTTTTAGTTCCTAGTAATTGCTCTGCTTCCTCTTGCCACAGGGCCTTTGTACATGCTGTTCCCCCTCTGCCCACAATTCTTTTCCCTCTCCTCGTCTTCCCTTCCTCCTTCAGGTCCCAGCGCAAGCATCTTCTCTGATCTTCTTATCATTTTATATCTCTATTTTACAGATGAGGAAACTGAAGCCCAGGGAGGTTAAGTAATTTCCCCAAGAGCACACAGTTCGTAAGCAGTGCAGCTGAAATTTGAACTCAGGCAACCTGACTCCAGAGTCTGCTATTAACAGCTGCATAATATTATGCAGAGATGAGTTCACCTGGGTTAAAAGACCAGGGGCAGGGCCTAAAGCTGGCCTGCAAATAAACAAGGATGACGCTTCAGGAAATGTTGACAAGCCCAGAAAACTGTGAGTGACAGGAGGTGCCGGTAGAAGGACTCAGGACAAGGTCGGATGCTGCGGAGCTTGGCCCCAGCTCCCAGAGAACATCGATATGCTGAGTTTCAAATACAGCTGAGCTAGAGGAGTCTACAGAGGCTTGACACGGCCGCCCTCCGCCAGGGAGCAGAGAGCGATGCGCACTGTGTGAAGGGGAAGAAAGCATCTCGTGTCTCTCCCAAGAGGGATTATCAATTTCAGTGACAAAACCCACAATCACAGCGAACAAAGTGAGCTCAGTTCTCATAACTTTAACAGGCAGAATTTTGCAGAGCAAAGAGACAGCTGTTGAGGAGAGGGCGCCATCATAAAGGAAGGGCTTGGGGTAGAGTTGGTGCCCTGCTTGCCTCCCTTTGGCAGCCAGGGCCCAGGGAAGGGAGCCGAGGAATCCAGAGCACCTCATCTGATTTTTTAAAAATGTCATATGCCCTTAGTCCATAGGCAGGAGTGAGATCACTTGCCCTCCCTGGGCCCAGTCTGTGAAGTCCTAGGCTAGAAGAATAGCATTTCCTGTTCTCTGGCTGCCTTAGCTCAGGTCCCTCTAAAGCCAGCAGATGCTCCGCAAAGGAAAAGGCAAAGCCAGGAAAACTGGGTTAGCAAACCTGGTCTGCCACTTACTGCTGTGTGACCTTGGGCAAGAACCTTCTGCTCTCTGAACCTTCTTCTTTGTCCACAAAATGAAGGCATTGGATGAGAACACAGGGTTTGTACTGTTTTTCTTAGCGGCAAAACCCTTTTTTCAAAAAAGGAGAATAAATAAATCTTGCTTAGTTCTGTCCTTTAGTTAAATAGGGATGAAGGGACTCAGAGACTAAACCACTCCCCACCCCCACCCCTGCAAGGCCACCTCCTTGAGTGGAAAACTTGGTTTTTCGAGCCCTGCCATTTTAGAAATCCATGAGCGGTCCGTGGGGACTGGAGGATTCCACTTGGCAAAGAAAGGTTCTGTGACTGCCACTGGCTCATGCTGTGCCCTTGCCCGCTCCGGACCTTGGCTTTCCTCTAGAAACTGAAAGCTTTGGGCTCGGTGGTCTCTGCAGTCCCTTTCAGCTTTGACTGTCTAGGACTCCACCCTGGTAAGGTTATTGGAAAAATGAGACCAGGGTGGGGAGGAGGAGGAGACCCAGGGAAGGTAAGAGGTCAGGGAGGGCAAGAATCAAATCAGAACTCAAAGAAAGAGGTCATGGGCATGGTTTCTATTTCAGAAAGAACAGGAAAACTGGGGGTTGAGACACTAAGCATAGAACGTAATGTGTGGGATGGATGGATAGACGGATGGATGCATGCATGGATGGATGGATGGATGGATGGATGGATAGGAAGAGATAGGTAGCCAGGGAATGGATGGGGAGTATTCAGGCGAGCAGTTGGGTGGAGGGAGTGGGTGCATATATTTGACAGGTAAGAAGATTCTCAGGTAGATGGGCAGGCAGGTGAGCAAGCGGGTAAGTAAGTGGATTTGTGGATGGGCGAGCAGACAAGCAAAAAGGTGGATGGGCATATGGGCAGGCAGGTGATGCCCAGATGGTTGGATGGGTGGGTAGTTTTACAATGTAAGGGAAGTAAGGGGATAAAATTTGGTTGATTGGCTTGTTCAATTTTCTTGGCCATCTACCCCATTTCCTCTTTCATTCCCTATTCCCATTCAGTCAAAGACATCTGAAAGGTTTACAGTAAGTTTCTCAACATGTGGAAATTGTACCACGGGTCATGTGTAAGATTATTTTATGTAGTTATGAAATAATCTTAGAAGAAATCCAGACATAGTTTGAAGTAACACTGAATCACATAGCAAGAAAGAGATTCTCTGTGAATCCTCTGTCAATCTTATGATTACATCAAGAAGAAAGTTCCTTCTGGTGCTGTTGTATCTTTAACACCTCGCTGACACATTAATCTCCCTTTTTATTTTATTTTATTTTTTAGTCTTGTTGTTGTTGTTGTTGTTTTTTGAGGAAGATTAGCCCTGAGCTAACATCTGCCACCAATCCTCTTTTTTTTTTTTTTTTGCTCAGGACGATTGGCCCTGAGCTAACATCCATGCCCATCTTCCTCTACTTTCTATGTGGGACGCCTGCCATAGCATGGCTTGATAAGTGGTGCGTAGGTCCGCACCTGGCATCTGAACTGGCGAATGCCAGGCCTGACAAAGCAGAGAGTGTGAACTTAACTGCTGCGGCCCTGGGGCTGGCCCCTAATCTCCCTTTTTAACAAGAGAAGGCAGACTTTGGCATCAGAGCTTTAGGTAGCTGATGGAATGTAACATTATCTCATTTTCATTAGGTTTAATTTTACTGTCACTTTGTAGATACAACAGGGATAGTGTTACAAAGGGTTTCCCTTTTAAATGAGTGTATTCCAGTAAAGTGAGTCAGTTATATATCAAATATTAAGTAAACAGTATTTGTTACCGGGACAACAGATGCCGGATGTGGCAAAATTCCTGAAGATCGCGAATGTTTAGAAAACACTGGTATGCAGAAATATGATCTGGTCATGTCACTTCCAGGCTTAAGCTCTGCTCCAGAGTCTTTGTGAGCAGACCCCTGCCCAGCCCACCACTCAGTCTCGTCCGCATCTCTTCCCGCCTCCCAACTCTGATCCAGACACACAAAACTTCTTTACATTCTACTAACTTTCCAGGCTGTCTCTTGCCTTCAGGGCTTTGAATATGTACATTCCTCTGCCAGGAACTTTCTCCTCCCCTCTCTTACTTGGGGAATTCCTACTGAGCCCCCAGGTCTTGGTTTAGCTGTGGCCTCATCCCGGAAGCCTTCCCTCACCCTCCCAGCCGGTTCAGATGCCCTTCTTCACTGCCCCCAGAGCATCCTGCATCTTTCATCCATCACTCAGCCCACGGTAGAGAAACTGCCCGGTTCACTGCCAGCACTGCCTATTAGAAGGCGAGCTGGCGACTCTGTCCTGTTCACCCCTCACTATTCATTCAGCAGTTTTGCTGAATGCCTGCTTAAGTGCCACCACTGTTCTAGGAGGTATAGCAGTAAATGGCACAGAAAAAGTCTGTCTTATTCCAGAGGGGAAGTTGAAGAAAAATAAATTAAAAAAATTTAAAAACCTGGTTACCAGGGAAAAGGGGGGGTGGGGGGAGGGCACAAAGGGGGAAGTGGTGTACCCACAACATGATTAACAAAAATGTACAACTGAAATCTCACAAGGTTGTAATCTATCATAACATTAATAAAAAAAAAAAAATTTAAAAACCATATATATTATATATACAATTTCTGGTTGTAATAAGTCCTTTGAATAAATTAAAACAGAGTTGGGGAATTAAAAAAAAAAGAAAAGATGGGCAGTGATGGGGACAGTGGCTGCTATTTTAGACTGGAGTCAGGAAGGCCTCTCTGAGGAGGTGAAGGTAGTGAGGGAAAGAGGGACAACGGGAACAGCAAGGGGGAAGATCCTGAGGCACAAATAAGCTTGGCGTGTTTAAGGAACATCCAAGGGGCCAGGTAGCAGAGTGAGGTGAGCTTCCAGGGGGCAGCAAGCCTGGGCTGTGGCCCCCACTCTGGGACGAGGGAGGCAGCTCCCCTGGGACCAAGAACGTTCTCTGAGCAAATGAGAGGGAGGATGCCTTCTCCGCCCTCGTGCCTGCTTACCCTGAGCCCACCGGAGAGCCCGCCAACGTTTACAGAGGGACTTCCTGTTAACATTTACCTTCGCTGATGTTTATTAATCGGGTCTATTAATAGACTCCTTTTTTCTTTGGCCCTTCCTAAGGAATAACTTCTAGAAGAAGCATTTCTCCCCCACTTAGCCTCTGCCTTGCATAACGCTTCAGGTTTGTAAATTGCTTTTCCATCTCTTATCTCTTGATCTATTCATGTATTTATCCATAGCACATAGATAATTTATTGAGCAGGGAACAGGACAGACTCACTTCCTACCCTCATGAAGCATATATTTTTGATGAGAGACAAGTCTAGAGGGCCCTGGAGGCTCATTTTCTCCCCGCTTTTGGTAGCTTAGTAGAGAGCTGGCTTGGCTGGACCAGGCCCGTCGGGGGAGGAATAGCTGACATCACCTTTGGCGGGTATCAGTGTTCCTGCGCGCCGAGACTCTCCAAGGCTCTCCTAGAGTCCTCGGGGTGCGGCCCTGGGCCTTGGCAAGCATGCTCCCTAGTGTCATTCACGCCCAGACATCCCTTGATATACTTCTTGTTACTTAGAAAAATTACACGTTCCCTCCTCCCTCTGAAGCCAACAATGTGGGGTAGGTCCTTTCTCCTAGAGATTGTGGCATATCCAGCCTGCTGGCGGAGGCAGGCCCCTCTTTGCTGGGACACTGGCCATACTGAGGACATATTTGCCAGGTTGGGAACCCATGCTGAGGATGATGAGAGGTCGGAGGACTGCGGACACCCTACTACTTCTCTGCCTCTGAGTTTTTCCCGGGGATCTCTATCCGCACGGTGTGTCCATGCCCTGTTGCATGACAATTCCAGTGGGAGGAGACAGAAAACAAGGAAGTACCCCACCTTGTTATGAGTGTTACAAAGGCAGGACAAAGGCTGTGGGAGTAACTTAGGACTTGGACCGGGTGTCACTGGCCGGGCTCTCTGGAGACAGAATCTGTGATGGAGGTGAGCATGCAGGTGTTTATTAGGGAATTCTGAGATCAACACCGGTGGAAGGGAGGGGCAGGAAGCTGGGTGGGGGGAAGGAAAGACCCCAGTACAGGTCCAGTGACCTCAGCTGACCCTGTGGGAGCGCTGGAGCTAGGCTAGCCTTCAGAGCTGTCCTGAGTTGGCTGGGAAGAGGCTTTGATTTCCCTGCCTGCCATCAGTCATTGATCAATCAACAGGATGTGGGCAATCCTGCGTGGGGTGACAGCGGAAGGGTGAAGGCTGCCTGCAGAGCCGGGGCACCAAGCCTTTCACTGCACCGCGACCCGCGTGGTGCATCTTCTTCCACCATGAGGAGCTTCAGGAAGACTTCCTAGAGGAAGGGGCATTTCGCCTTGGGCATGCAGGGGCGGACAAGGACAGAACAGTGGCCCAGGCAAGGGGACGGTTATAAGAAGACCTAAAGGCAAGATGGGAAACAGCGCTCTCAAGGAGCCGTACACCACGAGAGGAAAGCAGGTGGATCCATCTAAAGACAAAGAAACAGCCTCAATGAGGCCACTGGGCTCATGCAAAATAAAGTTGTAATAAGTGATGGAGCCTGATTAGAACCAGCACTGTGGCTTCTGCATCCAGAGTCCTTCCACACCCCACTCCCAATCTGGACGCCAGTCCTCGGTCACTGCTTTCTTATCTTCGAGATGGCACTTTCTTTTTCCACTTTCGCCCTCTGTGTCTTTGCGCAGTTTCCACAACTCTGCCCAGGGAAGCGCTAACAATCCTTCTAATTCTGGCCTGAATTCTGCCATTTGAAGGGCTCATGACTCCCACTGGCCTGGGTTTCAGGACACGGCTTGGTATGTTTGCAGATTAGAGGTCAGTCTGTAGCCACAGTCACAGTTCAGCCAAGGACTCAGGTCAGGACTAAAATTAGAGCTAGATCGCAACTGAATTTCTGACCAGAGTCAAGATTTAGTTGGGGGCGAGATCTGGAGCTTGATCTATAGTAAAGGCCCAGCCTGGGCCCAGGGTCGGAGGATGGTCTGGAATTGGGTCAGAGTTCAGCCTGGAACTGGGGTCAAAGAACAGTCTAGAAAAAAGATTAGGGCTTAGTTTTAGAACAAGGCCAGGGCTCAGTCTGGGACTATGATCAGGGCTTAGAACGGAGCTGGGGGCAAGGCTGAGTGTAGGGGCAGGTTTGGGTCTTAGCCTGGAGCCAGAGTCGGGGTTAAGCCTTGGGCTGGGGCTCAGGGATGTGAATCTGCATCTGAGACGGGAAAGACCATCAGGGGTCTGGCTTCCCTGTCCCCCAGGCCTGGAGTCTGAGCTGTGCCCAGGGTGGGAGTAGGCAGCAGAAGTCCAGGGAGGACAGACACACGCCACCCTCAGCCCAGCTGAAGCCACACCCCTGCTGCAGATCCCCTAACTCAGCCCCCTCCCTCTAACCTCCCCGGGCCCAACACACACACACACACACACACACACACACACACTCACATGCACACACGGTATGTAGGAAGCACGGATCTGGGTACGAGGCCCTTGCGAGGCTGTGGCACTGCCAGAGTCTGGTGTCTTCAGGGAATGGTCTGCACAGGGCAGGCGGGGCCCAGGGAAATGAGTCAGCTCCCAGGCAGGCCCAGAGACGGGCGCAGGGAGAAGGACGTGGCTCAGGCTGCACTGCCCCGGCCTGACCACCATGAGAGCCCCAGTACCACCAGTGGTCAGAAATCTGGGCCTCCGCATCAACCGCCCACCGTGAGTCCCCTGGGACTGGCCCTGCCAGACCCCTGAGACGACAATGGCCAGGAGCAGAGGAAAGAGTCCTGTGCTAGGTTTGAGGCCTGCCTTGCTTCCCCTCTCTGGGCCATCTGTAAAATGGGAATAAAATAAACTAAGAAGGGTATTTGAAAAATGGGGAAACTGATGATCAGAGACGGAAGGGACTGACCCTGGGTCACAAAGCCCAGTGAGGGACAGCTTGGGGACCAGAACCCAGGCCTGCCAACACCAAAGGCCTTCCTTTTCTTGCCAATCTGGCCTCCTTTGTCTCTGAGACTGACCCCTCCCTGCCCCATCCCACCCCAGGCAGGCTCCCAGGAGAGGCAGTAAAGAGGAAGGGTGCATGGGGGTCAGGACAGACTCCCCGCTTGGGTCTGCTGGGGTCGCGGAACACAGGAGAGCTGCATAGACCCAGAGGGCAGGCCTGTTCTGTGCTGGTGAAGTTCCAGCTCTGGACCTAGGTTCAAATCTCAGCTTCCCTGTGGATCTACTGTGTGATCTCAGACAAGTCTCCCTTCTCTGAGCAAGATGCATACGTCCATCTATAAAGACGGATAAGAGAGTCATTTCGTCTCTGGTGGTCGTTAGGTGAGAAGTGCTGTAAAGGATGAACGGCCTAGGAATGCTGGTGCTGCTGCCGGTGCCACCACCAGCCCAGCCTCACCCCTTATCCTAACGCTCCTCTCATTCTCGCTGCCCCAGAGGCACTGGACTTTCCATCTCCTCAGCATGCCACATTCTTCCTACTTCAGGACCTTGGGACATGCTGATCTCTCAGCCTGGTCTGCCCTATAAATTCACTTCCTCGGGGCACCTCCAGCTGGGACCAGAGCATTCTCTACACTTGCTTTCATACCACTTGTCAGGATGGTCGCGTGAAGGTGGGATTACATGTTTGATGGGGTATTGGGAGGGACCTTCTCATTTGCCCCAGAATTGACAAGTGGGGTGCAGAGCGGGGGTGAATAATTGCTGAGCACCCCACATTCTGAAGAGAAGCTTTAATGGCTGGGCCCAGGGGCCCCTCTGGAGCTTTCTGGGAGGTTGAGCCTGGCACCCCCACAGCAAGTGCCACCCTTCTGCCTCGGGGACTGGGCTAGGGGAGAGGGATTCTTCGGGGGTCTAAAGCTTCAGTTTCACACGGATGCTATGGATTTTCTCTCCCTTTTCCCCCAGAGACCCACCCAACCAATCCAGTGGGAGAGGTACCAAGAAAATCACTTGTTAGTATGGAAGCAGGAAGCTCCCCGCTAGGAGGCGAGGTTGGCATCTCCCTCCTGGGAACATTTGCTGGTGGGGCAGACTTGTCCTGGCCCAGGGCCCATCTAGTAGAGGAGGAGAGAAGTAGAGAGAAATGGCAGGGTGGAACAGCCTGGCAATGGGGCAGCTAGCATGCCTGCCATTTGCTGAGGGTCAGCAGATGTCAGAGAAAAGAGCTGGGCTGATGCCATCTTTGGTACCAGTCCAGGAAGGCACCCCACCACACAAGGGGCCCCGCGGGGCAGACAGGAGCCACTGGGCAGACTGGGGCAGGCAGGGGAGTGGAGGACGGCAGAGGTTATGGAGGAGCCGTGTACCCACATCAGGGGACTGTGGAGGTCAGGGCTCCCACAGGACCCCCAAAGAGCACACACTTGTGCCCAGCGGAGAGCCAGCATCCACACGCCCGCCACACTGAGGGCACTGGCAATGGCAGGATTAATCCAGAGAGGAGCTCAGCCAGGGTGGACAACAAGGAGATGTTGGCTGTTGAACCCCCGTTCCCTCAGCCCCCATCCCAGAGAAGCTACGCCTTAAAAACAGAGAGGGAGGAAGGAGGTACTGACACCTGTGACAGCACGGGTGGACCCTGAAAACATTACGCTAAGTGAAAAAAGCCAGACACAAAAGGCCACATATTGTATGATTCCATTTGTACGAAAAGCCCAGAATAGGCAAATTCACAGAGACCTACAGCCTGTGGTATGTAGTGGTGAAACAGCTAATTAAATTAAATCTAAATTAATTTAATTAAATAGATTGTCGGTTGGCTAAGGTGGGGGGCCTGTGGTGGAGGATGGCGGGACAGTTTCTAATGGAAGGGGATTTCCTTTTGGGAATGATGCAAATGTTTTAAAATTGATTGTAATGCTGGCTGCACAACCCTGTGAAAATACTAAAAACCATTAACGTGTCCACTTTAAATGGTTGGATTGTATGTTATGTGAATTTTATCTCAATTCAGCTGTTATTTAAAAACAAAGAGGGATTTAGTTTGGGAAGATGAGAAAGTTCTGGAGATGGATAATGGTGATGGCTGCACAACAATGTGAACGTACGGAATGCCACTGAGCTGTACACTGAAAAGTAGTTAAAGTGGTAGATTTTATGTATCTTTTACTACAGTTTTTTTAAACATTTCAATTTAAATTTGAAAAAAATGGAGGGGGAGGGAAGTATCCCAGAACAAGACTGTGGACCCCAAATGCTCTAAGATACTGGAGCCAGGAGACGAGGAAGAACCAGTCTCCCCCCCAGGGCCGGGTAGACACACACACACACACACACACACACACACTCACACACACCCCCGCACCCACACACTCCAAGTCCCTCAAGTCTGATGGCTGAGGACAAAGCAAGGCAAAGCTTTCAATTGCCTCTGGGATTAGGATTTCAAACAGATGGCCTTATAATAACTGAATGTGACCACAACACCCTGGGATCTGCCACTGCACAGCTGGGGCCGGTGATTGGAGAAAAATGAAACTGTTTCCTGTGAAGACCCCTGCACTCCACGCACTCAGAAAACTGGCTAGAGATGCTCACTGTCAGCTCCCGGGGCATAAACGCCTTGAAGGCAGGAACCGCTGGGTCTGGCCTGAGCGTGGGACGAGCACAGAGCCGGACACATCACAGGTCCTCAGTCAATGTCTGATGAAAGAATGAAGAGCTTCCCCCACTAGACAGAAAAGAATCTGAGGCCCAGGGAGGTCATGGCCCTGCCCAGGGCCACACAACCCCATAAAGGTGGAAACTAGAACTCAGATTTCCACTTCCCATGGCCTAAGCCCACCCTGGGCGGGGCTGGATTCCATCAAGAGCCCCTCCTCCAGCTGTGCACATCTGTCAGCCTCTGTAGCATGAAGCAATCACGCAGGAAGCTGGCCAAGGACTCAAACATCCAGGACACAAAACAGGATGCGCTTCCAAGGGGTGGGAGTGACAGCCTAGCCCTGAGCCTGGGTCCCCACAGGGCTGCCTCCTCCTGCCTGGCTCTGGGAGCTGCATTCCCAAGGCCACATCTTGTCCTGTCACCCCAATTCCTCCCAGCTGCGAGGTAGGAGTCCTGGGATTCTGCCCTGGTCAGCTACTCCCTGGGGATGAACGCAGCAGGGCCCTGCCCCTCTCTGGGTCTCAAGTTCCCTTCAGTGCAATCAGGTTTTATCTAGCTCTGCTGTTCCCAATCCTCAATCTGTGTGGCTCTTGCTGACACCGACTTCTTAGAACACTCAGCCCTGCCTTCAGATGCCCCAGAGACACTCCACCCTTAGCAAGCTCAGCCCAAGGTTGGAGACAGCCCTGCACACAGGACCTCCTGATATGTCGGAAGAGATGTCACTCCACTCTTAGGAGCCTCCAGTCTAGGCGGGGAGACCCCCTCAGATTCAGGAACTCCTAGTCTGATAGGGGAGACCGAGCCTCCAGCAGGAGGCCCCAGTGTCAATGCTTCTCTCTCTTTTTCAGATACTTTCTCCTCTTTCCGGCTGTGGGGTGAGGGGTTCACACGCCTGTCTCTGAGAACCCAGCATCTCTTAGTTTACATGGCAGTGGGCCCCACCTCAGGCTGTTGGCTACAGCCAGGGTCATGACAGACGGCCCAGAGGATACAGGTTCCTGACACACTGCTTCTGGTGAGAAGCTCTTTGGCTCAGCTGTGGCTGCCACAGTCCCCGGGATGGGGCCCCCTGGTCCAGGACCTGCCCTGGGCAGGCCAACAGCAGTGTCTAGAATTAGGAAGTGTTCAGACTGGACAGGCTCTTCCCACCCAAAGTCTTTGTGAGGCCCAAAGACCATGGCTGGCCTAAATTTAGGGCAGCCCTTCCAGAAGCCTGGCTCTGAGCAGTCTGGTGTTCATGGCATCCAGCCTATCCTCACGGTACCCCCAAATTCTGAGGGTATTACTGATGAAGAAGCTCGGAGCTTGTTTCCCAGCTGTAAAATGAAGTGGATTAAAGTAACACCTCTCAAAAGATAACCGCGAAGATTAAATTGAGATAATGCAGGCAAAATGTTAGCGTGGTGCCTAACCAAGGTGGACATTGATTTTTTGGGGGGGTTGTTTTCCCTGCTCAGCTTTCAAACCCCCCCTTTTTTTTGAGGAATATTAGCCCTTAGCTAACTACTGCCAATCCTCCCCTTTTTGCTGAGGAAGACTGGCCCTGAGCTAACATCCGTGCCCATCTTCCTCTACTTTATATATGAGACGCCTACAGCATGGCGTGCCAAGCGGTCCCATGTCTGCACCCGGGATCCAAACCAGCGAACCCCGGGCCGCCGAAGTGGAACATGCGAACTTAACTGCTGCGCCACTGGGCTGGCCCCACAAACCCCTTTCTTTTTGGGGGACTACACATGGGGTGAACCTTAGAGGGAGGTGGCTCTGTCCTCCCAGTGCGGAAACTGACACTCCCCCTGGTCAGCTAGGAGAAGACGCATGACCTGACTCCGTCAATCAGGAGCCCACCCTGAATTCGGGGACCACAAAGGTGCTGCGTAGGACAGTAGAGGTCACTCGTGGGGCCAGTGGCAGTGCCCAGGCCGTGATGTCCAGTGACAGCAGCCCCAGCAGCAGCACCAAACCGAATGTTTCTTAAAGGGACCCCTCCATGAGCCCTGAGCTGCCAGCCTCTGTCTGCCCTTTCCCGGAGCCTGGCTCTCCAATCGATTCTCTGAGCTCCTTGGTGTCCTTCCAAGAAGTTCCTGTTCTGCTGAAATTAGTGAGGGTCAGTTTCCCTTGTTTTCAACCCAGAAACTTGACTGGTTTGGAAATTGGTCTGCGAGGGTGCATTTCAGACAACACACTCTCTGGGAAATGGGAGAAATAATTATCTGGTCTAGTTGGGGCTGAAGGTGGCGAAAATCCAGTTAGTATCCGGGGCTGAGAATCTAGCAGCCTGTGGTATGTAGTGGTGAAACAGCCAATTAAATTAAATTAATTAAATTAAATTGTGGCATGTGGCCATCTGGAAAAAAGGGCCATTGAAGGCAAAGCTTTGAGGGCCTGAGTCACCATTGAACACACGAACGGCACGAAGATTTCAAAGATAGGGCGGCTGCTTCGCCGACACTGGACAAGGAAAAGAAAAAGAATAACAAGTTTCAATCCCCAAATTCTTGGCTCTAGCCGTAGACTGGAGCCTAGGAACTTTCTATAGCTGGGCTAAGAATTCTCTTGTCTTTTCCTGCGGCAGGATTAAGTTTGTGGAAAGCAAATGTAAAGTCTAGCCCTTTGCATTGCCAAATCACAACAGCGGCTGAGTTCACAGCCTCCTCTTCCTCTGCCTGCTGCATTGACGCTGACAGTTCCCAAGGGCTGGTCCTGGGTCCTCTTCTCCTCTTGCCCCGCCTCCCTGCGGCAGGTGGGATGCATTCAGCTGCAAGTAACAGAAAACTCTGGAAGTGGAGCTCCAGGATAGGTGAGCTCCTGACGTGGCACAGCTCCCAGAGGCCCCCAGTGCTGCCAGAGGTGCTGGTGATTTTCTCCCTCAGCTCCACCATCCTCCACGATGGCTCCATCCAGCCGTGCTGGAGCCAGCTTCAGGCTGGCTTAAGAGAGCCGATTATGTGCATCCTAACTCTGTGTTTAGTGATGTCACGTTGGCAGCTTGAAATTGGCCATGGACGGGATATTTACACCATGGAAATCAGCATCCGCTACAAATCAGTGCTCTTTTTTTTTTTTGGAGAAGTATACTACCAGCACACTATTGGCTTCATCCTAGGTCTGGTTCCCTGAGGGGTGGCAATGGGGCTACCTGCTTCTTTATGTGTGTGCCCAGGAGGGAGAGGGGAGCGAGAGAAGGAGGCGGAAGAGAGTCTCTCTCCCCTGACCGTGGAACCAGGTTGGCTCTCCAGCCTCACTGAGAACAAGCACCAGGGGAATGCCAGGACCCCACGGGCCAAGTCTCACCAGATCCCTCTCTGGAGCTGCACTGTGGGGTCAGCTGCCCTGGAGAGCGAGGGCTCTGTTGGGGGCAGATCTCAGAAAAAAACAGATCCTTCAGGGAAGGAGGAAAGAGGAAATGGAGGTGCTGGGGGCAGCAGTGTCTGTCATTCTCTCTTGTGGTGCCCACCCACACCCGCGGCTCCGCTGATGACTACCAGAGCTATGTCCCCACCCAGACTTGTGTAACGCACCACTCAGTGGACATCCGCACTCGGATGATAAGAACAACCATCCTAGGAGTAATGCACACGGCATTGACCAAGAACTGGCTGCTGTTCCAAGCACTTTACATGTATGGGGTCATCTAACCACACAGAAGCCCTGTGAGGTGGCTCCATTGCTGGCCCCATGCTCAGGTGAGTAAATGAGGCTCAGAGGGGGCATAACTTGCCAGGGTCCACCGTGGTGGCACCGGGACTGGGAACCCACCTCCTGGCTCCAGGGCCTTGCTCTGAACCTCCCCTCCACCCTACCCCCCAAAAGGTGCCTCAGGCTCATCGCCTTCCCTCCAAACTGCTTGAAGCCCTTCCTCTCCTCAGCCAACTCCAACTCAAGGCTCAGATGTCACCGCAGGCATCCGTGTTCTAGAGAGCCTTTCTAACCCCGAGGCGGCCCCGTCGATGGCGGGCATGGTGACCTCTGCCTCCACCATCAGAGCCCTGCCACCGGGTGTTGTGGCTATCTGGCTTCTTGTCTGCTTCCCTTGAGGGCAGGAAGTGGGTTCTGCTCACCTCCACATGCCCAGTGTCCTCAGCGCAGGACCCAGCACGCAGGCGCCACTCAGTAAAGTGGTAAGAGCCCAGCATGCTCCCCTCTCCCCACTGTCAGGTCCCTGGGCCCTGGTGGTCCGGAAGGTGCAGACCCCTTTCCCCAACCTTCCAGGCAAGCATCCTGGCAGCCCCTCCCGACTCCACGCCCAGCTGGGTCTACTTCTTACGCTCAGCACGATTTCCTTCCCTCCGCTTCTCAGCCTCCTTCCTGCCTTACTCTTTTATTAAGATTCTAATTAAATAATTCTAATTAAATGTAATGAGCTGAATCGACAAACTTATTGCAATAAAGCAGCATTCAAGACGTTCTCTCTCCTGATCTTTCTTGGGCAGTGGAAGCGAGATGGCACAGGGCCTTTGCCGCCCGGGGTGACTCAGCAGGGCTGGGACTGAACGCCATGCTTGCGGGACGTCACCACGGGCCAGAACCACTGGCAGGGCATCCACAGCCCAGCTGAGGACTCCCCTGCCCGAGCCGCCCTGTGGCTCCTTGCTTTAGGCAGAGGTCTGTCTGTTCTTAGAGACCGAGCACCAGCCTGGACCACACTGTCTGGCCGTCTTTGGTCCGTGCCGCAGGCCAGTCCCATTTCCTCCTCCTGACAGCACCACACTGCCTCCTCCACACCAGGAAGGGCTGGCGAAAGCTCCAGACCTATAACTGGGGTTCGCTAACCGCGTGGGCGTCTGCCCTTGAGCCCCACTTTCTGAAGACGAAGAAAGGCGTGGACCCGAGGTCTGGTCCCTGCCCTTCTGCGTGGTCTCAGTCAAGTTCCATCCCCTCTCTGGGCCCCACCTGGCTTTCCACCAAATGTCAGGCTCAATACGACATGAAGGAGCCTCTGTGAAAGGGAAAAGGCACTGGTGTGTGGAGTTAGGCCTGGCCTCAAATCCTGGCCCTGTCCCTTCCTGGCTGTGTGATCTGAGGCAAATTACTTTGTCTCTCTGAGCCTCACTTTCCTCATCTATAAAATGGGCCCAACATCACCCACTTTGCAGAGCTGTTATGAAAATTACATTAAAACAAAAATGCACGGGCTAAGTGCTTGATCTGTTTCTACCATGAATTATCCTACTCCATCTTCCCTTGCCCGCAGCAACCCTGGGGGCCGAGAGATGGCTGGCTGGGGGGCGCTAGGGAGGGGAGTTGGAGCTTTCAGAATCTTCCCAAACCTGACCCCTCTTCCTTCCCACTCTGGGTTAGATCCGACCAATCAGCCAGTGCTGGGGACACGGTGTCCTGGTGGCCCCAGGCAGGACTTTATATCCTCTACCCACAGGCCCCCAGTTATACCACCCTCTGAGCTTCATCCCTTACCTGACCTCACTGGACCCTCACAGCCGCCCTGCAGGGAAGGCAGAGCTCCGTTCATAGTCCCATTTCACAGACAAAGAAACTGAGGCTCCGAGAGGCAGGTGGTGACTTGCTCAAGTCATACAACCAGGCAGCAGTGAACCTGAACCCAAACCTCTGGCTCTGAGACCAGTGAACCACTAACCGCCACCTCCCCCTGCCGTGTGGGAAATGCCATGTAGTTGGGGATACTCTGTGGGTCCCAATGACCCAGGCTATGACACCCAACAGCCCTGGAGGCCAGCAGGGCAGGGCGACTGCCTGGCTTACAGAGGAGGACGGGGAGAGGCCAAGAGCAAGTTGAAGAGGTGGGCCCTGGTTCCTGGGCTGCTCCAGGCTCACTGGCCACCTGGCCACCTGGCCTCCAGCCGCACGCCCTGCTCCTGGGCGGAGCAGCGTTGACCTTGGAGTCGGGCAGACCCGGGTTTGAGTCCTGGCACTGTGCTCACTTGATGTGTGATGGGGTTAGTGACCGCACCTCTCTGAGCCTCCGTCTCTTCACAGGGTCAATGGGGGCATGAGTTTGTCTCTGCCACCCCAGAAGGAAGGTGGGCATATGGCTATCACGTCACGGGCTGTGGATGAGGCTCCTGGAGCTGCCACAACAAGCAGGGCACAAGCTGGGTTTATTGTCTCACAGCTCTGGGGGCCAGAAGACCAAAAAGTCAAGTGTCAGCAGCCTGCTCCCTCTGTCACCTGGGGGGAGGGTCCTCCTGTGCCTCTCCTAGCTTGCGAGGGCCCCAGGTGTCCCAGGCTGGTGGCAGCATACCTCCAGCCTTCGCCCAGCGTTCTCTGTGTCTCTTCACAGTGTCTTCCCGCTGTGCATGTCTGTCCCGTGTCCAAATTCCCCTTTTATAAGGACACTAGTTACATTTGATCAGGGCCCACCCTGATGACCTCGTTTTAACTTGATTACCTCTGTAGAGACCCTGTTTCCAAATTAGGTCACAGGCTGAGGTACTGAGGTGAGGAAGTCAACGCATCTCCCTTGCCATGCGGCCTCTGCGTAATCGGGTCTCTTCCCGCCCAGAACCTTACCAAGACTCCATTGCACTCAAGAAGCAAGTCGAGGGTCCTTGCCTGGCCCCAAGGTCCCCCACGGCCCCGACCTCTCTCTGACCTCATTTCCCAGCTCTCTCCTCTCCAGCCACACGATCTCCTTGCTCCGCTGGTCTTTGCACATTCCACGCTTCTGCCTGCCTCTGGCGGTTTGGCTTGCTGCCTCTGTCTCCACTGCCTCCGCTGCCCTTTCCTCGAATAGCCACGTGTTTGCCTCCTCCTTCCGTTAGGTCCCTGGCCCGCCTGCATGGAGCAGCACTGCCCCACCGTGTCGCCCTCTAACCCCTCCCTCTGCTTTGTTCCTTCACAGCGCTGAGCGCCACACAGATTGTTTATACATATTTGTGGGGGGGAGGGGGTCAGTACCCACCCCCTCAGTGGAATGTCAGCTCCGTGAGGACTTTTGTTGTTTGGTTTGCTGCCATGTCCCAAACACCTAGGACCCAGACTGGCATGTGGCGGGGCTCCATCAATGGGTGTGGAATGAGTGGCTCGACCTCTGGCCTGGCTCAGAGAGCATCCGGGGCAGGGCCCAAGCGCATGTGCACACAGACCTGGGGTTCTGTCCTGGTTCTGTCACTGCTTTATCAGGTCACCTCACCTCTCAGAGTCTCGGCTCTCACATGGCTGTCGTGAGGACTAAAGAAAACATGTGTGAGGCTCAGGCCAGCACGGCGCACAGTCGGTACTGCAGGGAGGTTTTCTCTGGACTAACCACCCGGTTTCTCCCCCAGGAGTGTGAGGGTGGGAGGGGTTGACAGGTCGTCGGACGGCATCTCAGCATACCTCCCTTTTCCTATGTGCCCTCCCACAGCTCAGGGGCCGGACGCCTGCACACCACCTTTCTCCCTCCCCGTGCCAGCTGCTGCCCCTGTGACCGGTCACAGAGAGCTGCAGGGCAGCAGGCCGCCGCCGGGACCACCAGCATCAAGTCCCCCAATCCCACCCTTCCTGACCCGCTGCAGGGGCCTCCTTCGCACCCCTAGCCTTTCCAGCGGTTTTGTGAACTGAACCTTGTTATTAAGAGATTTATTTCCTTCTTGAAACAGCTAGGGTGGAATGTTGTCTTGACTGAATCCTGACTGGACAAGGAAGTTTCTAGAGTTTTTCCTGAGGGCACACTTTGAGGGTGGGGAGTGTGCCCTTGGGTGGCATCAGCGTGGAAGCTGGTGGGACACGACTTGTCTCCTTCCCAACTTGGCCACCTTGGAGGGGCCTTACCCCTGGGTGTGACTGGTCTTCCCCAGCCCCTGTCCTGCCCCACCCATAGCGCGGCCCTCACAGCCACAGTGGACGGTGTTCTCAGCACCATGCAAGGACTAACGCATTCATTAACTCATTTACTCCTCACGACATCCCAGTTCGGACAAGACTGTTATGCTCTTTCACACACGAGTAAACTGAGGCCCAGGCCATGAAGCCATTTGCTGTAAGTCATTTACACGGCTGGTAAGTGGCAAATCTGACATTCCAAGCCAGTCCGGCTCTGGAGGCCGAGCTCATAATCACAGCTCCCTGGTCTTTCTTCCAGGCGCCTGCCAGCAGCTGAGCCACAGAAGAGACCTCGGGACCTCGAGGAGAATGGAGACGGATGACGAGCTGATGCTCATTACGTGCTTGAGAATTCACCAAGGTCCTTTCTCCAGCCTCTGCTTATCACAACCATTTCCGCTTGCCCACAAGCGCTGCTGACCTCGGGCACCAGCACCCTTCCAGCCAGCGTGGGGAACGGAGCTCTCTCTCCTGTTGGGATGGAAGGAGGCCTGGGCGTGGGGTCCGTGGAAAAGAACATGGCTCAGATCTCAGCTCTGCCTAACCACCCCCGGCCTGGGGAAGTCCGGTCCCTCTGTGGCCTCAGTTCCCCAACTATAAACAAAGTGGGTGGGCTGGAGGACCATTAGGGGCTCTTCCAGCAATAACATTCTAGAATCCTGCTTTAAAGACATTTTGAAAACCAAGATCCTTGGCCAGGGCAGAGGAGGGGACCACACAACGTTTTACCAGACCAGGCTGGGCTGGGCGCACCAGGCCACTGGCTGTGTGTGACAGACGCAGCACGCAGAGGCCCAGGGTGCGTAGGGGAGTTCGCCGCAGGATGAGTTTGCCTCCAGACCGGATAACCTGCAGAGGGGCCACTGGGCTGCAGAGGCTCCAGTCTGCCTACGGACCCAGGGCTGCCTCTTCTCTCAGCAGGTTTCTACAGGAAGCCGGGCTGGTTGTCCCCCTTTTGAGGAGCTCACTGGAGTCACTGACGGCCATTCTGTGCCAGATGCTATGGTGGGCACTGGGGCCACAGGCCCTGACCTCACGGAGCTCCGAGGCTAGCGAAGGCAGGCTCCAACCTTTCTACCGTCTTTCAAGGCCTGGCTGGAACACTCCCCTCTCCCGGCAGCCCCCCTTGGCTTCCTCAGCTCTGACTTCCAATGTCTCACCCAGCTTTCCAGGGCACCACGACCCACAACCCGTGGACTGTGAAGAGGCCAGGACAGACCCTGGCAGCCCCACTGCATGCTGGGGCTCAGCAGGTGGTCAGAATTGTTGCTTGGCAACAAGGATTTATGACACAACTCACATCTGTCCTGGCAGGACGCAAAGGCACCAACCTGACCCAGCATCCGTGTGCCAGGCACTTAACTGAGGTTACTCTCTGTGGGGCTCAGAAGCTCCTGAGCAAGGTCATCATGTTGTTCAAATGTTCCAAGGGATTTGCAGAGAGGCAGGGCCACCACAGGACAGTGAACATGTGGGCTTTGAACCCCAGGCCTGCCCCTTGCCAGCTGTGTGAGGCTGGCAGGTCACATAAGCTCCGTGGGCCTCAGTTTTGCTGTCTCGAAAATAGGCTAATAATGCTTATAGCATCGTCACTGTGCAGCAGCTTAGACTAGCTGACCTGTGTAGACGCTGCCTGTTTCAGAGACGTGTGCCTCTCCTTCCCGGCCCCTCCGAGGCTGGCATTCACTGCCAGCAACACACTGAGTCTACTCCAGAGGAAGCCTTCCTCCTTACAGGGACCCCATGCTCATTCTACACCCTCACCCCCTTCACAGACTGGGCAATGCCTACTGGGGGCAAGAAGGGTCCTGATGTGAAGAGACACGGCCTGCCGAGTCCTAAACTGGGCAAATGCAGAGAAGTGCCCCAAAGGGCTGCCACCCGGGAAGAGGTGGGAAGGGTCTGTTCTGACCTGTCTGTGAAGGAGGCCCCGCCTTAGGGACCCAGCCCAGCCTGGGCCTTGCCACTCTGCCTGTGGAGACAACTGCTGGCCGTGGAGAAGCTCCCCATTGCTGGGCTGCTGGCAGGCAGAGCAGGGCCTGGGCAGCTTGGCTTGGATCGGCCCTCCACTCCCCGGGGTGGGTGGTGCCGTAGGAATAAACAAGCTCTGGAGTCAGACAGACGGGGTTCGAATCCCAGGCCCACTGCTTACTCGCTGTTGAGACTTTGGCCAACTCACTTGTCCTCCCTGGCCCTCAGTTGTCCTATCTTGAAAATGGGACTAGGACCACCCACCTCATAGGTTGTTAGGACTGGCGTCACTGACCTTAGGTGTAAAGGACCTAACAGGGCCTGGCACGTAGTAGGCACTGGAGAAAGGTTTGCTTCCTAATAAATAAACGGGCCCCCTGCCGTGGTCCATACGCATGGAGTGGCCGGAGGAAGACCAGACCCCACGCCAGCACCAAGGGCATGAATCCGCCGATCCCCCATCCCGGTTTGTTGAGAAGGCCTTGCAGAGATTTAATTGGGATGGTGGCTCCTGGGAGAGAAGATGCCAACATCTTCCAGTGCAGGTGAAGGTCACACCAAATCTGCAAGGCGACTCTGTTCTTCCTGGCTTCATCCGTTATGCATGAAAGGGGAGATGGTGGGTGCTCAGGATTCATAATCTGAGACATCCGGAGACTAAAGATATTGGCCAAATTTAAACCGAAAGATGAACTTGTTGGGTGTCTTTTCAGATTATGGGAGAAGAAAGGAGAGAATTTCTTAGTCATCTACGATGCTCTCAGAATTCACAGCGAGTCTGCCTGACGGCTGACATCAGACGCATCTGCCTCTGGGTTCCAGACATTTTAAATATCACTGTTTGAAAGGGACAAAGAGATAGATGTCTGAGGAGACCCACACTGGAGCCTGAAGAGAGCAGCCTTTCTGTGGTGCGCACTGTGCGGCTCGACAGGCCACGGGCAGCATGACTGCAGATGTGGCTGGTGGGAGGCCAGGATGTGGGAGGGTCAAGGGTCACACAGATCTGAGTCTGGGCTGTGGCTCCACCAAGTGCCAGAGGCATGTCGGCCTTCCTCCCCGCAGCAGGAAGGGAGCTAACATCCTCTGGGCTCAACAGGACCCTTGTGATGAGAAGGGAGCTGAGCTCCGGGCACAGAGCTGTCTAAGAGCTTGGTCAACAGCAGCAGCGTTATTATCAATTTTCTTTCAACTTCCTTGTTTTTGACCCAAATTGCCTTTTGCTCTGAGATAAACTTTGAACCGTCTAGGGACACCACCAGCAATATAACGGTTACCTCTGGGTGTCACAAAACCCAGAGAGGTAGGAAGGGTAGAGCTTGTTGTGCCCTTGTCCCAGATGGGGAAACTGAGGCTCAAGGAAAGAAGTGACTGATGCAATGTCACAGCCCCCAAGTGGAGGAGCCAGAGCTAGACCCTGGGTCTCCCAAGTCACTGAAACACACTTTCTGCCATCTCCCATGCCAGTCCCCAGTCACAGCCAAGCCTTACATCCTGAGTCCATATGGACCCTGTCTGGACTGCCATCCCCTGTAGAGCCCAGGCGCAGTTTGTGTTGGGCACAAAGTCTGTCAAATAAATAAATGTTGTTGATCCCCTTGAAAACGTGATGGAAATGATGGACACCCTCTCCAAGAAAAATTTACATGTGGAGACAAACACATAATCACAAGCACATAATCATAACCAGCCCCCTGGCCAGGAAGCCCTGACTGAGGTTTTCAGAGACTTCTTCAGCGTCAACACACTGGCTCACTGGGGTGGCCTCGCTGGGCTACCCAGAGACAACCTCATCAACTGCTGGGCTTCAACCAGGGGACCACAGACCACTATCCCCCACGTCCGGGCCTGTCATCACTGCTGCTCCAACCAGCAAAGGGCAGGAGCTGCTGGATGCCGGCACTGCCCCCATGGCTGCCAGGCCGCTCCACGCACGTGCTCCTCGTATTTCAAAAAGAGAATGTTTATTACTTATTTTCCTCATTAGAAACTCCTTTACAGCAACAGAAAGGAAAGCACAAGACTTCTCAGCAGACATGCAGCCAGCACACCCACCGCCATTGGCCGGAGGCTGAGATGAAGGCCACGGTCCGACCCACACAAACACAGCACAGACTTTCACAGGAGCTCCTGGATCCTCGTGCCAAGGAGAGCTCGTGTCAGGCCCACAACAAACACAGGGGCCGATACCAAGGAGGTCTGGGGGCCAGGCCACGGGGTGCAGGAGCTGGGCAGGGAAAGGAAGCCCTCCCCACATTCTGGTGGAGACCCTACACATCCACCCCACCCCTCACCCAGGCACTTGTGTCTTTGTGTTTGATTCAAACGCTCGGTTAGGTAAGTAGATCTGAAACAATGGGGTGTGTTTCCTGGGCTGGTGAAACCTGCTCCATCCATCACCAGTGAGTGACAAGCTCAGCAAAGCCAGGCCTGGGAGGCACCTCAGACTGGCAGAGGTGCCGGCAGCTCTGCTGGGTTCAGGAGGCCGGGGGTCCCGGGTAGAAGGGAGACTCTGAAGACAGGCCGCCGCTGGCCTGTCCCGACCGGGATCGGGGTGTCAGGGAAGGGCAGCGGGGCGCTGCGGACTTTGGTTTTGTTTCACCCCATGAACCAGCAGACTTCGAGAACTTGCACTTCCACGGAACTCGGCAGCGAGATGGCTCGCAGGGCACGGAGGCGCATGCCAGCTCCGCGTGGAAAGCCACCAGATGGCTTGTTATGAAACACATTTTGGTCAGAAAATAGCTGGGGTTTTTGGTTACTGGGAAGACAACAAAGCTAGAAAAAAAGGTGTGAGTTCTGAGGGGCCCAGGGAGAAGGCAGCTTTGGCATCAGATCTGGGCTCCACCCCTTCTTACCTCCACCCACAGCTTACCCCTCAGGTCCTCATCTGTAAAATGGCAACAAAATATCCTTAGACGAGTCGATGGGTTAGGTTTCACACATTATCCCAGGAGGTACGGGAGCCGGGGCTCAGGGACACACACACACAGACACACAGACGGATGAATGGGTACAACCTCGTCCGTATAGGGGAGGAAGGGAGTGGTAGGGGACCTGAAGGAGGGCAATCACACAGAGATGATCCCCACCATTCCAGGGAGACTCTGGGAGTCTGTGGGCAGCCAGTTTCATGGCTCTGAGCACTGACGGGGACCATCTAGTGGGACTCTGGGCCCCTCCCCGCAGAGGAAGGGCAGAAAGAAAGCTCTGAGCAGGGCAGTGCCGTCGCGGGCCCGGGGGCCACAATGCTGTGAGTGTGTTAAAGTGCCAGCTACGTGTTGTCTTTGGTCAGGGGCTGCTCCTCTATTGCTGACAGCCCCCAGGTCCAGGGGCTCCAGCCTGGGCCTGCGGGGTCCCTGCCCGAGGACGTGGTCCTCTCCTGAGGCTGCGGTGCCCTCCCACACTCAAAGATGACAGAAGTGAATGGTCCGACTATGTTCAGTCAGCAGCAGGGGCACCTCCAGGGAAATCCAGGTCCTTGGAGAGAGAAAGAACAAGGAATACTTTGGTCACTGTCCTGACACCCATAGCAGAGCGCAGCCTGCTCAAGAGATGGGAGGAAGCTGGTTATGACACTGTGCTCGTGCCTGACACAAAACCAGCTTCCAAGTTGAACCAGGAGTCACTGAATAAATATTCAAGGCATCTTTCAGTCCTTAGAGAAAGAGAGGGCTTGAAACAAATGTCTCCTTCCCCTGCTGGACCGGCCTCAGCTTTGGTCTACAGGCTGACGCTGCAGCTGACGGACTGAAGACGGTGCCTGGGGGGCCTGGAGCGGCCCCCCACCACAGGTGGCTTTGGTCTGTCACCAGGCCCTCAGAAGCTGAAGAGGTCGTCCTGTTCAGCGCCGCTGCTGTCAGGCTTGTCCCAGTCGACAGGTGAGAGGCACTGTGCGTAATGGATGTCCTGTGCTGTCAGTCCAGTGTCCAGGACCTGAGGGTTCGTCCGAGACTGGGCAAGCCTGGAAAGCAGAGTTGTGTGAGCCAAGGCCCCAAGCCAGGAGTTGGCAGGGGCCTGAGGACACAGGCCAGCCTGGCCAGCCCCAGGGTCAGAAGCAAGAGGGCACGGGTGGGGAAATGCCAGGACGCAGGGCCAGAGAAGAAGGTCCCGGATGTCAGGAGACGCAGAGCCTCTGACCAGGGAGCCCACCCTGGAGGGTCAACCAGCTCAGAAAACTGTGGGGCAGACAGTGGCACTCCCACCACAGAGAGAGGCCAGGGCACCACCCCGTCCACGGCCCCACCAGGAACGAGGAGGAACGGCAGCGCTGGCCAGGGCAGGGAGGGGGCAGTGAGGGAGGGAGACAGCGCAGCCACGGGGAGGCTGCCGGCTGCAACCAGGTTCACCGCAGCGCTGCTCAAAAAATAAACTCACTGAGCGAGGCAACCTAAATGCCCCAAGACGAGGGGAAGAGTGAAGGAAGTCACGGCCCACGCCCTTAGGAGAAAGTGAGGCAGTCGATGCACGAGCTGCTCACATGGGGATTTTCAGAGAGAGACGCTCCTGCTAAGTCAGTGTTAAGTGAAAATCAGGAGCCCAGGTGCAAATACGACGAGCTGATCAACCCACAACAATGTACATGCATAGGATCAGCCTGAGTGAAGCCCCAGAGTCTGGGCCGGGGACTGTGGGGAGGTGTTATTTCCTGTTTAACGCTTTGCTGATTTTCGAAGTTGTTAAAACCAAGCGCACTCGCTCCTTGAGTCTCTGCAGACGGGAGCTTGTCTTCAAACACGGGAGCTGGAGGCCGCCGGGGAAGCAGGGAAGATGGTACAAAGCATGTCTCTGCTGCCGTGAAGGGGCCACGCGTGCGGCCCCCACCTCCCGGGGCTGACCGAGGGGCTTCCACCAGGCCCCGGTGGGAAGGGGTCGGGGAGACGAGAGGGGGCTGTAGGGGGCTGCTGAGGGTCCCAGGGAGAAAGGAGGCCTGACTGACCAGGGCCCAGCGCTCCGACCCCTGAGCTGCCCAGGCCTCCACTCAGCTGCAGCCTTCTTGGTGGCACGTCCCCAAGGTGGAGGTGGCCATGGTTACAGGGAAAATAGGGAAATGCCACCACCCTCAGACTAGATCAAGAGCTCTCCTCACTGTGGCCTGACATTCCTCCCCCGTGGGCTTAATTAAGCACTGCCTTCTCCCTGCCCCTTTCCAGAAATGCAAAACCTCTGGAGGGAACAAAGCCTGTGAAAAAGCCAGTTTGTGAAGACTCCACTAAGTGTAGGCAGAGGAAACCAACCTGAGCTGCCGTGTGTTTAGTTTGGCTCAGGCTGCTCCGGCAGCCAGAAGAACTGTTTCTGATTCCACAGCAAGAAATTTTCAGCAGACCCGGCCAACCCCAGATAGTGAGCTCCCCATCCCTGGAAGTATTTGAGTTGAGATTTTTGCTCTGGAGAAGGTCAGAGTTCATGTTCTCAGGCATGGCAAAGGGCCCGGGAGACCAGCCCACGAAGGCCAGGCCTCCTTCCCCAGCACAAGGAGCCCGGCTCGTTACCTTGAAAATGCTTCGTCCAGGCCATCATCCAGCTCCTTAGGAAAAAGAAAGCGGGAGATGTGAACCCTCGGGGGCCCGTGCTCACAGCCGGCCTGTCCCAGCTCCGGGGAAGCTACAAGGACTCAGGTGACAAGCGTAGGAGTCTGGTGGGTGCCTGGAGGAATGGGCACAGGTAGGCCTCTCGCCTGGCCACTGCCACCAGCATATCACCACCCACGGACCCAAACCTGGGATGTGGGGCGGGAGAGAGGGCACTTCACAGGGAGTCTGGAGACTGGGGTGGGTTCAGTCCCCAGCTCTGCCACCACTCAAGTGACATCTCGGGCAAGTCACTGCTCCTCTTTAAGACTCAGCTTTTCCTTTCGTAAAATGAGGGGGCTGGACCTGGATGATTTCTATAGCTTTCAAATTCCAAGAGGAAGAGGGCGAGGAAGCAAGTGTCTCGCTTTCAGACGCTTCCAAAATCCGAGCCAAAATTCTAAGCTCAAGAGGGATAACCGATGGCAGGGACCCACAGCCCAGGTGGGGGAAAAAATTGGCAAGACTCTAACAGGCCAGCCCGGTGGCATGATGGTTAGGTTCACAGGCTCTGCTTTGGTGGTCTGAGGTTTATGGGTTCGGATCCTGGGTGTAGACCTACACACCGCTCATCAAACCATGCTGTGGCAGCGCCCAACATACAAAGCGGAGGAAGACTGGAACAGATGTTACCTCAGGGACAATCTTCCTCACCAGAAAAAAAAAAAAAAAGGGGGCAAGACTCTTTCCACAGCCTTCCTGGGAGGATGGACAGGGGGCAAGAGTGCTTCCTAGACAGCAGAGAACAGGCTCTTGGCCCCTGCTCGGCGGACACTGGCTGGCCCCTAACAGGCAGCAGGATCTGACAGTTTTTCAAGTCCCTCGACATTCCAGATTTTTTAAAATTAAAGAGACATGACAAGGAAAGTAATGTGTGATTCTGTAATGGATCCTGGACCAGAAAAAGGACACTGGAGGGACAAGTGGAGAAATGAGAATAAGGTCTGGAGATTACATAATAGTGTCATATCAATGTTAACGATTTTAATCATTGTAATGTGGTTATGTAAGATGTAAACATTTGGGGAATCTGGATGAAAGGCGAACCAGGAAATTTTTGCACTGTTTTTGTAACTTTTTTATAAGTCTGAAATTATTTCCAAGTGAAAAATTAAAAGAAATTTTTAATAGAAAAAAATCAGGTTCCTCTGGGAGATTCTGCAGGTAAGGGTCCTCCTCCTCCCTGAGAAGATGAAAAAGCTGAGACACAGAGAGGTCAGGGGGCTTGCCCTGAGTCACAGAGCGAGTCAGGGGCCTATGGCCGAGCTGACTGCTTGAGTCTCAGGCTCCGCATTCAGAGGGGGGAGGGGGGAGGGCCAGCAGGAGCAAACTGCCTGCCCCGAGAACAAAGGAGCCTTTGGCTGGTCCTGCGCTGGGCAGAGCTGCGGATGCTCAGGCAAGAGGCCGGGCATTGTGAGGAGACAGCTGTGCTGGGAGCCAAGCCTGCTGGGGACACAGCCCTGGGTTCAAAGGGGACATTGTTCATCCCTCTACCGTGGGCCTGAGCGCTGCTGGGCGGGGTCTGGCCCTCCCAGAGGCCTGCGAGTCACGGGCCCCAGGGCTCGAACGCCGAGCAGCCTCAGGCCTCATCCAGGGATCAGGCGGAGGCTTGCTAGGTCCCCGTGGGGTCCCCAGGCCACATGACCACTCACCCAGACCACACTGCTGCTGTTCAAGGCCTGAGGTCGAGGTGCCTCGTCCATGTTAGTGGTGTTAGCGCTGACTGTGGACAGCGGGGCCTTGGCCGTCTCTTCCAAGTCCAGCAGGTTCCCAGTGGCAACCACTGTGAGGGGTCGGGTCAGGTGTGTCAGGGGGAAAGGAGCCCACTGGCTTCCGGTCTCACCTCCCAGCCCCACCCTGGAGCTTTCTGGGCTGTCCGGGTCCTGACTCCCTCCTGGGGCGCGGCCTTTTCCAGGCCCATCAGCCAGCCCATCCAGAGCCCCACTCAGGCCCCTCCCAAATCAGCTGGACAGCTGCCCACAGGGTGAGACTCTTCCCCACTAAGGGTTTAGGTGGGAACTCTCAAATTCACAACAGGTGTTAAGTTTTTTAAGCGCTCACAAGAGCGGATGTAAAGTGTATACAGAGAGATGTATACACATAGGGACATATCCGGAAGAACACGCACCAAAATGAGTAATCTTTTCCCTTTATCTACATTTTCTAATTTATCTATGACCAACATGTATCATTCATTTAGCAACAAAACAAACACAAAAAACCAAGAGGTTGCCCCAGCCCAGGAGGGAGCGGGGCCCTCTGGAGGAAGGGCAGACCCCACATCGCAGCTGAATCCAGCCCCGCCCCCTGCCCAAGACTCACGGCTCTTCAACGACGGGGTGCTGTCGCAGCGGCCCCCACCCAGGACGTCCCCGCCCTCTTGGCTGGCTTTCTCCCTCTTCTCCTTCTCTGTGGGACCAAGCACAGCACATTGGAGCCCCCGACCCCAGCGCTCGGTCCACAGCAATCACTGGGCAGGGGGAGGCTGTGGCCAAGCGCAGGGGGCAGGTGCTAGGCCGCCAGCGGGGGGAGGAACTCTGAGATTCATTTAATCCTCACAAGCACCCTTCAGGGCAAAGCTGTTCCCATTTCTTCAGAGGGGGCAACTGAGAGTCAGAGGGGTGAGGGGACCTGCCCAAAGTCACAAACCAAGCAGGTGATGGAGCTGGGGGTCAGTCCAGGCCTGACTCCAGGGCCTTCACCATCCACTCCCCACCCCGCCCCACCCTGCTCTGCCAGCCTTCCGAGGCCCCCTCTACACCTCCACCCACCCACAGTGTCCGGGAACAAGACTCGCCTTCCTTGGACACCTGCCAAAACTCGAAGGCGACTTTGAAGGCTTGGGCTACGGTGAGGGTGACAGCCTGGGCCTGAAAAACAGGAAGCGGAGTTGGGGGGGTGTGTACAGTGCCAGGCAGGTAACAGCAAGTCTCAACTGGAGGCCGGGGCTCCAGGCCAGGCCCGCCCTGGCTCAGCCTAAGGCTGTGGAATGCCTGATGCGCGCAGGCAGAGGCCTGGTCCCTCCCAGGTCCCCGAAGCAGCCTGGGGTGTAATGAGGCCGCACCCTCCTCAGGCAGCTGGGGCTCCATCTTTACTACCTGTAGCCCAGCCAGGGTTCCCCACCCTCATTCCAGCCCCCACCTTCGCAATGACTGTTCACCTCCACTGTTTTTCCTTCCCTTTGGGCCTCCCTAAATTCAATAACTGTGAGGCTTACTTCCTCCAAGAAGCCCTCCCTGATTACCTGAGGACTCCACATAGTAATTTAACCCTTGGAATTAGAGATCGGAAAAGCCTGCCCACTGCCTGAATGAGCCCCAGGCAGAGGCAAAGGTTAGACTCTTAGTACTATGCAGGGTTGGAGGGCTTATAACTGGGTCCCAAAAGGGAGTAGGAGGCATACACCTTTCCTGGCAGGAGCAAGACGTCAACGAGTACCCATGGCAGAGGACCAAAACCACTTAGTGCCGTAACCCACCTGTAAGGAGGGGCCACCCCTTGGCCCTTCATCCCTGGGGAACTCCCATCCACCCCTTCAAACCCAATTCCAATGTCACGACCTCTCATGTCACCAGCTCTGGGCTCCCACAGCCACACCTCCCTCTCTCTGGCATCATGCATATGAAAGTGTCATCAGCTCACATGCCCATGGCACCCCATCTGGGTGCTCCCTGAAGGCAGGAATCGAGTCTAAACACCCCTGATTCGCAGAGCAGGCCGAAGCCCGCCACAGGGGCAACCGCCAGGCTGAACTGCATCTGCCCAAGGTGGTCCTCACGCTCCAGCCAGGACCTACCCCAGCCCGCACTCAACCCACCCCTTCCTCTCTCGGACTCCAGCTCAGGGTTCATCGGCCAGGAACTGGAGTGGAAGTCCCAGAGCTCAGGGCTGTAGCCCGAAGCGACGTCTAGTTTCCTCCTGACAGTCCAGCCAGGGAGAAAGCACCAGACTCTCTCAAGAGCCCAAGTTCAGGCCTAACCAGCCTCCGCCGCACCCACTTCCACTCCACCAGACAACTTGACTTAATTGAGAAATGAATTCGTGGCTACTGCCTTTAAAACTCTTTTTATTTTTTAAATGTAAAAATCCCTAAACAAGCTGACTGATCTGTGCCAATTAAACTTCACGAAGTATAAAATCTCATTTGAATGTCTCCGTCATTTACATTTTTGATGGAAGTACGGGCGCTTTATGGCAAAACTTAAATATGGTAATTAAGTATGAAACTCTTCACAGCTGTTTACAATTTCAGCTGTCACGTCTGAATCAAGTTTAATAGACCCAGTTACCATTGAGAATTGTCCATGAACTAAAAATACGGGCTAATTACCAGCTGGAGTCAGATCACTATACACCCAAGCAAGGGCTGGTCACCCAACGTGGCAGGGAGATGGAAACACCATTATTTTTGCCTCCAGGAAATCGGGGGGGTGCACAAGCCTGATACCGTTTTTGCATAAATCTGCTTGTTCATTTGCATACATTCCCATCGTCTCGCCCTGAAGTCCCGAGCTGCAAGTTAAACCAAATATAACCCAAGATGTGGATGTGCAGGTGGCTGCAAGCCCGGGCTGGGCAGGGCCTGGGGGGGCGGGCCGCTCTCTGGGACGGCTGCAGGAATCCGGGCAGCCCTAGACGGAAGGGCTGCTTGGGCCTGCTCCCCGGGAAGTCTTCCTTCCTTCAGTCCACAGGCCGGATGCCTCCCTCTCCTCTGACCGCCTCTGGCCTCTGGATCTGTCTTATTACCAGGACCAGGTTCGACGTCGCTCAGTTTTTTGTGTCCCTGTCTTGTTCCCAGTAACCAGCCCATTAGCTCCTCAAAGGAAGCAGGTCTAGCTTAGGGCTGCAGACCTGGATGAGGACCCCCAGACCCCAGATCGCAGCTCGGGACTCAGACCAAGTCGGGCCACATGTCTCCTACGGCCCCACTGCCTGAGAAGCATAAATCCTTGCCCAGGAGGATTACCCGAGGAATGCCAACGGCCACGTGAGGGAGAACAGCTCGGCCCCACCCCGCGGTTCACCTGCACGGCAACCCCAGCTCCCCGTCAACGCAGCCACAGCACCTTCACTTCAGAGCCCAGAGGCAGGAGGCGCTGAGGCCTCCCAGGAGCGCAGGCGGAAACGGTTCTTTGTAGAGAAGCTTCTCCTGGCTGTGCCGGCGGGAGCCACTGGGGAGCGGAGGCCTGGTGGATGTGCCACCCGAGCTGAGCAGAACTGGTGGGCGACCCAGAAAGGGCCCCCTTCACCCCCCACCCTGGGTGGCTCACAGGCTTCTTGCTCATTCAGGCAGCCAGGCAAGGATGGGTGAAGACATGGAGACGTGGGTCCCTGGCTGAAAGGAGGGAGGGCTCTGCCAACACCCAGATGCAGGCTCTCCTGCAGGCCGACTGCGCCACCCAGGCTCCAGTGACATCCGCGTCCTCCACCACCATCATACCATTTAATCTGGCACCTCTGCGTCCTCGCACGCGCTAACTCCTGGGCAGCACTGCTCTCACCACCCACCCCCTTTCTCTCAGCCTGGCAAACTCCTCCTACTCATCCCGCAAAGCAGTTCACAACGGCTCCTTCTCCGGGAAGTCTTGCTGATCTCCAGCGAGACTTAATAACCTCCACCCTAGAACCGAGCCCCTTGCATTCCAGCTGCTGAATCCCGACCGCCAGCGTGTCTGTGTCTCCACGGCTGATCCCAGGGGCCCAGTGTCCAACACAGGGCCCAGCCCAGGACAGGCAGCAGCAAACACCTGTGGCGGGACCGGCCAGCAGGTGAGCTGCAGCACCAGGGGCGTTCTGCCTTCTGCCTCCTCCTCAGGAATGTCCACCAAGCCTGAGAATCTTGGGTCTCTACCATGGCCAGGCCACAAGGCCATCGACACACTGCCAGCCTGGGCTTGCCTGAGGCCTCAGGGGACACAAGAACAGGACCCTCGCATCGGCTGGTCTATTTACACGGCCCTGGGCCGGGCTCTCTCCAAGGGGCTTCGCCAGGGCTCCCTCAAGTGGGGAGGCCAGGTGGGAAAGGGTGGAGAAGGATAGGCCGCGATCCGGCCAGTCAGCCCCTGACCGCAGAAGAGAATGTGACAAGAAAAGTGGCCCATGAGTGAGCCTACGTGTCCAGCAGGAGCCCTGCCCTCTGCCCGATCGGGGCTCAGCTGGCAGTGACAGGGCTGGCTTCCTCAGCAACCGACCTCTTGTTCAAGCCTGTCTGAAGTCTGCTGGCCCCGGGCCAGGCCTCCCTTAGGCGCGGGGTCAGCATCCACTCTCTCTTACCCCGACCTCCCCACCCCAGAGGAAGCCTCTGTGCCTTGGGAGCCCTCCCAGCCGGGGCCCCCTCGGCAGCAATGGCCCTGGGCCAGCTGCCCTGCCAGCGCCTGCTCTGGCCAGTGGGGAGGAAGAGACCAACAATGGGGACACAATGAACTTGTATTTTTAAGTCTGTGTGGCCTCATATGAGACAAAGCCAACAGTCACCATCTGTGGGAACAAGGCTGTTATGGGAGAGAAGCCACCACAGCTCAGAGACCTAGGGCATCATGAAGCCCTGAGTGAGTGGCCAGTGACACTGCCTCTGCAGGAAAGAAGCAAGGTGCACAGAAGCAACCAGGGCTTTTCAGAACAATCCTGGAGGTCACTGAGCTGACCTCCTCACTCTGCTGATGGGCACGCAGCCCAGAGAAGGACAGGGTCTTATCCACAGTCACACAGCTTCTAGAGCCCGAGACCGTCTCCTCCTCTAAGACTTGTGGTAGGCTGAACCGTGGCTAAGATGCCCACAACCTAACCCCTGGAACCTATGAGCACTACCTTACGTGGCAAAAGGGACTTTGCAGACGTGATTAAGTCAAGGACTATGAGATGGGGGATTATCCTGGCTTACCCAGGGACCCAGTCACAAGGGGCCTTATGAGAGGGAGGCCGGAGGGGGAGAGTCAGAAATAGCAACGTGACGAAGCAGAGGAGGGGATGGGAAGAGGCTGGCTCTGAAGTTGGAGAGGGGGCCCTGAGGGGTAGCAGGAAGCCTGGGGGCCACGTACAGACTGTGAGGTCCCTGATGTGTCCTTGTGATGGGGGAAGGGAGAGGATCCTGTCTCCTTGGCCCCAAGGACCACAGGGCACGGGGACTGGGGCTCTGAGCTCCACATACAGAGGTTAACGGAGGCCGATACCAAATCAATAAACGTCAGGAAGCTCCTCGCAGCAGGATGCTCAGACCGCGGGGGCCTCACAATCAAAAGCTCCCACACCAAAGGTGGACTCACTCCACCGCCTGCCCCAGAGGCCACTGAGGTGCCCGCTTGTCAGCCAGATGTGGTCGGGGGTGGCCTGGAAACGGGGCAAGGAGCTTCTGGCCCCTCACAGTCACGCAGGGAGGGGAGGCAACCTGCGTGTAAACCCTCACCCTGCCTGGCTGGCTGTGCCATCTTCAGGAGACAGCTGAGCTCCGTGAGGCTGGTTCCTCATTAAACATAAGAATAAAAACAACGAAGAGAGTACCAGCCCCGCCTTGGCAGAGCTGTTGTGAGGGTTAAAGGAGAAGATACCTCATAAGCCTACCACTGAAACCGGCACACAGTAGGGACCCAAAAATGGCCACTCCTCTCCTGCCCGGCCACAGCAAGCCAGGGCCTCGGAGGGCTCTCACCCTTGTCTTCCACCTGGGACCCCCAAACACCAGTCCCCAAGACTAGTCCCTACAAGGCCCTGCACCCCCAGATCATACTATTGACAGGAGACCCCCCAAAATCACAAATACAACTAATCACTTTACAGAAAGGAAGGGGCCCAAGGCACTGACTGGGGACATGGGCTCGTCACTGCCCACAGGCCAGGCAGGCAGCCCACTCTGACTGTGGCCCTACTTGGAGCAACTTCGGGTTCCCAGGGATTTCACACTTTTCTTTAAGTGACTGTCACCTTTGGGTCCTGCCTCCCCGATGAGAGAGGGCCCCCAAAGGCAGGGCTGCCAAGGCAGGGCTCGAGCCACTCCAGCCCCAGCCTCCCCACTGACCATTTTCCGTTTGGTGCAGAGGAAGGCGTGGCACTCAAGGTTCTCGCTGTGCTGGCTCTGGGCGATGTATGCAAACACTTTGTCATGCATCTTGTCCGCTGTGCAGTAGGAGATCCTGCAGGCAAGTGGGAAGTGTCACCAGACCCAGGCACAGGGGCCTGATTACATCCAGGATGGGCCATAGGGCATCTCCCCTGAGATCTAGAGAGCCTGCTATCGCCCCCACCAGGGCGAGACTCGGCAGAGACAGCCTTGGCCTCTGGGCTGGTGTCCCGGGCGCTCTACGGGGGCGCCCAGGTGAGACTGGAAGGAGTGGAGGTAAAGCCTGGAGGAAGGACACCGTCCCCCTCTACTGAGCCACCCCAAAATAGTAATATAGCTGAGTCCTGACTGTATACCGGGTGATGCGCCAAGAGCTTTCTAGACATCACCTCATTTAATTCTCCAAGCTGCCCTCTGAGAGAGGTCCGATTGTTATCCCCACTTTTCTGATGAGAAAACTGAGGTTAACTATCTCAGACCACCAAGTGAGCAGCAGAGCTGAGACCTGAACTCACCTGCAGACTCCAGGGGCTGTAACCACCGCCGCACTGCCTCTTAAAGGACCAGCTGGAAGGGGACACAGGACACTGCCCCCACTGCTGCCCTTCCCCGGCCTCCCTCTCCCCTACCTGCCATCTGATCAGGCCTCTTTCCAGAAGTCAGAGAAGTGCCAGTCCCATCTCTCCCAGGGTGACTGGGAGAGACAAGTTCTCCTGGGGCTGCCGCCAGCGGTGGCGGAGCTGGGAGGAGGGTGGGGGGTGTGTGAAGATGGCCAGACCGGGAACCCCAGTGGATGCAGGAGGGAGACACAGCGGCTCCCTCCTCTTGGAATGCCTGCCTCCGCTTGTCTGATCCCTCCCCACCACCTCCAGTCATCCTGAGAACCTCAACCAGGAGAGGGGCTGGCAGCCTGGAGGTGGGACATGAACTCAGCAGCCTCCCTTACCCTGCGTGGGCCCACCATCAATCACAGGCATTGACATAGGGATCGGCACCACTTAAGACCCCCCAGGCGGGCAGAGGGCGGGAGTGCTGGCTCCCCAGCTGCCTCTTCTCCACCTCAGGGGATCCAGCCTCCTGCCACCTCCCCTGGGAGGCCTTCCCAGGTTTCCCCAGGCAGGCCCCTCCTTCTCTGCCCTCTTGGGAAATGCTTGAACTTGATCTCCTATTTCTCTCCTCCATTCCATCCTAGACAGGAAGCTCCTTAAGGGCAGGGGCTGGGTCTGATCCCTCACCTAACACAGACCCCAGCAGAGTAGGTACTCAGAAAACGCTGGTTAGAGGCGGCAGGTGGAATCACAAGGTGACAGGAAGACACCAGCCAGAAACTCTAAAACCATCCCCAACACACATCCACCCAGCCCCAGTACTGGCCAGTGCTCCAGACGGCTGAGCCCCCCTGCCTGGAGACAAAGTAAGTGGGTGAAGGGAAGCTTGACAGCCAGGGGCCCACTGCACAGAACTCCGGCCTCAGTGTCCTGGTCCCAGCCACTACTTTACCATAAGGCCTTACACAATTCCCTCTCTAGGCCTCAGCTTCTCCATCTGTGAAATGGACCTGGGCCGTCCCCTCCAGCTCTGAAATCCTACAACTGACCAGCCAAGTGAGAGGTGGGGATAGCCTGACGCTCCAGGGTTGGCCCCTGCCTCCCTGTGGAAGGGTCCCCCCACCCCTGCTACAGAGCATAGATACTGTAGATACCGTCTGGCCGCAGACTTTGCCTGAGGCCTCCCTGGACGCCTGGCCAGATGTCCAGGGCTGAGCTGCTGCACTGACAGCGGAAGGAAAAGGCAGTGACTCTGCAGCTCTCTGCTCCAAGTCTGACTCAGCAGCAGGCTAGGGGGCAGGGGGTTCCCCAGTTGATCAGGCCTCAGCTGCCAGCTGCAATTAGTGATGAGGACAGTGGCAACTGCCACCTAACCAAGTGTTCCCTGTGAGCCAGGCACTGTGCACCCAATGCTTCGTAACAGCACACCAAGGCAGGATCTGCTCCCATCCCATTTACAGATGAGGACAGAGGCTCCCAGGGTGCCCCGACAGGAAGTGGTGGAACCTAGATTCAGACAGGGCATGCCCCCACTGCCCCAGTGTCAGAGTGGATGTGGGCGATGCTGGGCCTACCTGTAGATGGACACGTTCTCAATGAGCTGTTTGGTGGTGTTGTCAGTCAGGATAATCCCCCGTGGAGACACCTTGAGAGTCACCTTCTGCAGCTTCTTTCCGCTGGCCTTGGCCTTGGGGCAGACATGGGTCAGAGGGGCCTGCCTGCCTCACCTGGGACCCACCTGCGTGGGCTACACCTAACTGTCTACGCCCAATGGGAGGCCCACGTGAGGTCTCAGCGCAGGTTCCTGGCAGGCGCAGTGGGAAGACAATTCGGCCAGCGGCCTCCGCTAATAAAGGCACAGACAGCTGCTGCTCCCAGAGCACCTGCTCTCCGCCAAGCACTGGACCTCGAGCCATCCTCACAGCAGAACGGCTTCTCCCCAGGAGGAGACGGACTCAGAGAGGTTGAGGGACTTGCCCAAGGACACACAGCTAGGAGGGACCTCAGACTCTGAGCACAAGCCAGCAGGATGGGGACTCTCTGCTCCACCCACTGCCCCTGCCAGGGCCTGAGCTGAGGGGTCTAAGGCCACCACAGGAGATGGATTTATAGGGCCCATGCTCACTTGCAGCAGGGGAGGGGGAACAGTCTCTGGTGGGCTACCTTGTCCCTCAAGCCACAGGGCGAGTGGTTGGGTGACAGCAACCTCCCATTACCCCTCCCGATAAGTGACCCACACTTAGGCAGGGGCCTGAGTTAGAAGAGGAGAGGCTGGGAGAGGCCATGGATACAACAGCTGGAGAGGACAGTGACCCTGAGCCTGCAAGCCCAACGGCCCCCTCTCCCAGAATCCCTAAGCTGGATGCAAGGGACCCCAAGCAGAGGCGGCTCAGACACACCCAATAGGGGCAATAAGCAGGGGACAAGAGGCACCCTGGGAAGAAGCCGGTCTTGTTGCACGCTCCCCACCCCCGCCCCATCCTGACTGGGGCTCACCGTGGCCACGATCCTCTTGACAGCGGCAGCCGACAGCTCCTCGCCCTTGGGCTGCTCCACCAGCGTCATGCCCAGGTACTTGAGGGTGAACAGCATCCCCTCGAGCAGTGTCTCCCGGGTGTCCGTCCAGTTCTCAGGCAGCTCTGGGCAGAACGACAGGCCCTCAGACCCTGCTGGGCAGGCCCGCCACAGCAACAGCTCTCACCAGCCCCCTGCCTAAGAAGACCCAGCAAGGGGCACTGGGGTCCCACCCATCTACTGTTATTATTTTTTTTCCTGAAGAAGATTCGCCCTGAGCTAACATCTGTGCCAATCTTCCTCTATTTTGTATGTGGGTCACGGCCACGGCATGGCCACCAACAAGTCATATAGGTCTGTGCCCGGGAACCAAACCCAGGCCACTGAAGCGGAGCGCACTGAACTTAACCACTAGGCCACGGGGCCAGCCACCATTATTTTTATTTTTAATAAGAGGCTAACATTTTCCAGTACACGCCAAGCACTGTGCTAAGAAGCTTTACATAAAACATTCTCATTAATCCTCACGAGAACCTATGAGGCAGACACTTCTACTATACCCACTTACAAAGACACTCAGGTACATAGAGGCACAATGACATAATCAAGTCCTCAGGGCCAGCAAGTTCAAGAGCCAAGATCGAACTCATATTTTCAAATCCAAAGCCCAAACTTTTCACTTCAATGCTAACACTTGCTGGGGGAGAACCATGCCATTTTCATACTGAATCTTCAGTGCAATCCTGTGAGGTGGATATTATCCCCACTTTACAGATTAGGAAACTGAGGCTCAGAGAGGTGAAGTCATCAGACAAAGGCCACATACAATGAGTGAAGGGTTGGAGTCAGAATTCAAACCCGGGTGGTTCGCACAGCCCCAGCCTGCTCTGCTTTCCTCCATCTGTATAGTGACAGAGGCCAAGAAGTAAGGAGGAGGGCGACCCAGAAACAGCCAGCAGCCTAAGGAGAGTCAGGGTGGGGTAAAGGCCAGTGGCGAAGGGGGGAGTTGATTTCTCAAATAGTATCACACAAAGGCAATCTGAATCCAGCAGACCCGGGTTCGAATCCTAGCTCTGCCTCCCACCACCTGCACGGTCTCAGGGAAGTCCCCTCCCCACTTTGAGACTAATAATGCCTGGGCTGCAGCAATGACACAGAGCAGGGCCCATGGGAAGGGTCCTCTGGAAACTCTGACCACAACTGAGGTCAAGAAGGTTGGGAAAGGAGGGGATGAGCCAGCTCTATGGTGGGGAAACAGATCAGGAGGGAGAGTTGGAACGAGGCCCCCACTCACCCCAACCACGTGAGAGGGCCCCGAGCAGGCAGAGGGACGGGAGGGGAAGCGTGGTTTTCACCAGTGGCGGTGGTTTTAACCATCCCCAGGGCTCCTCCCCAGGAGCAGAGGCCCAGGGGCACCAGATCACTCAGCTGGGAAGCAGTGAGGCCAGAGCGAGAAGGAAGGTCTCCAGAGATCCCTCCAAGGCCCATCACCAGGACGAATGAGCTCCCCACACTCCTGTGTGTTAGGAGCCTCTGCCCGTCCCTCATGATCCTCTCTCAGATGCTATGGACTTATCTGTCCAATGGAAACTGCTCTTCAGCCTCACATACAATCTTGGATAGAGCAGGATCCAGACCGGCCAGGGCCAGCCTCCCTAGACCATGTCCTGCGAGCGGAGATGGGAGAAGTCTGGTGCCTGCCCTGCCTCCTTCACTGGCTCTGAGGGAAGAGCCACAGGAGGACAGTCTAGGACCGGGCATCGCTGGTCCCAGGGCAGGAGAGGCCCTGGCAGGGCTATGGGCTCCCCCTCCCAGGCATGGCCTGACTCAGGGGCTCCTGCGCTGTGGGGAGCGGGAACCAGGGCCCAGGGGACAGCACCACGTCCTCTACCCACTCGGGGCCTGTGCTGCTCCCTCCCAGCTTCTGTCCTACAGCCCTCGGCCTCCAGTGGCTCTGCCGCCTCCTCCACGAGCCAGGAGGAGTCTCGGACACCGACATCTCTCTCTCTGGATTGGACTCGAGCAAGTCACTGTCCCTCTCTGAGCCGTTTCCTCTTCTGAAAAAGAATGGGGTGTGTGTTTGAGAGGGATGAGTCATACAAGAACTTACAGGTGTACCCGGTCCCCCTGGACTGAGATCCAGGTGAGCAGGGACTCATTGCTTGGTCATCCCGAGCCCGGCATGCAGCTGGCACTCAATATTTGCTGAGTGAAGGAGTGATCTTGACAACCCCAAGGCTTCTTTCGGGCCTACAACGCCTCCAACCCGATCCTCAGCTCTGGCCCCTGGCCCTCCAACCCTCGCCCTCGGGCCTCCACCTAACAGGAGGCCCAGCTCCTGCTGAGAGAATCCCAAAGTGACCCCATTCGCTGCCTCACCAACCACGAGCCTGTTTCATTTGATCCTCCGGAAAGAATCAGGAAGTCCCTGAGTCGTCCTAGTCCCAGGCTGGGTGACGGGGGCCCCAAAGCAACTCAGACACAGGCCTTGCTCTCAGGGAAACCGAGAATACCACCACCGCCATCAGGGCACAAACAGAGCTACCACGGAACGAGGGCGCAATCGTAACAAAGCATCAGCTCTCAGCTTTGCCACGCAGCTGCCTTGCAAGCAGGCATTCCTTCACTCTCATTTCACATATGAGTAAACAGGCTCAAAGGACAAGCAATTTGTCAGATTAGCTGTCTGTCTGACGCTGAAGCCCAAGCTCCTGACCATTAGGCAACACTACCTTCCCATGAGGCAACCTACCTTAATTCTAGCAAAGGGTCGGGGAAAAGTTCTTGGAGCCAGAGGTATTTCCCCCGACAATTCCCAATTCCTGAGGCTCCCCTTCCATAGTCAAGTCACCCAGACCACCACTTTCAACCCAAGACCCTTCTAAGCAAGGACGGCCACCTACATGCTGCCCAGCTACTTGCTGTGTCCTCAGCAGCCATCGCTAATCAATTGTGGCTCGATTCCCTCTGATTGACAGGCTTTGGACCGTTTCTCAACACAAGGCTCTGGGCAGGCAATACCAATCAATCCGGGGCAGCCTGTTCATCTCATTATCCATCGCTGCCCTAGGCGGACAGCCTTCCTCCCCCCATTTTCGTGTCCCCACTCTCCTACTGTCTCCGGCTCAGCCCTTTCCTGGCCCCTTTCCAAAGCCACTTCCGCTCCCTCCATTCCAAACACCCTCTGCTTACCAGGGTCACGGATGACCTCTTTGCTGTCAAAACATTCCCCAGTCCTCCAGACCTCTGAAATGCTCGGCATTTTTCTGCATTCCTCCTTCCCTGGCTGACCTTTCTCCTATCCTGTAGCCTCCTGGAAGAGGGCCCTGATAGACTGGTTGCTACTCATCAGCCTCAGAGACCCTCTGCCCAAGCCCCTCACTTGACAGATGATGAAATTGAGGCCCAGAGAAGGATGGGACTTGTGTAAAGTCACACAGCAAGTCAGAGCCCCCCCAGATCCTCTACAGGCAATTCCCACAATGACTGTTGGAGAGTTACAAGTTCCCGTCTCCTCTCCCACAACACCCCTGCACACACACACATGCACACACATGCACGTACACACACACAACAGGAGCTCCAACCACACAGACCTTCCTCATGATGCAATTTTTACTCTCCCACTTCTGTGCCTTTGCTCAAGTAGTTCCTTTCCCCCCGTGCCCTTCCCTTCATTTGATTAAACACCCTCCCATCCAGCGTCCTCCAGGAAGCCTTCTTTGAGGCAGTATAGCCTAGTGGTTAAGAACAAGGGCCTTAATCCTAGAAGCCCAGTTCTGACACTGAGAGATCTTGATCTTCCCTGAGCCTCAGTTTTCTCATCGATGTAAAAGGGGAAACAAAAGTCGCTGGCTCACAGGGCTGTTCTGACTCTTGGATGAGATAATAAGATGAGATAATGAGATGATAAAATGTAACTCAATGAGCAGAGGGGCCCGCCCAGCAGGTGCTCAGTGAACGGGCCCCATCCCTCCTGTCAGCGGGTTGCCTGCGCCTCTCTTGAACACGGATTCCCTTCTCTTCCTCCCGCAGCCACATCCCCCATCAGCAAGCAGCTGCCTACTGTGTGTCTTCCCCTCGAAGGACGCCCAGTCCTGTCTGCCTCCCCCAGGAACTGTATCGAGAGGGTGCCCTCCTGCCAATGCTGCTTCTCAGCTTTGCCATGCAGCTGCCTTGCAAGCAGGCATTCCTTCACTCTCATTTCACATATGAGTAAACAGGCTCAAAGGACAAGCAATTTGTCAGATTAGCTGTCTGTCTGACGCTGAAGCCCAAGCTCCTGACCATTAGGCAACACTACCTTCCCATGAGGCAACCTACCTTAATTCTAGCAAAGGGTCGGGGAAAAGTTCTTGGAGCCACTTCTCCCTGGTCCTACTTCTCCCTGGTCCCTGAATCCCCACCACCCCGTCCTCCCAGGCCTGGCCGAGATCCTCCTCTCCCTCCAGGGAACCCTGCCTGCCTCGCTCTGTTCCTGTACGTCTGCGCGTGACTCATCTCTTCAGTGAGGTGTAAGGTCTCTCGGGTCCCATGGCCTCCCCACAGCAACCAGCACCGGGGAGCACGTGGCACAGACACGGAGGGTTTTCTACCGCGCCCACCCTGCTCACCATCTCGTCATCACAGATAAGCTGGAGGCCACATACTCCTCCTCAGGAAGAGCCGGCACTCCAGGAAGAGCTCCCAGAGGCCACCAGGCAAATACAGGCCTGAGTCCACAGCCCTGTTCCGGTCCTGCTTATTTTTGGCCTTGTGGTGGGTAATGACTGTGCTATTTTAACTTCGCAGTTTTACAGATGACCTGCTGTCAGAGTTAGCTGGGGACAGACCATACGCCCCATGTAACTTGCAGCCACGAACACGTGCTCTTTCCTTGTTAAGGCCCCTGCCCGGGATTCAGAGCTGGGCAGGGGGCCCAGTGCCTTCTGCTGCCCGGGAGACCCGGCCTGGCTGGTGTCTGGAACCTCAGAGCCGCAGCCAAAACCACGGGCTGGCGGGGACCTCTGCCCAGGGCCCTGGCCTCCAGCCTCCTCCAGCGTGGCGGGGAGATGGCCTCAGAAGACAGAGGGATAACGTCTCAGAAGGGGACTCAAGCCCTGCAGGGACCTGGGTGGCTGCTTCTCTGGGCCACAGTCTTTGTATCTAACAAATGAGTTCAGTCCCTCAGCAGCATCGTCGGAAAAAGGTTCAGCATGTGAAAAGTGCTGGGCAAATTTCAGAAGTTGTTAAGATTATCAAAAGAAAATAATTTAAAAGATGACAACAGCAGCAGCTACTATTTCCTAAGCACCTATTTACACTGCAAGAGAAAAATACGCTGTCGAGGTTAAAGCGATGGGGTCTGGAGACGGGCTGAGGGGTTCACCGTCACTCCCCCTCCCTGGTCCTCGCTTTCCTCACTTTAAAATGGGGGCAGTAACAGTAGCCCCCCCATGGGGTTGTTGTGAGGATGAAATGAGTTCACACATGAGGCGGGCTCAGACCCGCGCCTGGGGCACACCAAGTGCCACTGACGTGTGAGTGAGGGTCACCACCAAGGGTCAGGTGCAAAGAGCTTTCACGCGTGCATGGCTGTTCGCAGTATTTTATGAGAAGAGTCAAGGATATGTTAGCATCCCCACGACGCAGCTAAAGCAGCTCAGAGGAGTCTGGCCACGGCTCGGAAGGGACAGTGCTGGGCCTCGAATCAGTACCCTGTACCCACTCCCGCAGCCCACGTCCCTCCCCATGCAAGGCAGGGTGCCGGCTCGGGATCTCCAAAAGGGGCGGGTGTCCTGCCCTCCGGGGATGCCTGAAAGGAGAGTCTGGCTCACCCTCAGTGGGCAGTGGGTGACCTGACTCCTTCAAAGCCACATGCCCCCCTCAGCCGCCAGACTGTGCGAATCAGTCCCAACCTCCAGTTAAACATTGTCTGCACTTGCTGTTCCTTCTGGCTGGAGCGCTGTTCCCAGATTCCTCCCTCCTTGTATTCATAAGCCTTCCAAGTCACCTTCCCTGAATCCCTGTGCGGACGCCATCAGTGGCTCACCATCAGTCCCTCGGTGGGTACCATTTGCACACGCCACTCTCTGCCGGCAGCTGGCGATGCTGATGCCCTGCAGACTGGGACGTGGACAGCTCCCATCCCACCAGCCCTGCACCCACCACTGATGGGAACTGCTTCTCGAACAGAGTAACTGAAGACCACGTCTACACCACCTCCCAGAGTCCCCCGCGAGGGCACACCCGTCGCCCACAGTGATAACCGGCTTCATATTGTCCACTTTCCAGACTTCCTTCTTCTCCCTTCTCCTGATGATATTTCCTGGGATCTCTTCCCAAATACATGACTTGTACTCAGATCCTTGTCTCAGCATCTGCTTCTAGAAGAACCCAAACGAAGACGCCACCCTAAGAAGCTGTCCCATTTCCTCAGCCAGCTCTCTCTCTCTTCATAGCGTCACCAGCACCACACTCATGCCCCCCACGGGCACCCTGGTCATTTGGTCCCTCTTCCACCAGCCTGACCGTTCTCTGGACTCCCCCACGCCTCCATCACGGCCTGACACTTAGTCAGTGCTCAATAAGGATGACGGTTATTATAATATCTTTATTATAAGTATCATAAATAAGGAGGACCAGGTCCTCTGTCCCCCGCCCACCACCATGAACCAGCTTGACTGGAACCTGCACCTCCTATTTCTTTAGCCATCCTCAGGGGGTTCTCTGACAGACTGGCAGAGGCCTCGAGGGAGCCCGAGGGTCAGAGGACTCCAGTACCTCTGGAAAGAAGGGTGCTGAGGGACCAGGGTGAGCCACCCTTCCAAGCAGCTAGAAGAAAGGAAAATCCCTGGCCAGGAATGAGATAAAATATTGATGGTTCCTTTGAAGGCCACATGTGGGAGAGAGAGAGCCCTCTTTCGAGGTCAGGACTAAGTAAGAGAGGGGGCTATGAGGTTCAGTGCAAAGATGCCTGGGGTGCTGGCTTTGCTGGGTGACCTCGGGCAAGTGACCTCCCTTCTCTGGGCTTCAGTTTCTCCACAAATAAAACGATTATACTAATCCCAGCCAAGGACCCTGAAAGGCGAGGAGCAGGTCACAGCCAAAGCAGGTGTCAACTCTAACCTTAACTCCACTGGCTTCAGTCTGGCACCAAAACTCAACCACAGAGCTCAGACCTTGAGCCCAAGGCCTGGCTGGGACACCACCCAGGGCCAGGCTGCTCCTGCACCCCCAACCTGGACACACCTCAGAGCTTCCCGCTGTGCCCTGTGGCCACCACTGTCCTCAGGGGCTGCCAGTCCAGCCTGGGGTGGGGCCTGCCCCCAGCTCCTCCTCCTCCCAGGGCCAGAGTCCGTGAGGCACCCCGACAAGGCCCCTGGGCTGGGGATTTGGAGCCTCTCAGAGGCTCTGTGCCGGGGCCAGTGACTCCACTTCCCTGAGCCCTGCTTCCTTTATCGCTCAAATGGGTCTGACAAGAATCCCTGCTCTGTCACCTCACAGGGGCAAAGGAGACAACAGAAGCAAAAGCACTGTGGAAAACGTAAAGTGACAAAAGCAGCATTGAACTCTTTCTCTGGGCCAGGAAAACACTATTTCATTCACACACAAAAATCAGAGACGGAAACTACCGTTATTTACAATTTACACATGAGGAAACCGAGACAATGACAAGGGACAGAAGGACAGGCGGGGACCAGACCCAGATCATGCTGGGTCCTGAAGGCTCAGGACAGCTCTCTGGGGGCCCACGGGGGCGGGGGGCTCTCTTCTCCTTTCCTCTGCAGGTGGAGACAGGCTCTGAGCCCCCAAACTTGTTCCACCACTAACTGTCATGTCGAAGGTCCACATGACAGGAATGGGAGCGGGGGACAAGGAAACCACCAATCAGGTGACAGGAGGAAGCATTATTACCAATAACCTTCTCAAGACTCCTGCCAGGTTAGAATTTCTCTCTCCATTTTGCAGATGAGGAAACTGAGGATCAGAAAGGGTAAGTGACTTGTCCAAGATCAAAGCAGGCGGGAGAAACTCCTCTCCAACACCCAAGCGGGCTGCCTCTCCCCCTTCCCCAGCTTCACAGGAGCTTCCAAGCTTCCCTCCCTTGCCCAGGGCCCCCTCCCTCCCTCATCCCAGGAGAAAACTGCAGGGATCCCCCCCTGGAATAGACCATCATTCTCAGAAGTCCTGGGCAAATCCCACAAATATTTAAAAGGGCTATTTTGGAAGCCAACAATGGTGCATCCCTGGCCTGGCCCAGGCCTAATGGGTCTCTGACCCCACCCCCACCCGCAGGCACCAGCCCAAGCTCCCAGTGCCAGCCGTGGTTCAGGAGGCGGCCACAGCTGGAACAGCAGAGCCAGGCAAGAGGAGGGGCAGGGCGGGCTCTCTGGCCCAGACACGCTGGCACTCCCGGCCGAGGGAACTCGGGCTCCCCTGGCGGAGCCCTGGAAGGCGAAGAAGGAAGTGGGGTGGGGTGCTTTTCTGGTGGGTGAGAGGCCAGGTCAGAGGTGGTGGGCAGGGGGTGGGGACGGTGCAGGAGCTCTGACTCCACGTCCCCCAGGAAGGTGTGTGTGACCCCAGGCAAGCCACTTGGTTTCCCCTCGTGAAAAAGGAGGGACTCGGGCTGGGTTTCTCAGGCCTCAGGGGAAGATGCCAGGTGACTGATTCCCTGAGAGTAACTCGAGAAGGGGAGAGGAGGGGGGCCGGGTAAGGCTCCTCCCAGCCTCCCAGACGCCCCCAGGAGAGGTGGCGGCGAGCCTGCCACTCGCCTGGGCGCCCGGAGACTTCGGAAGCCCAAGAGGGAAAGTGCGAGAGAAAACAGGTTTCAAAAACAGCCGAGACGCCAGCCTCGCCACCTGGACCCGGCCAGAGTTAGAGACGCAGGGATCTAGATGGCCCGATGTGCGGTACTTCCTGAGACCTCAGGCTCAGCCTCGCCCCCAACTTGAAGTAGACACCTGCGAACCCAGGCTCACACCTGAGTCGGTTTCCGGGCGCCTGAGAGGCTTAGACCGACCTCGTGGGTTGACTGCGGGGACGGGGCAAGTGGGCTCCCGCCGGCCGCTGACCTAGCGGCTGGGGCGCAGGGGTGCGGGGATGGGGGCATCTTCCCAAGCCCCTGCGCCCCCCGCCGCCGGCACAGACGCGGAGCTCCTGTCTCCCCCGGCTGCCCAGGGCGGCGAGGTGGGGAGGTGCTGAGGTCGCACAGGTCCCTTCTCCTTACCTGCAACCCCTCCGCCTGCCACCTGCCCCTGGAGACCCCCAGCTTTCGGCCCCCTCCCCAGCTGCACAGAGCAGGGGCGGGACGGGGAGCACGACCTGACCCCCGGCGCCCCCCACCCCGCAGGGCGCGCGGGCCGCCGCGCGCCCGTCAGGCCCCGCCTCTCCCCGGACGGCCCGCGGGAGGCCCGCCGCGCGGTCCGACCCCCGTCCGGCCCCGGCCCGCGGCGGGCGCGCGCACACTCACTCCGGTGCCGGCCGCCTCCCCCCCAGCTCGGCTTGGCGAGGCTGGGGCTCCGGATCAGCGCCCGCCCCGCGGACTTGAGCGCGTCCATGGCCGCTCCGGCCGCCGCAGCCAAAACTCCAGCAGGAAAACTTTCCGCCGGGCCGGCAGCGCGGTCTGCTCCGCGCTCCTCCCTCCTCCCTCCCCGCCCGGCTCCGCGCCGACGCCGACGGGAGGGGCGAGGGCCGCCCGGCCACGCCCACGGCCACGCCCCTCCGCCCCGCCCTGGCTCCCGGGACCGGCGCGCCGCGCTCCCCAAGGCTGTCTAAACAAAGGGCGCCCCTAAGATAGTCAGCGGAAAGCCTCACACGCCCCCGCTTTTCCTCCCTGTCTCCAATCCTCTTATTCCTCACCCCATAGGAGCGTGAGGGTCCGAGAGTCCCCGCCCCCCGCCGCGAAGACCTGTTCTAGGATTTGTAGACAGCCCTGCTGGAAGGTACTGGAAACCCTTTTACAGATGGGGAGACTGAGGGCCGGAGAGAAGCGTCTTGTCTAAGCAGAAAGAGATGCCCAGGGCAGTGGGAGGCTTAGAAGGAGAGATTGAGGTTTTAGAACTTTTCTGGGAAAGGGACAGGAGTCTAAAAGTTTGCAAGACCAGTGGGCACTTTACACAGCCAGTGGCACCCAGGCTGCTCCCTGCCCACCCCACTCTTAAGTAGCCTCAGAGGTGGTGTGGCCACCCCTATGCACTGAAGGGTGGGGAAAGAAGCCTTGCCTCTGACACTGACTTGCTGTGTGACCTCAGGCAATTCCTTCCCCTCTCTGGGTCTTGATCCTATCTCTAGTGATCTTTTCAACCAGGCAGGGCCAGGTGCTGCATCATGACCTTGACCCGGACCCTGCCCTGCTTGCTAGGAGGTGCTTAGAGGAAGTCTGGATTTTAGAATTCCTCAAGCACAGATGTTCTAACTCCAGGATTTAGGATTCTCTCTAGGATCCTGCCCGTCAGGCTTTGTCAAAGGGAGTCAAAGGGAGAGCACAGCCTGCCTTCCGGATGGGGGTGCCTCAGCAAGGTGACTTCAGCCTCTGGGAGTGCTCCCGGCTCAGCAGGCAGGAGTCCTGCTCCTTGTTGGGGGAGGACAAGGTGTGCTGTCCCCAGCTCAACAGGGAGGCCTCGCTGACATTCCTCTCAGGGGTTATGAACTTAGTGCTTTTTCAGCCGTTCTGTCCTTTGCTCCGCCAACAGCACTGCAGCCAGCAACAGACCCACTTTATGGATGACAGCCCGAGCCTGGGAGAGAGGCACTCCCTGAGGGTCTCTGCAAGGCAGAGGCTGAGACCAAACTCAAACCCGGGTCCCCAGGCCAGAAGAGAAGGCCAGGAGTTTTAACCCAACTTTCCTTCTTTTGGTGGTTGTGAGCTTACCTTCTTGAGCCTCATTTGGGAAAGGCACCACAGGACCTATTGCACAGGGCTGTCTGTAAGGATTAAATATCATGAGGTAGAAAGGCTGAGTCCTGTATTTGAGATTTCCCCTGTAAAGTTGCCTCCTCCAGGAAGCCTTCCCCAGCTACCACCCATCGGTACGCTTCTCCCTGTGGGGTCCCACAGGCCTGAGCTTTCAGCATTGCAAGCGTGGCTGCTGCCTGCTTCTACTCTTCTAGTCCCCACTAGACTTGGTGTCCTTCAAGGGCAGTAAGTTTTTCTGATTCATTTCTGAATCCCAAATGCCTAGTGAGGGGTCCAAATGGAGTTGGAATACAGTCAATGTTCCTTTCCTTCCTTCCTTCTTCGCCCCCGCCTCTCTCCAGCTTTTCACCACACCAGGCTGTCTTCTCCTGCAAAGGGCTATGGCAATGGGTAGTCAGTCCTCAGGGCTGAGCCGCCAGCTCTCTTACCCCATGCCAGCTGCATCGTAGGGCAGTCAAGAAAGCATTCTGGAACTTGAAGGAAAAGCAATCACCCAGGACTGGCTGGTGAAGGGCAGTGGTGGTGTCCAGCTGGCGGGGGCCACCATATGGGGCTCGTAAGCAGGCAGCCTGGGAATGCTGTGCCTGCAACCAAGCCTGTTTACAGGGCCACTGCATCCTCCCGGAGGTGACTTGCTGGGAGCTGTCAGCCATGTGTCCCCCACAGAGGGGCAGCCTGCTTGTGTCCCTTCTGCCAGTCCCAGAAACAGAAACAAAAACAGAAGGTCAGAGCTGTAAGGGGCCTCCTCTGAGGTCACTATATCCAAACCCTCATTTCACAGGTGAGGGGCCTGAGGCCCAGAAGGGGCAGGGACTTGCCCAAGGTCACACAGCAAGCCAGGACCAGAATCCAAGTCTTGCTTCCTATCTTGAGTTCTTATAAAATCAGAGGGAACAAAGAAATCGTGAAAATACACCAGTATTCAAGGAGTTTTAAGGTGATTTTTTTCTCTCTCTTTTTTTTTGCTTCTCTGATCTAACTTTGTAAAAATTTCTACAATGATCATATATCCTTTAGTAATCGGAAAGAAAAAAATAGAATCAAAGGGAGGGAAAAGCTACCTATGGGAGTAACTGGCTTTTGTCTTTAGGAAAATGGTGTCAGAATTGTAATCTTACTGTCTTCTCTCCCACTGGACCCTCGGGGGACCCCAGTGGATAGTGGGTGCCAGGGCTGCGAGGGCTCTCAGCCTCTCTCCAGCTATACTCGGGCTCTCAGGGGACCACAACGGAAGCCCAGGCTGATTTCCTCAGGTGATCTGTCCTCCCCACTTCCTGAGCCAGTCCCCTCACCTCAGTTTCTCCATCTGTCAAATGGGAGTTTCTCCGGCAGCGTGTGTATTCTTGCCCTCGCTAACAGGGCATGGGGGCTGAACACGGGGATGCTGGAGCCTGGGACGCCGTCTCTGCCACTTCTTTACTTCACGACCTCAGGCAAATCATTTAAATCCCACAGGCCTCAGTGTCCTCTTCTGTAAAATGATGTGCCTCATAGGTGGTTGTGAGGATTAAAAGAGTGAATGTTTGGGACGTCTTTAGAATTACGCCTGGCATATAATAAGTGCTAGATATGTCGTATACTATAATCAAGCTAATATATGCACTCTCCTAGCTGGATGGACAGTGAGGACAGAGTGGTTAGTATTATCATGGTTCTTGACTGGTCCCCAGGGAAGGGAGCTCTCGGGATGGGAGCCAGCCTGGCCCGATCTGGCCTCATCTCACCCTCCTTGGGCCCAGGTCTGAGACAGCCCTCTCCCGGAGCCACAGGGACCCTGGTGAGTCAGAAGCCCCAGGGATTCCTGCTCAGATGTGGCTCTGACCTTTCACCCAACCCGCAGGGCCTCTCCTGTCTGCTGGGTCCCACTGACTCAGCAGCCACAACCCTTCCCTCCTCAGATCCTTTCCATGCTGCTTCCTCTTCCAGAAACATCCAGCCAGATGGTCTCCTCAACTCCCCAGCCTCCCCACCTTTGCCCAGAACGTCTAATTGGCCTCCACCCCAGAACCCACAGTCACAGCCACCCACACACCTGTCTTCCCTCCCCAACACACACACACACACACTCCTACACAACAAGGGTTTGACCTTGGAGTTGAACATACCTGGGCTCTAAAACCAGATCCTCCACCTATGCTAACTGGGCCTCAGTTTCCTCATCTGTACAATGGGGACAGACCCTGCCTTAGAAGGCTTTGTAAGGCTTCTGTGGGGTGATATATGGGAAAGGCTTTGCCGTGTGCCTGGCATGTGGCAAGTGCTCAGAAAACGGTAACCCTGGTTATCATTCATTTTTTATGGTTGTTGGTGAACCTGTCTGCCTCCCAGCCAGCCCTGGTGGTTTAGTGGTTAAGATTCAGCACTCTTATCACTGGGACCCAGCTTCGTTTCCTGGTCAGGGAACCACGCCACCCATCTGCTGGTTGTCATACTGTGGCAGCTGCATACCCACCTGCTGGTTGTCATACTGTGGCAGCTGCATGTTGCTGAGATGCTGAAAGCTATGCCACTGGTATTTCAGGTACCAGCAGGGTCCCCCATGGTGGACAGGTTTCAGCAGAGCTCCCAGACTAAGACAGACCAGGAAGAACGACCTGGCCACCCTCTTCTGAAAAATTTGGCCATGAAAACCCTATGCATAGCAGCAGATCGCTGTCTGATACAGCGCCAGAAGGTGAGAAGATGGTGCAAAAAGACCGGGCAGGGTTCTGCTCTGCTGAACACAGGGGCGCTAGGAGTCAGAATCCACTTGGCGACACTAACAACAATAAATTTGCTTCCCCCAGCAGCTGAGCATGCCTCAAGGATCAAGGCTGGAAGCATCATTCACCCCAGGCTTCCCTGGAGCCGCTGACCAGTGCCTGGCACAGAGGAGGTGCCCAGTACGCATCAGGGACTTAAGTTCTGTCCGCCAGTTCTCTGAGTGTGCCCAGCAAGCGGGTGACCCTCCGCAGTTGGAGAAGCAACAGCAACTGTGGAGGCTGGAGGAGGTGGCCCTGAGGGCCCCCACCAGCCCAGACTGCCCTCCTGGAGAGGACCAGCAGCTGTCTCCTCCTCAGTCTGGGCATCCACAGAGGGAGGTCTCTGGCTATGGAGCTGCTGAGCTAATTAAGAATGACAAAGCACCGTGTAATTGCCAGCACTTGGTGAGTCCCCTGCCTCTTCCTGCCCCTCCTTCCCTTGCCCTGCTTGGCCTGGAAGTCCTCCGCACAAACAGAGCCCGGTGGAGTGGCAACACTGAGCACAGGCTGGTGTCAAGCAGACCTGGAGACTGGCTGCCTCTGCCGCCCCCTTGCAGCGAGACCCTGAGCAAGGAAGTTCCCCTCTTACGTCAGCTCCATTTCCTCGTCTGCAGGGCTCTTGACCTTGTGTTAAGAGGAGGGACAAGGCTAAGGGGCCGACGGGGCTGCACTTGCCAGATGGTTGAATGCAACAAGGCACACAGCCCCAGGTCTGAACCCCAGCCCTGCCACTCACCAGCTGTGTGATCTTGGGCAGGCCACTTACCTTCTCTGAGCAACAGAGTCCTCATCTCCAAAATGGGATTTGTCTGAGAGCACTTAGCTCTTACGAGGAGAATATGCGTTTGTCCTAGATCTGTGCCTGCGACAGAGAACCCTGGACAAGTTCCTCTCTATCAAAGTGGATGCAGAAATTAAGGGTTGAGAACTTATGAGCAATTTGATAGAGTAATTTTATGTCTTGAGTCTCATAATAAAGAAATAGGCTTGTAATTTTTTTCATTTTATTTTCCTAGTAACTCATTTTTCTTGTATTTTATAAAAGTTTTGGTCTGTGACAGATTAGAAATTTTTAAAAACCAGTCCTTCTCCACAGATGGTTCCAGAAGTGCTGCTTTTGGGGTCATTGTAAAACAGAAATGGTAGCAATTTCATCATAATATTGACATAGTTCTAGGGTGTGATTTCTGGGAACTTTTAACTTCTGTGACTCCCAAAGCCTGCAAGATAAAGACCAAATCTCTTAGCCTGGCTTTTGAGCCTCTTCTCGCTATAACCCCAAGCTACCTTCCCATCTTGCCTCCTCCCCACCCCAACCCCCATCATACCATCCTGTTCTCCCTTCCCCCAAACTTCCTATGCGCTCTTACTCCTCCATGCCTTTTCCTCTGCTTTTCCTTCCACCTGGAATGTCTTTCTCACTTTGCCCGAAAACTGCCAGACTCCTATTCATCCTTTAAAGCCCAGACCAAATGTCACCACTCCTGGGAAGTCTTTCCCAGTGCCACCCCTGCCCCTACCCTTGGCAGGGTTGGTTGTTCCCTGCTCTGCCTGCACAGTGCAGCATATTATGTGGAGGCAGGACACTGCAGTGGTTAAGGCTACACACAGGCTCAGGAGTCAGAGCAGTGTGGTTTGGGACCTGCCTTGGGCAGCTGTATGGTCCTAGGCAGGTGACTTCATACCGTTGAGCTTCATTTGTCCCATCTGTGCGGGGGACTCCACTGCGAGGAGTAGAGATGATGCGCGAGAGGCTCCAGCACAGGACACACGGGAGGGACTCAGGACGTGGCAGGTGCTGTGAGCATCATCCCTCTGGTGTGTAACCTCCCACAGTGTTTCTCGGTCTCCCTCCTAGGCTGGTTCTTCCTTGTGAGCAGGGACACTCGAGAGCGTCTGCTGTACCTGGATGTCTCCTGTGCCCAGGTGCTGGTGGCCATGGCGCCCTTGTCTGTGGAGTGCTAATTAACGATCTCTGTGGAAGAAGGGAAAAAAAGCCCTGATTTTTTCATATGTGCCAATTTCCATGGTGTAAATCCATCCACGATGGCCAATTTCAAGTCACCAGAAGTTCAACAGCCAGCTTGCAAATTTCCTGAGTATTGAACAGTCTGCTCTGGGAGACTCCAGCTCCAATGCCCTCTGGGTGTGCCAGCTCTGAGCAGAGAGCAGGCAGAGCGGGCTCGGGCCCCCGTTTAAGAGACAGGCTGCCTCCCAGGCCCTGTGCCCAAGCCAGCACTGGAGGGCACCCAGGGACGGGCACCAGGTCAGCCATGCCCTACAGAGGTCCTCACTCATCCCCTCCACCAAGCGTGCAGCCCCTTTGTTCTCTGCCTAAAAGCCTGTGAAGTCGGTCTGCTCTCTCCTCCTCAGAAGGAAGAACAGAAGCCGGGCCAGCGGGCCCAGCTGATCCATCCGTCAGTGACTCTTGGGGGCCTAGGCAAACGGGGGCTACCGGAGCGGCCACCAGGGGCCAACTTGCAATAGTCCTGTCCCCACAGCGGTTGCAGGCTGGTGAAGCTAACCCTGGTCGCAGCGTCCCCTGGTCACAGTGTCCCCTGGTCACAGTGGGGATTGGCGAAGGCTTGTTTGCAATCTCCTCTCCCCTTCCTCCTTTAGTCATGCCCAGCCTCCGAGTCTTTGCCTATGCAGTTCCCTCTGCTTGGAATGCCCTCTCCCTCCCCATTCTCCACCCCTGGCAATCCTTCCCCCTTCAATGCCCAGCTGAAACACACTTCCTTTCAGAAGTCATTCCGTTATACTCTCAGGCCAGCAGAAGCTGCTCCAGGCCCCTCCGCAGGGCTGGGGACGGAGGCGTGTCTCCCTTGGTGCCCCTTTGCAGCTGCCGGCTCAGCTGCCTTGGCCCCTCCCCCCACAGCAGTGGGTTCCCTTGGGACGCTAGTTAAAAATGCACATTTCTAGGCAACACCCTCAGATCATCTGTGTCCACAGGTGGGGCCTGGGAATCTGTGCCCTATGGGATTTGGATATAGAGGACCTGAGAACCTGACCTTGAAAAACCCTGTCCCAACTCGCCAGGCCTTTGCCTGATCCCCCTGAGGCCTCGGAAGCCCTCAGCAGGACCAGGTGCTAGATCCGCCTCTAATCCCTTATCTGCTCCGGGGGCGTCTCCGTCTGGGATGTCCCGCTCAGCTCAGGGCTGCTCCCGGGCTCAGCAGAAAGACGGGTGAGGGCCGGGTGGCTCTCTTCTGTGCTCGGGCTCCGGTCTCCCCCCCTGTGAGATTGGCAGAGATAGGATGTCCCTTGCAGAGTCATGGGGACTATGAAATGAGATCGTGGCCGAAGGGCCTGTGGTGTGTGCCTGACACGTAGGAGGCGAAATCCAAGATGCCCAGCCTGGCTCGTGAAGGCCACGTGAGTCGATCGCTGCCTGCCTCTGCCGCCTCGTCTGAAGCGCTCTCCCCGCGCCCCTGGCCTTCTCTGTGCCTTGCCCTGGATTGGCCAAGCTTGGCTCCCAACTCGGGGTGCTATGGACTGAATAGCTTCCCCCCCAATTCGTATGTTGAAGCCCTAAACCCCAATATGATTGTGTTAAATGAGGCCGTAAGTGTGGCGTCCTAATCTGATAGGATTGGTGGTCTTAGAAGAAGAGGAAGAGAGAGATTTCTCTCTTCACACGCACGCACTGAGGAAAGGCTACCTGAAGGCATAGCAAGAGGTGGCAGTCTGCGAGCCGGGAAGAAAGCTCTCAGCAGGACCGGAGTGGGTGGGCACCTTGACCTTGGACTTTCCAGCCTCCAAATCTGTGAGACAAAGAAATGTCTGTTTTTCAAGCCACCCAGGCTACAGTCTTTTGTTATGGCAGCCTGAGTTGACTTGTGCACAGGGACTTTGCACATGCTGTGCCCTGTGCCTAGAATGATTTTCCCCTGATCTCATGGTGCCTCCATCTTGTCGCTCAGATTTCAGCTTAAATGTCATCTCAGAGAGGCCCTCCTTGGCCTTTCTAAAGAAATATTCCAGTTACCTGATTTTAATTCTGTGTAGAGCACTTGTCATTGTCCAGTATTTTTCTTGTTCTCCCTTTCTTTGCTTATCATCTGCCTCTTCTTCACCAGAATGTCAGCTCCAGAACCGCAGGAACCTTGTCTTGTTTGCTTAACACTCTGAGCCTTGAACCGTGGGCGCACACTGGGCCCCAATAAATATTCATTAGATTGTTATGGTTGAATATGCAGATCTGACCACCCATCCTTCCAGGCTGGCCCCAGCCTCCATCATCCCTCTCCTGGATTATTGCAATAGCCCTCTGCTTCTCCTCCTGCCTCCTATAGTCTATTCTCAACCCAGGAGGAATCCTTTGAAAACCCAAGTCTGATCATGTCACTCCTCTACTGGAAGCCTTTCTTGGCTCCCCCTTTCTCTCAGACTAAAAGTCCAAATCCTTAAACTGTCACCCAGGGCCTGGCACAACTGGTTCCTCATCCTCAGCTCCAGCCACAAGGGTCCCCTTGCTGTCCTTGGACATACCAGCACATGCCCAACCCAGGGCCTTTGCACCTGCTGTTCCCTCTGCCTGGAACACCCTTCCTTCCGAAATCTGAGTGGCTCATTCCTTCTCATTCTTAAGTCTTAGCTCAAACATCACCTTCTTATCCAAGCCTTCTCCGAACACTGGTTTTAAATGACAACCTCTCCTTCCTCCAGGGCTGGCTTCTGGGAGTGTCACCAGTGTACTTGCAAGGGGTCCTGTGCTCAGAAGGGCCCCACACTTGGCATTCTATGCTCTGCCATCACTGTCTTGAAATTCTTAATAATTTTATCTTCGAATTTGTGTTTTGTAAGTGAAATGCCATGGGACAGGCAGCGTGAGCCAGGGGCATAGCCTCAGTCGCCTGCTGCCCCACCATTAGCACCTCCCGCCCCGCTCCAGGACTGCGGCTATCTCTGGTGCCTGGCAGGCCCCTGGTCACAGGCACAGGACAGGGAGGGGCAGTCAGGTGCACGGGCCCCACAGCATTTTGGGGCAGGGTACGGCAGCAACCATCCCCACCCTGGGCTGGCAGCAGCATGGCACATCCAGGTGTGGGTGGGTGACTGGCCAGAGGCCAAATCTCAGTGAGGATAAGACCCTGATCCAGGCATTGAGCATATCCTGGAATGGAAGTTTAAAGATCCTTGGGGGTCACGCATCTGCCAAGGGTTGGAGTGGGGTACCTGTGGGACCTAGAGGCCTGGCTTGCCTTCCCCAGGCCCTGCCCCCATCTGGGGTGCTATGCATCAGTCCAGCATCTGGCAGGTGGGGGAACTTGGCAGTTTTCAGGGTCCTGAGAGGGGGCGAGTCCCCCCTAGTAGGCTGTGGGCCCCCCCACCCCGTGCCTGTGAGGCTCTTTACCCTGAGGCACCCCCGAGCCAGGAGTGCTCCCTCACTCTGGGGCTGTGCCCATCCTCTCCTCCTCCTTCCAGTCTTCCTCTTTGCCTCCCTGGTGGGCTTGGGGCACCCTTGGGGACGAGCCATGAACTACAAATTGTGTAATTTCCGTGATTCCACATGCGAGTTAAATGCTCTGATATTTGCATTTAAAACTGGCATTGCACAGTATAAAGATGAATGGTAAGACTCATGCTACTAATTTAAATGTTGGATTTTTCTTTACTGAGAACCTCATTAAGCAGCAGATAAAAAACACAGTGACAAGTCGAGAGAGAGAGAGAGAGAGAGAGAGAGATTGCAGTAGGACGGAAAAGCTTTCCTGTGTACCTTCGGTGGCACCTTTTCTCTGCCTTTGGAACAAGGGCCCCACGTCCTCATTTTGCACTGGGCTCTGTAAGTTACGTAGTCAGCCTTGTCTCCGTCACTCCTGGTCCCGTTGTTGTTGTGGTTTTAAATAGCACTTATCGCATCTTGACACTCTGTAATTGACTGACTCCTTACGGTGGTTGTTTATGGCCTGCTCCCCGCACTGGAAGGTGGGCTCCCAGAAGACGGAGTTCTGTCTGCTTGGTTCATGGCCATGTCCCCAGGGCACAGAGGTGCCCGGTACTTTGTTGGTGCCGGGTGACTGTTCGGGGCCCGTGGAGTGAATGGATATTCCCCGGGGGGCCGGGCCGGCAGTCTCCCCACCCCTGGCCGCCGGGCTCCAGGCCCCTCCCTCGTCACCTCGCGCACAGTTCCCACTGGAACTCTGTGGTCCTGGCATGTCCCTTTGAGACCTCTGTGCTGCGGCTGAGTCTCCTGCCAGCCCGGCGCTGTCGCTGTGGATGGGGCTGTGGGAGCCTGCGAGGAGCTCCCAGGTGCTTGGATGACAGGCTGCTCTCCTTCCTGGAGCCCCTTAGGCCACTTCCCTCCATTGTCTCTGGCTGCAGCTCCTTGAGTTAATCCTTCCGCCTCGGGAAGGTGCCCCTGCTGCCTTCCCTGTCTGCTTCCACCCTCAGATCCTTTTTGGCTCCAAGTCCTCTCTTGGGATTTCTTTGGCCCCTTCCCCTTCTAACGGCCAGAGTGACCTTGGGCAAGCCAGCCACTCTCCTCTGGGGAGGCCCTTGAGAAATGAGCGGGGGCCTGCCCTTGCCTTCCTCCCGGGGAGCGTGGCAGGGCCTGAGCCCTTTAGGGGAACAGTGGTGGATGAGAGGAAGGTTGCTTCTGTTGCACTGGCGTCGCTGTTGGCCCTGCACCCCTGAGGTCGTGTGACCCCATTCTTTCCCCTTCCCCTTAGTTACACAAGAAGCAGTCGTCTTTCATTGCAACTACAACCACTCCCTGGCTGTACAGTCATTTCGCAAGCATGCGTTGGGACAAGGTCTGTGATGTGGGAGTAGTCCCGGACTGCTCCCCCTTTCTCCTAAAGAGAATTCTGGTTTGACTCCCCAGCTGCCTTCTCCCTCTTCCCTGCTCTAATTTTTAGGGGCAAGGCTAAACTGCTGAGGCAAAGAAACTCCCAAACACAGCAGCTTAAAGAATGCAGAAGTGGGCCAGCCCTGGTGGCCTAGCAGTTAAGTTCAGCGTGCTCCACTTTGGGGGCCCAGGTTTGGTTCCCAGGTGCAGACCTACATTAGTCATCAGCAGCCGTGCTGTGGTGGCGACACACATACAAAATAGAGGAAGATTGGTCACAGACATTAGCTCAGGGCAAGTCTTCCTCAGCAAAAAAAAAAAAAAAAAAAAAATATATATATATATAAATAAAAAGAATGCAGAAGTGTATTTCTCTCTCACAAAACAGTCCTGGGGGAGTGTTCCAGGTCTAGAGGGCACTTCTGCTCCACAGTCATTTGGAGATCCAGGTTCCTTCCACGATATGACTCTTCCATCCCATGAGGCTTTGCTGTCATCTTTATGGGTTGTCACTGTGTCTGGTTTCAGCCAGCAGGGAGGAAAAAGAGGCACCCAGTGACTTAGGGCCTGGGCCTGGAAGTGGTTTCCATCACTTCCATTCACATTCCACTGGCCAAGACTTAGTCCTGTGGCCGCTCCTGCAAGGGAGGCTGGGAAATGCCGTCTGGCAGAGCAGCCAAGGGCCGATGAGGAAGAGGAGCACAGGTTCTGGAGGAAAACCCGCTGGTCTGCAACCCTCTCTCTATGAGGTGAGTCTGAGTTTTGGACAACCTGGTTTCCAGGTAAATGGATGGAGAGGGCCTAGCGGAGAAAAGTGGGAGGAAAAGGGACAAGGACACAGAGGGAAGAGGACTTTAAGAATATTAGATGCAAGTCACAGTTGGAATTATTTTTAAATTACTTTTGGCTAATGGTCTGTGTCTTATTAAGTGCTCTGCCCTCCTGGTGCTGAGATTGGGCCCCCTGGGGCCCCAGGATACGTGGGTTACGCACGCACTGTGCACTTATAATTTACCAGACCCTGTGCCGAGACTGAGGCCACAGACACGGTCCCTGCACTCCAGGAATTCACAGTCAGGCCGGGAAGACAGACACAGGGTTAGAGGCAAGTCCAGCTGCTGAAAAGACGTCGATCCAGGAGGGAATGAACGCGGGTGGGGGGAGCAGGCGAGAAAGGGCACGAAGGAGACGTCATATCCTGCATTCACTCTGCCTGTGGGAAATACTCAGGTCTCCAACATATTTTACTAGAGTGATAAAAAGTAAAGAATCAAGAAACCTGAGTCCTGGCCCTGCTGCTCTGTGTCCTACGGCGAGTCCCTGCCCCTCTCTAATCACATTCCCTTCACGCTGTCCGCAAGGCCACTGCTGGCACATCTGATATCCTTGTAGGAATTACTGAAGGCCCCCTCACTGGTGGATGAAATACAGAGAGTGGCCCCTTCCTCCAGGTTGGTGCAGCCTCCATGCTCAGACACAGAGTGGGGACAGGCTGCATTTCAGCCATACAGCCCATGCCCTTGTGCAGTGCACACCACACACTACTGTGTTTAGGCAGCAGCCTTGCTGGTCAGCCTCTCTGGGATGTTGTCTGGTCCCAAGGGGGTAACTGCTGTGAGAATGACTCAGAACCCCAATGACCCCCAGGACATTCTTCTAACCAGCAGGTTTTCTTTCTCCTGTGTTCTGCAATAGGGCTGGGGCTAGTGTGGGGCCAGTGAGGTGGCTAGAAAACATAAGTTAAAGAGGTACCCACTTTCAGGGTGCTCATTGAGAATGGATGCCTCCATAAATCTTGTTCACTAGGTGCCTCACCAGCTTCACCCTAGAGCCAGACCTGGTCTACAGGATTCCTATGGATGTAGGTGGTGATGGGGGTGTTTTAAAGGAAAGTTCCAGAAAACCACCTCAGTCTCACTGAAGGCGACTTCTCTCAGCAGCGGGAGCCTGGCACCCGGGACTCTTGGAAGGCGCAGAACCTGGAAGGGGAGGCACAGGGCAGGAGAATCATGGCACTGGGAAGGGGGTGCCAGGAAAGGCTCTGTGCCAGGGAACCTCGGCTTTACCCAGAACCATAGGGTGGCCTGCAGCCCACAGGAGGGGAGGGGCGGAGGCCAGGTAATCAGGTCCTTTGTTTGTGATCTGAGGGGTTTACAGGAAAAGCTGCAGGGAAAGAGTGGAGAGGAAGATGCTGGCCCTGAGGCAGGGGGATACAGCAGCGCTGGGCCGGGCTGGCCGAGCTCACACATGGAGGAGGATGCGGGGTCCTGAAGTAGGCCGGGCCTCCACCAGGGAGCGGCCTTCAGAACCACCAGCGTCCACCCCAGGATTGCTCTGGAGACAGGAAGCCTGACCCCCAGCTGCTTTGAGAGACAAGGACTCGGCTGGGCTGCCGTGAGTCAGTCATGACGCATCCAGGCCAGGGTCCTTCCAGCAGGAGAAAACTGGAGTTAAGTCAGCCTGCCTCGCAGAGCCTGGAAACTTCAGACTGTGTTTCCCAAACTTCCCAAACGTTCAAAACCACCTTCACTTGCCTGTCCTCATTGCTATTTGGTGTTTTTTTGAAAAGTCAACTCATCTTTACTTAAATGATTTATTTTCAAAAGAAACTCTGTAAATGGAAAACGGCATGATGGCCAGAAATAGAAGCCAAGCAGTTGCATGAGAACGATGTTAACCAAGTGGTGTTCTTAAATTCTACCGGATTCTGGTGCCCACCGGGTTTGGAATCTAGGGCCCGTCTCTGTCTCCCAGGGAGGTAGCAGAGGTCAGAAGGGTGCTGGGGACGGCTAGCACCCACCCGAGACTCTCCTTTCACATCAGAAATGAATCATTTTCTCCCTCTTGAGTCCACGTGCTGTAATGTGGCACCTGTGCCCACCTGCCCCATCTCGTGAATGTGTCCCCTCCTTGTGGAAAACTGCTCCTGGGGAGTCCTGAACCTAGGACAGCGAGAGCTACCTTTTATAGTTGGGGTGGGGTGGGGTGGGGGGCTGGGCCTCTGGCTCTGGGAACAGGCTGGGCCCTGAGCTGCACCCGCAGCCTCAGCCTGGTTATTCCTGTCTCAAGTGAATCTTCAGCAGGCCAGTTTTGTTGCCCTTTAACCTCAGCACGTGGTATAGGGGCTGGCACATAGCAGGTGCTCAACAAGCACATGAATGCAGAGCCCTTGGAAGACGGCATGGGGCTGACCTCAGTGAGGCTGTGGGCCTGGCTATGGCGACGGCTCCCAGAGGGGCTGGCTCATCTCAGGGTCCAGCCTCATCCCTGACCTGGGGGCCCAGCTCTGTGGGCCTGGACGGGGAGGGCGGGGGAAGATGATCCCAGAGAGAGGCCATTGGGAGGGAGGGGCGTGTGCACAGGGAAGCGAGTCGGTTTGGTGCTGTGGTTTTGTGGTGACAGCTGTCTTCCACCACTAAGCAATGATAAAAACAGGGAGTATTAGGTGGCTGGGACCTTCCCCGCATGACTTCAGCTCCTCTGACCCCACCAGCCCTCCGTCCCCTCCATGGCCTCACGCACCAGGCTGCACGTGTGAGGGGCTCCGAGAAGGCCCTAGGGGCTCTCAGCACCTGCCCAGCCCACTGCCTGCCCCCTGACACACCTCCAGCACAGGAGGTATGGGGCGCCAGCTCTGCCACCCCCTCACTATGGGACGCTGGACAAGCCCCTGCCCTGGACCCGGCTTTCCTTATCACCGAATGGAAGGGGCTGGATAGCTGATGGCCGAGGGCTCTTCCCTCCCCAGGCTTCTCACAGGCTCCTGGGCCCGGAGAAGGGCCCGCAGAGAACAGAGAGGGGAGGCAGCCCTGGCCACAGGAGCGGACGGGAGGCCTGGTCCTCACAGGCTCCAGGCCCAGACTACACACACGCACACATCCCTGCACGCACACCCCTGCACACACATGTGCACACACACACACATGCATGCACACGCACACATAGCATGGGCACAGCTTTGTGAGTGAGAGTGAGAGAGCGCACAGGTCAGACACCAGACACTGCCTGCAGGGAGCAGGCTGCAGAGAGGAAGAAAACTAGCCAGGCTCCGCCACGGCCTCGAAGGGCCCCTGGGCCAGGGGGGACAGGCCAGGCACAGAAAGGACAGCGCAAAGATAAGGAATATAATGGGGAGGTGGGCAGGTTTTCGGGGTGGGGAGTGGACAACTCTGTAGGGGGGAGGGGAGTATTTCTTACCCATTGTTTATTTGTTATTATGTTTTTTCTTCTTGTTCTCCCTAAAGCCCCCCAGCACATAGTTGTATATTCTAGTTGTGGGTCCTTCTAGTTGTGGCATGTGGGACGCCGCCTCAGCATGGCCTCATGAGCGGTGCCATGTCCGCACCCAGGATCCGAACCAGCAAAACCCTGGGCCGCTGCAGTGGAGTGCGCTTAACCACTCGGCCACGGGGCTGGCCCCCGGTTATTGTTAATTATTTATTTTCACATTTTTATATTATTGAGCTGTAATTCATTAACATAGATGTCATCATTTTAAAGTGGATGATTTAGTGGGTTCTAGTAGTCACAGTTGTGCAACCATCCCCCGATCTGATTCCTGAACATTTCCGTCACCCCGAAATGACGCCTTGTACCCATGAACGGTCACTCCTAATTCCTCCCTGCCCCCAGCCCCAAGCAGCCACTAGTCTACTGTCTGTCTCTATGATTTGCCTATTCTGGACATTTCGTGTAAACAGAATCACATACTATGAAGACTTTTGTGACTGGCTTTTTCACTTAGTGTTTTTCTGAAGTTCGTCCGTGTTGTAACACGGGTCAGAACTCCATTCCTTTTTATGACTGATAGTGTTCCACTGTGTGGACAGACCACATTTTGTTTACCCATTCGTCCGTTGATGGACATTTGGCTTGTTTCCCTTTGTGGCTGTCGTAACCCATCATTTATCAAGTTCCTCCTCCATCCCGGGCACCATTCTGAGATCCACAGCATCGTATCAGGTCGCCCCGTGGTCCATCCTATGAGGTAGCTACTGTGCTGACCTCCTTTCTGCAGACAGAGAAGGAGATGGGCTCAAGGACCTGCCTCAGTGACATGGGGTCCGCATCAGACTCGAGCAGTGAGGTGGATCCCTCCAGGGGCAGAGCGCTTTACTGCCGGCGGAGACCCTCCCGAGCCCTCTCTCTCCCTTGGCCACAGGGGACAGCGACAATTGCGTGGGTGGCTGCTCCTTCAGCCCGCACACCTGAGTGCCCACCACGTGCAGAGCCCCAGCTGAGCCATGACGGACAGGGCGAGTGACTAGAAAGCTTCCTTTTTTGTTCAAAGCCGCTGAGACGTGGGTGGGGGTCATTTGTCACCGCAGCAGAGAGTCGCCTCACCTGACCTCCCGTGGGCTGGGACCCATCCAGGCTCTGTGCAGAGAAGCAGTGCCCAGGCTTGTACATGCGCACTCACAGCTCGGGGGTATTTTTGAAACAATTAGTTAAGCGCCAGATTGGATACAAATCAAGACCAGTCTGTGCAGCTTGAGTTTCCGAGGGCTGTGCCTGTACATTTTGGGAGTTGACTTTCACAAAAAATGGGTCTGCACAGTGGCTGAAACTTTACCCAGATGAGTCTGTCTCCTGGGCTAGCCTCATCCTTGAGGTCATTTCCAGATGCCCCTTGTGCTCCTTGAGAACAATCACCTACCTCGGCAGATAGTCAGAGCCAACTATACGTATTTACTGAGAATTTACCCGATGCTGCACTGAGCAGTTTGCATATATTTCATGCTCCTAACCACCCTGTGGGAAGGGTATATCATCATCCCATTTTCCAGATGAGGCAACCTAGGCTCAGAGAGGTAAAGGACTTGCCCAAGATCCCAAGACAAGTAGGTGGAAGAGGCAGAGTTCAAACTCAGGTCTGCCCACCTCGAGGATTCACATCTGACTCACTGTCTTCTGACCCCGAGGTCATCTTGATAACCCATGACTGGCTCAGCATCTCCCAGTGTCTTGTGCAGGAGGTTACGGTCAGGTCTCCTAGGGGAGACGCGCCATGGGGTATAGACAGAGTGGAGAGTTAGAAGTCGGGAGCCCTGGGTTCAAGTTTCAGACCCAGCTTTAACTTACTCCACGGCTTAGGGCAAGTTCCTCCCCCTCTCTGGGCCTCAGTGTCCACATCCACGAAATGGGACGTTGGGACTAGATAAGTAATTCTGGTGTTAACTATACATCTGAACTACCTACCCAGCTGGTTAAAAATACTGATTGCTGGACCCTTCCCCAGCCCTGCACTACCGGGCCTCGGGACTCTGAATCCACAGGCGATTCCCGCCCAAAGTGAGCACTGGGAACGCCGCTCTAAGGCTCTTTCACAACTCAGCCTCTGTGAGTCTGAGGAGGCAGAAAGGACCAACCTAATTACCATGCTGGGCAGTCTGACTCAAAGACCAAAGAAAACAGTTTCTGGACAGTATGTTCTGGAAGAATCTAGAAAAGAAAGAAGTTGGTTGGACTGTGGAAGTTGCAGAAGTAGAAGCAGAGAAGCTGGCTTTTCATGGTTTCATTTTCTCCTTGGAAGAAAATCACAATTCTAGCTAAACCGCCCTTCCTGGGCCCCTTGCTGTTGGGAGGGGTGGTTCTGGCCTAAGAAGTAGGTAGAAGTGATGAGCATGAGTTCCAGGGCTGGATAAAACTCTTGTGGGATCCTCCACGCTCTGTCCCCTGGTGGTGGTGGTCTTGGACACGAAGTGTTGATGGTGGTAGCATTTACAGATGGAAAGAATCTGCATTCCAGGGGGGAGACGAACCCCCCCCACACACACACACACCACTTGCAGTGGACTGCAGGAGGAGGGCGCAATAAACAGATTGTATTAAATTACTGAGATTATGGAGATGTTTGTTATAGCGGCTTGTGGTACTCATCCTGACTGATACAGCCTGGAGGGCATGGGACCAGAGCAGGTGGTGAGAGTTGAACACATGGAGAGGCGGAAAGGGCATTCCAGAGGGATGGAATAGTAGGAGCAAAGGGCTGGGAGCTGGAACAGGTGCAATGTGTTTGCGCCCTAGAGAGGAATTCATTCTAATTCCTACTGAGGGCCATGCTGGGTCGGAGGCGAGACCAAAAATGTTCCGACCAGTGGTTTCCTGGAGCCAGCTGTTCGCATCCTTTCCCAACTCTGTGTTCTGTGACAGACGTCACTTTGGTAGCTTGAAATTGGCCATGGTGGGAGTGTTTAAAACATGGCAACTGGCAAACATTAGAAGCCTGAGCTTTTTCTCCCATTGTTACGCATTTTTATCAGCTCGCTGCTGGTTGCAACCCACGTGCAAATGGGTCCTGCCTGTCTGGGAGGCAGTGGAAAGCCCAAAGACCCTGCAGCCACTTCCAATCCTTATCCTACTGCTTCTGAGCTGTGTGGCCTTGGGCAAGTGAACGCCACCTCCTGGAGCCTCAGATTCCTCATCTGCCGAATGGAGCTAATAACAGTCCCTCCCTCATAAGGTGGATGTGAGGAGAACAGTCAATGAGGCAGTGTATGTGCAGCCCCGCCTACATCCCCTCAGGACCACCATGCCTGTGCCCGGACGGCCTTTCATGTGAGCACCTGCGACTCTGAGGGCTTTCTCTGGCCAGAGGGCATGCTCAGCTGTCGTGCACCAGAAGGATGCTGATGTTTTCCGGGGCAGTCCTCAGCCAAAGGTGGATGGGAGCTGGCAGACAAACAGCTCAACCTTCTGACCTCTTGATTAGGACAAATCTGAGGCCCATTCTACCCCGTCTCCCAGAAGTCTTCAGAAGAGCTGAGCCTTGGTTGAACCCACTGCAGCCTGCAAATTCATGTATCTTGAATTGAACTTTTCCTTCCCTGCCTCACTTCCCCACCAGTGCTTCTGGGGATCACTGCCTCAGGCGACTTCTCTCATCCTTGTCCCAGGGTCTGCTTCGGGGGGAACCCAACCCAGAGAGCAGCCAGGATTATCAACAACCAGAACAAGTCTTCTATGTGCATGGGGATTTACAAAGTGGGATCCGCCTTCTACCGGCTCTGTCCCTGCAGTGACCCCAGAGGCACGTAGTGGGGGCTGTCTACTCCATTTCGCAGATGGAGAAACTGAGGCTCAGAGAAGAGCAGTGATTTGCTCAAGGCCAGACCACATGGAGGAGAAGGGCCCAAACTGGGGTGTCCAGATCACAAGTTCTCAGCGTTGGGTGGCTCTGGGCTCCCAGGGGGCCCTGCGCTGGCTGGGAGGGTGGTCTCCACCCCCACAACTGCCCTTCCCTGACTGATCTGGCCGACCCCAGACCCTCTATGGGCCTGGGACAGTGAAGGGCAGATGGGCTTGTGGTAGGAATGGCTGGTTATTAAATCCGTGTGCACTCGGCAGGCCTGACCTCATTCTGTCCTGGGAAAGCCAGTTCTGCCTGGGGGTGGCTGGGAGGGGAGGGTGGGGTGGGATGCTGACCCAGCAGGAAGGGTAGGTGGGGCCATGCAAGGCCACATCGCAGCTAGGCTGGATGAGGTCAGAGGCAGCTCCTGGTCGTCTGTGTCCCCACAGAGTGAGGGCAGCCAGGGCCCCAGGGACAGGCTAGAGGATGAGGCAGGGCCACTGTGATGCCGATAGCCATGGGCACCCTTTGGGCAGTGGCCTGAAGAGGGGCCTGCTGGGGGGGTCTCTGCTCTAATTCTCCCATCAGCGCCTGAACCATGGAAGTTCTGAACCCACCAGATGCAGATTCCCAAGCCCCCGAGACAGGGGTCAGGGGCAATTCAGTGGCTATGGCATGAAACCTGGATGTGCCACTATTTAATGAGCACCCGCCGTGTGCCATGCACTAGTGCTGGGCACTCAACTCATGTCTCACTTCATCCTCAGGCCGTGCAGTGAACGGTTGGGGCTCGAGTTCTGGAAGCAGACAGACCCGGGTCGGAATCCAGGCCCCACCCCTTGGGTGTCTGTGCACCTCCGTGAGTCGCCTCACCTTGCCAACCTTAGTCTCCACGTCTGCTAAATGGGGTTAATAACGGCACCCATCTCCTGGGGGGAACGTGGTGAGGATTCCACAAGAGATCACGTGTAACTCGCTCAACTCAGAGCCTGGCACTGGGGATGCTTATTAAGTGACCACAACAATGATGACATTAGCACCTACTGTGTGTAGGGTGCGTGCTGAGCGCTTTTCATGGATGATTTTATTAAACTTAACAACCACCCCAAGGAGGAGGAATTACTATTAGCTGCCCTCTCACAGGTAAGGAAACCAAAGCTCAGAAGGGTGAAGTCACTGGCCCAAGGTCACACAGCTGTTGAGTGGCAGAGGTAGGATTTGAATCCAGGTCTCTCTGCCTTGGAGGCCTGATTAGCAAACCCCTGGCTTTCTGGGTATAACAGTCCACTGGCTCATCTCCTTGGTCCTTGAAGACATACGGTTGCACGAAGCTTAATTGGAGGCCCAGAGAGGGCAAGGCATCGGCCTGGGCTGCAGACAAGAGGTGTGGAGCTGGGAGTAGAACCTGGAGCCTCTGGCCCTCTGGTCAGGCCGCATTCAGGGCCCTGGAGGTCATTTCCAGCTCTGCTCTGGCCTGCTGAGGCAGGAGCGCTTGTCTCCCCGCCCTGCATCTGCCTCACCCTCTCTTGTGGAACGTTCTAGGACCCACAGGAGCTCCTGGGCTTTTCTTCCCCGGGCCACTGAGGTGTGCGACTGAGGCCCCATTCTCTTCTCTTCCACTGAGAGGTAATTTGCCTGGAACACGCGAGCACTTTAAAAATGTGGTCACATTGCAACCGCCTGGGTTACCATGGTGACCTCACTTTGAATTTGTTCCCCCGGGGGAGCTGGTAATAATGAACGCAGCACTTAGCGCTGGCTGCCCACAGCGAGTGCCAGTGCGGGGGAGCATCCCAGAGCCCCTCCACCCTGCTCCGAGACCCAGTTCCCCAGGAGAAGCGGTGCCTCTTTCTTCCTCCAAGCAGGATCCTGGGGTTCCCCAAGCAGGCAGGGAGGGGTGAGGAGAGGGGACACGCCAACCCTGCCCACCCCTCCAGCAGCCCCAGGAGCCGCGTCACTGGAGTTGGACTAGGTTGGAGAGCTCCCTTTTACAGACGGGGAATTCAAGGCTCAGGAGAGTCAGCGACTTGTCCGAGGCCACACAGCAAGGTCCAGGTAGCATCAGCCTCGGGTCAGAAGTCTGGTTTCCTAAGCTTCTGGACTGGGCTCTAGGGGCCGCCAAGGGTGGGGACGCCCAGCTCCAAAACTTCTCCTCGTCCCCAGTGCCTGGAACACTACCTTTCGTGAGCCATTTGAGGGGGGTGAGCATTGCCCTCTCTGGGCCCCATGGAGGGGCAGTGAACCTTTGCTCAGTCCTGCCCCTTCAGCACAAAATGGATTAGAAGACGGTGCAGGGTGTCGGGGACCGGGCTCCGAGGTTGGGGAGGGGAGCCTGGGAGGGCACTCAGACAGGGCTAGGCCTTCGCTGCTTCTGGAGACGGGCGCCAAGAGGAGAAGTGCAATAGAGGGGGCCTCCAGCCCACTCCTCCCCATCATTTCTTGGTCTCTATCCTCTCCGGCTCTTGTAGAAAAAGAAGTAGAAAGACATGTAGTAAAAAGCGCAGGAAGTCTCTTGTTGAATTCAGACTCCATCTGATTTTTCAGATGGGGAAACTGAGGCTCAGAGAGGCCTTGGAGGGGTCCAGAGACCCACAGCAGCAAGTGGTCAGCAGGGATTCGAACCCCCATCAGCCCAAGTGCAGCATCTGTAGTCCTAACCAGTACGCTTGGGCTGGGTTGTCTCCGTACTCCACAGTCCCCTTGGGGGCTGGGCTGAGGGCAGGGAGGTGTTAGCACCCATGCAGAGCTGATGGGAAAATGGGCCTGAGGCTCTCCAGCGCCAGCGAAGCCAGGAGGCAGGGAGGAGGAGCCGGTGTGACTCAGGCAAAAGCTGGGAACTCGGGAGCTTCAGCTATGGAAGCTGGGTTTTAGCAAAGGCGTGGGGAGAAGGGGAAGGCGGGGGATGGTTTTGGTATTTCTGTTCACGTCCAAAGATTGAGCTTGCCGTGTGTTGTCATCTCAAACAAAATGAAACAAACCTGTGACTTTGGTATGCTGCCACCAGGTGGCGGTGTAATTTGCTGCTCATATTCCATATTAACCTCCATCAAAATGAAAATTTCACTCATTTTTCAAAACAGATAAAAGTCTAAAGAATTAGATTTATGCATTATTTTCACATAATTTAAGAAAATTAAGATAACATCTTAGGGGAAAAAAATATCTGAGATACGAGTTGCTTTGTCCTTCCCTGACTCTTACCTCTTATCTTTCTGCCTACTCTGACCTTGAGCACTGTCCTCCCTTTTCTGTCTGGCTCAGGCCAACAACAACCGGAGCCCATCCCAAACATTTTCATGCCAACTCGACACACTGGACGGAGCAGGAGACAAGGGGTCAGCTGCCATTCCTCACCTCAATTAGTCTAGCTCTGGAGGGAGCTGCTCAGCACCCAGGTCACCCCGTGTCTGTACAATAGACTTTCCATCTAGCTGGCTCTCCTCCCACTGGGTTTTAACTCGTGACTGCCTGCCACGCCAGAAGGTTAATTCCTCCAGGCACAGACCATGGCCCTTTCATCTCTGGAACTGCCCCAGATCTTAACCACAATGCCTGGCACATGGATGATGATCAGCAGTTTGTTGAGTGAATAAATGAATTCCCATTTCACAGATGAGGAGACAGGCTCCCAGAGGGAAATAATGACAATGATGATGATGATGATAATAATGGGTGTTTGTTACGTACCTACTATATTCCAGACATACATTAACTCGTTTAGTTCCCACAATAATTCTAGGAGGTAGACACTATTATTAAGCTCATTACACAGATTCAGGAACTGAGGCTTAGAGACATTTGGGACGTGGAGCTGAGGGCAGGCACCATCCGTCCATCCTTTCATTTATTCAGGAAAAGGCAGCTAGATGTCCAGTACCCGTGGGATCCCCATTCCGTGCTAGGCCCGGTGGTCAGTGAGCACCAGGGGGCGAGTGTGGCCGTGTCTCCCCTCTTCGCCTTGGCCAGCCTCTGAAGGAGGTTCTCCACCCAGGGCCTCGTGTGCAACCCGAGACAGCCGGCCAAGAATGGCCTCAGCCGCCTTGAACTTCAGGTCTCTGCACCACGTGGCAGTTAGGGCTGGCGAGAAGGGAAGCGTTCTCTCCCTCAAAGCTGGTAATGTCTCCTCGGTCTCATTGGTCCTCACTGGGTGTGTTTCCACCCCTGAGCCAAGCAGGGTGGCCTGCAGGGTGCCACTGGTGGATTGACTCCGCCCCTGGAAGTGAGGCCCAAGCAGGTCAAGGTGAGAGGCGAATCCCCTAAGGAAGGGCAGGGTGGGGGGAGGAAGGTGCACGAAGGCCGTGGATGCGCGGAGGCGGCGCCTTTGCCCACTCACCCCAGTTGCCTGAAGCTGAGGAGTTGCAGACCAATCCCCGCCTCCCTCAAGGGAGCTGCTGGCAACTGCACGTCAGGAAACCTGCCTCCTGGCCAGCTCCTCCCCTCGGCTGTGTGAGCGAGGCCGGGCCTCAATGAGCCCACCTGCACAGAGCCATGGCCAGGGCCCAACCGAGGCCGAGGCCCAAGGGCGCCTTGCTCGCTGGACTGCTCCTTGAACCTTGAACGTGTGCGACGTCCTGCTGGGGCTGGATGCTCTCCCGCTGCCGGCCTGTGCCCGCAGCCCCTCCCTCCAACCACGGAGCGGATTCCCAGGTTGGAGGGTGTGGGTCTCCAGGAGGCTGGCGGGTTCAAGGAGGCCGGAGGCTTCTCCACTCCCTGCCTGTGGGACTCTGCCTCCCCGAGCCTCAGTTTCCTCACCCATGAGGGCAAGATAACTCTACTAGTCCCTGGGACCCGTGTGGGACTAAATGAGCACAGGTCGTCGCTGGGCCTGGCTCCGGGGAGCCCTCAGGGGGATTTTCTCTTTCATTGGGAGGGAGTGGAGGGGATGGATGGAAAGAGGATGAGGCTTCTAGTCAGATTCCAGTGTGCGCTCTTTCATCCAGCGAACATTCATTGGGTACCTACTACCCTACCAGGCACGATACTAGGTGCCGGGGGTACAGCAGCGAACAGGACAGCCCCAAATCCCTGCCATCATGGAATTGCCACCCCTGTCAGGGCAGACGGACAAAGCACAAAATAAGTAAAAATTAAAAATATGATCAGTAGTAATGAACACCAGAAGGATGAAGCAGAGAAGAGGGATGGAGACTGTTCGGTTAGCTCGTCGGGGCAGGGCTCGCTGGGAAGGAACATCTGAGCAAAGGTCAGAAGCAGGTAAGGAAATGAGTCAGACCCTCTAAACACAAAGAAAAGAACCGTCGCTGCCAAGAGGAGCCTAAAGAGACAGGACAATGAAATGTCATGTGGTTTCCTGGATGGGATCCTGGGACAGAAAGAAGGACATTAGGAAAACATTGAGGACATCTGAATTAAGTATGGACTTTAGTTAATAATGTATCAATGTCGATTCATTAATTGTAACAAATATACCATATTAATGTAAGATGTTAACAACAGGGGAAACTAGGTTTGGGGTATACAGGAACTTCTGTATTATCTTATCAATTTTTCTGTAGATCTGAAACTATTCTAAAATAGAATGTTTATTCAAAAAAAGGTGGGAGTGGCTAGTGCAAAGGCCCTGAGGCAGAAGTGCGCCTGGTGGGAATAGCTCAGAGGCACTGGTTGAGGGAATGTCGGGGGAGAGGAGGTCAGAGGGAGGCGTGGGATGTGTTGTGTACAGCCTGGTGGGACATGCTAAGGACTCTCTCCTTGGCTCTGAGATGGATATAGGACCACTGGAGGCCTTTGACACCATCTGACCTGTGTTCTGACAGCATCTCTCTAGCCGCTTTGTTGAAACTGGGCCGTGTGTGGCAAGGGCTAGAGCAGGAAGAGCGGTGAGGAGGTTCTTGCAGAAGCCCGGGTGAGAGAGGATGGTGGTCAGACCAGGCTGGTAGCAGTGGAGGAGGTGAGAGCAGGTCAAATTCTGGAAATATTTTGCAGGTAGAGCTGACCGGATCTGCTGACAGGTTAGATGTGGGGTGTGAGAGAAAGACAGGAATCAAGGAGGATCCAGGGACAGCCTGGGCGACCGGAAGGATGGGGAGGACAGGTTTGGGGCGAGATGAGGAACTCAGTTGAAACACATGGAGTCCGAGGCGCCTGTGAGACATCCAGAGGAGATGCTGGGAGGACCTGGAAATACGAGTCTGGAGTTGAGGAACCAGGTCTGAGCTGGAGATTATGGGCGTGGGAGTTACCAGCAAAGAAACAGAATTTGGAACTCTGAACCCCGGGCAGGCCAGATCACCTGGAGGGGAGGGAGGATGAAGAAGACACACACACACACACACACGCACGCACGCACGCACACACGCACACGCACGCACACACACGCACGCACAGCCATTCAAAGGAGCTGAGAGACGTAGATGCATTAGCTCATGTCATCTTTGCAACAAACTCCCCAGCCCACTTCTTGTACGTTCCTCCTAAAACAGCCGCGAGGGCCAGTGCAGCGAGGGGTGAGGTCAAGTGTTAACCAGTCCAGTGCCTGGCAGGTCCCTGTTCACCAAATTGTCATGGCAACCCTGCGACCGGGGGGGACTATTTTCATCATCCCCATTTGACAGAAGAGGAAAGGGAGGCAGGTACAGAAACTGTAGGAGACTGGCCCAGGCTTGTCCAGCAGAAAGCTTCCTGGAGGAGGGGCCACACCAAAGCCTCTGCTCTCACAAGGAATCGGGATTATTCAGAGTGGGGGCCGTGCATGGGTGGAGCAGCCTTGCCCACCGGGGCCTCCCTCAGGAAGGCCCCCCCCCCATGCCCACCGCACCAGCCTGCCGCTGCTCCTGCAATGCTCCTTTGGTTCTTGGGGACATTTTTGCTCCAGTGTCGGCTGCTGGAATGACACAGTCTCAGGAGAGGGAACGTATTAAAACTGGCAGTTCCCACCTGGGGGCCCAGATATACAGAGGCCCGGGAAGGTGTGACACGCACTCCCAGGCTATTTTTGATGTTTCAAAAAGGCTGCACAGGTGACTTGAAAGGTTGAATTCTCTTGCTTTTTGGCTCCGCTGGCCACGGTGGTTGGTCAGAAGTTCTCTGAGCAGTTATGTCCTGGACTGAGAAGATGTTGGTAGTGATGAATTAATACATGTAATTACTTTTGTTTGTTACAAAATCCTTAAACCGTGGAGCTCATGGGAAAGGAAGATAACGACAGCGGCCTGGGCGGCAGGAAGGCCAGCACTCACTGCCTGGGCCTTTGGCTGCTGGAACCACTGGGGTGGTGGCTATTTGTGGGCTTCTTGGCCCCCAGCCCAGCAGCACCCTGGTTTCTCTTTTGTAAGCATCTCTCCGTGTGAGCAGCCTGGGGCAGGGGACACCAGCTCTGTCTCCCACCAGGAAGCGGAGCGGGCCCAGCATCTCCTCCGCAGGCTCCGGCTGTCCATCCCAGGGTGCAGCCAAGGGGACGGCATAGGACTCAAGCTGGGACTCCTTCTCTGTGCTAGTCAGCCGAGGCCTGCTAATGAACAGCCCCCAGGTCTCAGTGGCTTACACCAGTAACATGGATCTTTGCTCACGGGACTGAGGCTTGGCTCTGACTCGGCTCAGCTCTCAGCCAGGTGTGGCCGCTGTCTGGGAAGTACTGTTCCTGGCAGAGAGAGCAGGAGGCTGACGTGGACACCAGGTGCAGTTAAAGCTTCTGCTCAGATCCGGCACATGTGATGTCCCCTCCCACTCCGTAAGCCAGTTCGGACACCCAAGAGGGGAGATGTACAATGCTCTCGGTGGGGATGGATGGGATAATTGGGAACAATAATACAGTCTCCCAAGACTCCTGCTGGAGAGAAGCTGGGTCATGGACTCATTCATCCTGGTGGCAGGATGTGGCCCCGCGGAGCTGCTCCTGCCTCCGGGAGCCCCAGCTGGCTGACTCCTGTCTTTCCCAGCTGGCTTCTCCAGCTTCCAGATAACCCTGTAGGGCTCACCCCATTCCTTTCCACTCATTCTCTTTTGGGTTTATACTGGCCACAGTCCATTTCTATGGCTTGCAATATTAAAAAACCTCAGATAAGAAGGGAACATGTAATAACAACAAATTTGAGATGATGTTAACAGAATTTCTTTTTGGAAACCTAAGGGCTAACAATTTAAATTGGTAAAGACCAGTGTGATAAACGTGGTTGGCAAGGGGAATCTAGGAGAAGGGCCTGGAGGAGGCGCAGGGCCAGAAGGAAGAAGAGAGCCGACCAGAGTCTGCATAGGGAAGGCGGGCAGACAGACCAGCTTCCTTCACATCCCAGTTTGGCCCTGACACATCCTCTGAGGCCCCGGGCTCAGCCAGGATGGACACTTCCTCCTACTATTCACTAATTCCCAGTTTCTCAACCCGGGCTGTACATTAGGACTCCCTGGGGAGTTTAAAAACAAGGCCCGGGTTCCTCCCCAGCCGCGTTCAATCAGGCTCTCTGGGCGTGGGCCCCGGGCATGGGCAATCCTGAGAGCTCCCCAGGTGATGCTAATGAGAAACCAGGGCCAAGACCTGAGGCCTATTTCTCGCATGCTCCAGGGTGCCTGGAGAGGGACGCCAGCAGCGAGCGGGATGCCAGGTCTGCAGGAAACCCAAAAATCCAGATAATGCGAAATCTCTCAATCTGTAAATGTTAGACTAACTTATTCAATTCTGTGCAGGTCAAACAAAACACATCTGCAGGCCACTAAGTGGGAACCTCTCTGAGGTCTCTAAGTTTTAGTATCTTTGCCCTGCTCCCACCCACGTGGCCCCTGGGAAGCCCTGGTGCATGACAACAGCAGCACTGAGTGTGACAGTGCTGCGCTTGGGTTGGGGCATCAGCCACGAGCTCCAGCAACAGGTGAACTACAGAGGTGACAGACAGGCAACCGTCTGTCCTCGGTCCCAGCCTTGCTGAGCACATGACCTACTGTCGTCCCACGCCCCACCTCAGGCAGAGAGCTGGGCAGAATGGACAAGCAGGAGAGTGGGGGCGAGCTCCAGCTGGGGGTTCTCTTTACCCCAAGCTGCTCACCCCGAGTCCTCTCCTCGGGTTGTTGGCTTATTTTTGAGTTGTTGTTTTGGCTTTTAATTACATTTAAAATGTGTTTTAAAAACCATTATTGTTTTTTATTATAAAAGTAATATTAAGTTTATTGTGGATAATTTGGAATATACAGGAAAGTATGAAGAGGAAATGAAAATCACCTATAATCTCAACTGCCCCTCGGGTTCTGAATACAGAATGAGTCCAGGCCGTTCTGAAAGAGGGGCCCTACTTCAGTGTGCCGCAGGAGGGGCCCCGGAGGTCTCCTCCCATGGGAACAGAGTTCCATTTCCTGAAAGCGGGGACATTCAACACCTTCAAAAGGCTGGTCCATCAGACCTTTGATACTTGTCAGAGACAGACTGTGAGAACCCACCTTCTTTTTCAGATCAACACTTCTTCCTCATACATAATAACAAAAATTCCCATTACAAAGAGATCCTTAGGGAAGGACCTGTTGGCTGTCGGAGGCAGCAGCTGGAGGTGAGAAAAGACCTCTCACCAAGGCCGCATGTGCCCTCTGGTGGCAGCTGGAGGGGATGGCTCCAGGCAGGGCTTGGCCCCGGCCAGCCCTCGCTCTCATCAGCGGTTCTCAAAGGGGGGGGTCGCATGACCCACCTCACTTGGGAACTTGCTAGAAACACAATTTTTCAGGCTCTACCCTAGACCTCTTGAATCAGAAGCTCTGGGGATGGGACCCAGCACTTTGTGTTTTAACAAGCCCTTCCAGCGGCTGTGATGAACCTAAAGTTTGAGAACCATTGTTCTAGGTAAGTGCGGGCCTGGTACTGGATACTGCGCCAGAACTGAGGACAAAAGGAAAGAGAACGGTGAGGAGCTGACGATGCAGGTGCAAGGACCGGGCCAGGTCCCCCTCAGAGGTCCTGCCCACACTCAGTGCGCCTCTCTCTCCACCCTAAGGTGTCTGGAGGCTGTAGAGCTGGAGAACAGGGGCAGAATGGACTGTCTCCCAGGGCAAACCAGTCCAGGCTTCTTGGACGGGGCTTAAAAGGCCACAGCACGTTGTGAGCTAAGCCTGGGACTCTCAGGACAGAGATCAGAGGTGTAATGGCAGGGTGAGTCCAGAGCCCTGGGAAGGCCATCTGAGGGGATGTAAGACTTGCACCTCAGGCCAAGGCAGAGGAAAAAGACGCAAACACTGAAGTGGGAAGAGACCAGGATCCCAGCCAGTCCAAGGAGGGAGGGAGGCAAGAAAGGAAGCGTGGCCGCCTCGGTCAGACCGAAGGAGATCCTTGAGAGCTTCATTTAACCAGATACCTTCCTGAAGGAAATGCTTTCTAATTCGGTTACTGTAAAATGAAGAGTCCCCACATTGACTCAAGATGCAGCGGTTCTGGGGAAACGGGGCCTAAGATGGATGGGCCCCCAGCAGGGTCCCTGCAGCCAGGTTCCCCTGGCAGAGCAGTTGACTGTTCTCACTGCAGCCAGCTGTCAGGGGATCTTCACACCCGGCTAAGTCAAGCAGGCGTTTGTAGAGAAAATCTGACAAGGAAAACAAGGTTTCGCCAGAAACCAGAGACAGGCAGATAGAAGATGTCACGGTAAACGTGCCACTTCAAATCTTCCCCTCTCCTTCTAGACGCAGTTCTGTTTATACTAATAGTCACAATAGCCACCGACAGTCATTCTAATTGTACTGTTGAGAGCTGCGCTGACTCACTGAAGACAGGCTACTTCAGATTACATGAAATCTATTTCTGCTTCATCTATTAACCTATTCATTCAATAAATACTTATTGAGCACCTCCTACGTGGCAGTCATAGTTCTGGGTTCTGGGGTTACAGCTGTAAATAGACAAAAAGCCCTTTCCTCACAGAGCTTACATCCTAATGGGGGGATGATAAAATCAGCAAAATGCAGAACGCTTAGAGTGCTTCACCGCCAGCTTGCCCCTCATCAATTAAGCTCTTAATTCTCAATTTTCAAAGCCAGATTGTTGGCTTTTTCTGAACTAGAAGAGAGCGCGCCAGTGTTGAGAGTCTTCAGGGTAGGAAGTCGGCTCAGGACGCGGCTTCTAAACAACTAATACACAACCGGATCACCCAGAGATCTTGTTAAAATGCAGATTCAGATGGGGGTGCTGGGGAATACCTCCCAGGGATGCTGATGCTGCTGGCCTGCAGTTTGGGACCACACTTGTGAGGAGACTGGCTGCGGGGGATGGAGCAAGCCCCAGGAACAGGAATGGCTAGCCAGGTCCCCGCCTCACCATGCCTCCTGGCCACAGTTCTGGACTTCCATCTGGCAGGCTCTGGACGGTTCACAGAGCACTCCGTGTCAGCTCACCTAGTTCCCATAGCAACTCCCTGAGCAGGCAGGGCAGCAAGGAACAATACTCCTTAAAGGTGAGCAAACAGCACCCAGCCCAGAGAGGTTAAGGGAGATCACAGAGTGGGTGGTGGCAAAGCTGGGAGTGGGCTCCCATCTCCGTGCAGGAGACTTGCCTGTGCCACACGGCCTTGCGTGGCCTGCAGCAGAGGAGGGCCTTGAGAGAGGCGCATGCCCTTGGGCAAGTGCTACAGGCCTGTGAAGCCAGCTCAGCAGTGAATGTCGTCGTGCATCCCAGGAAACCAGGCATTCACAGGTCTCAGGGCCCCTTTGAGCTCACCGGGTCTGGCTGGCACGGCCCACCTGAAAACAGTTTCCTAGCTGGCCGGCACTGAACTGCCCTTGGGGACGCTTCCAGGCCACCTCTTCACCTCCCTTCGGTGTGATGTGAATTTCGCAAGCAGCAATCCGGTAGTAGCCGTTAACGTTCAGCCCTCCCAGGCGGCTTGCCAGGGCCCCATCAATATAGACAGGTGAGTGTGGGGGACTGGGAGGGTAGGA